>NC_132812.1:6966886-7578552 GCF_048594095.1 Paramormyrops kingsleyae
AGCGAGTGAGGACAGCATACCTGTGATCAGAAGGTCACTGGTACTAATCCCCAGGCTGGCCGGTGATTTCTCTGTTGGGCTCCTACACATAAACACACCCTGTATATTCATAGGACCCTTCCTAGGTGAGTAATCAAGAGATGCTAAAGTGTGGTGAAAAAAAGTGATTAAACTCATGTGTAATGTAATCATATTCACTCCCTTTCTACACCTAAACAAAGTGTGGATGTTTCAATTGCATGAAACCCCAGAGGGCTGATTCTGCAAAAAAGCTGGTAAGTGTGAAAATGACAGTCATCAAACAGCAGCCTTGTGACGGTGATTAAGTTGCAAAGGGTGCTCTTTCCTCTCTATTCATCTGACATGATGGTCCTTTTCATTTTACCAGTGGCTCTTAATTGTTTCTTAGGTAGGGAGCTTGTTTGTTATAAAAATAGTTGCCTGCTGCTTCACACAAAACGAGGTCATCATATTTAGACAGGGCCAATCATGCTGGGACACTACAGTTGGATACTCAATTGGGCTACTCATCGGTCAGGGTACTGAAGAGTGATATTGTGTAATACTTTACTCATACTTTAGTCATTGAATTTAATTTTCTGCAAGCCTTTATAAGTGTATAGATCAGGACTCTTCAAACCTGGACCTTGATTCCAAGTCCAGCCCTTGTTTTCAATTCTCCCAGGTAATTAGTTTAAAAATGGCTGCTTGTAATTAGCCACAGACACTTCACAGAAGTTCACACCTAGCTTGCAGGTGAAGGAAGGCTGGAAAATCAGACTCGGATCTTGAGGACCGTGATTTGAATAGCCCTGCTTTAGATCATTATTCCCCGGAGGCTGTTTTATAGGCTTAATTACATTTTACTTTCCAATATCTTATGAAACCTTTTATTCATAACTATTTATCAACTGTGAACCAACCTCTGTGTAAACACTTTCTTTGCATTATCTAGTCGTTAATCATTTTAGTAGTGTAATTGCTGAATATTGCCAGATAATTTAATAGGGATATTTTTGAACTGTGGTAATAGAACTTAATTATTGTAAATAAACAATTTAATTTCAGAGTTAAATTCTAGTAAATTAAACTTTATGTAAATCGTTATTTGTAAATGCTTATGTCTGCTATGATGTTCAAAATGATGGAATCATGGTTTCCCTTGCCCGGACGTGGGTCACCGGGCCCCCCCCCTGGAGCCAGGCCTGGGGGTGGGGCTCAATGGCGAGCGCCTGGTGGCCAGGCCTATACTCATGGGGCCTGGTCGGGCACAGCCCGAACAAGGCACGTGGGTCCCCCCTCCAATGGGCTCATAGGGGTTGGGTGCGATGTGAGCTGGGCAGTGGCCGAAGGCGGGGACCTTGGCGGTCCGATCCTCGGCTGCAGAAGCTAGCTCTTGGGACATGGAATGTCACCTCTCTGGTGGGGAAGGAGCCTGAGCTGGTGCGCAAGGTTGTGAAGTTCCGGCTAGATATAGTCGGGCTCACCTCGACGCACGGCTTGGGCTCTGGATCCAGTCTCCTTGAGGGGGGTTGGACCCTTTTCCACTCTGGAGTTGGAGAGGCGCCGAGCGGGGGGTAGGCAAGCTGAAGAAGGAGGCCTTTTTAGCCTGTGGGACTCCAGAGGCAGCTGACAGGTACCGGCAGGCCAAGCGGGATGTGGCTTCGCCGGTTGCTGAGGCAAAAACTCAGGTTTGGGAGGAGTTTGGCGAGGCCATGGAAAACGACTTCCGGACGGCTTCGAGGCGATTCTGGTCCACCATCCGGCGGCTCCGGGCGGGAAAGCGGTGCAACATCAACACTGTTTATGGTGGGGATGGGGTGCTGCTGACCTCAACCCGGGACGTTTTGGAGTGGTGGAAGGAGTACTTCGAAGACCTCCTCAATCCCACCGACACGCCTTCCAATGTGGAAGCAGAGTATGGGGACTTGGGTGGGGACTCCCCTATCTCTGGGGTGGAGGTCGCTGTGGTGGTTAAAAAGCTACTCAGTGGCCGGGCCCCGGGGGTGGATGAGATCCGCCCCTGGGGTAGAATGGTAGGGTAGAATGCTCTCTCCGGGTCGGGGATGGGGTCCTCCCCCAAGTGGAGGAGTTTAAGTATCTTGGGGTCTTGTTCACGAGTGGGGGGACGATGGAGCGGGAGACTGACAGGCGGATTGGTGCGGCGTCAGCAGTGATGCGGGCGCTGCATCGGTCTGTCATGGTGAAGAAGGAGCTGAGCCAAAAGGCAAAGCTCTCGATTTACCAGTCGATCTACGTTCCTACCCTCACCTATGGTCACGAGCTGTGGGTAGTGACCGAAAGAACGAGATCACGAGTGCAAGCGGCCGAAATGAGTTTTCTCCGCAGAGTGGCTGGGTTCTCCCTTAGAGATAGGGTGAGGAGTTCGGTCATTCGGGAGAGACTAAGAGTAGAGCCGCTGCTCCTCCGCATTGAGAGGAGTCAGATGAGATAGCTCGGGCATCTGCTTAGGATGCCTCCAGGACGCCTCCCTGGTGAGGTGTTCCGGGCATGTCCCACTGGGAGGAGGCCCCGGGGAAGACCCAGGACACGCTGGAGGGACTATGTCTCTCGGCTGGCCTGGGAACGCCTCGGGATTCCCCCAGAGGAGCTGGAGGAAGTGGCCGGGGAGAGGGAAGTCTGGGTTTCCCTGCTCAGACTGCTGCCCCCGCGACCCGACCTCGGATAAGTGGGAGAAAATGGATGGATGGATGTCTGCTAGTGATCTGGACACTGTGTGTTTTTCTGTTAATATAATTTTTTTTGCTTTCACGATTGCTCCCCACCACTTTGTTCTGGAGTTGAGTTACCTCCCTCAGGCTGATCACCTTCTGAATTGCCCATATATTTTCACATTCCACTGGCAACAATTAAAATTTTCACACGATGCCAAAACCACATATTATTATTATTATGTTCAGCAGGAATCACAAGCACTAATCTCCATGTCTGCATTTCTCACATGTGAGAAATCAGTGGACTCACTGATGCTAGGTGACCTTCACATGGCCGGATTCACAGCGATGTCTGGTCTGCACCATCTTCAGCAGAAACCAATGGCACCATCAGATGTAAGTGACGTCATTCAGTCTTCCTCACGTTTTACGCAATATACAGTACTGTGGAAACGTCTTAGGCGGTTAATGAAAGTGATGTTTAAAAGTGTTCATGCTTGTGTAAAACTATGATATTATGTATGTGAACTTGCACCAGCTTGCCCATTTTGAGTGTCACCCAGTATTTGCAGCAACCACCCAATGCGCTCATGTAGCTTTTGACTGGATCACTAGCATACCTTGTTTGTCTGTTCAATACTCCCAGAGCTATTTAACTAATTAAAGTAATTAATTAATTGAGCTGTTTGTGAAATTTAACGAATCCATGGCATGGCTGGGGTGCCCCTGAGGAGAGGTTTGGGAACTGAGGCGTTGTTCATCTAGCCGTCCAACAACAGAAATGTAACTTATTGGAGAACAGATGAAATTCTTGTTAGTGTTTTATCACTGTTGCTGCTAATTTGCATATCTTCTAATGTTAAATTGTCATTTTTTTCTCAGGAAATATATACTCACTAAATAGATAAATAGCATTTAACATTTTCTTTGACTGCCTAAGACTTTTGTACTGTGTGTGTGTGTGTGTAAAAAAATATATATATATATATAAATAAATGTGTTTCCATAGACTCGTTGAAATTTATCTTAAATTTCTAATTGAGGTTATTGAAAGTTGTTTATGCTGGAGTGAGAGTTATTATTATTTTTTCCAATTTAAGTTTGAACTCCTTCCGGTAAATACATTTGTTTTATTTGGATATAATGACAAAATGTTGGCAAGACGCAATTGCTGAGAAGCAAACCACTGTGTAAGTGCACACGCGGTCACCTTGACTGTGACTTGTCATCGACTACGGCGAGTCAGTGTGTTAGTGCACACGCCGTCACCTTGACTGTGACTTGTCATCGACTACGGCGAGTCAGTGTGTAAGTGCACACGCGGTCACCTTGACTGTGACTTGTCATCGACTACGGCGAGTCAGTGTGTAAGTAAACACGCGGTCACCTTGACTGTGACTTGTCATCGACTACGGCGAGTCAGTGTGTAAGTGCACACGCGGTCACCTTGACTGTGACTTGTCATCGACTACGGCGAGTCAGTGTGTAAGTAAACACGCGGTCACCTTGACTGTGACTTGTCATCGACTATGGTGAGTCAGTGTGTAAGTGCACACGCGGTCACCTTGACTGTGACTTGTCATCGACTACGGCGAGTCAGTGTGTAAGTAAACACGCGGTCACCTTGACTGTGACTTGTCATCGACTACGGCGAGTCAGTGTGTAAGTGCACACGCGGTCACCTTGACTGTGACTTGTCATCGACTACGGCGAGTCAGTGTGTAAGTAAACACGCGGTCACCTTGACTGTGACTTGTCATCGACTACGGCGAGTCAGTGTGTAAGTACACACGCCGTCACCTTGACTGTGACTTGTCATCGACTACGGCGAGTCAGTGTGTAAGTGCACACGCCGTCACCTTGACTGTGACTTGTCATCGACTATGGCGAGTCAGTGTGTAAGTAAACACGCGGTCACCTTGACTGTAACTTGTCATCGACTATGGTGAGTCAGTGTGTCAGTACCTAGGAGAGACAGGCAGGCGTGCAGAGCGGCCAGTAAAAGGTTCATCATGGCTTTGGCTGGGCTCGCTTATTGTTCCCAAGCACTCAAAGCTAGTGTCTGCCATAGCAACGAGTCATGAACCTTTATTCACTCTCTACGCTCACTTTACTCTTCTTCCTCCTGTTTGAAATGGAGAAGTCCATGCTTCATTGGCATGTTTTGTTTTGCTGGTGTGCCCGGCTTCCTTCATCCATTGGTTCAGGCCCCTCGAGTGAAATGTTGTTCCTCTCGGGGATGTGAGATTCAGGAACACAGTCTGTCTACATTCACCACATCCCTGCCAGACAAATGATGAGCACAGAGGAGTCCGTTCCAAGCTTGCAAATGAGATGATGGACCTTCTACAAGTTTGAATATTTATAAATGAAACTTAACAGGTCATTATACTGCAGTTTAGCATTCCTGGCAGCCAAACAGAGGAAATCAAAGAGGAAAAGCCTTCGTTTTTATTTTTTTTCCTGCTTTCCTTAAAGGCATAAACCTGGTCGAACTTCTGTTCACTAAATCTCCTTGATTAACAAAACCATACAAATTAAAATTTATGACTTGGATTCGCTTCGGCTCAAGTCAAGCTTCCTGTCTGTCTGCCAGAGGTTTTGCCACGATGGTCGAAGCATATTGTCATTAGCTAATGCCCATGTTTTGATCTAACGTAAACAGGAAGCTAGAATCTTCTAGCAACTGTATATTACAGACATATGGCTGGCCACTGTGACTTGCTCTGTTACGTTAGTGTTTGTGTAGGGAGTATTAGAAAGTGAGCATTAAGGAGATATGTAAAAGGGATGTCAGAATCTGTGAGAATGAATGAACACAACAGTAAGGATTCTTATGAGCGATAAACAGTAGGTCAATGCATCCTGGATCATACATCTGTGTTCCTGTAGTGATTTAGCACTTTGGGGATCTGTACAAAAACAATGACCCTATGCTGCCGCCCTCTCGGGACCAATAGGATCATATTTGGTTCTGCGAGGAATGGGTCTGCACTGTGGCTGAACCTGGACCTCATATGGTACAGATGGCCCACAGGACCGGGCCTTATGCGCTGCCTCAGGTTTTCATGTGGTCTGAGGCACCATGATGAGCTTTTTTAAAGCGGTCATCCTAACTTCCCTTGGCAGACAGAGAATGCGTTCTGCGATCTGGTTATTCAACCTCACTGTCGGCGTGTCCTGCTTTCAGGGAGCACGCTGCTTACGGGGCAACTCAAATATTGCATGCTAGGCAAAAAAAGGACAAAGGGAGGCCTCTTTATAGGACATGGACAAAAGTAATGAAAACATTGAGGGTTTCTTCTTCTGCAAATGCTCCTAATTGTATTGTAAAAAAAACAGCAGGGGTCTCAGATGCTTTCCAAGTCAAACTCTCCTCTTTACTATAGAATTTCAGCAGTGAAAAAGCGAAACCCAATAATGTCTGTCGATACAGCATGAGACCAGAGGATCCTCCCGTGACTGTTTTGTTTTCATAAATGGGTGCATCTGGAACACCAAGTCGATCTCTTTAAAGTACTGGACACAGTGATGACCACGGAAAAAACATTTTCACTGACCATCGGTTTGGTTATTTATTTTTGAGGTGTTCATGCTTTACTAAGCTTTAAAAAGTACATTCAGCTACCAGTAAAATCAAAATATTAAAACAATTTATCTGGAATTTAGGTTCAGGTAAGCAGTTTACAGAGGGAAAATAAAAGAAGAGAAAGTAATAATGTATCTAATATATCCACTATGAAGCGAAATATTTTATAATGCCAAATTATTTTACACAGTTACTATAGATTCCAAGAAAAACTTATGACAAAAAATATTTCCTCTAACATGGTAACGTCACAACCTGATTTATACATTAAACGTACAGATAATGAACCACATTATCGGTATGTATAAAGTTGTGGTGCATCAAATATTTATTATTGTCATATTTACACTAAGATTTTTAACATATTTCCAGTAATATCAAAATCAGATCTGCAACACTTTACTTAAGGCCATGTTTTTAGTAATATATAAATACATTCATAATGCATTATAAACATGGCTTTAAGCATTTATAAAAAGGCATGACACAGTAATGCCATGTTTATTAAGCATTATGAATGCTTTATGAAGCTCTCATCTATAATGCAGTTTATATACCTTTATAATGTAGTACAAAGCATCCTTAATGCTTATACCAAGCATTATAATGCAATATAAAGGTATCTATAGTGCATTATAGATTAAAACTTTCTAAAGCATTTATTATGTATAATCCATATGGCTATAATGTGTCATGCCTTTTAATATTTAGTCATGTATATAATACCTTTTGAATGCATTATAATACATCATGAATGTGTTTCTATATTACTAAAAACATGGCTTAAGTGTACTTATTAAATGCAGAATATTATCTGCAATCACAGAATGTCATCAATCCATTTTGTCATTTGTCTTAATATCTTTGCTTTACTGTATTTTCTAATTTTCCCCATTTCTTTTATATTCGAATACACAAACATGGAAAGTGCCGGAACATCTGTCAGGCAGCGTGTGAGGAAGAGGTGAAGAAGAGGTGCCTCAAAGGCACGTTTACATCTACATTCCAAAACCTGGTGACAGGATTTGTCTGACGGAGCTGCGTTTGTGGCACTTTGTGGATCAGCCCTGCTCTCCCTCGCCTATTTCACCTCAGGCCCAAAGATCTCGGAGCATTCGGAGATGGTCAGCTCCACTATCTGGTTCTGGTACACCATGTTGACGGCCATGTTTCCATAGTCCAGTTCAGGCCAGAGGAGTGTCGGTCCAAACACGATACCTATTCCCTGAGTGGACATCAGATTCTTCGATGACTTGGTCAAAATCCTGACAAAAGATGAAAATATTTACACGTTTACACATTTTCCTCTCTTATTGGCTTTCATCGATATGTAAATACATGCAGGATGTTTACAGTGTATCTATGCAGATTATATCCTGTATGATGGTAACAATGCTATTCCACTGAAAGGGACACTTCTTCTCTTCCTGTCATGTATACAGCTCATACAACAGTATGACATCTGTGACACAATTTCCTTCTCTTTACCCTCTTTACTGGCTGAACTGAAATACATTTCCAATAGGGAAAAAACAGATTCTGTCACATCTGTGTTTGAAAACAATACAGACAAATACAGATGATTCTGAATTACTTCTCTGTGCATCCTTAAATAAATCTGTTACAGAAAACCAATCAACACAGTGGTACACCTGAGAGAGTGGATTTTAATCAGGTTGAAATTAATTTAGGATGTTTTTTCTATTTACTTTTTCAATAAAACATCAATTAAATATTTTTAGTAGTATAAATTTCATGTGGGAAATATTAATAGGTGGCATTTGGAAACTTACATAACATTTTAGACCAGATCATTTTTACACAATACCACTTTGAAATATCCCAATATAAAACATATTAAAATACTAAATTTTTTTAAACAATTTTGTAATGTAACATTGTAACAATTTACATTTGTAATAATCTGTGAACATTTTAGAATTACTCATTATGTTAAAGTAACAGTTAAGGTATAAATGTGAAGATAAGCATGCATTACTGTGTTAAGTTTGTAAGAAGGTGGTAAGTATGATCAGTCCATCCATCCATCCATCCATCCATCCATCCATCCATCCATCCATCCATCCATCCATCCATCTATCTATCTATCTATCTACCTTCCAGCTGTTTATCCTGGGCAGGGTCATGGAGTGACACATGACAAAAGAAACAATAGGAGCTGTACAGCGGCACTACAGATCACTACAGCGGCAGTACAGGATCACTACAGCGGCACTACAGGCTCACTACAGCGGCAGTACAGGATCACTACAGCGGCACTACAGGAGCACTACACCGGCACTACAGGAGCACTACACCGGCACTACAGGATCACTACAGCGGCACTACAGGAGCACTACACCGGCACTACAGGAGCACTACAGCGGCACTACAGGAGCACTACACCGGCACTACAGGATCACTACAGCGGCACTACAGGAGCACTACACCGGCACTACAGGAGCACTACACCGGCACTACAGGAGCACTACACCGGCACTACAGGATCACTACAGCGGCACTATAGGAGCACTTCACCGGCACTAAAGGAGCACTACACCGGCACTACACCGGCACTATAGGAGCACTACAGCGGCACTACAGGAGCACTACACCGGCACTACAGCGGCACTAAAGGAGCACTACAGGAGCACTACACCGGCACTATAGGAGCACTACAGCGGCAGTACAGGAGCACTACAGCGGCACTACAGCGGCACTAAAGGAGCACTACAGGAGCACTACACCGGCACTACAGCGGCGCTACAGGAGCACTACACCGGCACTACATGAGCACTACACTGGCACTACAGGAGCACTACAGCGGCACTACAGGAGCACTACACCGGCACTACAAGAGCACTACACTGGCACTACACCAGCACTACAGCGGCACTACAGGAGCACTACAGGAGCACTACACGGGCACTACAGCGGCACTACAGGAGCACAGCATGCACTTCTGCATGCACCTTTACAACAAGTCTCAGGGCCTCCCCCTGGTCTTGGGGAGCAGCCCGATGTGGGTGAAGATGTCTCCTCAGAGAGCTGTTTGCCTTGGAAGCTTTTCACCCCCCCCCCCGGTGCTCTTTCAAAGTCAACTTTATTGTCATTTTGCACATGCACAGTAAATCCAGGCAGTAGGCTGTCACACATACTAATAGTTATATGATGGAGTATAATGCAGACGTCTTCATACTGGATATGATCATACTGAAACGGCTCATGAGTCTTCATGTGGGTTTGGATCCTGTGCCAGAGAATGTGGGCTCCAAACACGCATGTAAGGGCGCCACCTTCTTCATTAAGCGCAGCTCTGCAACCAGCAGATGCGGTGAATTACTGACTTGACTGAACACATAATGAAAAGGAAAAAAACAACATACAGACAAACTTCATAAATGCCCGTTAAATGCATATACTCTCGATCAAAGATACTCTTACTATTCTAAAAAGGGGGACTTACAATCTGAACCTTGTGAAAAGTTTTATGTGAATGCCACAATCACAAGTCATGTCAGCAAACAAATTAGCCCTAAACCCTCCTACAGAGCATTTGTTATTAGCCAGTAGTGCTAACTGGTAAAGCAGGAGCTTATCAGTAGAGATGCACGGGTCTGCATTACTTAGATTTTTTTGTACTGGTATAAAATACCAGCTTAGCTTTTACTCAGATGTCATTTGAATAATAGCTTTCTAGAAACTGCCCTTAAATATAGAAGGATCTTGGAAATAATTATTAGATCAAAAAATAGCTTGCAAAGCCAAGAACAAGCTGTACTATGAGCTTTGTGCTCTGAGTAAAATTATAGTCACTATACAAGGTGCTGTTTTCCAAATTAAATAAAGTTTGTTAAGAAATGTACCTTATATGTGGCACTAAATAAAACATTTGGGAACTTATATGACGTTTCGGCTAAATGGGTTTTCCAGAGTACGCTCTGGAGTATACCAGTATAAAATATTCTAATATAATACTGGTCAGTACCTCTACTGTGGCTATATCTGGAGGACCCAATTTGTACAACAAAGGCTTTTTCACCATTGTAACACTTGCATAAATAAAAGAATTGCCTGCAATAAATATATTGTATACAACTACTAGCGCTAGCTAAGTGTCTGCTGAACACCTGAGGTTCGTTCTCTGCCATTTGACCCTCATCGCTCGATTGCACGGAGCCATCGTGAACCTCAGCTACACACATGATGTCATCCATTGGGGTGGTGGTGGGGGGTGGGGGGCGTGGTCCAAAGAAGAGGTCACATAGCTAAAATGGCCCATACCTTTCTCTGTGGAAAAAACGACAGTCGAGCAGAACTTCCACAGAGCTCTCAGAATTAATGCCTTCACTGCGTTAAGCTAGTAAGAGGTCCAAAAATACATTTTTAAAAAAATGACATACATGCTTCTCCATACATTGTAAAAGAAGGATGTGGAGGAAAAAAAACAAATCAATACCACTGCCTGATGCTGTTTTTATGATTTCTGGATTGCCCAGGGTTGCCTCGGGTTTTCGAAAGCTCCTAAGGTATTCGTTATTATACGTTGTATAAATAGGGCCGGTGCGGCCGCCACTCGGTGGCGCTGGGGAATGCTTTGATGCACGGCTGCCTGGGCTGAGGCTTGGCCGGGACCGAGCGTGGGGCCACCGCAGCATGGTCGGCCCGCTGGCAGCCTTCGCAGGCCGGCTGCAGGCCCAAACGAGGCCTGCGGTGGGGTAACGTGGGCCCAGGTCGTCCTTAAAGCTACACCGGTCAGCCACACTAGCACATAAATACACCCAGCGGCTTCTGGGGGCCTGGGTACCAGACACTTTTCTGAACTGAATTCCATATATGAAACACAAGCCTGCAAAGCAGAGTTTACTGTATTAACATGTATGAGCTTTTGCATTGTTCTCAAAAAAGACTCACAAATACGTATGTTATGCATGGGATTTAAAATTCTAGAGACATTGTATTGTCTTATTGTAGTCAGTGCCTAATTGAAGCACCTTAATTTGTGTTTAATGTGTGTTTACTAGTTCCTGGAATGACATGCAGTGTAATCTTGTTATTGGACAGAGTAACTGACTGTTCACTGCACATATGGAAATGAACTTTTGTATTGTGCTTGATTTTAACGTTCATTTCAATAGGTGACACACTCAGAGAGGCACCAAGGTTGTCCAAGGCCTCCGGGGTTAGGCCTGACCCCGGCTCTGGTTCTGTGTCCATACCTGACATACTACGGGCTGCACCGCAAACAAGGGGGTCAGCGAGGATTAGTGACTGTATTTGATCTGGGCATAACCCACTGCCTCGGAGATTCCCAAGGGGAAGGTGAGATATCCGCTTCTGGGAAAAGGGAAATCGATGGTGTATCAAAGTGTGCATCCTACACGCCGCCGCGATTCGCTGTGCTCTGTTCAAGACGGCTTTCATTTTCCGCTGCCACTAACGTATCGACAGGGCTGTTATGTGCATGAGCTGTGAAGATTCATGTGCATCAACAGGAGTTTAAGAACAAAATCAATGATTCTCCATGCATATAAGATATAAACACAGCCATTTCTGACAAAGTAAGGGTTCAGACTAAAAATGGGTACTAGTAAAACTTAAGCTGAAGAAGATGTGTTTGATAGACTGGGTTCTCTTTAATGTTCCATAAACACGATTAACAGGCATTGTTTATGAGAGTACAGGCTCTGATTGGCTGCCCAGACGAAATACGAGCTCTGATTGGCTGCCTAGATGAATTACAAGTCACTCTATGATGAAATTAATTGGCGAGCAGTAACGGTAACAGCACGATATGTCAGTGAAAGCCTCTGGTAGAAATTACGCTAGCAAAAGGTAATTGATTCTGGGCTAACACACGGTTTCAGGTGAAAGCTTGATTACAGGAAGTTTATTAATGAACATCCATTAATCAGCACTGACAAGCTCTTTTCGAGTATTTGCGATTTGCGCTATTGGAGTTAATGTGTACATCTGATTCCACAGGCTTTCCTGGGCTTTGGCAGGGGGCTGGGCACTGAAATCCCATTAGAAACAGGCACAAAGGAGAGGTGCAACATTCATGCAGTCACGACAGAATGGAAACTAATTATGCTCAATAAATGGTGCTCTAATTTAAAGAATACATGTGCGCTTGCAAAAGCATGCGGTAAATCTAGCTACAGAAAGGTGTCGAAAGCCAACAGATGTGCAATTTAAAAAGCTGCCCCCCTCCAAACACAAAAGCAAACCATAATATCCCTGATAAGGTGACGACGCCTTATTCACTTTCATGTTACACTAATCCTCAGCACATACACCTCCGTCAGTGTTTCTGCTTAATTAGAATAATTAGAATATCAGGATGTAAAAGTTCTGAGTATCATTACCAATGATCTGTGCATACATGTGGACCCTTCATTATTAGGGGCTCGTTTGAAGGGGAAGGAGAGAGCGGGAGTGAGGTCGCTTTCTACACGCATCCACAGAGTGGCAGCAATTAACATGCAGAGTGTCAACTAGAAGTGTGTTGGGTTGAAAAGTCGGGAGAAGGTGGTGTGACAAATGACACTGAGCGCTTCGTGTTACCCTTCCGACGAAACGTGTACGGCTCCTCCGTCGAGGGCGCCTTCCCCGAACTGCCAGTGTTTACGGCCTTTGTACCGCGAGCATGACAACGTGCTGGACTGATCGCGGCATCCGGCGAACGTGGTTGTGTAAACGCAGCCACGCAGCCAGCATGTGCATGTCCACCTTAGTAACAATATCATAGCCCTCCACCGGCCGTCATCCGCTTGGGCAGAACCCAAGCCCTGGTCAGCGGACCAGTACCGGAACATGGCCAACATTTCATCAGACCATGGAAAGCCGGGGGGAGAGTCACCCCCTGTCCCATATATTACAGGATCTCCCCGTGTCTCACACAATATTTGTCCCATATTACCATACACATCACCCCCCCCCCCCCGCCCCCCACTGTAGGTAGTGTAAATGGGAAAGGCAGGCCCCTCACACGGGTGCACGCAAGTGTGAGTGGTAGCAGGAGTAGCTTGTGGTAGCCTTTGGTTTAACCTGATAACAGACTGATATCCCAAATAGAATCTGACAGGCATCGCTAAAGATGCCAATGCTAATTAATTAGCATCTCATTTTGAGCGGCAAACGGCGGGATATGTCGGTCCGGAGCACGATGCCATTCCCCCTCCGGTGCCTTTTATTGGGTCATGACTGCGCCCCGTCAGCTGAGGGCCGCTTGATAAGGGGGGGGGGGGTGTGGGGGGGGGTTGGCTAACACGTCCCTGTCACCGTTCCCAGAGCCCCCAAGCTACAACAAATGCTCAGAGCCGCAGCGCCTGCATGTAGGTGACACCGCGGTTTCTCCGGACGCTGCTGCCACATCACCCTGTGCCGGTCACATGGTCACATGGTCACATGGGCAGACCTGGCGGCAGAGCATTCCGGATGTAAAAGTAATCAGCACTGACATTCGGTCTCCGTATGAGTGAATCAGGCCGTTCAGGAGTTACAAAGCTGCGCTCCCCCCACTACTGAAGCATTAATTTAATATTTTATTATCGTCTTTCTGTTAAACACAGTACATTATGTACCTGTCATATGATTGTTAACTGAGATCCCACACTGTGCGGTGTAGAGTCTTAAATATTCAGCAACCTGAACACCCCCCCCCCCCTCATCTGTGATCCCCAAGGCTCCATGCTTACGGGGGCAGTGTGCAGTGGTGGAACCAGCAGGAGAAGGTCCAGGGAACAATGGCAAGGCCTTGAGCTCAGAAATGACATTTCCATTTTGGCCCCCTGGTTTGACTCACTCATACCTTGCGTCCCGCTAAACCCGCTATTTTATTTTTCCACAGTGTGGAGAGGGACTCTGGATTCACAAAAACATAACACATGGACTTCAAACCAATGTGGTAAATTAAGAAAAAAAGAGAAAAATGAACACCACTCCCAAAACACCCACGAGAGAAGGAATAAATAGCGTTTGGGTATGTGAAGGTACATTTAAAAAATCTGGTTTCCTTGACCACATCGTCACAATATGCATATACAACTGCTTATTGAATCCAGGCAACGGCGATTTAAAAAAAAAAGAAATAGGGGCTCTGCCAGAGCACAAAGTGAAGCCACAACAAAGGAACTTTAAAGGGGGACTTCACAGACTCGTACTACACTGTTCGGAGAGCTCAGCCAGCGTAAAAATAGGTCCTCGAGTGAAACGCGTTTTCGTAACAGGTCTTTCATTTTCTTTGCAGGGAACAATGAATAAAGTTGGGGAAAAACTCTCCGCGCCATGCCTCGTTTAAAAGAAGTAAGGCTTGAAGATATTTTCATCGAATTAGGCATATGAATACACACACACACACGCACACACACACACACACACGCACACACACACACTGCTAATTCGGCTTTCAGCATTACGGACCCTACTGGCTGCTGGCTTATTCTCCCTTTGGCATCTCGTCTGCAGTTGTTATTGTGAATGTGTGCAGAAACAATGCAAAATGGGACCGATTTCGGTTAAAACTGGACAGCGAGGCATCCCACACCAGAGTGTTGCTCTTAAGGGCCACTGGTGGCTTTTTAAGCCAAAACCAAAGCAAGATTTTCAAGAGAGTGTGCGTGTTTGTGTGTTTGCAACACCGGCTCACAAACTGTTGTAACTCACTGACTAAGCGCTGTATCACATTTAATTACTGCTGTTTACTCCATTCTCAAGTGGTACCTCATCCTCTGCTTTTGGTGATGATTACTGTAGAATTGACTTGTTTTTAATGGAAAAGGTAGTACAGGTTTTGATGTTATTAAAACATTGTTCACTTGGTAATAGTTAGGCATGTGAAATGTGATAATGAACTCTCCAGATACTTAAAAGAATTCTCAAATCACTGGGGCTGTTTAACCTAAGAAACTCAAATACTCTAAAAAACATATAATTACTAACAGATGTAACGACGCAGCTTGAAACACAGGTATTTGTGTTTTTTCCTTTGTTCATTAGTCAGCTAAATGGCACGATGAGACAGATAATTAACCACTTAGAATGTCCTTTTAATTGCAAGACATGGGGGCAGTGGCGACACCTTGGGCCAGGAGGACTGAATAACACCGAAAATGCACAAGCAGGACAGCCACGCGCTCCAGTGGGTCGGGAACTGAACGCTGGTCCAACTTGCAGATGACTTCAGAAGTTTGTCATAATTCATGTATAAAGTACAGGAGGGCTGCAGACAATAAAATAAAGGATCCTGGGATAACTGTCCAAGATCCTCCCCCTGTCTGGGGGGTGGGGGAAAGGGGGCGGGGTTGCAGGTCTCGGGAGAACTTTAAAATCGCTAATCCCTCTCATCATTTGAACATGTGCCCTCCAGACCTGGCTCCTCGCTCAGGACGTGGGGGAAAAAACATTTCACATTCACAGATGATCCTAATTTGGTGCGGTTTGGAGTGTAATTTAGATCAAAGATATCCATGTAAATGAGTCAGGGTTCCTTAATTAGGTGCCTGTGAAGAGGGGGAGACAGGGAGAGAGAGCGAGAGGAGTCGCACCACATCAGTAGGTATGGGTGTGGTACCCGCAGCCGCGCGGCCTTCGCCTGGCACTCTCTTGTCATACATGCCGCTGCTCTTTATTTTCGTTATTTTCACTCGCATGGTTCAGACATGGAGACGCTAACGCGAGTGCTTTCATCAGGTGGCGAGGCACAGCAAGGGAGTGGGTCCGCTTCGGGTCAGCCAGCCCTCTGGCACCCGGAGATGTTTGCTCGTTGGCCGGGCCAGATCGTCACGTCCCCATGAGCAACCGCGGCTCACGGTGACGTCACGGCGCGGGTAGGGGACAGCAGGTGCTGTCCGAGCCGCCGAGAGTTAGCGGTCTGGCTGATGACAGAGCTGGCACAGACGGGAACTCAGGAGACGGCGGCAGAATGCGCGCTTCACACCGGTGGGGACGCCGTGCCATGCGGGAGGCGGTCAGACCCCCATCGCAGGGCGTAAGGATGATGCCGAGAGATGGAAATCTGTCCCGAGAGGCGGGGACAGCCACATGGCCCGCGCGACCTGCCAAAGCAGGACCCGGCCGGGCTGGACTGGGCCAGCTCTGCTCTGAAGGATCTGCACGGCACCATGCCCTCGCGCTCTTGCAGGATGGGGCTCTGACCTCAGGCCACTCTGGCGCCCTGCCGCATGACCAGGGCATTCACTCTCAGATCACTCAGCCGACAGCAGAAGGCAAGATCACACACGGAAAGGGATTGGACCCACGGAATTCATGGGGAAAGAGTAGGGAGTTACTTGCCTGAATGGAATATTTATTATCTGTGGATATGAATTGAAAATGAATGAATTGAAACAGAATGAATGAATGAATCCTGTCTGTCTGTCCTATTATATGTATCTATATATCGCAGTTGTGAGCCTTTCGCATCTAAATGTCACACGTCAATTAGAGGCCCCACGTCATGGCTGCTCTTCTGCACCGTGTTTTGTCTTCTTCGCTACCTTAAACTCTCTCTCTCACTTAATTAGCACCGTCTCCATCGCAGCGGGCCACGCGTCACTCCGGCGGCCACCTCGCCCGTTCGCAACACCCCTATTGATTATAATGAGCTGCAGCCCAGGACTGCTCCTTCTCCGCGCCCCGTAATGACCTGTCACCCCCCTCCCAGGCCGTCGCCAAAGGCAGGCAGCTCCGCGGATGCTTCCGGAAGCGGCGTCTTCGGGCCCCAGACCTTGCGGTACCGCTGCGGGAACTCAATGTCCCTTTCATGGGCTAATTATGAGAAGAATGGGCCTTCATGGAGACGGTGATTGGCGATGCCCTCCATCCATCACCCCTGGGACGTTCTAGGCCCCACTGATGGCCCAGAAATAAGCTGGAACACTGGATGAAAGCAAACGTGGATTTTTGGCGGGATCCTGTGGATTCTACGTGGTCTTAACAGGTCCCCAGTAGAGCAGCGGGAAAACGCAGGCGCCAAGCTGGCGACGGATTCATGGGGTATTTTAGGATTATAGCGGTGCGCGCACGTTTGCAGGACAGCCACATCTGTAAGCCCCCCCCCCAACCACTGCCACCCACATCCCTCCGGTAGAGGCGCAAACTCAAGGTCTCCGGGGGGGCGCCTGTGCTAATTTTTGCTCAACCTCAGCCACTTAATTGTTTTATTGAAATAATTATTTGGATAGTAAGTCACTTCGCCAAGTGTTTCAGGTGTAAGTTAGGCGCTAATTAAACTGTATTCTCTAAACGCAGCAAGACTCCAGGGTGGTGCAGCCTTGCTCGAGAGCACTGCAGAAACTGTACAAAAGAATCATAATACAATGAAAGGGCTTCGCGTAACTTTTAAACTCAGAGTTCATAGCACTGCTCTATGGGGAATTTAGTTACTTGTAGTAAAACTGCTGTTACACAAACAGAAACAGCAAACAAAGACCTATTCAGGCGCATGTATGTCGCACAGCGCCACGATCAACCACAAAATAAAACAGTTTTTTTTTCTCCCTCCAGTAGTAGCTCCAGAAACGTATCATTAGCAAAGGATCTGCTGTGTCCGTCACGCAGCGACGGGGGTTTATGTTCACTGCGGTAATGAATAACGCATGTGCTTTATTACAAGCATAATTAATAATTCAAAACTTTGGTACACAATATGGCCTTGGCAAAATTCAGCGAGCCAAATCACTCAGAGGAGAAACAACAACAACAGCAGCAGCAGTAACGGTGGCAATAATGACAGAAACTAAAAATGACCAACATTACTAGCACTGCCGGGAAAAGTGAAGAAAATGAACCAGGACCCAGGACTGAATCGTACAGTAAGTCAGAACAGCCTCGGGCAGGATTCGTAAAGTTGGGGAAGCGTGTAATCCCCACGCAGAATTAGGGGCCTTATTGATCTAACATTACGAGTCCTTGATCTTTCAGCATTGCAGTGATTCCTGTACACATCCGTTTCGGGATGTGGGTTTTAGTTTATAAAATATCTTGTTGCAGTAGCTTTACAAAGATTTTATTGCAGCAATATAAGGGGGTAGAATGTCGATGAGCGGCCGGTATAGATTATTTATTAGAAGCGGTCTAGCCATCAATAACCGGTGAATTATGATAAAACGGCCTTAATCCTGTGAAGCATTTGGATTAATTATTAGGTCCATTTGTTGGAAGAGTATAATATAACCATGATAAGTGCACCATTGTCTTCCACATTACCCTTAGTAACCTCAAAACCCAATGGAAAGGCTTGCTTGGTGACCATGTGATTCCCTCCGGTGGTCCCATTGGCTTGTCCTGAGTTGTGACCACTGGACTGGGTGTCAGTAAGGGTCAACTAAGTAGACAACATAAGCTGCCACCTATCTTCTGACACGGTGCCGACTTAGCAAGCATGTAGAGGAGCATGCAGAGCAGTGAAGCTCACCTAAGGTGGAGCCAAATGGGCTTCGACCGGCACTGCTGTCTGGGCATCTCAGGCCAATCCTGCCCGGCTGTGGGTGGGCATTGCCCTGCCCTTCTGTCCCTGCCTGTCCCCTGTCACATGTCACCTGTAGCGGCCATGTTCTTAGATAGGGTCTCTGGGCTTTTGAGGTTAAATTGCTGATCAGTGTACCTTCCAAGCAGCAGGGAATTTTCACTGGGAGATAATTAGTACTTTGAGCATTGCCCCCCCCCCCCCACCCCCCAAGTGAAGGCTGGTTTTAAAGAGTTGCTCCATGATTGAATCAGCGATAGTCTGGAGATCCCTGCAACCTCCATGCAGACTCAGCTGACTGCAGAGATTGTTTTACACTTCGGTGAGAACTGGTAACTGAGATTAAGTCTCAACACTTTAAGTCTCAAAGCTGAACAGTCCTGTAAAAGTCACACTGCTGACTTTGAAAGTGCTGGGAAGGGAACTGGAATAAAGTGGTGAAAATCTCTGAACAGTTGCTTCAAAGACTTGAAGTTCAAAGAGCTAATGAGCTTTTTCATAATCTGCAGATGCAGAGATAAACACTATAGACAAACACAACAAGGGCTCGGCCCGATGGCTCACGACGGCACAGCAGAAGCGGCAGCACGTTGTATGGGGTTCGTGGTAAAGTGACGTGACATTCCTGCTGGTGAACTGCTGCTGGTACCTGCAAATACTGACCTCATACACACACAATAACCTGCAAATACTGACCTAATACCCACACACACCTGCAAATACTGACCTAATACACACACATGTACCTGCAGATACTGATCTAATACCCACACATCTGCAAATACCGACCTAATACACACACACATACCTGCATACACTGACCTAATACACACATACCTGCAAACACTGACCTAACACACACATACTTCATTTATATGCAGACATTATATAGTCTGGGTTATTGATCTTTCAGTAACATGGAACCCCTTTCAATAATGTTGACTCCCTGGCTAACAGCATATTCAGGAAAAAAAAACACAACAAAGAACATGTATCTCTCTGTCACCCCTACAGTACATCATGGTGTCCATCCATCCATCCACCCACCCACCGGTACTTACCTTTGGAAGTGTCTGAAGAGCGCCTCCATGGTGTGGTGGTTGGGCACTGGCAGCTGCTTCACCAGCTTCTTGACGGCCTGCACACGCTCTCGGTATTCCCGTGACTCTGTTCACCAAAGAATAAGGCGGCGTGGTGAGACCGTGCTGGGCCTTGTACAGCACTGTATCCCCGGACAGCCCTGTGGTCTGCCCTGTCCATCCAACGCTTACTCCCACACTCCCCATCCTCTACAATCTCTAGAAGTTGGTCAGCTGGGGTACGTGGGCATGATGTACTAAATTGTGTGCACAATTTCGTTTAACGTTCCCATAAAATACTAAATCGAGCTCACAAAATCCCTAAAATGTGCACGCAATTTATTTTTTTGTGCTCTCAATTTGCTATATTAAGCTCTCAAATTAATTTTTCATTTAATTACATTTAATGTTTTTGTTATTTGTGTTCTGGCCTAAAGAAAATGTGACCACAAAGCCAGAAGCTAGAGTGTAGTGAGCAAATACTAAGGGTTTTATGATAGTAAATCTATTTTCTCAAATCTTTGTAATACTGCATGTCTCCCAATCCAGTCTGGTCTTAGTCTGATAGACCTGGCACTTGTCCAAACAAAGATTCAACCAATTCTATTCTGGAAATTAGGCGTTACAGTCATCTAATTCTTAATACTGCGCATGGTAATAACCAATATTTGCATACAACTCTGAGTCCATATCTTTATAATAATGGGTAATATGTCTCTCATTTCAAATGTGTTCTCCTGTACTTTTTTAATGGACAAAAGAAACTAAAAAAAAAAACTGAACAAAAAAATAATGTTCTTACTGGAGGATAAACGCGGAATTCGCTTCAATCAATGAGAACAGTATTTACAAATCAAAGTATTTTTAACTCCTGCCTTTTTTACTTAGGGCATACCAATGTTTTGAACACTAAACGACAAGGTATACTGGTGAACATGTGACCTAATGTTACCTGTTGGCTAAATTCACATTTGGAATGGTTACATGTGGTTAATCGCTCGCTCGCTCTCTCTCTCTCTCTCTCTCTCTCTCTCTCTCTCTCTCTCTCTCTCTCTCACACACACACACACACACACACATACAGAGCAAAGCTAGGGGTGTGAATGCAGGGTCAGACACTTTAATCGGTGCCCAAACCACTTTGTGTGACTTGTCTTAATGTAAGTAGGTTCAGCAGACCTGCTGTTCTTTCACGCACCGACTTGGGCTAAATGGCACGATTAAATTCCACTACTATAAATTTAGCTGAATGGGGGGGGGGGATCAATTTTGACAAAAATAAGACTAAGACTGATCCAGGGGGAGGAAATTCTTGTACATGTACCCAATTTCCCCAATCCTCCAAAAAAATGTAACATGATTAAATTGCTCCAGGATAAATTTTGCAAGTTCCCCACGATACATTTTGCCGACTGGCTACGGGACTGCTACCGATAAAATTTGTCAAAATTTTCTGGGTGGTTAGAAATGAAAAAAAAAAACAACATAAACTTTATTATAGAATATTCAGAAAATCATTTCGCACCCCACAGTTTCAGAACCACTGACCTGTACAACGTTTCTAGGAAGTTTGCCAAAAGATCCACGGAATACGTTTAGGTAGCAGATGGCTGTGTTTACAAGATGGTGGCAGCAGGCTCCATTTTCACAACTGCCCAGTGTCATTGCAGTTCCAGTTTTGGGGTGATTTGGGTTCTGGCTGATCTAGATTTTCAGGTGTAGATTTTCATCCACAAAATGATTTTGTAAAGTGGTAATAAGATCCACGAAAGATCAAACAAAGTAAGCAGAGTAATAATAACAAATGTTACCCTGTTCACAAGGTTAAACCTGTTATATAGTTACTCTTGTCTTTGCTGTCACTAAGCACCACTACTTCAATTTTGGTGAGATTTGTCTCAAAATTAGAAGAGGTCCAGATCTTCACCAATACAATTTGTCTGCAAAGATTGGAAAAGATCTGACAAATAATTTTGTGTTATCATGCTGACAATATCTGGTGTCTGTGCTGCCGTTCTCTTCGTTATCACTACAGTATATGCGGTACTGCTACAGTTTTGGGGTGATCCGTCTCAAAATTTAATCACTTCCAGTTCGTCACGCACAGAAAGCCTCAGTAAAGTTTGAAAAAGATCCATCTATCAAATGGTTTTTGAGTTATTGTCTTAACAAGAAAAGTGTCTGCAGCAGTGACGGACTGGTCCCAAACACATATGTATTCCCATTCCCTATTTGGGGGTTACAATAATCACAAATTGGGGGGGGGGGGGCACACCTGTAGAGTGGTGGGTTCCATTGAACCTTAAGTGAACAGGGCTTTCTAACCCTCCCTTAGCACATGATTATATATGTACCCTGCGCCTTGTTCCCCCATCCAGAGAAGCCCCTGCCTCATGCCCCTGCTTTATCAAAGAGACTCCAGGTTCACTGTGACCCAGCTTTGGATAAGCGATTGCCGAGGACGGCTGGACTGACGGATGTACGTACACGATTTTTCTCCTTGACATTCCCGCTTCCGAAGCAGCGTTCCCACGTGTCAGCATCTGCGTCTTCCCACATGTTTATTCAATCGCGCATCATTTTTTGGGAACGGATGTAATTTATAGCCTTTCGATGTCAGCCTGACAATGCAGATGTCACTGATAAGATTTCAGATTATCCAATTATTTATTCTTTCATTGAGACATGAACGGTGGCACAAGGCAGCTTCCTCCGACCATAAATCATGCGCGTTTGCAGTTTGTGCACCTCGCCAGAGGTGGAAGCTCCTGTAAACTAATAAATCACACGAGCTGCATCGCTGCATTTGTGCCATAAAAAATTAAGCAGTTAAACAGAGCCGGGCTCGCCGGGGACCTCTGACCGTTAACACGGAATGATGCGAGTCAGCGATTCGGAACGTGGTGGTGCCTGCCTGGCATTTATGGGGTTGCAGCCCTTTTCAGGACATGGCTGGGCATGGTCCCGGCTTGCCTGACCATTAACACGCCATGATGCGAGTCAGTGATTCATAATGTGGTGGCGCAAACTTGGTGTTTATTGGGTCAAGGCCCATCTTAGAACACGGCTGGGCATGGGCCAAGCTTACTGGAGACCCCAAACCATTACCACGTCGTGCTGCGCGTCAGCAGCTCAGAACATGGTGGAGTCCGTCTGAAGTTTATCGGGTCGCGGCCCGTCTCGGTTTGTGAAGCAGCTACCTGCCGCAGGCCGACATTCATCGCCATGGCGACAGTGCAGCCCCCATGCTAAAGGTCTTTTATCCGGCGGCGACACTGCGATGAATTATTGTTTGCGGCCAGGTCGGAAATTGTACTTTCTGGCTGCTTTTGCTTGTGATAAATCAGCCAGTCACATATCGCCGCTCACGCACAGAAAGCTGCTAACCCTAAGCTCTTCCTTTCCCTCCCTCCCTCTTTTCATGCTGCCCATACGGACCGTGGTGTGATCTGTTTAGGCCGAGAAAGCGCACTGTCGTTTGTGACGTTTACACCTGAAATCCCACTCATATGCTTTCTGATAGCTGGGGTGGACACATCACCCAGACAGCAGTGTATCATACCTGTCCTCTCTCTGTGCTGGGATTGGTCAGCTTCAAGAAACAATCCAATAGCCACAGCATGTATTTACTAAGACAATGATTCTGTCCTATGAGGGATTTCTGCTGCGTTTTAGAGTTTACTTTTAGGAACATGAGGCAGAGAGTGACACTGAACTTTATCCTCTCTGGGATCTGGTTTGGAAAATAATCCTCCATGTGCTCACTGGAAGATAAGAGAGCATGCCCTCTCAATCTGTCTGGGGGGTCCCCACCCCCCCACAGGTATCTGGTTATGCCCTCCAGGTGGCCCAGCTATGGAGGTTTTATCTAGTCCCAGCTGTACATTGACTGACTCTTAATTAATTAAAAATATGTGTTTATGTGGAGCATTTTGTCTCTTGAATTAGAGGGTAAAATGCAGAACAATGAAAAGATTCCCATCATGCAAAGCGTGAACGTCTACGTCCTCCTGGCAGTGATTCGCCGCAACTGACTGGGACACTTACTCAGCTAGACCCCAGCGCCGGGCCTGTCTTGGGGTGAGGGCAGCCAAGGGACATAGGACAGGGGGCAGCGGACAACTCGGCTGTCATTGTCCACTGGTCACATGACCATCAGAAGCAGGTGGGACTGGGGTGTGTGATTGAAGTATTCTTCTCCTCCCAAAATGAATATTGATGAGCATTCCCTGAAGGCCCCCATATTTGGAGATTGGAAAGCATATCATTTTCCCGCGCTCATCTGTACAGCCAAATCCTCCTCACCATCCATGCCTCTCCTCTCCTGATGTCAGCAGTATTACAAGCCACAGCATGATGATGAATTCAGCTGACCGCTGCCCCCTACTGGGGACAGCGAGACACGACCGGACACCTCATTCTAGGTATCTGGCGAGTTCGGTTATCAAAGGCTCCCCTCTCAAAGAGCAATGCTGAACACGTGGCCTGGGGAGACCCTTACGGACACCACAACGCCGAGTGACAGTGGTAAAAAATCAAGCATCCCTGCAACTGCTTGTATCCACGCCGTCTGACGCCCTGTAAACAGTCGCTGCCTTTGATTGATTGGAGACATAAGAGTAAAATTTGGCATCCAGGGACCCTCTGTCCATTCTGCCATGAAGATGTTCATGATGCCGGTTACTGCAGAACAAGACTCCCTACTGCCTGAAGAAACATCAACGGTAAAATGTCAAATACAAGGACCACGCATCTCCAACATCTCTGCATGCATCTCCTAGAAGAACTCCATTTAGGTTTCAAGTAGTCTTGTCACATACGCTTGAAGGGGCAGTGAAATTCCACTACACTAACTAAAAATGCATACGCTAACTAAAAACTAACATGGTAAAGTTTGAAACAGATGTAATATCACCAAACCAGGACACTGTAGCTGTGTGAACTGTAGCCCACAAGATGGCCGAACGCCCACACACTTCTGTAATGGCCTGATCAGAGTAGAACGAAAGCGACTTTAAAATAAAAGGACAATAATTATAGGAACAGCTGTATTCATTTACTGCCAGGGTCTTCCCTTAGCTCTCAGAGGAGCCGATCGGTCCTGGCAAGACAAGCAAACCGGGAGAGGAGAGATGAGGGACCGCCCCTCAACCTGAGCGCCATCCATCTTCCCTGGGAGCCGTGACTGACCTTTGACCCCCTTGAGCAAATCGTCACATCCATCATACCTGGTTTCAGTAATGCAGCTATCTGCTAGGGGTCTGGGAGGTTCTGCTCTAGCAGATTTACCCAGGTGCGACCCCAGGGCTGTAACCTGCTGGGGATGATGACAGAACGGGGAGACTGACAAGTTTTAAATAACATTCAAGCCTTTTGGGAGAACCATGCTGGGCCCTCCTGTAAAATGCCATACATCTGCCATTCAGGCAGCTGCATCCTCACTGTGTGCATTTTGCATAAACTTCAAAGATGCTGTATTCCCTTTCGTTCATTTTCAGAAAGACTTCCCTCGTTTCAGCTATAAGAAGCGACAGAACGACGTACCGCATACCTGGGATCAGGCCTTCAGGTATCATTAGCAGGCAAATAAGTGCTCTAAGTGGTGTGGTGTGGTGCTGACAGACGCAGAGCTCTGATGGCGTGGATCGGGCATCCTGACCCCCTGCCCTCCATGTGATCACATCCGCAAAAAAGCTCAAAATGGCTAAACTTCTGAAATATGGCTCACCGATCAAGCCGTAAGTTATCCTGATTGGCGTGCCGATAGCCTGAAAGGCCCAGTGCAGATGGCGTCCCACAGTGCTGCCCCCACCAGGCCCCTGCAAGATTTACTCTGCAGTTTACTCGCCCCCCCATGTCTGCTGCTGCTCAGCCTGAGCACAACCCGCCTTCTCCCACGTGCACCGTCACTCTGCCAGCCCCCCCTCACAGTGTCTGTATATGTGAACTTCTGGCTTTATGTCTCAGCTGATCCACCAGTGTTTTGTACCTTTTTCTGGAGGTGTGTTTGCAATTACTTAGCGCTAAAAGGGACTTATATATCGATCTATCGAGTACCTACTTATACCATTTCAAGGCTTTAGTGTCTAAGAGCCTAATGCTTTACAGTGTCTCCTTCACTCAGTACCTGGGTGGCAGAGGCAGATCTTTGTTGACCTTTTATACATTAGAGAATATTTTCTGTGTGTTTATGTATGAAATTCAGAGGGACAGTGCGAGACTAGGTTCCTGTACCACTGACTGGAGAGTCGCTGGTTCGAATCCTGCATTCCACAGAGTAACCGTATCTCCACTGGACCCTTTAACGAGATCCTTACCCCCCCCCCCCCCCAACTGCCTGAAAGCTCTGGGGTGCTGGATGAATGACTGACCATGTATTCTGTCCCCAAGCTGCATTCTCACCCCTAAATGTGTATATACGTCTGTTTTTTTTTTGTTTTTTGTAATGTAAAAAAATTCACATTCCTATGTACTTGTGCATATTTTTTTTGACCAGGTGCCCAAGTCATTCACGGAAAACCGGAATGCCGAGCCTTTGCTCTGACACTCCTGAGCGGGCAGATGGGAGGCAGGCGCGGGTGGGGGGTAGGGGGCGTATCTGCCCAGCCGAGCATCAGCATCCAGCAGGGAAGCCCCCTCTCAGTGGTAATGTGCCAGGGCGATGGCGTGTGCAGACTCTTGGTGACACCCCGCTTCCCGCCCTCCAAACGGGCCAGATGGCAGCGGTCACTATCTGCCGTCGCCGAGGACCAGCCGCACGGCATGTGGATATGGTGGTGGGACGTGAAGCTGGAGCGCAGTGTCAGGGGACGCTGTTGGGGGGCGTGGTGTGGGGTGACGGTGCTGGGGTGCAGTACTGGGGGACGCCATTGGGGTGCGGTAGCGGGGGGGTGCTGTTGGGGTGCAGTAGCGGGGGGGTTCTGTTGGGGTGCTGTGGGGGGGTGCTGCTAGGGCTGTTGGGGATGAGCAGTGCTCACCGGTGCCAGATGCTCCATGCATTTGGTGAGATTTTTTTACCGGTCCTCGATAGATTGATAATCCGGGGAAATGAATCCTTGCTGAGATCACAGCACTTTGAGCCTTTTTCCAATTTCAGGCCGAATGTGCAGGCAAACCTGAACAGATGTTGGCCTCGCGTTAAGTTGCTCCATTTGGGGTGTGGGGGGGGGGGTCTTTTATGGCATCATTACAACATGAGTTTCACAAGCCTCCAGCTGTCAGACACTCTACCGTTAGGCAGAAATAGGAATAGACGATTAAATCTATTTACAGTATATTTATATACTTTGAGAAACCTTCAAGATAACATTTAAAAATTACTCTGATACTTATTATTTTGATTTGTAAAAATATTCCGATTTAGGAAAAAAATATTACAATGCTGGTGTTATTCCAGACTCTTTTAACACGACACCCGGAGCTGTATTTGTGAAGCACCGAAGCTGCAGCATGCGGTATGTTACCACGCGCGGCTCTCTTGGGAATATCTGACAAAAATAAACACAAACGGGCTCACGGCCGCCCCACCACGGGCCGCCGCGTCGGAGCTGAGCCCCCGCAAGCCGCAGCCCCCCGATCTCTCGCGTCCGCCCGCTGCTCCAGCTGCTCGTCCGAACGTGCACCTGACCCCCAGCTCCCTTCGGTTTGGGAGCAGCTTCCAGATTTCAGGACGGGAGGAAATTGTGCTACATTTCCTGACAAATTGAGTTAAACGGACATTAAGTGGGCTTTAAGAATACAAATGGCCGTCTTTATCACAGGTGGACGCCGACGGCTTAATGGGGGCTGCGCTGATGCTATCGGCCCTAATGACTTGACAGGAAGCATTAAGGGCTTTGTGTAAAGAACTGGCAGAGAGGCCGGCCTCGCTAACGCGGACCTGTCAGCCACTCGCCGTCGCCCCCTTTGTGTGGGGAAGCAGATGTTTGCATGTATACGGTCAACTGGAATTACAGCGGGCAGCAGATGCCTGAAAGCGTGCCAGGCCTGTACAGACGGAGCGTGTTCGGGGGAGAGCGGGCCTGCCCCCGTGCCATAGGTGATCCCTAGCGGAACGTTCCAGAGCTTAGCCGTTTGTTTTTTTTTTTTTTTTTTGGCTTTTCTCTCATTTTGCCTGGGTAGCATTTAGGAACGCAGCCCAAACTCAGGCCTAATTACAGGCCCTGACAAAGAGGGAGCCTTTTTTTAAGAGACAATTACAGCACGGGATACAAAGAGCAGAGGCATATCCAGAAGCCTCTGGTTTTTAACAACATGAATTACATCTAAGAACTCGTGTTTTATATTCACAATTGCATGCCACTTTATTTTATCTGCAAAATAAATCAGGAATGTTCAAAAATATAAACTATAACCTGTGAGTGCTGCACTATTGCTCTTCATAAGCACAAACATTCCAAAGGTTTTAAGTAGCTGGAGTATATTTTATTCAATAAAAAAGCCATTTTTAATGAGTGTAAATCACCTCCACACACTACACAGTGAAGGACAGGTGCTAGGGAGCAAATACATATCCCACTGTTAGCTCTGAAAGCAGCGACTAACCAATCCCATCACTAGGCCCTGAAAGCAGCAGCTAACCAATCACATCGCTAGGTTCCGAAAGCAGCAGCTAACCAATCACATCGCTAGGTTCCGAAAGCAGCGGCTAACCAATCACATCGCTAGGCTCTAAAAGCAGCGGTTAGCCAATCACAGTGCTAGGCTCCAAAAGCAGTTATAGAAGTTTGTGGATTTCCCCTCCGGTTGCTCCTGCAGAAGGTCAATATTGTGTTAATTGAGATCTGCAGTATCCTTCACCCTCAGTAAACAGCAGCATGTTGTGATATTTCAGCTGCTGTGTGGTATCTGTACTGTGCACGTCTCTGCAAAGGCTGCTTTTGGGTGTTTTAGCAAACTGTCCTTGTACGACATCAGGCTCACGTTTCCTGCCCTAAAATGAATCTCTTTCCATAGAATGCTGGATTATGAAAGTCTGCTATGAAAATTAAATGAAAGAGTGGAATAAAAAAAGATTAATGGAATAAAAACCAAAACGCAACAACAGGTGCCTTATCAGCTGGTACCCATCAGAGGCATGGCGTTAATGCTGGGGCGGGGAGCCTTCAGTAACGGCCATAATGGGATCGTTTGCAGCCTTTAAGCACTTCGCTTTCTCCTCGCAAATATGCAGTTTCTTCACTGGAGTCCATTACGTTTGGGGCATCTGCTCTCTCCGAGGGTCATCGCTTAATCTGTTCAGAAATCTCCAGGCCCTCCTTCCAGGCCCTTCCGCATGAGCAGCCACTCATCCAGGCCTCAGCGTTGTCCCGTGAGCTCTAGTTTGTCAACGTGCCCCCCCTGCGTGCCCTTCTGCCTGCCTCTGCCCCCAGGGCATTCGTTTCCCTCTGTGGACTGTACCATTTAGGTCCTCCAAGATGGGGAGAGAAAAAAATGAGGGACTTTGCTGTCTTTTTAAAGGGCGGATGGAGCGTTCCCAATAGTGGAATCCTCCCCTTCCAGTCACTGGTGTCTGTATCTAAGAACCACGTAAGCAAAAGAGCCTCCACACCATTTAAAGAGCCACACCTCCCATTTGGGGAATAATTAATTGGCCCGTCTCCATCATACTCCCCCCCCCCCCCCCCACAGGCTCCTGCAGACTCCCCAGCAAACGCCCATGTCCTTCTACGCCCACGCCTGCACTGGGCTCGCTCTCCTGTATTATGTTATCAGCTTGTTTTTCTTCCGTCAATGAAAAATGTGATGCATACTCTCACGCCGTTTTTGGGCTTAGGGTTACAGAAACTGTTACCTTTAGCCCCCACCTTAAGGTGACCACCTTAATGTGACCACCTACATGTGATTATCTGTGAAGGGGTGACTTTGTGTGTGCTGTCAATTGGCCAACCAATCAGAAACCTTCGGTCTCCTGTCTTGCTTTGATTCGATAGTTTCCCTATCCCTGATTACTGGGATAAAAATTGGCCATTATAAGTATTTAAAACTCCCTTTTTAGGTGTTTTAAATACTCATTTTCCAAAAGCTGGAACAGGGGGACATACATTCCCAGACCATGCACGCATGGAATTCCGAGAATCCGATTTAAAAAAATCTACAAAAATCCCACTAATGTTTGAAGCACATCGCGTCACATGATGAGATAAATGTATACTTAGCTTGTAGGACCCTGTGCAGCTATATGGCTTCCCCCTCCAAAGCAACAAGTTCCCTATCGGGTGGCTCGGTCATCAGCGCATTCGGAGCCGCATTCATCACCCTGCCATCAGTGTCTTTGTGCACGCTCTCTGGCCGGCCCTCACCCGACAGAAACAGGTAGCTCGCACTCCATTAAACAAACACTGTGGCGGCAGACTTTTATTTGACGTTTTATTTGGCCAAGACAAATGAGCGGCAGTTGGATTATAACATAATTTGTCTTGTCTTTATTACCGGCACAAAGGACACCATTCATTAATTATTCTGCCGTCGTGGCCCAACACTAACTGGAAAGGTCCCTCATTGGACAGATGGCGAGGACAATGTTATTTATATCAATCAGGAACGAACGCTCGAGCCCAATGACTATACCTTGGACCAGCTTGATTTATGCCTCTCGGCCTGCGGCTCGACCCCCACAGGCCCCTGCTGGTCCGTTTTAATCGAAACGGGACTGACGGCAGAGTCAGATTTGGCATGCTTGTGTACACACTGGGTCTGCTCTCTTTCTCTCTCCCGGAGCAGAGATCGCTCTGCGTTTCCCCGCTAACCGCCCTTGCGGGCTCCTGACCGGCTCCTAGCAGGGATTCTGTCAGAACTTTTTACTGCTCGAAATCGAACCTGGCTGGCTGTCCGCTGCACACATGCTTTCAATGCACCTTTCGGCTGAGGTAATCTGAATGAGGGCCTCGTTAAATAACAGGTCTCGTATTTACTGCCGGCACAGCTCCAGCATGACAGTCTAGCCCCGGGAGGAAAATATTTTGACTTTAATGATTTTATTTTGTCGTAAGTACATGGGGAAAAAAACTTACTTATAACACCTGCCAACTCATTTCATGCTACTTAGACCTTGAAGCCTCTGAAGTAAATAATGTGAAATGTGATTAGTATAGAAAAGAAAGTAGTTTGTCCCTAGTATGCCTTGTTCACTTTGCCTGACATAATCGATTATTAAACTGGCCACACGTGCTTCTACCAACAGGTCCTTGTGTGTTATACATGGCGTCCTGTGAGCTAACCTGCAGATCTCTGGCTAAGGCTGAGGAAGCCTGATATTCAGCACCCCAGTAATCACTTCTTTCTACAGGCGTGTGGTGGAGAGTGTCCTCACATCCCATATCACTGTGTATATGGCAGCTGCTCTGCAGCAGAGGATTATGGGTAGCAGTCTGCCTACCATTGGGGGTATCAGCAGGTGCAGGAAGAATACCTCCTGCATCACGAGGGGCTCCACCCCCCCCACAAGTTCTGTTTGTCCCTTTACCATACTGCAGCATCAGGCATAAAACCCCTGAGACTGCCCCCACCCCACCACGAACATGAACATCACCACTATGCACAGAAAAACTTTATTGTCACTGTCACTAACCTAGTGGGTGCTATGTACACCCTCTTCTTTTGGCACATCATGTCACTTGTTAGTCAACATTCCATTCATATATTTGTATTTTATATTTTATTTTTTAATTTATTTTTTAATTTTATATTTTTTTTCTATTTTATACTTACTTTTATATCTTAAAATATCATTATAATTTTACTTACTTGTTGTATCGCCCTGGTTTGTTTTGTACTGCGCACCGGGACCCAAGGAATGACAGTTAGCCTTCAAATCTTGAATAAAATTGAGTAGGCAAAAGCAGCAGCTAAAATCATCATACTTCGCTGTGGTCATGCATTTAGGAATTTATAACCACTCATTCTACGTATTTGCATGAGACTTCAACAGTCATTACTCTAAACATTAAATTTAATATTAAATGCATTCCTTATATAGGAAATTCTGAAGCAACATGTTCTGCTAATTAGCTAGACCAATGTTTCCCAACCCAGTCCTATGGGAGCCTTGGCCAGTCCACGTTTTTGCTCCCTCCCAGCTCCCAGCCAATCAGGAACACCGAATACCTGGTACAGACGGCTGGGAGCTGAGAAGAAGCAAAAACATAGACTGTCTGAGGTTCCCCGAGGATTGGGTTGGGAATCACTGAGCTAGACAGCTACAACCACCTGACTCAACTAGCTACTTATTTGTGTGGAGGGGAGGGTTTGTGATGTTTTGAGTGGGGGACCAAAATGAAGAATCCCACTGCTGTCTATGCTGTGTAGCTTCTGTTCCATCCAGGTTTAAGGACAGTAAGTGTCCATACCCCCATCTTCCTGAAAGATGCCTCACTGTGGCAAGTCTGCACACACCAATCCCATTAAATAGCTAATTCTGCATATCGATCACATTCTCGTCAATTCAATTTATAATTCAAAAAACATATTTTTAAAATGTTTGTCCCACACAAACAGCGCCAATTCTCCTTGCTTTGCCACAACAATTACAAATGTGTGTGGAATCGCATCAAAAGGCGAGAAATATTTGTAAGTCCCATTATCAACCACAAAAGCAGAAAATGCTTTATGGGAAATTCTGCAAAAACAGTGTAACTGGCCGCTGATCTAAATGAGCACTATTACAGTGCTTGTGATTGTAGCTGCAGATTGCCACTCTCACTAGCCATTTGAAATCTTGAGAGACTTTAATGATTGATGACCTGTTACAATATAAGACAGTTAGAAGGAGTAGAGACTCCCTTATGTGGATTCAATAAAACCTTATAGATGGATGTTGCAATGCAATACACACGTTTGGAAAATATTGACGATATACTTCCTGAATTCAATGCGATGTGGATGCCGTTAAAAGTATGTCTTACACTGTAAAACACCATTTTTTGTTTGAGAATATTTGTATTGCAAAACATTCTCTCACCGGTCTCTGGAATCCCAACTACTACATTAAACTTTTAAATCAGATACTCTAAGTTACTCCTACAATATAAGTATAAATATAATCATTTATACATCATAAAGATAAAATTAAGGGCTCACATAGAAATCTCTGTACAACCTAGAATCACAGAATCTACATAAAGCCATACTGTGCCTCTTACAAACAATATCATGTACTATTTGTGTAAATAAGGCTTGTTACTTCTTCGATAATGTTGCTTCTTACTGATCTTTAAGTCTCATTGAAAGGGAAAAAAATAAAACATAAAGAGCAAATAGGTTTACAGGTTGTGATTAAGATTTGAAAGCCCTCCCCTTTCTGCTTTTAGTTAATGAAAAACAAAGTCTGGAAGGATCTAAGTTGTAATTTATTAAACATGAAACGTTCCTTGATGAAATATAGAAATGAGATATATTTTGCATTTCAAAGATTTAAGCTGACAACTTACTTGCATGCAAATTAAGCTGAAATTTATATATAGAAAAAGTTTTTGAAGCAAAATTGATTCTGAATGTGCCTGTTACAATGACGCTGAGCATAGATAAGAAGGCGCCGTTTATTTCTCCAAAGCGCTGAAATGAGTTTCTCTCTGCCATTGTATGTTAGCGTTCATCTCCTCTTCCAAGGCACTGCATATTAAAGCAATGCATCAAATTAGTAATACATTTGTTAATTACAAATTTAAAAAGCACAACTGTGTTGTTTTCCCAATATATTTCTTCGCACTTAATTCAAAAGCAACATTGCAAATGTGTCCCTTAATCATTTATGTGAAGGATTTGACAGTGCAAAACATAAATTCAAAAATCTTCCCCAAAAGCTTCTCTTTTGTGTCATTTCACTATCTATTTCTTACCAAATGCAGGCCAAAAGCATGTGTTATTGAACCCACACAACACAGCTCTTCCCTGTAAAGAATGGTCCATTCGGTCATGCTCCAAACCCGTTTAAGGTTGCAGTGGGTAAAGGGTAGTATGAAAGCAATATGTCAGAGACAAGCCCTCATTTTTAAAATGTTAGTTTTTATTGCGTTGTTGCTTTCTAATCTAATGGTGATTATTTGTTAGCCTTGCCTGAAAACAGTGTGTTACATACAACCATTCTGTAAGGTAGCTTAGCTTTTGCTATTCAGCAATCACTCAGGTTGCGTAATAGTCCATTGCGTTAGATATTCATGAAGGTAATGTGCTCCTTCCATTTTCTGTAAAGGGCCCGATAAAAAATGTGGCTGATCACCATGCTCACTGTTCAGCTGCCTGCCGCAGTGTCACACATTTGCATACATTTGGTGTACACGTACTTTTGGTATCCGTCACAACACCACGTAATAAGGTATGGATTTTTCTAACAGCCTGTCTCGTTAGCTTTATTTTTCCATCCTACCAGAATTAATTAAAAGCCCTTCAATGCGACAGAAAATACAGTGCCTGAAACTAGCCATGAACTTTCACCAAACAGACACTAAAATGTCGCTACCATTTCTCTCTTAGTCTGACCAACGCTATCACTTAACCTATACATACACTTACAAGCTTTTTCCAGGGCAAATAATTATAGTAACTAGCTAAGTAAATTAATTTATTAATAGCAGTCTGTCAGGTTTCCTCCAACTTTAATACATATTTTGACGATGCCGTCACGTTTTACGTAGCTAACATTGGTTCTCCTCCGCAAAGGATTCGGCCACAGCACGTTCTGCTGGCCTGCAGGTTTCATTAGCGTTGCGACGCACAGAGCAATTTTACAACATTAAAAGCACTTGAATTAATACACTCAAATCTCCGAATAAAAAGCATACGCTTCCTGTTTATTGGGTGACAGTTGAAAGTGGGAGAGAGTCGTTTTAGGTTCCACGAGTTAAGCGAGAAGCCGCTTCCCACAGCCGCACACACTGGTCTGTGTTCACGCTGCTCAGCTCCTATGAGGGTGTTGCTTCAAGGTCCGGGGAAGCAGAAGCGGTGGGGTTTTACGGCGATGCCTCTGGCCACCCACTGGCTGGCTGAAGCCGCGGCCTGACATTTGCTCGTTGACTGGAAACACTCGGGACAGGCAGCCACCGGCATTGTGTGAGGATGTTAGGTAGTAATTCTCATAAAGGCCCGATTCATCAGCGCGGGGGTGGCACAAAAGGGCGAGTTTGTCAGTGAGACAGGTGGCGGGAGATCTCGCTCGGATGCTGAGCGATATGAATAATAGATTCTGGGAAATGTGCGCCAGGACCCGGCCTGTAAACACAGCTGCCTCCCCTCCCTTCCAAAAAGGGCGGCGTGGCAGGATGGGGGAGCACGGCTGCACCTGAGGACCGTGGCCGATTAACTAATAAAAACTGCAGGCTAAATGTGGGGGGGGGGGGGTGGTGGTGGCGGCAGTCTTGTCATTGACAGGCGGGGGGGATATAGGAAACAGGGGAGAATTCTGGATGGGCGGTTGGTCAACATTAAATATGAACAGCATGGAAATGAACGATGGAGGAGAATGAGCAACATGTTTAAATATTAAACCCTTCTGTGGCTTCCAAAGCCAAAGGCTCATTGCTACCAAAGCCAAAGGCTCATGGCTAACAAACCCAAAGGCTCATGACTACCAAAGCTAAAGGCTCATGGCTACCAAAGCCAAAGGCTCATGGCTACCAAAGCTAAAGGCTCATGGCTACCAAAGCCAAAGGTTCATGGCTAACAAAGCTAAAGGCTCATGGCTACCAAAGCCAAAGGTTCATGGCTAACAAAGCCAAAGGCTCATGGCTACCAAAGCTAAAGGCTCATGGCTACCAAAGCTAAATGCTCACACTGACACTGCTTTTACACTCATGCTCTTGTCTCTGTGTTAGCTGGGTGGTGGGATTCAACCTGCACAGGGCTTCATGAGTTCACACCGCGAGCGGCAAGAGCGACTGGAAGTAATTCATTCTGTATGCGAGGGTGCGCCGCAAGGTGGCGACGCACGATTTGGGCGGAAGTAGCGTCCAAATGCCCAGTCAACTTTATGGCAATGAGATGAAGCCTGGTCAACCTTATGGTACTGAGCTATGACGTGGTTTGGCGAGGACCAATTGGAATGTAGAAATGCTCCATTATAGAGAGTTCACAGAACACAAGAAGAACTTTTGTTCCGATCGAACAGTTCCCAAGCGCAATGGAGAACATGTACTGTATGGAACACAGTCAGTGTATAAACTCTGAGACAGCATACGTCTCTACACTGTGTTTCACACCCTCTACACATTGTCAAATGTATGTGGCATATAGATACGTGTTTAAAAAACCCATGTAGACATGTATTTTTACACCATATCAACACAGGTCTTTCCGCCCTAAGATGTACCTAGTACTTTTCTATTCAAGGGCAAAGGTTTCCGTCTATAATGCATTATATTGGCTGCCATATGATAATATTTAGGTTTTTAGTCATAACCATTGAAACTCCAAATCAGTGAAAATTTCAACAAAGATGTTAATTGTTTTGTCTGATATGCTGAATTATAATGTCTGACTTGGAGCAAATGAAGTAACTCTCGGACAGCCCAATATAAAACTATATATGCAGTTATTTTGTAGGTTTCCATTAACATGCCCATTATCTAGGCTATTGAGTGCACATTCTTAAGTACAGTCTTTAATTTTGCATTCATGTCATCTTTACAGGCACGTTTCACCAATATTATTAAAGCGTGGGGCGGATGTGACATAAACAAAAAAGGAAGCATTAAATATATGATCAGTGCAAATTCCAAAACATCTTTAATAAATCACTTCTTATACAATTAATTTCTCCCAAATTTTCACAGAACATTAATGATTTCATTGTGAATGTTTCCCGACAGTCTGATATTAAACCAGCTTCCCAGAGGTTCTAACACTAACTGAGGTTTAACTAACATGAGGCGAGTGCTGCTCTTAGGATTCAAACAGATTTTTTTGGTGTTGTAGGGAGAAAGGGGTGAAATGCCGTGTCCAGAGGGCAAAAAGAAAAATGGCGCGTCGAGACGTATTCTGTCTCAGGGTTTATACCCCGACATTCCTTAAAACTGATTATTGCCATAGCAGGATCCCCAGTTATTTATGCAGTGTCCCTGTTTGCTTCAAGGACATATATTTAAAAATCTGGCACAGACTAAGGTGTTTGAATTTACTGGTGTTCCAGATGAGTTGGAGAAATGCATAATATGTTTTTGTGAAAAAAGAAAGGAAAACGAAATCGCATACTAATTTTGGCACCATAGCAAAACAATGTAAATCGTTGGTGACGTTAACATTACTTATTTTTAGCATTAGTGATTGTCTTAACATAATGACATGTGCTTTGACAAATTATACCCTGTCGGCAGTCGGCACAAAGATAAGCTACACGTTCGTTTGATTTGATGACCCCTTTAAAAAGTTTGGAAGACCTAGCATGCTGAACGGCCTTGTCCCCGCCTACTACATCAACATCAGAGAGCGTCCCAAGAGTTTGCTAGTGCTGCGGGCAGCGTGGCCAGAGCGAATGCTGATGGTCTCACAGCCCATGGTCTGAATGTACCGTCAAGGAAAGGCTCTGTTAGCTCATGCGTGTAGAACTTTGGCCTGTGTTTACAGTAGCGACCGCCTGTTTCTTCGGGGCTCCTGTCACAGGATGAGAGCCGCCGCACATCAACAGCAATGTAGCCAGCATGATAACACAATCATTTGACTCTATTATTTACAGTTGTTTTCAGTTTCAGATATTGACGAGTAAGATGCCAGTTAAGGTTGTAGCATATTACTATGTGGAATATTAACAACTGACAACATATCTAGCTAAATAAAATTAGTTTTTCTGCTGGGTATTCTGTATGGTGGTATAACTGTCCTGTTGATGTTTCTGTACCATAAAAGACCAAACCTACATTGCTGCCTGTTTTTATTGCATTTGATGACTCCCTTGCTGGAGTTTAGGAAGAATTTGCCCAGCAGAAGGTAATTAATTCTTCAATTAAAATGTTGTTAAACATTTTTAATGAGTAATGGGCACTCGGGAATTTGATACAAAAGTCTTAAAGAAAAGAAAGGAAAGAAAAACATGGATTATTTACCTTCTGAAAACGTGCTTCATGACCTGGACTGAATATCAAACAGATTTACAAATATAAATAAAAAATCAAACGAGCTCTAGAGTGACTAAACGTGCTTCATCTCAGGTGATTATTCTAGGCTGTTCTCATGTGCTGTTTTTTTTTAACATTGCAAATTAGGCCAGGATTACGCTCACAAAAACGTATCATCAAACAACGCTGTAAGGATCCAAGGGCAAACGAGCGTATTCCCAGCTCGGCAGATTTAATTAACACAGAAGAAGCACATTTCTGTTGTGTGGAGGAAAACTATCGTATCAGATTAAAATCCAGAAGTTCATTTTCAGTCTGATGCAATCTGCCCGCCACAGTTAAGGGTGCAAATTCAGGACCCTGGAATGCTAATTCAGATGCCCTCCTGCGGTGCAGCCCCTGAACGGTGCGTATGACCTTTAAAGGAGCACATTATGGTTTGCTCTACGGCTTGGGTGTCCGCCGTGATGCCTGAGCTACAGCAACCCATAATAGGAGGCGCGATCTGTGGGATCCTGGCACTGCCGTCTCAATTAGTGACTTGTAAATGTGTTCCTTGCTTAATCACCCAAAAACTGGCCCCTAGGACCCTTGCTAATGCAACCCCATTAAAAGGGCCATCAAAACAAAAGATCTGCTCCTAATGACAGCAATCCCTCACCGCTGTCATGGAAGAAAAGCCAAACTTGTGTCTTAAGTGAGGACTGATGGATGACCGTGATGTGCCATGTCAGAGAGCTTTATTATGAGTGATGGACGAGAGCGTCTGCGCTGTTCATCCCAGAATGCACTTCACTGGCTTCCGCTAAAAGCAAGACATGGGGGGGTAAGGGGCTGGCCTGCACTTATGCACAACCACTAATTAAATGCAATTCACACACACTTCCTGACACCCATTTATGGGTGGTCATTACTTGGCTCCATAGTGCCTCCTTCTGGGATGGTCTGGGACACCTGCACATGAGTTAGAACTTGAAGCAAGTCTGCTGGTGATAGGGGTTCGAGTTGCGTTAGCATGTGGAGTTTGGAGACAGTATACAAGGGTCAAGGACTATGCTTTGTTCAATCAAAGAAAAGCACTAAAATAGATAAATAGGCCATTGTATTAATTACACGAGGAAAATTTCGATTCCTCTGTCTATACATAAAAAATAATCAAAACACCCACTAGAACTCATCCAAATGGCTTCCCTTGACAATCCGCACATGAGTATGACACTTGACAAAAAATCAGCTCATGAAAGGGTCTCCACCAGCACTTCTCCATCACCACTTCTTTCCATCTGGTCCTTCCCTCTGTCAGCTCTCTTCTCCATTGCCTCATTCCTCGGTCACCCCTGCTCTCCATATTGTCTGTCACCACTTCTCTCCATTGCCCCTTCTCTTTGTCAGACCCTCTCTCCATTGCCCCTTCTCTCCATTGCCCCTTCTCTTTGTCAGACCCTCTCTCCATTGCCCCTTCTCTCCATTGCTCCATTTCTCCATTGAGCCATTCTCTGTCACCCCTTCTCTTCATCATCCCTTCTGGGCGTCTGCATTTTTTCTCTGTCGCTCCATTTCTCCATCACCCTTTTTCTCCATTGACCCCTTCTCTCTGTGGCCCTTTTCTCCGTCACCCCTTTTCTCTGTCTGGCCTTTCTTTCCCTCTCCCCTTCTCTCTGTCACTCCTTTTCTCCATTGCCCTTTACTCTGCCAACCCTTCTCTGTCAGGCCCTTTTCTACTGGCCCTTCTCTTTTGGGCTTTTCTCAGTCAGTCCATTTCCCTTTTCCAATGGTCCTTCTAGTCAGCCTTTCTCTCTATTCCATTGGCCCTTCACATTGGCTCTTCTTACTATTCCATTGGCCCTACTCAACAGCCCTTTGCCTTTTTCCATTGGCCCTTCTAATCAGCCCTTCTCTCTTTCTTTAGGGGAAGATGGTGGTGCAGGAGGTAATGTTATCGTTTGGCATCCAGAGGGTTGTAGGTTCGAGCCCTGGTTCCTCCTGACCCTATCAAAGTGTCCTTGAGCAAGACACTGAACCTCAAATTGCTCCCAGTGTGCAGGTTGATGCCTTGCATGGCAGCCTTTGCCACCAGTGTATGAATGTGTGTGTGGATGGGTGAATGTGAGGCATGTATTCTAAAGCACTTTGAGTACTTGTAGGAGAAGAAAAGCACTATATAAATGCAGTCCATTTTTCCATTGGCCCTTCACCTTTTTCTATTGGCCCTTCTCATCAGCCTTTCTCTCTTTTCCATTGGCGCTTCTCATTAGCCCTTCTCTCTTTTCCATTGGCCCTTCTCATCAGCCCTTCACCTTTTTCTATTGGCCCTTCTCATTAGCCCTTCTCTCTTTTCCATTGGCCCTTCTCATTAGCCCTTCTCTCTTTTCCATTGGCCCTTCTCATCAGCCCTTCTCTCTTTTCCATTGGCCCTTCTCGTCGGCCTTTCTCTCTTTTCCATTGGCCCTTCTCATCAGCCCTTCACCTTTTTCTATTGGCCCTTCTCATCAGCCCTTCTCTCTTTTCCATTGGTCCTTCTCATTAGCCCTTCTCCCTTTTCCATTGGCCTTTCTCGTCGGCCCTTTGCCCTTTTCCATTGGCCCATCTTGTTGGCCCATCTCCCTTGTTCATTGGCCCTTCTCTGTCTGCTGCATTGTGCGGCCCTTTCAATGACAGGTAATGAAGCGAGCTGCTAATTGTGATAAAAATAATTCCACACGCCATTCTATTAGGCATAAATGATTTGGCCACTTGGGGTATGTGCATTCCAAATTAGTTATTCTTTTTGTGTTCCAAATTACCTATTCTTTGTGAAGTTTCTTTCACATTATTAGCAAGCTCTGCAGCTAGCCATTGGCTTTTTTCCAGGTCTCTGCGCAATACATATTTTTCTGCTCTCTCGCAAGAAGACTCAGTTGGAGGTAGCGAGGGCCGCAGAGGTAGGAGTGGGGTATGAACCCGAGCAGGAAGGACAGCGGGCGCCGGAATGTTCTCTCAGGATGACATCAGTGTCCCTGGACTTCCTTGTGTCACCGCTTTGATATTTCCTATTGAGACGGGATCAAAGAGGTTCGCGCACATGGTCCTACTGCAGGGCAAACCCAGGAAGCTTAAAACTCATGCCACTAAACAATTGAAAACACATTCAGAAGAAGAAAAGAGAAGGACGCGATGAAATCTCAGCCCAAGAAATGATCATCCGTGCACTTAAATCTGCACCGTGCCAGATGAAAGGCTGCACTGTGTGCTTTTTTTGGCCCTAATTATAAAAGCCGTTTCCCTTTAAGAAAAGCGGCATGCATGGCCCCTAGTGGCCTGCACAGATATCTCTCAATCGGCAGAGAGTGTTGCAGGTAAGGCTAATTACACCTCCTGCTATGAGGAGGCCTGCCAGTACTAATTAGATACCTAAACTGCCACTGACAGCAGGAAAAACACACATACTGTTCTCATCTGTTTCACTGCAAGCAAGTGCCTGCATTAAGGAAATTATATATATGTATGTATGTAGATATATGCATACACACATACACACACACACATACACACACACTTACATACACAACAAATCAAAATACATATATGACTTGTGTATATGTGTACACTCTCTACATATTAAATGTGCTTACAATAAAGGAGCAATCAAATGATAATTAGAATGACACTTCACAATCCTGACCACGATCGCTAACCAGGCTAATTAAATACGCCCCCCCCCCACCCCCGCGGCCCCGGCGTCACAAAGCTGCTCTGTAATCAGACGTGTGTGACGGCGGCCCGGGGCCCATCAGATGGCCCGCTCCGGCCGCGGCTCCCAGAAGCCTCTGCTCTGGCTGCTTCCTCACACAAACTTTGCTTGGAACCTGAGACGGGGTACAGATGGTGCCCGTGTGTCCCAGGGCCCGCGGGGGAAACCGCTCATCTTTACCAGCATCATTTATTCATGTGCGGTGGGGGAGGGGGGGCTTGGACTAGCAGATAACGACCGCCCAACCGGGTCCGGAGAGAGGACCCGTCTAGCCCAGCCCAAAGAGAGAGGGTGTCCGTGGCACTATGGGATGCCATTTTATATCATTGAATCCAGTACTCTCATGTGGTACATGAATGCAATCCTGTCTTCCCATCCCATATGTGGGAGGAAGACCCGGAACGAGGGAGGATGGGCTGGGCTTCCCCGGAGCAGACAGCTAGCCCCCAGTGCTGCCCCTAGGGGGGGGGGGGGGGGGTTACCGACCCACCTGATGGCCAATCATTAATCAGGCCAAGCTAAGGAGCTACGCAGAGTCATCTCTGTCAAGGAAATGTACCAAAGCCCCATTTCAGTCTATATGTTGTGAATACGATGGACTGTCATTCCATCCAGGGAATCCTCAACCTTGTGCCTTGCGCCACCTACAGTAGGTTCCAGGCCCTCTGTAAGCCCAGCACAAGATAAGCAAAGGGACGATATATGATTGGACCAGCACCTTATTTAGCTCCTGAGGAATGAAGATGAGCTTCACTGAGGAAACACAGTCGAAGGTCGATCATTAGCTGCAGAGCTCTACGGCACAGAGCCGCCAATCAGCAGCCCTGTCACTCGTCTTTAAGAGTGACTCGCGTGTCACGTGCGTACTGTATGGGGAAAGTGACCCAGACCCGGCCTGATTGGACAGAGCCCTCGTATGACGTTCAGACTCAAAATCTCACTGCTGGGGGGGGGGGGATGGAAAATCACGATAGGAGTAAACAAGTTACAGAATGAGATGAGCGTCCGTGCCGGCTCTCAGCTTATCCGGGTCACACGTGTGCCTTTGGACTCCCAAGAGGAGCACGGACGGTGTCATCCCAGGTGGCCTGTGCCTTCTCATCATAAGAACATAAGAACATAAGAACTATACAAACGAGAGGAGGCCATTCGGCCCATCGAGCTCGCTTGGGGAGAACTTAACTAATAGCTCAGAGTTGTTAAAATCTTATCTAGCTCTGATTTAAAGGAACCCAAGGATTCAGCTTGCACTACGTTATCAGGAAGACTATTCCATACTCTGACTACACGCTGTGTAAAGAAGTGCTTCCTTAAATCCAGTTTGAAATGTTCTCCCGCTAATTTCCACCTATGGCCACGAGTTCTTGTATTTGAACTAATGCTGAAGTAACTATTCGGTTGAACAGCATCCAAACCTGTTAGAATCTTATAGACCTGGATCATGTCCCCCCTCAGTCTCCTTTGCTTGAGGCTGAACAGATTTAGCTCAAATAACCTTTCCTCGTATGACATTCCTCTAAGACCAGGAATCATTCTTGTGGCCCTACGCTGCACCTTTTCTAAGGCCGCTATGTCCTTTTTAAGATATGGTGACCAAACCTGTACACAATATTCTAGGTGAGGTCTCACCAAGGAATTGTATAATCTTAGCATTACCTCCCTTGACTTAAACTCCACACACCTGGAGATGTACCCCAACATCCTATTGGCCTTTTTTATTGCTTCCCCACACTGGCGAGAATGAGACATGGAAGCATCAACATACACACCAAGGTCTTTCTCATAATCAGCTACCTTTATTTCAGTAGGTCCCATAAAATACCTGTACTTTATATTTCTGCTCCCTACATGGAGTACCTTACATTTGTCTATGTTAAATTTCATCTGCCAGGTGTCAGCCCAGTCACTAATTAAATTAAGATCCCGCTGTAGCTGCTGAGCCGCTAGTTCAGTATCTGCTACACCACCCACCTTGGTGTCATCTGCAAATTTCACCAGTTTACTGTATATATTGGTGTCTATATCATTTATGTAAATTAGGAACAAAAGTGGTCCTAAAATTGAACCCTGCGGTACCCCACTATGAACGCAGGCCCACTGTGACATCGAGCCTCTTATAACTACTCGCTGCTTCCTATCCGTTAACCAGTTATCAATCCAAGTCGCTACAGTTCCTAAAATACCTGTCGCTTTGAGTTTAAGTGAGAGCCTCTTGTGGGGAACAACATCAAAAGCCTTTTGGAAATCTAAATAGATGACATCATAGGCCTTCTTATCATCAACTTCCTGAGTAGCTTCCTCAAAAAACTCCAACAGATTTGTTAAACAGGATCTACCTCTCCTAAATCCATGCTGGCTATCCCTCAAAATGTTATTTGAGTCCAGGTAATCTACCATTTTCTCTTTGATTATAGCCTCCATAACTTTACCAGTTATACAAGTTAGACTGATTGGCCTATAGTTTGACAAATTACTTCTATCCCCTTTTTTGAAAATGGGCGTTATGTTGGCATGCTTCCAATCAGAAGGTACCACACCTTCAGATAAGGATTTTTGAAACAGTAATGTTAAGGGTCGGCAAATAATATCCCTCATCTCTTTTAACACTATAGGTAAGATGCCATCAGGGCCCTGTGATTTATTTATTTTGAGCTTAGCTAGGCTTTGCAAAACATCAGCTTCAGTTATATATATATTAGTTATAGACGATGTTGAATTAGTAATAAGAACTGGTAAGTTACTAGTGTCCTCGACAGTGAATACCCGTGCAAAACTATCATTGAACTCATTTACTATGTCAATGTCGTTTTCAATTATAAGACCCTTACTATCCTGCAGATTAGTAATTTCAGCTTTTAGAGCTCTTTTAGAGTTAAAATACTGGAAGAAACTTTTAACGTCATCCTTAGCCTCCAATGCGATCTTCCTTTCGACATTCCTTTTAGCTCGTCTAATGTCATTTTTTAATTCAGCCTGTAGATTTAGATACTCTTGCTTTATTATGTCATCATCAGTTATTTTCCATCTCTGGAACAAAGCCCTTTTCCTCCTTACTTTATACTTTATGTCCCTATTAAACCACCTAGGTTGCAATTTCCTAGATTTATTCTTGCTAGAAACAGGTATGAAGTCCTCTTGTACTTGCAATAATGTGCTTTTAAAAAATTCCCATGCCTCTTCAACAGTTTTGTTATTTAACTCCATCCAGTTCACGGTTTCTAGTTTTAATCTCATACAATTGAAGTTAGCCTTCCTAACATTATATATTTTTGATTTGGACTTTGCTCTTCGGGCACTAAACTTAACCTCAAATTTAACCATGTTATGATCGCTACTGTCAAGTGGTTCTAAAACATCTAATTTACCAATCCTGTCCTGGTTATTAGACAAAACAAGATCAAGAATGGCATCTCCCCTGGTAGGGGTGTTAACAAACTGAGTAAAAAAACAATCCTGTACTAATTCCACCATCTCAAGTTCATTTTCAGAAGAGCCAGCAACAATGTCCCACTGTATCCCCGGTAGATTAAAATCACCCATAACTACCACATCATTTTTATTGCTCATAATCCTAATATCACTGTATAACAATCTGCTTTCCTCAGCAGCTACATTGGGTGCTCTGTAACAAACACCGACAATTAGGCTATTTGAGTTTGTAGCATCTAATTTTACCCATATAGCTTCCGTACTTTTACTTATATCAGTAAGCTCCCTTGCCTGCAAGATTTCCTTTACATATACTGCAACACCACCTCCCTTCTTACCTATACGGTCTTTACGGAACAATGTGTAACCATCCATATTATATTCTTGTCCATCCTTATCACTCAACCACGTTTCAGTTATTGCTATAATATCATAAGAGTCCAATGAGATAAGAGCCTCTAAATCATGAATTTTATTCCTAATACTCCTGGCGTTTAAATACAGACAACAAAGGGTAGGCTTATTACAGTGCCTACTTATAATATGATTTTTTTGGGCTTTCCGTTTCCCCCCAGTTACATACTTAACTAACCTCCCTGCCCCCCCAGTCCCTAGTTTAAACATTCCTCAACTACTCTACAAATACGCCTTCCCAGTACACTGGTTCCCCTCCGGTTCAGATGCAACCCATCCGGCTTGAACAGGTCCCACCTGTTCCAGAAGGTCCTCCAGTGCCCCATAAACCTAAACCCCTCTTTCCTACACCATCCTTTTAGCCACGCATTTAATCTCCTTATCTCAGCTAACTTAGCCTCACTTGCGCGTGGCACGGGGAGTATTTCGGAAAATACCACCATGGACGTTCTGCTTCTAAGCTTATTGGCGACTTCTATAAATTTATCCTGCAGAACAGCCCTTCTACCCTTGCCTATGTCGTTGGTGCCAACATGCACCACAGAGGCAATCATGGAGCTGTTAGTCAGACACGAGGAGGCGGAGGCGCTGATGGACAAAGGAGCGGCATGTGGGCAGACGTGCACATTAGTGTCTTCCCGGGGCAGGCCGGCAGCACTTTGGGCGCGTCCCCACTCTGCCGGGATTGATCTACCTCCTACCGAGTGAACTTCCTGTGAAACACACCCAAAAGCTCAAGGGGAGGGGCTGTCAATTGGCCGGATAGGTCTGGTAATTTCCTGGGTGCGTGTCTGAGAGCGTTGGTGGTGGCTGGGGGGAGCACTTTACATATTCCCAGCAAATTGAATCTGATTTCTCCGGTTTGCCTGGCATGACGCAAATTCTGAGGATCCAGAGGAGTTTTCAGGAGGTGAATGGAAGAAAGCAGAATAACAAGATGAAGCTGCTTGCCGGTGTAGGACAGGGTACACGGGACAGGGTACACGGGACAGGGTACACGGGACAGGGTACACGGGACAGGGTACACGGGACAGGGTACACGGGACAGGGTACACGGGACGGCTCAGAGCAGCCACGGTGATCAATGTGGACACATCACCAGAAATGAGGGGCTCCGTTTGAAAACCACGCCTTTCGAGTGTTTGGTCATCCAGCCATGGAAATTAATCTGACGGATTTTTAAAGAGGTTGGAACAAGATTAGTCACGTTATGAACATACTATGAAAGCCACATGTCTTTCTAAGAAAGCCGGTCCTTCAAATGTATACTTGTTCTGTACAATGAAAAACCATAGATGTCTACAAAGCCTCGTAAAGACTCCATGTATAAAGTTTCTTTTTCGAACTCCAAATCGGATATCAGAGGCAAAGAAATTAAATTCCGCTCCGCAGATGGATGAACTTTCTAAGTTGTTATCGGCACAAGCGTAAGCCACACACTACATTTAAAGATGCTGATTTATAGATAGTACACAAAAAGTTAATTACGGGGCACAACTATCAATCACACTGTGAACGAATGTCTAAGCTACAGTAAGCAAATCAGGAGGACTGTTAAGAAACAAGCACTCACATTCATATTTCACACGCTGAATTGTTTATCTGTGTTTCTGGCAACAAAGATTGCACTATTGCTATAAAATTGCCCTTCTTTCAAGACTCAATAAGTGTGCTGATACATTATCAACAGCCGTAAATTGATTTGCCCGCAGGGGAGGGGCCTCACCCCTTCGAGGAGCACAGACACACGGACGCGGCTTAGGGCTCCTCCCTGCGCCGTCTCATGCATCGTGGGGGCGTGTTCTCCTTTGTTTGCCTATTTGATATCGCTGTGATTAACATCCCGCGGAAATGTCTTGTAAGGTTCTGAGGCCACATAAAATGTCACATCCCCACCCATATGACATTAAGCATGTTTGCGATTCTCCACCCCACAGTAACTGCCAGGATCGTGAGTAGCGCCTCTTACTGGAACATGAGGGAAGTGCAGCTATGTAGAGAAGCTGGCAGCTTTCAGCTAAAGATCAGGCTTCATTAAGAGTTTCTGGGAAGGTGAAGATAGAGGTACAGCAAAGAGGAGGCAAACTAAAAATGACTAAACTGAACAAGCGACAACAAACAGGTAAGTGTAGTGAGAAGCAGCGTACGCAGCCAATGAGTTGCCCAGTGGGTGGCCTCAGGCCTCTTGAGCGCCCCCCACTGGGTGCCCCATGCTGCCACAGAGCCTGATCCACTCACCAAACATGTGTCCTTGCTGTTTCTGAAACACGCCAAGCCATCCATCACAGTCCAAATTAAGAGACCTATTCCCAGCCCCCCCTACCAACCCCAAACCCAGACAGTCTAATATCACAAACGAGAAGGCCGAAGTGGGGGCCACTCACTGATCGCGTCCACGAAGAGCTCGAAGAAGCGGTACGGCAGGAGCGGCTCTGGAAGCTCCCGGAAAAACATCTTGAGTGCTCCGGTGACGACGTGGATGTCCTCCCACTGGCTGTCGTCCAAATTCAGTGGCTCTTCTGGGAAAACACGGGGAGAAATGGAACAACTGGTTTTAATGAAACAATTACAAGGCACTAATTATTATGTTAATGTTTGCCTACTATCATCAGGCACCGCTAACAGCCTTCTGCACCTAGAGGGTTAGCGCCTGTGCCCCCCCCCCCCCCCCCCCCCCCTTGGGGAGGGGAATGTTTTCCAATAGCATGCCATCTGTAGGAATGCATCAAGCTAAATGTAAGAGGGACAAAGCCAGCCACTGCTACTGACGCAGGATGCCAGGTACATTAATTCCCATAATGCACTGGCGAGGGAATTAGCAGCACAGCAGAAAGTGTTTAAAGGCTATTAGCTTTTGATGCTGTGGGTGGCCATGTGACACGGCCAGAACAAGGGAGGGGTCTCGTGGTTTGAGGGGACCAGCACACGATGATGTAATGAGCAGCCATGACTTCCCTGGCTTACTGTGCCTCACCACCATCAGGGAGCCATGACTCTGCCTTACCGTGCCTCACTAGCACCAGGGAGCCATGACTCCTCTGCCTTACAATGCCTCATGATATCATGATAGAACGACTTAACATCACAACAGAATGACTTTACGTCAAGAAATCATGACATACTTACCTTGCCTCACCACCAACATGACTCCTCTGCTGGTCCATGCCTCACCACCATCAGGGAGCCATGACTCCTGTGCCTTATCACTATCAGGTAGCTATGACTCCTCTGCCTTACCACTATCAGTGAGCTATGACTCCTCTGCCTTACCTTGCCTCACTACCATCAGGGAGCTATGACTCCTCTGCCTTACCACTATCCGGGAGCTATGACTCCTCTGCTTTACTTTGCCTCACTACCATCATGAAGCTATGACTCTTCTGCCTTACCTTGCCTCACTGCCTTATGTATGTGTGCGTGTGTGTCTCTGTGTATATAGTACCAGTCAAAATTTTGGACATGCCTATCCACAGAATAATTTATTTTTACTATTGTCTACATTTTAGAATAATTATAAAGACATCAAAACTATAAAGAATATATCTGGAATTATGCACTGACTAGTAATTAAACTCCTCCAAAACCATCTTTACTGTGTTTGGCTCAGGTGTCCAGATCATGTGATGCGACACTATCACCCTCACACTCTCCTTTGTAGGCGGCTTGGCACGTCCAAACTTTTGACTGATACTGTGTGTGTGTGTGTGTGTGTGTGTGTCTCATTGACGCTTACCATGTGAAGTTGCTGTATTGTCTAGAACTGAAGACTGTGTAAGGATCTGATATCTAATAATGTCCCTGTGTCCCTGTGACTGGAGGACAGTGGTCAAGGTATGACCCCTGTCAGGAGTATTTGGGAAGTTCACACGGGTCACAGGAAGCCTCACGGAGAGCTGAACTGAAAGCAGCTCTTGCTGCTCTTTGCTCATGACTCTAAACAGCCGTTTTTGGCTCAGACTTGCTTGTTAATCAAACGAAATCTTCTTTAGAAATGCTTTTTTATACAGACCCCTCCACCCCACCCATGATAATGCCCGAGTCAGTTTGATTGAATTCAATTAACAAATGTCCCTTAATTTCATTATGTGGTCATAATGAAGACTGACTTCATCCTACGGGGCAGCTTTGAGCGCCGGGCAGCTGAACAATGACATCAGGAGAGCAGGGGCCGCCCGCGCCGGCTCACTGTCGCTCTGAAGGGGGAGGGGCTTTTCATTACAGTGAAGCCTGTCAAATATTTTGATATGTCCCACACACCATGACGGCCCCCCCGTGCCCAACCCTGTCCCCGTCCTCTTGATCTAACGGTCCGCCTTTCGCTTTAATAAAGGACCCTGATTTCGTGCGCCCGTACAGCTGCTCTGATTCCCAAGCTCTGGCCTGTCACACCACTTTCCAGATCATCCGTGTGAGATTTTACGTTCCCATACGGCGCTGCCACTTGGCACGACACCACTTTGCTCTGACATTTTATAACCAGGAGTAAATAAATACTCTTAAAATCGGCGCTCCCGATCGAGCGTCTGACCTCGACTGGCAACGCCGGGGCGTAAACTTCCTGCGCTGCCGCCTGTTCTTTAGCCAAGGGCTGCTCACGATGAAACGACCCGTTTGTGCTCTTAGGTTAAATACGCCCATATTTAGCGGCGTTAACAGGCCAATTAGTAAGAATACATTTGGCCGTGTTTGTTTTCGTGAGAGAGCCACACTTGTGCTTTTCATTAACGGCGAAAGCATTTTTTTGTAAAACACGCGTGGTTCCTTTACGGGCTAGACGGTTGCCGGTATACGAGCAAAGCACTCGATTGGAATGACGGCGTAAGGCTCGCAGTGCAGTGGGCACATTATACAGAAACAAAACAAAACACGTGCATAACAAACCCGGCTTTGCAGCGTGTTGGTATTTTCCTGGGACGGCATTCGGCGGGCGGGCGGCCGTGATGAATGGACACCACTCTGCCTTCCTTGCCTCCGTCTTGCTCGGAGACACAATGGGCAACCAGCCATTCAGCCGGCATGCCAATGGCGGGGCCACTGCCTGACAGGTCCAGCCGCCATAACCGCCGCTCCGAACAATTAATCATATTCAAGTCCATTCAGAGACAAGCCGACGAGCATCGTGGGGTTCAGGAATGTGACGTGGGGGGAGTAGGTGCGGAAATCCGTTTCGGAGAACCTCTGTAAATCACCCTCCTAATCAGCAGAGGCAAAGCTCATTTAATCTTCATTTAGTCCCGCGTACCTTGACGGTGGCAGTCGGAGGGTATACGTTTCTTTTTTTTTTTTCTGAAAGGCATCGGTGACAAAAAAGCCCATAGATGGCCTCTCATTTCAATTTAGCTTTCAATGAATTTCGGAGGAACAGGTCCGGAGGTCGAGTGTCATTCATCACTACAGAGAGTGACGTTCCCAGCGCTTCAGCGCTTTTTTGGACAAACCGAGGACGGGGGAATCAGGATTCTTGGTAGACGGGCGGGAAGCAGGAACACAAGGTGCCACTGTGTTCGGAAATAATGCGTGCTAAGTCGGTTATGTCACCCCCCCTGACCCCTGGAGTCACGAGACAAGCGACATTCTCACAGATGGAAGCTCGGGACAAGGCAGCACCATGCTGCAATGAAATGAATAACTTAGCCGTGACCCATAAGTGAATTCCTGTGTCTCAGAATTATGATTTATTTCTGCCTTCTACAGCCGTCTTTAGGGCATCCACTGGCTAACAAGAGCTTCTCTTGTTCACTCGAAAAGGACCTCGGGCTACAATCGCTCATAAAGGACAAATTAGATAATTTGGGAAAAGAGACAGTCCCAGGATTTTGTTTTATTTTTTTTCCAACCCAAGTCTGATCTGGATCACACTTTTGTGCTGGGAAGTATTTTTCCCTCCCCCTATTACTATATTCTATTGCGTGAAATGCTTTCATGTGCTACAAAACCCATCTTTAATGCTCCTCTGAAAAAGTTAATGAATATTTATTTATACCAAACTGAAGACCCACACCAGCGGACGTTATGCATTTAATTTACCAAGCGTTTAGATCCGGTGATACGTATCACTCAAGATGTTTTCCAACAAGATGTTTCAAATGTTTATCTTTTTATTTGAAGTCAAAAAGCACTACAAACATTATAAATGACCTTGTTATCTTTGAAGAATATCATGTGGTTCAAATTATCATCTTATCGTCATTCAGTAAATTTGGTAATTATCTATAACAACCATTTAGCTGAAGTAATTCATATTTAAAATTTCACATAAACCAGAAATGCTGAGATTGGCCTTAGAAGTATTACGGAATTAAATGAAATTATAGAAGAGTGTAACGGAATGCAGGAATGTAAAAAAGTACCTGCTGTGCAGGAAGACACTCTGTTAAACTGCGATGGAAACGGCGCACAATAAGTACTTTATAAAAAGGAAGGGGAGAGACTGGGCTGCCAGAGTCACGGCTGAGCTCTGCATGTCAAAGAGAGCAGCCAAATCAAAGAGGGCCAGAATGACCTTGGCTGCCAGGGGCCACGCTGGGGTGAGTCCGAGCCCGACACCACACAAGGGGCCGGGAACGCCAGCCCCAGAGGGGGGCGGGGGCTCTCCCTCAGATTTGACGTGCCCCATGTGTGGCCCCCAGCTGCAGGCGGATGGGTTACGGGCTTAAATCTGGATGGGTAAGTGCAGCAGTTGGGGGGGGGGGGGGCGTGTTTAGACAGAGTCTGGGAATGCTCAGGTCGAAACAAAATAAAGAAATATGAGAAATGCATTTTTAAAAAAATTTTGGCTCAGCCCCGAGGTAGCTCTTTGCTTGAGTGTGGTAGACATCAGGCTTTTCTCCACCCAGCACAGAAACTAGGGGGGTGGGGGGGGTGCCAAAATCCCCGTTCACGCGACTCAAAGGGCCGTGTGAGTCTGTCTGTGGCCGATTCATTTCCGCCTATTCATGCGGGCCCCGCGGGCAGGCAGAACAGGGGGCACTGCAGCCGCGTGCGTGTTCCGCTCCTCGTAAATGGAGAGTAAGTCATCCACGGAAACCGCCAGCACACACGTCAGCCCCGCTTTGTGTACGGCACTCCCCTGTCCCGTCTCACCCGCGCCCTTGTCTGCGTTTAACCGTGCAACGGGGAACACCGCCGAATGGGGAACACTGCCGAACGGAGAACACCGCCAAACGGAGAACAGCGCCGAACGGAGAACAGCGCCGAACGGAGAACAGCGCCGAACGGAGAACACCACAAGCAGTGAACCCCTCTGATGCTGCCCCCCCCCCCCCTCATGTATCGAGCCTCAAAGAGGGAAAGGAAGATCTTTCAAATATACCTCTTTAATTCCAAGTTACCGGGGAAATTATGATTTCCGAAGCATTTCAAAAGGGCTCAGTCGTCCCCGTCAGGCGTGTGAAGTCTTTGTGAATTCAACTGAAATCATTTATTAAAGGCAATATGACAACTAAGAAAAAAGATAAACACGTGTGATTTGGTTAGGATGGTCACTGGTGAGAACTGCGAATGAAATACATCACAGTGACAGGAATAATGGCAGCGGCGACTGAAGCTGACCCAGGTGGGAGGCGGGAGGAGAAGGCTGGCCGCCGGGGGGGTGCGCGGCCAGGGTGCTGCCCCGATCATACTCCCATCGATGTTTGATCAGCCTTCATGCTAAATTGCGATGTGATAACCGTAACAATGACAGCTGGCATGAAGCTGTGACGAGCGTTTATGGGCGTGACGTCCTTACCATTCAGGTACCTAAACCAGACCTTGCAGTCTGTAATATCACGCAGTGCATAATGAGAGCTGATTGTACCGCCTTGGTCTCAAACACATTGTCTTCACTGGCAGTCATCATGAACACAAATATAAGAACTGAAGAACACTTTCATTAGAACCTTTCTTATCGGCAGTAATACTCCCTAACTGTACATGACTTTAGCAAAGCAAAGGGCTTGTCTGACTGCACTATATCTTTTCTCTCTCTGGGAGAGTTTGACTATCATACTGTTACATTGCCTGCATTTGGCTCTGTAAACTGATGCATTAAGCTGTGTGGTGGAACAGCAGAGGATAGGAAGCCCTTTGCCATGTGAAATGACCGTACCTATTTCTGGTAGCTTAGAACACGCTTCTGTCCACCAAGAGGAACACCGCTGTACACATTCTCTAACCCTGTCCTGCTCAGCATTTGTACCAAGGACACAAGGAAAGTAAACTTCTCCTGGAAGTGGCCTCTATTGTCAGCTTTCCAATGATTGCTGAAACTGGAGCTGTGTTTGTGAGTGTGTATCTGTATGCATGAGTGTGTGTGTGCGTGCATGAGTGTGTTTATCTGTGTGTGTATGAGTATACCCCGTGTGTGTGAAAGTCTGTATCTGTGTGTGTGAGTATACCCCATGTGTGTGTGAGTATACCCAGTGTGTGTGTGAGTGAGTATACCCCGTGTATGTGTGTGAGTATACGCCATGTGTGCGTGAGTAAGTATACCCTGTGTGTGTGAGTATACCTTGTGTGTGTGTGTGAGTGAGTATAGCCTGTCTGTGTGTGAGTATACCCCATGTGTGTGAGTATACCCCATGTGTGTGTGAGTATACCCCGTGTGTGTGAGTATACCCCATGTGTGTGTGAGTACACCTCATGTGTTTGTGTGAGCATATTCCATGTGTTAGTGTGTGTACACCTCGTGTGTGTGTGTCTGCGTGTGTGAGTGTGTGTGTGTATGTATGAGTATACCCCGTGTGTGTGAGAGTCTGTATCTGTGTGTGTGAGTATACCCCGTGTGTGTGAGTGAGTATACCCTGTGTGTGTGTCAAGAGATTTATCAAGTCAAGTCAAGAGATTTATTTGTCACATACATACAACATGCAGTGAAATGTATCTCTGAGTCACCCTTATGTGGCTGTGTAAAAATAGAAAAAAATAAAAATAGAAAAAGGTAAGAAGTAAAGTCGGAGTAAAAAAGAGAAATTACAATATATAAATACTAAGTAAGGAACCCAGTATATAATCTAAAATATACAGTGCAGATATAAAATCTAAAATCACGAATCAAAAATATAGTGCAAAACTGAAAAATATTAAATGTAGTGCAAAATTGCAGACTTTGTGCATTCAGTGCTAGTTCACGTTGAGAAGCCTAATGGCCTGGGGGGAAAAGCTCTTACTGAGTCTCTCAGTCCTGGACATCAGGCAACGGAACCGTCTACCTGAGTTCAGCCTGCGGAACAGGCAGTTTGCGGGGTGTAAGGAGTCCTTGATTATCTTTGTATTGCATTTGTGTGAGTATACTCCATGTGTGTGTGAGTGAGTATACCCCGCGTGTGTGAGTTTACCTTGTGTGTGTGAGTATAGCCCATGTGTGTGTGAGTATACCCCGTGTATGTGTGAGTATACCCCATGTATGTGTGAGTGAGTATACTCCATGGTTGTGTGAGTACACCTTGTGTGTGTGTGAGAATACCCCGTGTGTGTGTGTGTGTGTGAGTACACCTTGTGTGTGTGAGTATACCCCGCGTGTGTGTGTGAGTACACCTCTTGTGTGTGTGTGTGAGTACACCTTGTGTGTGTAAGTATACCCCGTGTGTGTGTGTGAGTACACCTTGTGTGTGTAAGCATACCCCGTGTGTGTGTGTGAGTACACCTTGTGTGTGTGAGTACACCTCTTGTGTGTGTGTGTGAGTACACCTTGTGTGTGTAAGTATACCCCGTGTGTGTGTGTGAGTACACCTTGTGTGTGTAAGCATACCCCGTGTGTGTGTGTGAGTACACCTTGTGTGTGTGAGTACACCTCTTGTGTGTGTGTGTGAGTACACCTTGTGTGTGTAAGTATACCCCGTGTGTGTGTGTGAGTACACCTTGTGTGTGTAAGCATACCCCGTGTGTGTGTGTGAGTACACCTTGTGTGTGTGAGTACACCTCTTGTGTGTGTGTGTGAGTACACCTTGTGTGTGTAAGTATACCCCGTGTGTGTGTGAGCATAACCTTTATGGCACTGATGTGCCCCCCAGAGTGCCGCCCTGCCGCATGCCCTCTGCTTCCTAGCGTTGCCCCCAGGCTCACCATGGCCCTTTACTAGATAAGTGTACTGTATGGAAGATGGATGAACAGTATAACTGAAATAACTTGCCCTGTTCTGCCATTATAACCCAGCTTGTTAATGGCTGTTTGGCCAAGCAGAGACAGTCTGATCACTAAAAGTCTCACTTGTCTATGCTTGGATTCTTATACAAGTCATATCCTTCCATCTTCCCACGTCTTATCCCAGTCTAGGTCACGGGGACACACTGCGACCATTTCCGCGACACCAATTAGCCTAACTGCATATCTCTGCACTGCAGGGGAAGACTGAAAATCAACACAACGCGGAGAGAACATGCACACTCCAGACATGGAGAATGGATGTGTATGTGGGATTCCAACCTTCAATCCTGGAGGTGTTGCCAACATATACAAATACGAGATGATAGGAAACGGCAGAGAATAATGACCTTAATGCTATGATCCAAACTGTACCGGATATGGCCAAATGCAAGGTCAGGAAAAAGTTATTCTCTAAGTATTTTCACTTGAAAAATACTATTTGGTTTGTGCCCTTTCGATCGGAGTTACTGTGGAAGCAGAAGTCTAATGCCACAAGCCTTTGGCCATAATTCACATGCAAAGAGGGCCATCATTAAACAGACGGGACGCACCGTAATTAGCAGCTGGCTGCGGGGACCAGTTCAGGCTGATTTGCGCACACTGTTGATCTGTTGACAAACGATTCTATACATGTTAATGTTCCTGAAACGTCCCAATTGCACCTGATGTGCCTGTAAATGCCAACCAGCTGTATGAATTATGGAAATAAGATTTTTGTTTATGAAGGGGAGCTTACATGCTCACACTGCGCTGGTAGGGCGTGCAGTGTTTGGAGGATGCAGCTGGAGGAGGTGGCGTCCGGTGCATTCTGGGAAGCCATCTCCCTTCCTCCCCTAAGCATGTGTGCTGACTCTAGTCCAGGTAAAGTTTGTACAGCGACACACATCAAGATGCCACAAACCTAACTGTCTTTAAGGCCTGGGGGAGACGATACCGGGATGCTAGCTTAACCGGTGCTACCATCTCTTTTAGTGTGGTAACCGCCTCTCTTAGTGGCTAGAAGAATGCTGATGGTGTAGGAGTCAAACTGCCCCTCAGAGCTATTCAGCGTCACTGGAAACATGCCCAGTGAAGCAGCGAGCCAGGTCTGGCATGCACTCTCCCCGTCACCTGGGTTAGGGTCACCTGCGGGTCACTGCTTCATGAACTGACCTGGCCACCATTGAGTTCTGGCATCCCCGGAGCTCCTCGGGGTGTAGCACTGACATAACAAAAGAGATCCAATCACAGCCGCCGCCGAGCCACCTATTTGCACGGCCCGGTGCGTAATTAGCCGAGTGTGCGGCACAGTGGGATTCTCACCCCAGGCCAAAAGTTACTTTTCAAGCTTCAGTGACCGGGCTAATTAAATCCGGCTTTGCTGACAGGTATCCTGGTAACGGCATGAGGTGCCCCGCCCACCTCAACGGCAATAAACACCTGCCGTTGGCAGGCCGGGGACCAGCGTGTCTCCGGTTAAAACCGGCTGGTGTTCCGTAATGCAAGTAAGGCTGCGACTGCGTTGGATTTGCAGCCAGCAGTGAGGGAGATGCCGCGAGCTCTAGTGGAATCGCAGTAGTTCATGAGTCCGCGCAACTCTGCTACTGGGAGATTCCTGACGATTTGTTTGCTGAGTGCTCATCTTCATTTTTATCTAGTGTGTATGAGGATGGTAGAAATTACGTTTGTAGCATTGGTAGCAGATTCTGGTGAAGTTTGCTTTAGTTTTATATTTTTTGGTACTGTTCCAAAAATACTTATCATGTTTACTTATAATCTTTCATTCAAATTAAGTACTTTGCTCAGGGGTACTATAGCAGAACCTTAGTCACTATGCCACCTGCTCACCATTAATAACAAATCTTAAGACAACCTTGTTAAGTTATGCAGTAAAGGTTTAATGCTCATAGTGGCTATTAGACTTCAAAATGAAGTAAATTTATGCTCAAATAGATTCCTAGTACAGTAGTTCATCTCTGTTATTGTAGAATCTTGCATTTTACGTACTGCAGAGTTTAAATTACTGTGAAAGCAGATTTTGACATACGATGGATTCAGAACCAGAGTTTATTGGCCATGAGCGGTCGTGCTCTTTGGATTTTTTCAGGCGATTTCGCATCTGAGTTCAATCCGTTCTCTTTACAGACACGTAATAAATCACACTGACATCATCCATCACCTCTCATTAAAGATTAGCATAAGCAACGGCAGCAAACCTATGGCACTTCACTAGAATTGTGGAGAAGACCTTCATATCACTCGCAGCTTTCTAACGATTATTTCCATGCTGCCATGGAAACGGCTCCACATCACGCCTGTTTGGGAAGTTATGCCAATTTTTGTATCAGTGCGAAAAACAATAACAGGAATAAATGTTTTCAAATGAAGCACTGCCTGTGTTTGTCAGATGAGGCGATTAGCGAGCAAATTAATGATACTGGAGTGTCTTCAATTATCTTTTCAATTAAAACCTTGTTAAGACGATAATGGTAAAGCGCTAATCGAGCCAGCTTTTCCATCATTTGTATTTGGTCAAGTAAACATTTTCTTCATCATTTACAGGTTATGTTATATCCCAATACACTTATATGTAAGTATTTACCATGCAGGTTTCTGTAGAAAAGTCCAGCATGGCCCTTACCCATGATTTGTTTTAGAGGTACCCTTTTTATGGTGTGTTGTGTAGTGAAATATGATTTAAATACTCTACAGTTCAAAATGATGCTCTGTAACATCGACTTTTTTATTGTGTACACTATAAATTATGATAAAATCAGATTTTGGCCTATGTAATTTATTTTTGAGCTATAATGCTCTAGTACAATTGAGTTAGAAGCATTGAGAAAAATGTACTGTTTATAACACTGACTTAGGTTATCAATCAGTGATCTCTAAGGAGGGTGACTACACTTCTGAAAGCTATTTAAACTTTTTCATTGTAACTACATATTTACACGTCAGCTGTGAGGTCAGCCGGCCATTATAAGTGGAGGACAGAGGAACAAATCCCTAAATCCTCAATATGAGTGTGAATGTAAACTGGAAACTGAGAAAATAATAATAATAATAATAATAATTTCACATCTTCAATTGCCTTACCTTTTCATGACCAATATCTCATGTTGTGCAAAAAATGTCACAGACCAGTAAAACTTTTTTTTTTGATGCAATCAAATATATATTCATAAATAAGATATTCGGTTTGTTTTTGGAAATGAACTAAGCCCTCCCTCAAACAGCTAGCGTTCTGCGGCCCTGCCTTAGAGAACAGCATTAGATGATAATCAGAATGTCTATGTTTGCAGGACATAATTATCAGCATTGACTGTGGTCTCCATGAAAGCATGCTAGATCTTTAGCAAAGAAGGCTACCCAGAAAGGTGTTATTGAAAAATGACTGCCTTCGACTGATAAATGTATTATTCTTGATTATTATCATTAAATCACAAGAAAGCTATTTTAAGAAATCACTTCGTTTACTGATGGCGTGGACCACGCATTTACCCATGGTGTAGGACACGTGGCAAGCCAGCTCAGCCTATCATGTTCCTCGTTTGTTCCATCAAGAGCTCTTAAGTGTCCAATGGACCTTTTGCTCTCATTAGTGATGGGTTAATTGTTTAAGACTTTTAAATGGGGGATTTGATGGATTGTCAGTTAAGTACCGCTCACTGCTCTTACCACTGCTTAAAGACAGCTTCAGCTTCAGCTTCAGCACGTCTGGTGATGAAGGGTCCTGACTGCTCTCAGCCACAATGAACGGTGCCGAACAACAACGGATGAACATGTGTCTGTTTTGGAGTCTCTTTTAGTTGCACTTATTTAATTCAGTGATGCTGAAACGGGTACCAGTGTGATTCTCATTGGAACAAAAAATCACAGGAAAAAGGAATAAAAAAGAATGCTATATTCAAAGGTGGAGAGAACACAACCAAACAATGCATGTCATTTGGGTATTATAATGTAGACATATATATAATATGTATAAAAGACATCTGTTTGGCCTTAGAATGTATTTTGTAGTATCACTGTATGAATGGACAAACAGCTTCAGAGGTCCTTGATCGGGCGTTTGAAACCCACGCTTGGTTCTGTGTGCGCAGTCTGTATGTTCCCCATGAGTTTGATTGTATTGGAAACCCACGCTTGGTTCTGTGTGCGCAGTCTGTATGTTCCCCATGAGTTTGATTGTATTGGAAACCCACGCTTGGTTCTGTGTGCGCAGTCTGTATGTTCCCCATGAGTTTGATTGTATTGGAAACCCACGCTTGGTTCTGTGTGCGCAGTCTGTATGTTCCCCATGAGTTTGATTGTATTGGAAACCCACGCTTGGTTCTATGTGCGCAGTCTGTATGTTCCCCATGAGTTTGATTGTATTGGAAACCCACGCTTGGTTCTGTGTGCGCAATCTGTATGTTCCCCATGAGTTTGATTGTATTGGAAACCCACGCTTGGTTCTATGTGTGCAGTCTGTATGTTCCCCATGAGTTTGATTGTATTGGAAACCCACGCTTGGTTCTGTGTGCGCAGTCTGTATGTTCTCCATGAGTTTGATTGTATTGGAAACCCACGCTTGGTTCTGTGTGCGCAGTCTGTATGTTCTCCATGAGTTTGATTGTATTGGAAACCCACGCTTTGTTCTGTGTGTGCAATCTGTATGTTCTCCATGAGTTTGATTGTATTAGAACCCCACCCCCTTGGTTCTGTGTGTCCAGTGTACATGTTCCCCATGACTTCAATTGTATCAGAAACCCACCCTCGAGTGCAAAGACAATCCACGAAGGTTATGGTTAGATGTAAAAGATCTGACTTTGCTACAATAAGGAGGGGTTTTAAAGCTAGCAGTGTAAATTGCAATCTTCTTACCTCCAAAGAAGAAGCTATTGCCTGAATCAGTGTGGTCTCCCAGGTCCATGGTTAATATTGGGTCATTGTAAGTATGATGCGAAGATAACAGATACATGCACCCAGAGACTGCCTCTGTCTTATTTTACACATAGCATCCATCTGTTTATATGGTATCTGTTACTATAAATAAGCAGCTTACCTTCATCAATCAAGAATCGTAACTTCTGGATGCTGGCCAGATTTCCACTGACTCGGTAAATACCATCGGTTTCAAGACCTGGAGAAGACATGGAGCCACGTCATAAAATGCTGGGCAGGACATTCAGTGAATGTCCAAAAAATCCTTCACTACAGGCACTACACTAAATATTATATACAGTGATGAACCATCACTACACTAGATATTAAATAAACACTTTATAAACTGACCTAGCACGTTCTGCTAAGCAGTTAGCTAGCTACGATCTTACTACTCCCTAGCTACTTATGCAATTTTTGAAATATCTGAGGGGGGGCAGGGGGCCCCAAAGTCACTTTTTAAGTGGAGCCCCAGAAACAACAAACCTGTTCCTGCCCCCACCAAATAATTATGAAGCAGATCCTGAGAAGGAGGCGGACAAAGTGACAGTGTTTCCTTCAAACACTTTTATTCACATTATTAACTGCCCAGGAATTGTGTACCGCCATTGGGTCCAGCGATGCAATTGGACACCGTACCCATCTGGACCCGTTACGACGTGAACGTAAGTTGAAGATATTTAGAAAATTGCCCCAATTATAATGTTCACGTGCCATTTGATTTCAATGCCAAAAACAAGAATGCTGCAGCCAAACCAGACCAGTAAGAGTTGGCGGACTTAGTGATTCCTGACCACATGGTCATCTTCAGATTGGAAGTGATTCATTATTATGGAAATGAACTGTGTACTGTCTATTTAGCTGAGAAATGCATTTCTTTGTTGTTTCCTTGTAGCGAGGAGTAAAGAAAGGTCATTCGTGGTGTTCTTATTTTGTCACAATTTGACAAAAGGATCTCTTTCGATAACCCTTTTAAAAAAACAAATTAGCAAATGATTAACATTGGTATATGGTGCTACCACATAAGCTTGTATTGGATAAGTGTTTGGGAGATGAATGGATGGTCTTGCTGCTCCAAAACACATCCATTTGCAAATGGAAGAAAATACAGGCATGTCCTGAAAATGATGGGGGTTAAGTATCCCAGAGCCTTTGGAGTTAACGGCCAAAATATGCGATTACTGGGGCATCCGCAGCAGTGCAGGTAATTACTCACTTTTGGCAAAGTGTGTTTTTAAGCACTCCATTGGTTAGTACACAGTTTTTGTTGACAAGAAGAAAAGAAAAAAATGGTTAATTATAATACAATTTCCCTAAGACAACCCAGTGACTTATTTCCACAGATCAAAAATATTTCATTTTTTCTGTCTTTGATCATCAGTGAATAGTCAAGTCCATCAAAGGCGTACCCACATTAAATATGACATATATAGCATGTAAATATATTCTCAACATAAATAAACAGGGACTTTGTGTCACCCGTGTGCCACATCTCCCTCCAAAAGGTAACATCAGAACGCTCCTCCAGACCCTGCATATCGCCCCCCTTTCTGAAACTGCTTCTCCTTGATGTTCACAGGGAGCCTCGGCATGAGGGCAGCCACAGGAAGTGACACGTGGGGCCGTCTAGTGGAAACGCCTGTTTCCTCCTGGGATCAATGACCTGCTCTTCTCCAGTCCGCCAGTGGAGCGCTGACGTAAGCACACTTCTCTGAAATCACAGGAAATTAATTTCCTTTTTTTTGGCTATAGACCTTGCAGATGACAGGCTTTCCTGTCATCTGCATGCCATGAGTTTTGGTCACTATTTTTAGTCTCCTGTCTCTTTCATAAGACTATTTGATGTCAATCCAGCAGCCTTCAGGTGAATGTGATTAAGTAAACTGCGGATCGCAGGATATTGGCAATAAGAGGCTTTCTGTGGTAAATGTGAGCCTTTTGAAGAATACCGGAAAAAAACGTTTCCCATTAAACATTCAGTTTGATTACTGATCTCTGACCTACTTCAATCTAATTAAATCTATTCTCATGTTTCTATGGATTAATAAACAAGGATACTTTTGCATGAAATTCCTGTTTTTCTAAAACAGCAATTTGCCAAGGAATGGCATTATGGAAATCACTTTGTGAAGCCGGCCGCACTGTGGTGTGTTTTCAGCAGAAAAGGCAGATGGCACAATTTGTTGGTAAAGCACTTTTTTTCTTTTTTCTTTTAATATACATGTAAAAGATACAGGAAAACACAAAGGGTCTATAGCTTATACATGGGTTGACGCCGAATGTAATATTTTAGTCATGAAATGTTCTAGACTGCTAATTCAAACTTAAGTGAGTATTATACTTTGTCATGCAGCTGTACGTCGTGTAGTTGTGTTCGTCACAGTGTACAGGTGTCCGCAGGGGCTATTTCCCCTTTATACACACCGTGACGCCTTCTTATTCACTACATATTGGTCACGCTTTTCAGAAATTCCCATGGCTGACATTATGTCTGTATTCTATTCTTTATAGTTTCACTCCCATAATCAACACTGGCAAATTTACTCTGAATGTCAAGAAGTCCAGACACCGAGATCCACAACAATTCTCATTACTGAAATGCTCACTTCATAAAAAAAATCAATTAAATTACATTCCAAAGCCTGGCATTTTACAAGTTATTTGTTTATATTGTAGGGAATTTACTGAAGCAATTTAACCTTAAGTACTTTATTCAAGAGTACATCAGCACCTCACTAAGCTTTGAACTTGAAACAAGTTAAAATCCCCAATTTCATTAAAACTTACTGCATTCTCATTAAAGACGCTTAAAACTAGCCAAGTATAATGAGCTATTAATGTGAAGTCCAAGCAGCCAATTGCATGTGCGCTAATGCCCAGGACCAGCCCTTTATCACTGAGATTTTCCCAGACTCAGTTCTGGCATTTCATAAAAGCAGTACGACATACTCCATAGGTAACAAAAAAGAGTTACATCAAAATGTAAACAAACAGCTCATATAAAAATCAGGAGAATGCTGGGAAAAGATAACGTGCTGTCGGTATGTTGCATTATACACACACTAACCGCGAGGATGCTATTTTTTGCCACAATGAGATGCTGATAAGCCGGGCACGTCCTGAAATAGCCCTCAAAAAATCCCTGACCGGCCGACCTGCTTGTTTTTAGAGAGGGAGGGAAAAACTCTGTAACCTTAGCAGCACATTTTTTGGGTCACTGTAACTTTAACCACAGATTGCTAATTGTTCAGAGCAAACATTTGATCATGACCGCAGAAGGAATCCGAAACACAAACATATAATTCATACTCATTTTTAGTGGGTTGTAAACAATTTAGAGGAGACACAAAACGGGCCCGGAATCAAAGTGAACATTTTGAAATGGACAAAAAAACAGTGAAGAGTGTTTGTCTTAATGGTCAAACGGGCCGGCGATCTCCCCGCTTGGAAGGGGCTTGGGAAAGCGCCGACTGCAGAGACAGCGAGGGACTGTAACAGCCAGGCACCTCGCAAGTGGGGGGGGGGGGGGGGGGCTGTCATGCCAACATAAATAAAACAAAATCTGCAAGCTGGGGAGTGATGATACTCTATTAAGGACGTATTAGCTCCAAAAAGCGCCCAGTTAAGCGTCAGAATTTTCAGCAAGCCTCGCGAACCCAGAACTGCGATCTAAATTGATGCCCCGTCTGTGTGTTTATGAAATCATAGCGGGTCCTCATTAGTGGGCTCACAGTCTTTTCTAAGTGCACAATAAAACGAATGAAAACGGATTGCTGAAGTAGTTTCACTAGGAAAGAGCAACTGAAGACTGAATGAAAAGGTAAAGTAAGAGAAATGAGGCTCCCCCCCCCCCCCCCCCCCGTGGATGGGAATATGGGGTGCTATCAATCACTGCCTCGTTTAACAAAATGGAGAGTGCGTTACATCCACCAGCAATGACCCACGCACAATAATCCCACGTACTGTGAGGTTTCAAGCCTCATTCTCCCCCTGTCCATACAAAGAGAGAGCTCCTACGGTCATACACATAGATAGAGGAGCTCTGTCAGCGTCTCTCAAGCTCAATCACCACCCTGAGAGGCCAGACAGCTTTTGAACACATTTACTCACGATTTAGTGCACTAGCTGAGAATTATGAGTTTACCTTGCCTATAAGACAGAAAGTTACATTCACTGTATGTCCGCCACAATTCTTTTTTTACTTTAATGATTCGACAAAGACCTTCTGGGTAGGCATCTCCCCATCAACATTGCCTCAACATACAATGATAATACTCCAACCTCATAAAGGCAAAGGACACTTTACTAGACAGAGCAACAATACTCCAACCTCATAAAAGCGCAGGACACTTTACTGGACAAAGCAATAATACTCCAACCTCATAAAGGCATAAGACAATTTACTGGACAAAGTGATAATTCTCCAACCTCAGAAATGCACAGTACACTTTACTGAACAAAGCAATAGTACTCTAACCTCAAAAATACATAGCATACTTTAGCAGACAGAGCATTAATACTCCAGCCTCATCAATGCACAAGCGTGAACGACACGATATTTTTTTTTTTTGACAAAGTCCATAATTATTTTTATTCTTTAATAAATACATAGCATGCCTAACATTATCTGATGAAAATTTTGTAACATGAATATATTTCAATACATTCAAATAAACTACAGTGTCAACATTTTAGTCCAAAAATATTAGGTGGTGCAACCTTAAGGGGGATTCTAAGGGAGCTTTAAGAAAAAATGGAACATTGAAGTAAAGAAATAATGACTTGACTCAAGATAATTATCGATACCGAGTGATATGAAAAAATACGATAAAATCTTTTGTTCAGTCCTACTATGTACTGATGTACAAAAGCAAACCTCTGTAGTATATCAAAGGTGAGATGCATTTGCTGTTTCTCACAGGTCACGGAGGCAGTTCCATTTAAGCACTGACATCCTGAGCTCAGCAGCCTGAATCACTAAAGGACATTACTGTGTCATGTCATGTACCATGCAGTATATCAGTTTTGTTAAGTGATGCTGCAGCTCTCAGTCAAGAATATTCTTAAGGACTTAAGTCACGGGTCAAAAAGATGCAGAAAGTTCATTATTGTTCAGCACTTCTGATGTTCAGTTCCAAAACGTTTACATGTTAAGTTTCAGTTTTCATGACACAGTTTCAAAGGATCCTTTTGAGACAAATATAAAATGTTGCAGGATATGAAAGCCATAAAAAATACCTTCTCAGTTACAGTATGACTATTAACAATATGCCTTGTCTTCATTGGAATATGACTATTAGCCTAAAGTAATTCTCAAACACAGTGTGCATAAAGTATAAAACATTTGATCCATTATACGATTTAATGTGTGTAAACAAACCTGATATGACTGAACATTTTACGATGGTGTTTTATTATAAATAAAATAAGTATATTATGTAATGCTAGTCAATCTGATGTTTAGACAAATTATGTCATGCATTTTTAAGCTACAATGTGTATTTTTACTATGGAAATCATCTACATGAATATATGAACAGCACCCACTGTAAATAATACAAAACAAGGAAAAAAACCTCTGTGTGTCCTTACTAACCACCCTTCCCCCCCCCCCCCCACCCCCCCAAACTCTCAGTGCAATGGAGACAATCTCTCCAAGACCACTTGTTAGTTTGGATTAAAGCTAGTTTACAGCATCCCTAAATTTTAAACTAAGGAATGGGCTTAACATTTAATTGGTAGTTACATTACAATATTTCGCTAAGTGTTAGGGTGCTCTTATAGTACAGTGCAGTAGCTCCTTTAGGAATCCTTTAGAGTCCCGTTTACATAACTATGCAGTCTTTCAAGTGAATTGCTTATTTGAAATATATACAGGTGCAGGGATTTGCTATTCTTGTATGATAATAGTCTCTTATATAACATACATAAAGTTCATTTTTACAATTTATGTTGCTATATGTCCTATTTCCGTTATTTGTTTTATTTATTTTATATTTATTTCATATATTTATTCTTTATTTGGCCAGTAAGAATTCCCCTGTAGGTCTACTGATGTACGAAGGGCAATGAAGAGTCTCCCTACTCTTCACTCAGGCTGGAGTTTATTGGCTGTAGCTGAATGTGTCAAGGTACATGGTGACTCCCCGACCCCTTTACCTCGCTTCTCCACAGCCTCTATGCAGAGCCTGACGAAGCTTGGCACGGTGGTCCCCTCCCGTTGGCAAAGAGTTACCAAGTGACAGCCGAACACTCGATCTGCAACAAAAAGAGATGTGGTTTTAGCAAGTCAGAGGGTGCAACACCTAAGAACACAAAAAACATTCAAAGAGCATCATGAACACCAGACTGAAAGAAGAAGCAGGGAAGCAGGGATGTAAATCAAAGGTAAACATGGCAATATATACACGATTCAGATGAAGATTTAGTAAGAAAATGTACATAAAACATGCAGTATTATTAAATGATCAGAGAATTTAAATTTCTATGAGGTCATTTAATGGTAATGGCATGCAGCAAGCACACACCTGCTCGTTAATGCAAACAGCCAGCTCCCCCAAGCAGCCAATCGTGTGGCTGCAGCTGCATACATACAGCAGACAGGCGGGGTCAAGCCACTGACTTACTGTGTGACTAAGCATTAGAGCGGCTGCCATGCGAGATCTTAGTGATTCTCAGTGTGGTGTGATTGCTGGTGCCAGACGTGGTGGTTCCAGCCTCTCAGAAACAGCCTCCCTCCTGGGACTTTCACACGCTGCAGTGTCAAACGTTTACAGGGCATGGTGTGATGAACACAAAACATCCAGTCGGGGGCATTTCTGTGAGCAGAAACACCTTGCTAATGGGAGAGGTCAGAGGACGATGGCCAGACTCGTTAGAGCTAACAGCAAGACCACGAGTGCAAAAATAACAGCGGTGAACAGAAAGACTTGGAATGCAGGCAAAAACTAGCAATCCTAAAGGCAAATGTGGGTCAGACTTCGTACTAGCTTGGTGTACTTAATAAAGTGGCCAGTGAGTGTGTTTTTTGTCTTCTGGTAATTAAGCCAAACTGGATCTTTGAGAATGAGCCTTTTTCAGTTTATATGTGCCGACATGCCCAATGTGACACGCCTTCATTGGCCACAGAATCATTTCCATACCGGAGTTTACATCCGTGTCATTCAGTGCCACGCTGGAGCCAGACCGCCGGTGCCCGGCGCCCACAGACACGGGGAATGCCTCATTCCATTCCGAAACAGTGTGTCAATGCTATCAATTCAAATGGCGCTTTTCCACTGCCACCATGAACTGAGACGCACCCGAGCTGTATTGCGAACTGGCGGTTTTTCATTGCAAGTATGCGAGCCGTATCCGACCCGTACCCGACCCATACCCGACCCATACCCGAGCCGTACCCACGCTGACATGGCCCTGCTTGCTAGTGTGACCAAACCGAGCTCGAAATACCCGGAGATAGTCGTGTTCCATATATTATTCATTATTTGTACTATTGCACCTTGAGATGTATTGATACCTTCCTGATACTGTACCTAAGAACTTGAAAATTTCCAACCACTTACTTAAAAAAAGTATTATAGAACAGCTGAATGGAATGGATTTATAATGCACATTTACAGAAGCAAATGCTGATCCCACTAGTGTTCGATACTTCCCTAACACGGTGATCCTCACATGTGTGCTAGCAGAAATTACCATGTAGTAAAAAAAAATATAATTATAACTGCAGATAGCAAGTCATGATGCACACCGTGCGCATTAAATAAGTGTCTCTTAGGTTTTACATCACTGACACTCGGCAGTGCCTTTTCCAAGCTGGCCCTTTTGCAGTGGAAAACCAAAGTGAGCTGGAACCGTGCTGTAACTAGTCTCTCTTTGCGGTATGGCTCAGACACGGGTCGGTTCCCGTATGCCATTGGAAAAGCACCAAAAGTCTTAGAGCAGGGCCTCTCCACCTTTTGATGAGCGCTGTGTGGTATACAGCCGCCCTACCTCCTGAGTCTCACATACATCATGCTAGACTTCAACACATTATTCATATAATCTCCCTGTTCCAAATGGGATGGCTTGTTTTATATATATAAAAAAGGCACATAAAAATTTTATGGCTTTTAATCAAGGACAATAATAACTGCAAATTTATTTTTACTTTAAAAACTTTTAATGTTATTGTAGCCATCGACCTGTAGAGGATAAGTGTTTATAGAAGATGAATGGATGTATAATTGACAATGACGCACAATATTAAAACCGTACTCACTGGTAATAATACCAGACTTGAATCAGTAAATAAAAATGACATATATATATATATATGTGTGTGTGTGTGTGTGAGTGTGTGTGTTATTTTATTTTGCACATTAAAATCAGCTCTGTCTGAATGGCTTTTCACTTTTCCCAGCATAAACATGCTGTGGATAAATTCAGATCAGATGTTTTTTGTTTTTTTACATAAACGGGAATATTTTCCCCATAGTGTGACTTATTATTATTCTGCTGGAAATATTGAGCTAAATGGAGCATCTGAGGCCTGCTACCTGACTCTGGGGAGCGTGCGAGCTAAGCGTTTAAAGCTAAAATTCCTCCTCTGATCGTCTCTGACCTGTGTGGCTTTGTTTATCATCGTAATATTTACAGTGGACACCAATTCCCAAGTCACATTGTTTAGAACCTAATAAAAACATCTGATGATTAATCACAGGCTTGTTCTTTTATTGCGAGCATTTTCCCATAGACCTCAATCCTCTAAAGGGTCATTGCGTTAAACAAAGGAAATGCGCTCTATTACCAAATATGCACTTTTCTTTGGTGCATCCCGCTCAGCCGTTAAGCGGCCTAAATCCACTGCAAACCTCCACACTCAGTCAATTTGAACAGTCAATTCTAATATCTCTGGGCATTTGTAGTTATTCTGCTCTGGCCTCAGAGGCAGAACTAACAAGTTAATCTCTAACGGTAAGTCAGCATCAGACTAGTAATGCATTCATCAAACACAGACAGTCAATATTGGTATATAGAAAATCGACAACGTTTTTAAAGGGGCAGCTTATATATCAATATTTAGCTGACAGTGCCCTTCTGAGTGGCGCTCTGCCTCGCCTCGTTCGAGATGCTCGCAGGGAGAGGAATGCCCAAACGCGGGAATGTCTAAAAGCAAGATAACTCTGTACACAAAATAGCTATCATGGATCTCGTCAAACAAACGTTGTCTTTGGGATGCTATATATTTCTTGTTTTCTGTGTTTTTCTGTCTATGTCTCTTAATTGAATTCATATGGCTTGAATATAAATACACAAAGTTTTGTAATTCCAAGAAAAATTCTGCAAATGCCCCTCAATTGCCAAAGCTTGATAAATCAGACAGTAACTGTATTTTAAAATACTAACTGTAATTTAAGAGGGCGACGTTAGAGGAAAAGATGACTTGTTTTATGACACTTTCTCTGTGTGTTTAAAAATCCTCTTTAATACAAAACCATAGTCTAAATATATTTGACTACAACATAAATATAGAAAAAAAATCACTGTTTATTTGCTGGCCCAGCTGAAACTGTATTTACTTGTTATATTTCTGTGTTCAGCATTCATATGTATATATACAGTGTGTGGGTGTGTGTATTTATAATGATTATGCTCAAAAATAGCAGCTACATTATCATGACACGCTGGCTGCAGGTAGCATTGATGCACTATTCTGGTCTTTTCAGTATATTTGAGCAGTTTGTCTGTTCAGACAATCGAGAAATACAAGACTGATAGATGGGCTGTCAGGCTCATCCTGAATGTGCCCATGGAATACTGAAGAGTACCCATCTCCGCTCATGTGGGCTGGGCTGTGATGTAAAATGTGCCCTGCTGCTATTGTCATTTTAGTAATTAATGATCCCTGCAAACACCTGATGTGCCTTTTGTCAGTGGCTAACAGAGCGCTATCAGGACAATATCCTATATGATGTCATGCCAAAGGGTATTTTACAGCTGGTATCCATTATAGATGGGCAACATGACAGATACGGTCATAATATTAATGTAAGACTGACAGGTAGGCGACATGAATCATTGCAGACTTTATTTTAAGGCCGGCGTCTCATTGGCCTGTCACTAACAGCCATACATAAATGTCATTTCATTGTGACCATAAAATATTACGAAGCGGATTTGATGGCAAATATTAACCAGCGCGCCGTCATTCATGGCGGTACCTTGGTCTGCTGACCTGTGCTGGGAAGTTGTGCTGCATCTTCTTGGGTTTGGGTGGAAATCAAGGCTAATGCTTCTCTGGGTGTTTGATGAAGGAAAATGATACTGGGGGTGCAGTTACTATAAAAATTAACCTGCGGTTGATCTGGGTTCATATGTTATGCGGAGACCATGCCGAGATTTCCGGAGCGGTGTTTGCCAAGAGCATTAACACCATTTTGAATTGGCAATGGTGAGAGTGTGACCTGGGGAAAAAGAGAGCTTAGGCAAATTGCTGTGTAAATATAAAATAAACTCACCTTCACAGGGTGAAATAACGATAACGGTTGCCTGACTGGTGGGAGCTGCTGCCTGCTCTATCCCGGGGACAGCCGGTGGAACGGGGGCCCAGTCACCACATCTCATTTACATTAGGGAGGTAATTAGAGAGAGTGACTGGCGCTCCTCTCACAGGTACGGTCAAAGTGATAATCCAGCGATTAGCCAACTGGGAGGTCGCATTCCAGTTTAAACTGCACAAAAGTGTTTGCTATTTTGCGGGAGTTGGCATCATCTGTCAGTAATGGTGTGGGGGGGTAGGCTTTACAAGCTGAGCGTAATGTTATGTCGCGAACGAGGGGTGGGCGAGCAGGCAGAATAGCGGCTGCGAGCGAAGAAGCTGAGGGTGTTTCTCAATAGCAAGAACGCAAAGATCATACTTGTGGTCTTGGCATGACCATGAATCATGGGATTGATCTCATTTGGCAAGGATACAACCGATGTATCCTTGATATCTGGGGCAAGAACAACATCCGGGGATTTTTACCTTCCTCCATATTGTTCTTGAGTATTGGAACAGGTCTTTGGCAATGGAAGATGATGTAAAACGGGCGCACGAGAACACAAGCACAGTCAAGTACACATACTGAGAAACACCTTGAGCCTTTCAGAGGCCGGGAAAGCATGCAGAGGACACTCCTACCTTTGATAAGACCTTTCTCCTGCAGCGTCTTCATCGATGGACGCCTCGAAATGAATTTCTTGAGTTTGCTCTTCACCCCATTCTTATCGGCGCTGTCTGAGGCGCTGTAGTTGAGCTTGAAAACTAGATGGGGATTCACAGGGTCGACAAGGAGTAACGATTAAAAAAAAGAGAGAGATCTGAGTCCATGTTTAATTGCTGCAGTAACCATACACTATTTATGAAAGATAAGCTGTGGTTTTTAAAAAATATTTGAATCACAGGAATAAATTTACATAATCATGACCAATACTGGCACAAACAGATATTAGTATTAGTAACAATAAAGTTTAAATTTTAAATAGATAAACAACCCATAAAAATGAAATAAATAAATGTAACATCGTTATGTGCCAACTACCCATAGGGGTTAAAACGAACTTCTGACATGCTATCTTTTAAACAAAACAACCACACAAAGAGAGTAATGAATTGAACCTGTAACTGATTTTTGCCTCAGGATGCAAAAATTGTGCAAGCTAATTAAGTGGAAGAAAAATAAAATAGCTGTGAGAGAATCCCACACGAGAATCAATATCTTCAAAGACACCTGAACTCCGAACTACAGCTTTAGATATTTAGACACATATTAGGAAAAAATATATCTGTAGACCAAAAGATATAAGCAGCATGACAGTGAGGGAGAGACACAACCTGTTGCGGCAGTCTGACCGTGTAAACGAGTGGCAGCTTCTGATTCAGCATATGGTACTCGCAGGCAACCCAAAGCCATCCCCATTACCATAAATCCACGTAATGGTCTTTTACTCACTACTTGCACTAAGAGGCTCGTCATTCTTCAAGCAGAAAAGCTAAGACTTTATCTTTGCATCTCATAACATTCCCGCACCCACTTTGCTGAAGTGTATGGCACTATTTTACCCTCCACGTAGACAGACGAGATTTAAGGAAACTTTACCGCAGGTTCAGAATGAGGTATTTAGAAAATACAGCTCTTTACAACTATTTGAACTGTTCATTATACCAGCATGTCGCTAATATACACATACACGTCATTTCATTTGGTCATTTAACGAAATATTGGATGAACTACATAGGGATTTATTTATATAACAAACAAATTGGTGTGCATAAAGTAGCGGTGATGCCCCAGGCGGTTTCACATGTGTATTCATTCACAGCCCCCACCCAAATACTAACCATATTAAACATGTGGCATAGACGGCAGCTTGTGTAGGTCTGCAGAGATACACCGCTCGCAGTACCGGCTGTGTAAACCGCAGCCGTGATACACGATCTGGCTTCTGCGCCTTTGGTGGACAGAACAGGAGTTCGTGGCTCCTGGCTAGGGGACAGGCTAATGCCAAGATCCACGGGAACGATAGAACACCCAGAGGGACACACATAAGGATCTCTCATTGCACTCCTGGGAATTTCATCTTATTCCTTATAGCAGGGAGAGAAGGAGGTTCCTATCAGTACAAAGGCAAATTAGCTGAGCCTCTTAATTGCTGTGTATATATTCTGATAAGGTGGCACATCCTTTCCTTGGGAAAGATTCAAATGGCTACTTGAATTTCTACCAGTCATCACCCCCCCCCCCCCCCCCCTTCAATTTACAAACCTGCAATCCCTGGAGTTACAAAATAATTAATTACCGTCAGTTGTACACTGGAGTGCTTTTAAAGTATGTTCCGGGCATCGGCGTTTTTGAAGAACTATCAATTAAAGGGATTCTGAGCAGGACCGACGCGTATCGACAGAGCATGTCAGGGTAGAGCACCATTGACTGGCTCTCCGGCATCTGTATAGCTAAACCAATTTATTCCGAGTGTCTGCACTTAGCTGAAATACATTTCAATAGCCTTTGGCCTTGTCTCCATGTCTTAAGTGGTGCTGTAAATGAAGGTCCGATTCATAGCAGAAAATCTCCCACACGTTATTTAATTTGTTCCCATATGTGTTCACCTATATAGGCCCAGCCTTGTTGACAGAGCTGCATTTAAATCAAAGCCACAGCCTTGGTGATTTCAGTAAAATGGAGACGAATAAAGCCAAGTTTCCATTGGATTTAAAGATCAGGGGAAGCGTGAAACTAATATCCTTATCCATACTTGTTTTCTCTTTACTATATAAGCGTATCAATTGCCAACAGGGCACGCGATAGCATTAACACGGGAATGCCATACTAAAAGATTAAGCTAAAACATGACTTGAGATGGGCAGGTCTGTACATTTCCCTGCTACGTTTTGTCATCAGCCATTAGTTTATGACTTAAGTGGCTACGGGTGACTGCATCGATGCTCTGGAACTTTCTTTCATTTCACTGCTGAGTGCTGAGCAGGTGAAGGGGACAATGAAATGGAAGATGAATCATCACGGTGCTGCTCCACAGTCTCCTCTGTCCGTGTCGTCCACTGGCACCCAGCCGACTTCAAAACCGACATCTCACCCTCTCACGGATAGTCGCTCGGCGTACGCGCCCATTGCTTGTTTGCTTGCTTGCGTGTTCTGTGCTTCTCACGCACCAAACCAAAAGAGTGGCCTTCATCGCAGCTTCACATGTATGATGCTATGTAACTTCATTAACCGGCATTTCTCTAGCTCCTGCTAATTTTCTTAGCCACTGTCAGCAGCTTGAATTATTATTCTGTTCAACATGAACTAAATGAGATCTCAGCATCAACAAACTGCTTAGACCATAGTGTTCAGAGTACAGGTCAGTCATGGATGAAGAACACAGCGGTGACATTTGCCAGCTCCAGCAATTATGTGTTTATAGCTATGCATTCCTGTATATTTAAAATAATATGAATTCCAGAAACACTGCACAGAAGGTAAAGTATTTTGACATTTGATTAGCTCTCACAGAGTGAAAACACTGGTTTGAGGTTAGTCACTACAGTGTGTTGACTTTTACTATTAGTGAGTGAACTCCCATGATTTGTTTTTGTTTCTGATGTGTGTAAACAGTTGTGATATACTGTAGTTCCCCTCCAGCAGTGCGATGCACTTAAAAAGTGCATCGCAATAATCACAGTGGTTAAGCCGGTTAGCTATTAAAGCCCTTTCAAGTCAACAGGAAGAGTGACTGGACAAATGCCACCATTAAGCCCGGAATCCATCAACAATGTAACGTGGTTCTGTTTTTTTCTTCAGAAGTCAACAGGATATTTTACACTAAAAAGGGAGAAATCCAATGACATACCAGAGTAATACCCTAGAATCACCTGGGAATTGTTATGCATATTTGACTTTTAGATATGTATTAAAAATTGTGCCATATTATCATTTCTATCATATAGAAGACTCTAGAAAGGATTTACACGACTTCTTCAGTTAATTTACCATGCATTAAGTGTTGGCTTTATAGCAGTGAAAAACTACGGGCAGTTCCCAGGCAAGCTGTTGCTTGCAGAAATTTCCACACACTGAGGACAGACACGGTCTTATCCCTGCTCAGAAGACCTTTACTCTGCTCCTTACTGCCACTGCTGGAGAGGGTGAGCAAGTGATCAAGATTCCGAAGAGTAAATGTTGCACCCAAAGGAAACAGCCAAGTGACCCAAATGCATTAATTACTGCTTAACTTCAAGTCGCTTCTAGATGTTTCCACCTGCCACGCTAAACGACACTGACACAAATAACAAATCGACTAACTCTTGTGACAACGAGTGACTACTATCTATTAATTCTCAGCTATTGATGTTACCTGAAGCTGACTGGTACCATTAAAGGTGTGACTTATTTGTACCACCCTAAAACACTGCCACGGTTTATGCGAACTTGAGAATTTTACACAGTACACTTCACGGCAAATTACATGTCCAAGAATGTTTCCCTCCATATTCATCTGAATGTGATAATTTCCCCAATGGTGGCATTGACTTCAAGGAAATATATCTTTAGCTCCTCTGAGAAGATGGAAGACATCTTTATTATATTGTACGGGCACAGAAAGACGGCAAACCATGTGGCCCTTATCTGTTGGATGTGATGAATGGGTTTTATGGGTTTGCTTTTAATGTGGACAACGTGAATGGCTCAAAATCCAATTTTTCTTATTTAGCCACGGAAGACATATGAATAATTTATATCTGAGGATAAGCTGTACTGAACATTTTATTTAAAGCGCATATGTTATCAGGTAACATGTCCAATATTTTTTCTCTCCCAAACTGGGGGAATCTTTATGGTCTTTCGTGGGATGTGGTTGGGCCGGTGTTACATGTGCACCTTCATTATACACCGTTCAGCCCTCAGACGTGTTTTCCGGAATACCGTTCGCACGCCAAGATATTGCATTTTCACATTATCTCTTTCATTTCACATCCAATCAATTTTGCACTGGCAGTAAACCATTCCTCTACATGTGCTACTGTATGCGTTAAGAAGCCGAATAAATGCCAAAAGCGGAATGTAAGTGAATATGCAGAAGATGTGCCATATTTTATTATACACAGTAGTAGCTAGAACACATTTTAACGTAGCATGTTTTTAATTAGGTTAAAACGTGATTCGACATTGTTTATTTTTTAATATTTGAAGAATTTCCAACTTTGCAGTCTTAAAAATAAATGATTATTGTAAAGTATTTTTATACTAATCAGTGCCATGACACCAGTATATTTAACATAACCTGGCAAACCTTAGTAAAATACCTACATTACGCAAATTGAAAAAGGATTTTTACAGCTTGTAGAATCTGTCCCATCACAATGAGTTTGACACTTAACTGAAAGAGCACTCCAACATAATAAAAGTGATCATAATAAAGTTGTTGAAAATAATATTTTATTTTAAAACATTAATCTTGTCCTTAAAACTCTGTGCAACACCAGTTTGTAATGAAATCTCTCGCACTGTGACATTGTGCCCTAAAATGTCCTTTTAGGTAACTATGGTGACGGTATCATATGTTAAAAGGCATCATGATGTGAGTGTGGCAGGGGGTCACAGCAGTGCCAGCGGTATGTGAAACCTGAGGATAACTCATCTCAAAGCGCATGGGGCAGATAAACACCAGCGACAAGCACCGGCCATCTGCAAGCTCACACTGGGGGCAGAGGAGGATCTTCTCATTTCCACCATCGTATGAGACGGTCTAGTGATTTTGGCCTTGTGCTAACATGTCCAAAGTCCTCTGGAGGCATGTTTTCCAGGAAAATTGGAAAGACGTGAGGAAATGAGTGAAGACTTTGGGAGACGATTCTGTGCAGCAACTGCACATATAAAGTTCATGTGGCGCTTACATATGGAAAAACCCCCTCATCCATCCTTTAGGCTCTTTGCTTTACCACCTGTCACATTACTGTAAACTGCACAATATTTATAGATATTTATGATTATCACTTAATGTTTTGTCTCATTATACATATGTGCCCTGTTGCACAGTCTTGGAGCTATAGGGAAACGGGCATTTCAGTAAACAGTGTTCTGAGTATAACTGTGTTTGCGACAAACAAATCTTTAACTGATTAGTTGGTTGGCTGGTTGGTTGGTTGGTTGGTTGGTTGAGGGGAGCTGACTTACTGAGCGACCGCCGATTTTCTGGCCGAACTTCCTTCGTAACGGGAGACTCTACGCGTCTGAAGAGGAATTCGGTGCTGTTCGATTTCCGGAGAGTGGATTTCCCTCCTGCCAACTTTGACTTGAAAAACAAAAGTTTCATGTGCATCACTTATCTATATGTTACAGGGAAAGAGAATATTTATTATTTCAAAAAGCATACATTGCATGAAGCATAATGCAAATCTGATTAAGACAAAACAAATGCAACAGGAGAGGTATAATCTTCTTTTGAGAAAGGGAAATTTAGAATAATAAGTCAACAGGGGCTGGATTTTCGAGAACATACCAGTGCTTCCGCAGTTTTTTTAATGGCATCATGCCATTTGCATATTGTTGGATAATTGTCACCCTGGAGCAGGAACTCTTGTCCACAGCTGGTTGTAATCTGTTAATGTAAATAAATATGAACGTGGGTTTTAATGAGGTCAGGAGCGGTTCTCTTTGTTAACAAAAGAAGGAGATGCCCTGCACACAGGAGCGCGAGTAGCTGCGGCGACGCGCTGGGTTGTCATGTCGTCATTAGCGACTGACGGCAGCGGGCCCCGCGCCAGGCCCCGCGTGACGCGCATGACGGGGACGTTTTTGACAGCATGCTGTCCCACAGGCTGATTCAACTTTTTCAGCTTTATTTTTAGCAAAGTACAAATTGATCTGCAATATTTAAACACCATTCTGTGTCTTCATAATTATACTATTATAATTATATATGGATACAATTAATAATTGGGTCTTTTTTGTGCCTCTTCAAAGGCAATCTGACAAAATCAAAAATATAAAATGACTGATAAATCTCAGAACTTTTTTGTATTTATATGTGGGTGAGTCATTTATATATTACACTGTGGGGACCAAATGTCCCCAAAATGTGATAAAAACCTGATATTTCGACATTGTGGGGACCATTTTTTTGGTCCCCACAAGAAGAAACTGAATTTTATGAAAATTCGTGACAAATCAATAACTAAAAATGCCAAAAGTCTCGTATTTTGTTTGGTTACTTGTGGTTAAGGTTAGGGCTGGGTAGGGGTTAAGGTCGTCATGTTGGGATTATGGTTTTCCCCATAGAAATGAATAGAGAGTCCCCACAAAGATATAATTACAAACCTGTGTATGTGTGTGTGTTTGTGTGTGTATACACACATATATAAACCAAAAGAACATAAAAATTTAAATCACCAATGAATAAAAGGTATTTGATCCCAACATGTCATGTGATTAAATTTTACATCACCTTCCATCCTGTCAGACATGTCAGACTCTGTTAGTTACTTATGTCTTTAATCTGCAGTGAATCTCACGGCCACTCCGCCGCTCAGCGCCACCGCCCTCTCAGCCCCCGCTCCGCTCTCCCGTTTGGCAGGAAGCCCCAGCTGACACCGAGGTCCCCCGGTTAACAGCCCCCTCTCTCCTGCCGCCTCGCTGCAGCCAGAAGCCTCCTTTGGAAGACTGTTGCTGCTCCCTACAGTTTAAAAGTGTCTTCTCCGTTTTCACATTCCTTTTCCTCCCTCCCCCCCCTCTCTCTCTCTCTCTCTCTCTCTCTGGGCCTCTGCCTCCATCCCTCTCCTCCTCGTTTGCAGGAATCAGCAGAACGCGGTGGTTCTGCTCCAGTCGAGGGCCTCGGCTTGTAAATCTCGCTTGAAGAGCCACAATTGGTCGGCACCCGCGTACTTCCTGCTTGGTATATCTGGCCTGGACAGCATTTCAAAACCATAATTGTACTTCGGATCATTAATGTCAATACCACTGGGAAAAAACTTTAATTATCGAGAATCCAAAGTCACTAAATGTACAGAAGGAAAAGGTTATTGGCCTAAGCTTAGGAACTGCAGGGCAAATGATCGTAACAGAATAATTTATCTCTCTTAATGATGCTTTTTTCATGTTGAATTCATTCTTAAACAATCCTCAGTACCCCTTAACCCTTACAAGGCAACACACTCTGTGTCCTTTTTTCAGGGGGCAGCCGAAGCTCAGGCTGCCTCACTGCCACTTTCCCGGGGGGGGGGGGGGGGGGAATCTTTTTCACCAACGCTTCTGCCCTTCAGAGAGGCCGCCGGCATGCGCTGGGTCCGCGTCCCTGCCCCCGACAGCCACCGCGCTCCTCAGACTCTTGCTACATTTGCGAAGCGGCGCGAGTCGTGACATATGGCACTTTATTTGCAAATTTCATGTAAAGGTGCCCTTTCGGCGAGATCTGGGAATAATTCACAGCGACGCGGCAGAAGGTTATCACCTACAAACTCAGGGGGGGCCCCTAACTTTCTCCGACGCGCTTTACAGCGTCACCCCGTGTGCATGTTCATTAACACGGCAGGGACGCCTCCTCACTCACTCCATGTCTACTTAGTTTAAGGCTCTTCCTTGCCAGCAAAATCCTACCCAAGCTGCAGTTGGGATTTTATCTTTATCTCCACAAGGTCAACCGTTCTTATTTTTTTTCAAATGTATTTATTTTTGTTCCTTTTCTTTCATACGAAAATCTCATCTCTGTCTGTATCTGATACTTTCCTTCCAGCCATAGATGTGCAAAGTAACAGAATTTGCTTATTTAGTTTGCGGGACGTCATTAGCTGTTAATTTCTCGTATAAACAGGAGGAGCGGTTCCAGTCCAGGCGCGTCTGCCAGACCTGCATTATATTTTATATTTTAAGCGTGACGTTCAAACCAGCGCGTTTGTTCTGGGGTGAAGTTTTTCCTGGGGTGCCCTTCGAGGCCGGGGGGGGGGCTCACGTCCCCTCAGCCTGTCACTCGATACTACTCCGCGGAGCGACTTCCAAAAGCAGCGACGACCACTCGACTGACGGTCCCTGGATTCATATTACCGTCGGCTTTTAACGAGCCCATCCGAAGGACTGAGCATAGGCATAAGTCTCTGTGTCTTACAGCTGTAGTTTAAACGCTCATTATTATTATTGCATTAGATTAAATGATTGATTGACAGGCGGACATAGATAGATAGATAGATAGATAGATAGATAGATAGATAGATAGATAGATAGATAGATAGATAGATAGATAGATAGATAAGGGGAAGTTCGGTATTAATTATTATGGTGATTATTATTGTTGTTGTTTTTAAATAATAATAATTTTACTAGCCTATTATTAATTATGTGACATAAATACTTACAGAATTTCAGAATATTAATGTTAAAAAATCCAAAACATATTGATAAATGTAGGCTAATGTAGCCTAATGTAGGCTATTTGATGGGAAATGTATTATGTCGAATGTATGGAGTGATTGATCGTAAAAGGACGCCGAGACTTTATTTTCGTCTCTAAAACATACTGGCACGACTGTCCGTTTGCCACTTAAATTAAATCGATAATTTTGGTGATGTTTGCTGATGAAGCTAAACCTCAAAAAACAGGCAGGTGAGGTATCTGTGCATTTAGTGATGGATAATCGAGGGAGATGATATTTGGCGAAATCTGGCTGCTGCTGCGGGAAGAGATTGCAGAGGTTTCTATCTGGATAGGCACATCAGGGACTTCATTTACGCTAAAAAAAAAAAAAAATCACACACCGCCGTTTCTATTAATTCCATTTAATGCATGCTACGTAAAAGGACTTCGATTGGTCATTTTAAATAAAAGAACGCATTACCTTCACTATTTGCCGACTTTGTGCGTGCTTTTTGCGCTTGTGTTAATATAGGCTACATGTCCAGTAACTGTATACAATTCAAATGATGAGTCTTAGTGATCCTGTTTTACGGAAAAAGGGATATGAATTCAGAGAAGCAGTACAGCACTTATCTCGAAGTTCCACATCCAAAACCACTTTCTAAATTACTATGCCTGTTTTTTCCCTGTTCTTTCCCTTCCCTTTAAATCTCCCTTTTCTCTTTGTTCCCTCCAGTACCCACATAGCAGACAGGTCTGGCCCAGATCTGGCGTCAAGCCGGCATTGCTGGCTGAGTTCTGGCATGGCAAGTGGTATGTCAACCAGATATGGGCCAGGTCTGGCAATGATGGCACTGTTTACATTATGGCATGCCAGATGTGGCCCGATTGTGGTTTGGTCTATGTGGCCCAGGCACATAGAAGACAGGTCTGGCCCAGATCAGGCGTCAAGCCGGCACTGCTGCCCAGTTAGCAAGCACATGTGGGCCGATTCTCGCTGAGTTGTGGCACATTCGGTTCACTGTCAGCAACGGTAAAAAATTGCGGGCCGATTGTGGGCCTAGCACGGCGACGATTCTGGCTGACTGTCGGCATTTTTAATCTGGGCCAGAACCGTTCTGAGCGCGGCGAGCGTTTCTGGCTGACTGTCGGCATTTTTAATCTGGGCCAGAACCGTTCTGAGCGCGGCGAGCGTTTCTGGCTGACTGTCGGCATTTTTAATCTGGGCCAGAACCGTTCTGAGCGCGGCGAACGATTCTGGCTGACAGTCGGCATTTTGCGTGTCGGACGACTTTGGCTGACAGTCATCCATTTCAGCATTGGTAACATGATTTGTGTCGTACCTAGCCCTCACCTGGTGTAAAATTCTGGCCTGATGTCAGATAAATATTCTCAAAAAAATTCGAACCAGAACTAGTCTTAACATGGAAGATCATTCTGACTACAGTCTATAGGAGGGGTCACCAACATGGTGCCCGTGGGCACCAGGGCGCCCCCAAGGACCACATGAGTTGCCCACGGTGACTGTTCTAAAAATAGCACAACTCACCATTGAGCATGGCGTCTAAAATTTAATTTTATCCTGTTGATATTCTTCTTTAATCACATTTGCATTTATATAGATTTGAAAATGGCAATATCTAAAAGAAAGCATTTAAAACGCGTTTATTATACATGATTTAAGAAAAATGTATCAAACTGGTAGCCCTTCGTAAGGCTCAGTACCCGTGAAGTAGCTCCCAGTTTCAAAAAGGTGACCCCTGGTCTTAGTCTATAAGAACATAAGAAATTTACAAACGAGAGGAGGCCATTCGGCCCATCAAGCTCGTTTGGGGAGAACTTAACTAATAGCTCAGAGTTGTTAAAATCTTATCTAGCTCGGATTTAAAGGAACCCATGGTTTTAGCTTCCGTTACACTAGCAGGAAGAATATTCCATACTCTAACTACACGCTGTGTAAAGAAGGGCTTCCTCAAATTTGTTTTAACATGTTCTCCCGCTAATTTCCACTTATGGCCACGAGTTCTAATATTTAGACTAATACTGAAATAGTCATTTGGCTGAACAGCATCCAGACCCGTTAGAATCTTATAGACCTGAATCATATCCCCCCTTAGTCTCCTTTGCTCAAGGCTAAACAGATTCACTTCCGCTAACCTCTCCTCATAAGACATTCCTCTAAGACCAGGAATCATTCTTGTTGCACCTTTTCTAAGGCAATATATATGAGGTTCTCATTTCATTATGTTGTATATGTAAATCTGCAAGATGTCACCTGGGTCTGTTCGAGCATTGGTAATGCTTTGTCCCATACCTGACCCTCATCTGGCATAAAATTGTGGCTGAAGGCTCTGCTCTCTATTATATCATAACCACTGTCTGTTTGGGATAAAGCCTATACTAAAGATCATGAGAAACACAATAAAGGGCCAATGGCTGACATACAAAAAGACTCCAAGCACCAGCTGTTGACATAGTACAGTCCCACTGATATGATAATTTTTTTGTTTAACATTGGAAAACCATTAAAACTTATTGGATATTTTTTGTTAACTACGGTATATCGTCAATCATTATTTTTCATCTGACATGTTTACTTAAAAAAGGAAAAGTAAAAACAAATGAAAACATTAATTTATCTTCTCTAAAATCTTGTCTTTTAAAAATATAAACCCGTTTGGAATACTTTGTGTATAGGGCTTTTCTATTGACCGTTCGGTATTTGATCATCTACGCTGAACAACCAATCCTGAAATAAGTGGGCGTTAACGTTTCAGTTTAGACCAATCAATGTCCTTTAGACGTCACTGCAACTTCACCGGACTTTGAGGCTGTTGACGGCGTCGATCGACTTTAGATGGCTGATTCAGTTTGAATAATAACGAGCGAATTGTGGTAAGTGAAATATTTCAGTTACTTTTAAAGTTCCATTTAACCTTTTTAGTCAGAGATTTTAGCTTAAGATTCTGTCGGAACGGTATGTTGGGAATGATCGTTCATTTTAAAAAGTCGGTTCAAACAAGTCACACGCCTTGACATAATATTAAATACAGGGCTCTCGAGTTTAAATCAGATGTTTAACGTTAGATTACATCTGCAGAGCTCTCAAGTCTCACGTATTGTGTGTGGGACACACGCATTTAACACAACAATCTCCCACGCCAAACGACATTTCTCTGTCTGAGAAGTGATAAAGGTCGCGCCACAGCTAATCCAAACCTGCACCTTCTATTTTTTTCTTTTCATGGGGGACATGTCACTTCAGTCCACTGCTCCTTTGTTGCTGGTGATATCTGAAACTTGTTTGGTTAAAAATGAGCACCGTAAGTTCCAATTTACGACTTTGTGCATTTAATTCCTAGTGATGGAAATATATCCTTATATATATATATGTATATATATATATATATATATATATATATATATATATATATATATATATATATATATATATGCGTCTAATTGATCAATCGACAGATTTATCAGTTATGCATGATCATAAGTTGGTAAAGTTGTGTGTCATATTAAAGTCACAGTAAAAAAAAAACAGGGATGAAATTCATATGGAACAATCATATATTCTGTGCAGTATTGGATATAGCAGCCTTCTGGACAGTTACAGTTCAGCAATGAGTGTTTTTTATGTCAGATCAGAACAGATATTACATTTCAGATTGCATACATATATGCATACAACTTTGACGTGTTGTGAATTAAATGGTGAAATTAACAACCCTGTTTAAATATTGTTTACTTGTTCATGATATTCTGTCATGGACATAATGATTCATATCTCCTTATTTGTGTACTACTGTATGTGTTTTGGAATTGTTTTATACTATAAATGTTGGGTGCTGTCTTGATCTTGATGGTATGATTTATGTTCTATGCCTTAGAAGCAGGTGGCATTAATAGTTTTGTGTTGTGTGTTGTGGCTGCAAAATTCCTTAACTAGGAGTGCAACGGACCAGGAGGCAGAGAAAAACATTCAAAGATGGCTTCAGTTGGCACCTGACAGGGATGGAGGAATGAAGGAACATGCAAAAAGGGCAAATGACACTTAATTCCATTGTTTGTGATGTATTTACTTGTTTTGTATTTGGATTTTTTTGTGTGTGTTTTTGACCACCCAAATTTCACATTTTATTAACCAGTTTTACAGGGCCATGTTCTTAGATATTTTGTATGTTGTGAAGTGCTTTAAACGCCTCATCTGTCTGTTGATGTTACAAAGTAAAGTGTAATTAAATATCAATCAGTGGTTTGTTGAAAAGCATTTATATGTTGTTTATAGTAAAAGTAAAAATAAACTTTATTGATATCAATTGTGTATCCATTGTGCTTTATGATGTCACTGGGCCTGTTATGGCCCAAATCAGGTAGAACCATGTCTGGGCCATCACTGGGCCTGTTATGGCCCAAATCAGAAAATCCATGTCTGGGCCGTCACTGGGCCTGTTATGGCCCAAATCAGGAAGAACCATGTCTGGGCCATCACTGGGCCTGTTATGGCCCAAATCAGAAAATCCATGTCTGGGCCGTCACTGGGCCTGTTATGGCCCAAATCAGGAAGAACCATGTCTGGCCCGTCACTGGGCCTGTTATGGCCCGAATCAGAAAATCCAGGTCTGGGCCGTCACAGGGCCGTCATTCTTTGCGGTATCTGGGCCAAAGGAAAATGAATAGTGTGGGCCAGATCTGGCCCAAAAGAATTTTGCTATCTGGGTATAATCAGATTGGGAGTATCATATTAAAGTGCAGACCACAGGAAGAAAGTAAAAAATTGTCAATCAGATATGCAGATTCGTCTATCGCATCTCGGCTTTGCGACTGACACATAATCTGATCCCGTCCACGGTCTTATGTGCTCCTCGTCATTGTGTCTGAGTTACAGGGAAAGTACTTTATAGCGGATGAATTCAGATGGGACTGAGTGCCAAATGCACTTCACACAAAAAGCCGCTCCGTCCTCAATACCCGCATTTACGTGCATATGAGTATGCAGGCGTTTGTTTCTCATGACGCTTGTATCATATAAAGGTCTCCGATAAAAGGACATGTTTAAAACACACGAAAATATGCATACATAAATGCCAACGTGCACAAGTGCGCACACGTGTGTGTGGGTTCGAGTTGCGCGTGTGAAAATAGAACAGAAAATCCGCTATGGATGTTTAGGCACCTGACACAATGTCTTGGTCAGACACACATGGACGGAGTGAGCAGGATCGCTGCTGGGTGGGTCAGCGGCATTAGCGCAGTAAATCACAAGGGCCAGGCATTCAAAGAGGACACCTGTCGGGGAAATAGACTCCGAGGGCTTAGTGGTGAATGAATACCCTTTTCCATCTCTCAGGAGCTACAAGTCGTTCCCAGGACTGACCAATTTAAAGCTCGAAATAGCCTAGAACAGGAACAAAATAGTTGCTATTCGTTTTTTGTTAAGGAATTCATTAAAAAACAATACATTCGTACTTGGGTGTACTGGTCCATAATACATTTATTTTCCTTTCTGCCAACACAAGACTTACTTTATTCATTTCTGCTTTTTCACACGGCGCAAAGCGGAGTCACTAATTTTACTGATGTACAAAGACACAAAAATGAGTTTGTTTCAGTCTTGCATGTCGAGTCCTTCTGTTCATTATCGAGTCCAAAATGGTTTCATATTTGTAAAAGATTTGGGCAGCTGGCGCAGTGATTTCCACGCTGCGAATTCACACGCTGTAACCCTATCTGGGCTGCACCTGGGCGGTTATTGTGTCAGGTGGCAAAAACACTCACAGTGTGTGCGCAAGTGCATGTGTGTGTGTGTGCATGTGTGTGTGTGCTGCTCTCTTTCTCAGTCTCCCTTTTTACTGCCATGCCAGCACCTGCCACCGTCACAGTTCCTCTCTGTCAGGCACCAGATCACCCCGAGGGAGCCCCACCCTCATCTCCGCTGTGATTTCCGGGAATGCCGGCTCTGGTGAGCCCACGCATGTGCGTGTGTGAGAGTGTGAAGGGTCCCGCTGTTCAATCCATCCAGCCCGCCCACCTGCATGTGCCTGCCTTCCTGCCCGGCCACCGTCCCGCTAAGAGTAACGATGTACGCCATGCATCCCCACCTGCCCTTGGTATCACTTGGTGGCCCTCCTTTCAGGCTGTGATTGGCCGCAGTGAGGTCACATGGAAGTGCCTATTGCGTCACCCTGGCCTGCCTTCCCTTCCCCTGGCCTGCCTTCCCTTTACTGCTTTTTAAGAGCCCCTGTTCCACACCGCTGGCAGGCTGGCACTAATTATATTACATTCATGAGTATTCCTGAAAGGCACAGTGTTTCATAGTCAACCTCTCACTTGGATGAACAGATTTTATGGATTGATGACTACTATAGATAAAAATACCTACATATCAAATTATTTTCAATGCCTTTAATAACAACACTACAGAAAATGTAACGTGATTCATTTAAATGTATTGATTATATACACTGGTCCTGGAGTTTGGTACCATTTACTGTTTGAAAATAATATGATAATGAACACATATTAAAACAATCCAGGAATCCACGGCAATGAAAATACTACAGGCGGGAACTCAGATCTTGGTAAATCTCAGGGCTGTTTCGAGTCACTCTTTGTCAATGAAGACCAACAGACAGCTGTAATGAGAACCAAAAACCCTCCATCCTCGGCCTGCCAATCTGGCAACCCTGAACACAGCCTCTCATTTGACAAGCCTGGCAACCTCAGTCCCAGGGGGAAGGATTCAAACTCTCAGTTCACAATGGCGGTTTTTAAATAGGGTTACATGCTATAGTCACTCTGGCACTGCAGGCATTTATCACTTCAGATACTTTTTCATCTCGGTTAAATTTCTGATGTTTTTTTTTTTTCAGATACAATGAAAACTTAAGAAGTTGGGGCTTTACATCTTCATGCAAAATTTACATTTAAGCTGTAAATTACACTGTCACTTCAAATAAAAATACATCCTTTTTGTTTCAAAAACAAAGACTGTTTCTCTCTATATTTAAATGCATGTTAATAACCATATTTATATATGATATATGTCATTTATAAAGTTAAAGATTGCATCCAGAAATACCAACGTCTTTCAGCGAGTTATAAAATGTATGTATGTTTCTTTTCAGGATCTACATATCTAATCATGGAGGTGTGACGTTACTACAGTAAGAGAAGCCACGCTTATGCGATTTTGTTGAATGGAGCTAAATACAACATAGTTAAATAGAGTAATGAATTAAATGTTCTTTGTACAATAGTATGAAGAGAAAATGGGAATCTAAAGAAAGCGAGAAATAAAAACAGCTCTTAGAGGCCTGCCTTCCCCATCTGGCCGTATTGTGGGCGTCAGTGTCACTTTGTACCAGTCAGTCATCAAACGGAGGCCAGCAGTGCAGCCAAATACCAATTTATGGAGAAACACTTGGTTAGATGTTTACGTTTCGTTCCCGAAGCAGAGAACCCAAGTAAAAATAAATGATGAAATCTTTAGCAATGCCCTTTAATGGCAGGTTTAACACTCCCTGCAAACATGCTCTTTATGGCGCGAGCCTGTAACAAAGCGCTCGGACAGAGGAGCCAGTCTGTTTTAATAACTGAGAGCCAAGTGAATGAAACCGCAGCCGTGTAATCTCTCTGTGAGCACATGGCAAAAAGCGAGCGAAAGGGGTCATCTTTCCTCACAGTATATAGTAAAGTGTATGTTAAATGTCTAAACCTTATTTTAATTGTAGCTATTAATATTTAAGTACACGGAGTGCAAGAAAGATGAATAATATTTGCGGCTGAACATTTGCATTTTACTGTTAAATTAAACATTAATTACGCAGACGCACGAGGGGACAATATAACTTTGAAGATTTCAATATGGCAGAGTTAATTATTTCCAATTAGCAACAACATTTCTACAAAGATATATCAAACCTTTTAATATCACTGACTTTTTTCTTTCTTTTTTTTTAATAAGCCAAGGAAAGTAAAGCTTCCTGTGTACATCATAGGTCCCAGTGGGGATTATGTCGTCCCACAGATCACACAAGTACCTGATGTAAAGGGGCAAATACACACACACACACAGCAGCGTCCTGAATATGTCACTGAGTATTTCAGGGACGTTGGCACGCTGCGGACTCAGAAGAGGAAAATCAAAAACAGATTACTATGTAGCTTTGGTTTGAAGTAAAACCCGGAGATCATTAGTTCCAGCAGTGAAGGAACGTTCCACAGGGCCGAGAATAACATGACGCTCCCTGTGTCATTACTGCATCCCCACTGCATTGTGGGTGCAGTTGCTCTAGGCCCAACTTCTGCCTTAAAGTGGCCGCTTTGGAGCACCCGTTTAATTGGCTGGAGGTTGTGAGCTTCAGGAATGCTCACCTTCAGAGTGTGGAGAAGATGATGAACGTCACACATAAGGAGAGATCGCGACCAGAACGGATTCTCTGTGAGCACGAATGCTGCGAAATGCAGTTCTAGTCAATGAGCACCTGCTTCAGAGCCCACAGCAGGATTTATGTACAGAAGATCTGCTTTGTCCTGCCTCCTAATTCTGTCTTAGCCTACGTTTTTTTTGTTAAGGACAATTTATCCGTGTGCTTTACACAGATGCCCAGGCCCACAGACCACCTGAACTTATTCAGAGTGACATCCCAAGCTTTCCCCCCAATCCGAGCTGAAATCAAAACCAGCCGTCGGGACCCAGGGACGACATGAGTAACCGCGATTCATCTGGCCGCTAATATGGGACTGAGGCCAACTGTCTGTCAGTGGCCGTCCAGGGGTCCTGTGGAAGGTCTCCTGTACCAGCCACTTGCAAAGAAAGAAAGAAAGAGAGAAAGAAAGAAAGAAAGAGAGAGAGAAAGAAAGAAAGAAACTCATTAGCAGAAGATCTTGTCAGTTGAGGAAGTGCATTTTTCCACAGTGCCCTAGCAGTGGTGTGATTGGTGCCTGCAAACCAGGCTGCTGTACCAACCAATCACAGGTCATGTGGGCCCGGAATCGCAAACACACAAAAAAAAACATCAACTAGTCAAGACTGATATGAGAAATATATGTCTGCTAATGAAAAGAAAATTTAACAAGAATATTTATATTGTACCAATGATCAGCTAACCAGTAAAAAGAGGGAACATTTTGATCTGGACCAAGGATCAGCTGACCAATAAGACGTGGCAACATTTTGATCTGGGCCTTCACTGAGGTGGTTATTAATAAAAAAAAAACATGTAAATCAGAGGGAAGCGACAGGGACGGACAGGCATGTGTGAGCGGAGGAAGCAAGTGATATGTGACTCTATCTTCATCCACTGGGCACTAATTAAATACACGGCCTCGAGGTTATGCCCCACCCCCTAGATGATGAGGCCAGATCCCGGCAGGGCGCCAGGTCAAATCCCATGAGACCTGTTAGGGGCGATCAGGTGGTAACGTTCAGGGACAGATGGCGGCGGGAGCCAGAGAGCACGCCTTCTTTTCCGGGTTTAGGCTGCCACTAACAGGTATTATTCCAGAAACCCGCAAGCCCCCCCCCCCCCCCCCATTAATCTGGGACGGCCGGCAGCCATGCGTGGCTGATGTGGGGACAAATTCATCCCTGTGCGTGAAGGGGCAGAAAGTGCCTCTCGCTTAAATTGCGAATAAATTTTAATGCGCTGCGTTGGGGAGTGTAAAGTACGGCGCTCGGGTCATTTGTGTCTGGGGGGGGGGGATGAAGAATTACAGCATATGAGCTTATTTCGTTGCTTTTCCTCCGTTGATTTGTAAATAGTTAATATCCTCTGAATACTGCTGCTGGCTCTAGTTTAATCACAGGTGGAGAGAAAAAGCAGGATCTCTGCCCCTTTAACTGCAAATATTAAACATACAGTACCACTGACAGCAAAATGCAGGGAGTGGAGTTTAGCCACGGCTAGAACAGGCTAGATGTCGCACAATCGGCGGTGAACTTCACTCTTATCTCCGCTAAAGAGTGGAAAGCCAATCACCCAATCAGTGACGTGAATCCCTGTCAAGCAGAATCAGCTGGGCTGCGTCTCTCTGACCAGGTCTCTCCCCCAGTCTGAAAACTGCCTTTAAGTGACCCCCGCCACACATACGCTGCTCACACTATCATATACCTGCTCACAGTCTTGGGGCGTTTGTTTGATTCAGTAAAAATGTTTCACTTTTATTGGTTTCATAACAAAAATCCATTGACAAGCGATGTTTGACATACCTGCATATATCTTCACCACAGACATTTTCTTTTTATGAAGGAAGTATCATCATTTTTTGACTGACTCATTCAATTTTCTTGCTGTTTTGCAATTAATTTCAGTTGTAATCATTGGCTCACAAAGAGATACTAAACACAAATGTTTGGCGTTTTATGTTATTGCAAAGGTGTTACTAATTAAAAGGCACCCAACAAGACTGCTTGTCAATGAATTACTTTATTTTAGAACAGCTCTTTTAGAAACTATAATTTGTGTTTCATTTTATTACTACTTGAAATGAATTTTTCACTTAAAACTACTGCTTGTTTATAATGTGGTATATATTTTTGAAAACAAGTAAATAAAGTAATGTTTTGTGATAAAATTAACAAATTAGCGATATATTTTTTAATTGACCAAGCCTCCCCAGACTTCCTGTGAGCACTGTACAGTGCGCTTGGACTTCTCTGCAGTTCACGTGTAATTGTTTGTCAGGCTTCCTCCACTCTGATTTGCTCTTTTAATTCCCTGAGCTTGAAAACTCACAATTCGGCATCCAGTTTCATTTTTTATATGTAAACCCACTTTACTGGTGAAAATTTATCCGATATGTTTAATATTTTAAATCTGAACATAACTTGTTAGTGAAGTTGGCACAGCTAATTAGGAGCAAGGGTGCTGGTTATGAAACCGCGTGTGTGTGTGCGTGTGTGTGTGTGCGTGTGTGTGTGCTCGTTCGTTTACGGGATGGCTGCAAAGACACAGGCCTGAGCAGCTGATCAGCGAATTTCAGGAAGCCAGATTCCGCCCCCCCTCCCCCCCACCGCCATCTCGAAACGCATTACAGGCCCATTAATTGATTGATGTTGCCTTAACATGTAGGTCTCATAGAAGTGCAGGAATTAGCCGTACCCCTGGGCCAATTACGTGCCCCCCTTGCTGCTCACACCGTCTCCGTGATGAATCTCAATCGATGCAAAGGCCCACAGGTGAAATGCCAGACCTGACTGCAGCTCACCCGTCGTGAATTCTAAGGACACGGACGAGCCCTGAGATTATTCATGACCGGCAAATGCCAAAGTACTAGTGGTGAAGGGGTGGACCCGCCGCGATTCACATTTCCTGTGCGTCCGCGCGCCCTCGGGACGCGGGTAACCCACTGTGGCCACGTAGCCTTTGTCAGATTGCATTTGATTTTAAAATACGTGTAACATTAGCTTAGCTGACGCCACTGATCTGCATGTACGCGAGACGCTATCAGAAAGGCAGCTCTGAATCCACACTATTTCATATGAAATGTGGAAAATAGATGATAGTGTCAATGTTATCTTGGGGGTGCGCTGAAGATATATTGGTTTTATTTTCATTCATAATTTATGGGGTTTTTTTTAATCTTTTTAAATTATGCATTTTTTATTTATCAAAATTCACACCTTAAGCTGCCCAAACTTTTCTAGTTTGTTTGACTGCTTATGATGAATCTACATATTTATTTTATTTATTTTTATTGGAAAAACTTAAGCAATTCCATACCTGTTCACAGTCTTAAATGTCAGTGGTTATTTGTCAGGTTGGGGCGCTTGGGATAATGTCTTTCCACTGCGTTTTATTTTCGATGCCCAAACAATCAGCAGCCTTCCTTTACAGCTCAGTTTCTCTGCTGCTAATATAAAGGCAAACTTACACTTTTTCATTCTTGTCAGATTCATTTCCGCTCCTACAAAAAGCGACGCAGCAGCCGCTTCAGGTTTCTTGTGCTTGCTATGCTGTGTATGCTGTGCTGGGAGAGGCTACACTGCACTGGGTGAACTGGGATTACCCCGTTAATAATGTATCGTGTTCCAACGCGCACAGCGTGACCTTTAATTACCACATGTTGCAGGCCATCGTAACCCCCAAGACCCCGACCAGATTTTACAGGCACCTAATTTAACCTGCTGTAGGTACATAACCTTTCTCCCAGCCCTCAGTGTCACCATCTGAGCTTTGACATGCAGGACATCTGGTCTGGGAAGAAGCTGCCCTTGTGTCCATCTCTTGTCTGGGAGGACGATATGTCTTACACTAGCTGAACCCTCCAGAAGCCTCATAAATCCCATGTGGGCCAGTAGAAGAATGCACACGTGTGCCCTGTCCTGCAAGGGACATCTTAAACACAGTTAAATCAGTCATTGCCGATCGGAACAGCTCTCAGAACAGAATCAGTTACGATTATGCCGTATTCTGCTACAATAAGTAGTGAATAAAGATGATTTATTGCCAGAGCTGAAAAATTTCCAGAAGGGCATAGAAAATAAAAACAACGCAGACTGTTTGTGCGACGGGTGACATAAGGTAGCGAGAGAGCCTGCCCCTACTGCTCGTCCCAGATCTGCCGTGTCGTTTGGCTCCACGCGTCATGCACTGACTTGATGTTTAAGAACGCTTAACTCCTTGCGTTTTGGACAGACACATTAGCTATCGGACGTATGAGACAGTGCGTCTGTTTGTCTTCTAACATCTGCACGCTGTTTCTGCATTAACGCTCGCCAAATAACGGCGTCTGCCGCGTGCCGAGCCCCAGCTACCTCGCGCGGCTCGGCGCCGGCTCACAGGTTGCCGGGCCTCTCCTAACGGTTAATTATTTGATTCTTTATGCAGCTTCAAGCTGTTCTCTTTAAACGGAACGGCATCAGTGCAAATCCGCGCACCCGCCCCTGACATGTGCCGGTCCCGAGAAGACCGAACCTTAGAGCCGTGATTTAGCCCAGCTGAAGATAATGTAAAATAATGGTATTTTGCGTGGTTAGCTGTAGTATTGAGACATGTTTTCTAAAGGAATCGCTACCCATGCCCATTAGTGAGGTCATCAATCATTATCATGATAACTTGTTTATTTCTTATTATTGATCCTTTACAAATATTTTCCTAGGTATCTTAATTACTCTCAAGAAGCGCTCCTTTGGCCGGCAGACAACGCAAATAAGTCGATTTGCATTTCTGTGTTGTGCGCGTGTTGGCAAGCGGCGTACGAGTCCAGATTGTAACCCCCATTTCTGCCTCCAAAACCTGCCTTGGAGGAGTGTCCACAGAGGGATTAGGGATTTAGTGGGGAAGGTAAGTGTGACTGCGAGCTTTGGCTGGCCATCTGCTCCCCGGCAGAGTCCCGGCCAACCTGTGCAGCCTGTAGCAAAGACCTGGGCGCTGTGCTAATTCTGGGCCCGGCCAACGCCGCGCCGCCAGCCAATCACCATCAGTCTGCTGATTAGTTGTAAGAAGCCCTCCATATGTAGCAAAGTTGCCCCCCCCACCCACCCATTTTTTTCTCCCCTCCATGAATAAAATATGCAGAGCGACACGCGTGTAACCTACATGCTGAATGACAAGGTCCAATCGGAGCCTCGGCCCTGGTTTCCCCCCCGTCCATCGGGATAATGGCACCAACCCGGGTGCCGCTCGCATCCGCGCCATCGCACGCAGACGCGCAGTCGAGTTCCCGGGCCTCCAGATATTGCAATTCACGCAAGCGCAACCTGTTCAAACCTGAGCGAGCGCAGGACAGGAGGGGAGCGGTCCGGGATGAAGCGGGAGCCTCACACCCCCGTCAGAGCGAGCAAAAACCCCAGCCACGGGGGGCGGACATGGCCCTTATCATTAAATATCAGCCGTTTCCTTTGTGCGGATCTATTGCTCATCATTAATAATTCATGCCTTATTTCATGCGGCCTGTATACAGGTGAAGCGGAAGGTGATAGAACGGCTAATTTTAATGCTTAATGGTGAGGGGCGGGGGGGGTTTGCTACGAAACCGCGGCTGATAATGGCCATATAAATCAGCGGCTGCCCCCACGTTCATCTCTGTCTTTATTTGTTTATTGACTATATTACTGTTTTTTTTCTTTTTTCTTAGCCCAGAGGAAAATGCTTTGTACCAGCCTTTTAATAAATTTTTATAACAACTGGATGTGCTTTTCTAACCTTTCACGGTGTCTGATAGAAGATGTATTATCTGGAGATGGAAAAGATATTGAGACAATACAAGCCTATAAGTATGTAGTACATTTCCAGAATAATGCAATACACCTCCCTTCATACTGTTTATACATATTTACACTTTTAAATACCTAAAACGTTTAACATCACAAAAATAACAAAGTTAGATTCTTGGAAAGTGGCAGTACAGTACATATTAAAGATAAATTTAACATATTTCATATATATATATATATATATATATATATATATATATATATATATATATATATATAGCTTAAATCAGCATACAGCAAATTAGCATACACATTTAAAATTCTTTCCACAGACAAAAATATTGAAATATTAAATTACATATGTCCATTCCTATATATAGGCATCATTGATTGTTACTTTGAATTAATACTGTATTAATATGTTAAATATTTATGGAAGTTATTTCAGTAATTCATTTGATCATTTTTGAATGAATTTTAATTGTACTGAATTTTACGTACCGAATGTCAATTCTACTTTTTATAAATGAATGCTTTTTATTTTTGCTGTATTAAATTACTTGCTTAGACTAAATGCACTTCACCAAGATACAAATATATAGTTACCTATATGAGAAACAAACGATAAAATCAATTTAATGAACACAATTAGCCATAATAGTTAAAGGCAGTTTGGTGCTTTTTGTTTAAATATTTCCTCTCTCTAACTGGATTGTACACTGAGCAAACAAAAGCTAATCTCTGCTATTAATAACATGTGACAGAAAGGGAATCTGGGATTATACAGCCATATTCCTGGCAATAGTGCCCCCCCAAGCCTACGGCAAAGCCTCGCCTCTACCCCCCCAGAAATCCATCTAAATTCTTCTCCATATGCTTGCACATTTTAAATTAATAACCATTTCCCTCCAAAAAGCAGGCAGAATCTTGTCCTTGGGAAAGATGAACCAGTTTATTAGTAAGAATAAAACACACGCATATACCACGGTTATGACAACGTATGTTGCCATATTACATGTGCATTCTGACAAAAAAAATGCTCAAGACACACAAAAAAGACGATAAGCACTGGAAACTGATTCCCAAAAATATCATTTGTATTTGGATAAATGTCATAGTTTTGTGGATCTTATCATTACTGCTTACTAACATATCTCATAGCTCCATAACATAGCTCTCTAGTCCGTAAGAGGTCAGACAGGTTTATTTATCCAGCCCTAAATGGACTTCAGAATACAAGAAGATCGTGTATCTCACCTGCCTCTGCCCCAACCTGACTTTCCCCTTCCAGTAAAGTGACAGTTTCCCAGCTGGACATACCAAATTCCCCTATTTGTATCCTTTAACATTGCATTATTAATCAATGAGGCAATAGCAGATTTATTTACTTCCTGATTTCATAAAGTAGTATCTGAACAGCATGTGGATTCCAGCGTAGGACCATTTGCTAATTTACAAAAGCAGATGGAACTGCTTGTCAACAGAGATCGTGATGTTACCCTGGGTTGGGCACAGCAGCTGTGAGCCTAGCAGACGAAACGTGGGTCGCTGAGCGCGACGGAGCCGCCGCCGGCGTGGAGACCTGCACTGTCGGAGCTTACCGGGCCGAACACCTGGAGCTCCGAGCTAAGCGCACAGAAGCGGCCCCTATTGCGTATTCGCTTATGGAGCGAGTTCTGCCTCTCACCGCAGCAGCCGCAGTGCCTCCGGTTCCAGGCACACCCAGTACATGTACCTGAACACTGATGGAATTTTAAGCCGTGTTTCTTGAATAAGGAATATGGGTCAGTTCGTTACACACAATGCTAACCAGGCAAGCTTAATCATCGCCAAAGCCTTGTTTCAGCAGCACAGTTTAATTTGAGTTTTATTCAGGAAAGAACAATTCTAACCAAAAATTATTGCCAAATCTAGTCATTTAGCTCGAGTTTGATATTGTACCCTTCAATTCCAAGCTACTAATGTTGGAAAACCACAAATTTCAACTGTAATTTTTAAAATTCAGCAAAGGAAAGTTTTGTCTTGATAACTGGCATCAGGCAGGTGCTCCCTAAATGCACAGTGGAAACGCTTAGTTCCAATATGCGGTATTTTTATGAGATTTTAAATGAATGTAATTTAAGAAAAAGCAATGAAGAAGCAAAGAAAAAAATGAGCATGGCCATCGCTGGCCGATATTAAAAGGCAATTAGGTCATGGAATATGCATACATGCTGAACGCTCTCCACTCCCGCAATTTGGGTGCAAAGTAAAGGTCACGCACATTAGTTAGCCGGTGCTCCACAGATTCTAAAGAGGCTCAGTGACCACAGAGACGTATCCGCTGCAACATAATTAGCCCCCCCCCCCCGAACACCCCCCCTCCCCACCCGACGACTCCCAGACACATAGCGCTCAAATGTGCCCTCCCCAAAACGGCGACACCCCGCTCGCCGCCACCCTCGCCCCTGCTCCGCCCCTTGCGCCGCCCAGGGCCAATAAATTAGTCAGCAGCATTAGCATTGCCCCGCGCGTGGCACCCTGTGCCAACTGCTCTGCGAGTGGCCGGGAAAGGTCACGCTTTGATGCGGGAATGCCGCACAGCACCTTGGCTCCCTGGCGCAGCTCTCCCCAGGTACACGCCAAAGGTTAAAAATCACCTTCTTACAACTGTCGCCTTGGCGGAGGAAATAATTAGCGGTTCCCTTCTTTAATTTTTTTTAAGAGAGGCAGACGCCTCCTCTCAGGCGGGGGGGGGGGGGGCAGTAACTAAGGGCCGCTTCCAGGGAAGCAGTGGAACTGCCCAGCAGAGAGGAGGCGCTGTCTGTCATCGGTGTGCCTCAGTCTGATTACAGGCCTGCAAAGAGCAGCTTTTAAAGCCGGACCGAGGTTAGCTTCTCCGCAGTATATCCCAGGATGCCTGATTCTGGGACGTTTCTCTTTTATTGTTTGACACATTGAGAGTTTCCCATCCCCCATCCCGCCTGTTTATCCCTTGGCAACATGCAGAACCGTTGAGTTATAATAAACTGAAATACCGTTTCTGGCCGGCGTTAGCAAAATAAGAAAGCTCAATTCCATAACCACACACCACTACGGAGCGCTACAAAGTTTGTTCTCGACATCAAAAAAGTGTGACGTTTAAACATGATCTTCCTGCTCCAGCCAGGAAGTTCTGATACACCCGACAGGCTTATTCCTACATTTCGGACTCATACTGTATATTGGCACGGCAGAGTTACTCCTTGTATATAAATACTAGCCCTGTGGGCCATGCTGATGAGCACGATGGGTACTTATGGGTCTGGCACTACGTTTTGATGCTGTACCACTGGTTTGTTTTTGCCATTCAAACACTAGCAAGATTCTGGATAGAATATAGTGTTCCCACATGTTACAATTGGACTTTACTTATTTTCCTAATCTGCCTACTATTGACAACTAAATTGTTCTTCTAAGACTGAAGGTAAGTCAAATAACATGCTGGATGTAATTTACTGTTTTGTTTGTGGTTATCTTCAGTACTGTATTATGATTTATAATGCAAAAGTCATACTTTCCAGAATGCTGAGCCTGACAGCCAGGGACCCCCACGCCCCTGCCCCCCACCCCAAGCACTTCAGCAAATATCAGCCACAGCATAAGCTGTCTGCCTTCCTATTCTAGCTGGGGGTTGGGGTAGCTTGACCTAAGGTGCTTGCTGACCCAAGAACTGGTCTAGGCTTTTCCAGACACAACTCGGTTTTGGGGGCCGTCAAAGCAAAGCAGGACATTCGTGGCCAAGCGGCACAGAGCAAGCGCCGTGGGGGACTGGCAAGCATCACGACGAGAGCCAAATCTGAAAAGGCTCCTCTGTAAATAAATGTTTGCGGCTGAAACCTACAGACGAAAATAAGATGGAACGGTGCATATGTGTTTCAGGGGCCCATTACAGGCATAAAGGGGGCTTTATGGTCTCAATATGGCAGCACTTAAGAGACCGCCCAAAAAATGCAATTCATTTCAAAGGCCTTTATCATATTTCAAAGGATTCGCGTGTCATTTGAATCTTGGAAAGTTTGGCAGCGCCCCCATCGAAATGTCTGCCTTTTGTTTACAGCTGTTCCGAATTCTGTAAACACTCTGACAGACGGCTCAAAAGAAACCTTATTTTTGGCTTCACAAGTTTCCTAATAGGCAGACCAAAGAGATGGCCGTATATCCCTGAGCGATGTTGCCCTTAGGCGTCTGCCATAGATAAGAGCTGAACAACAGCCCCCCTAATGGGTAAGCTAGCAAACGCCCTCAGCATTAGCCTGCACCGCTGCTGGGGGACGACCGGCTAGCTATGCTGCTCTCCGCTAGCTACGCCATCCCTGGGTCGCTTATGCAATTAGGCTGGCTTCCGCTAACGATTTGGTGTGACAGCAATCTCTGTGATTTTGCAGCTACGGAATCGAACTACCAAAACGTTACAGCAATTTAGAGATGGATAAAAATTACTCTTTTTCTTTTGCCTTGCTTTACTAGAAAAAGATTCGGCTTGAGGTGGTAACGACTTCTCACGACGTGCATTTTTAGAACTTGAAGAAATAGTTTTTAATGTTAAATAAAAAAAAAAAACATCCATTAAAAGTGCCAGGAAAAAAGCTTGTTATCTTCTGAGGCACCTAACCCTGTGTTAAGTGTTCCAAACACGGCGGCATCATTAAAGTCCCCACTGAACTGGAAGCCGTGTCATGTTCAGCAACCCATTATAATAATTTATATGGCTTTTAATATGACTCTGAGTGAGGGATGAAAGAGGCTCTAACAAATTGTTCTACTACCTGAGGACAGCGAAACACACGTTTTCACTGCTGGCTGACATCTACGGCTCTAACAGGAACGTGTATCAAAGGAAATGCTGCAGCCGATCCTATTTCTCTTTTGCAAGTAAATTACACTTTTAGGATTTATTAAGACAAGAAACTATTTTTGAGCAGCGGGTCAAAACTCTCAGTGGAAATTCACTCATTACTTTCTAACCGGAGGCGATTTCTTCCGCTCGAATGTATCTATCTTCTCTCTTTTGTTTTTTTTTTTTTCTTTAAATATATCTATATTTTCCGGGATTGTGCCACCGTGCCTAATTCCGTAATGCGGCAGCGGTTTGTTGTTCAAAGCGTGACTGTGCTCCGAGTTCGCAGCAGGTGCTGCCTGAGCTCTGATCGAATCCATGTGGAAAGATGCACCATCACTAGGGCCCCTCGATAAGACTCCGAGTTCCACGATACCTTCCGTGAGTTTCTTGCATTTCCAAAGACAAGGTTGCATCTCATCATTCATTATTCTTTCACTTTGATTGCCGTTTCTCACATTTGTGATGCACGTTTCAGGATTGGACATATATGACAGACAGTTTTGGTACATTTTCACTTAACGTGTAGTTCTAGTGTGGCCATTTACATTTCATGTTTGATCATCTTGCTCAGGAGTATCCAACTGGAAACTTCTGCCAGCTAATGTTTTAAATATGGAGATGTGAACCTGACCAACTCCACAGAAACACTGGGAACTCAAAAGGACCTCAAAAGGATTCTGTCCCAAAATGCAGTTGCCTTTCAGAGACACCCCAGCCGGTGAGGCACTGTGACGGGGGTCGCGCACCAGGCCCCCGTGCGCCTGGCTCCTCAGTGGTGCATGCTGAGCGCTGTCTCTCCCGGCATCAGATTTTCAGATCTGGACGTAGGCGTTGGGGCGGAAAGTGCTGGAGCAGGCAGATCCCAGCCACAGCGCGTTGCAAATGCAGGCTGTTTAAAGTCAAACCTGATGCCTGTGGCCCCCGCAGGTCACCAACCCTTACTAAGGCCGCTGTGCAAGGCTGATCACTGGGCCACAGCAGCACGCGGTCCATCGGCGCCCAGCCGCCGCCGCCTTCTCACTTCCGCGGGCGCGCCTCTTTAACAGCTTCCCAGGCAAATGTGGCAAATGCATAGCGGTGCCTGTAGGGGACGTCCGGCTCGCCGCCCTTTAACAGTAACGCATAGCGGTGCCTGTAGGGGACGTCCGGCTCGCCGCCCTTTAACAGTAACGCGTAGCTGTGCCTGTAGGGGACGTCCGGCTCGCCGCCCTTTAACAGTAACGCGTAGCGGTGCCTGTAGGGGACGTCCGGCTCGCCGCCCTTTAACAGTAACGCGTAGCGGTGCCTGTAGGGGACGTCCGGCTCGCCGCCCTTTAACAGTAACGCGTAGCGGTGCCTGTAGGGGACGTCCGGCTCGCCGCCCTTTAACAGTAACGCGTAGCGGTGCCTGTAGGGGACGTCCGGCTCGCCGCCCTTTAACAGTAACGCGTAGCTGTGCCTGTAGGGGACGTCCGGCTCGCCGCCCTTTAACAGTAACGCGTAGCGGTGCCTGTAGGGGACGTCCGGCTCGCCGCCCTTTAACAGTAACGCGTAGCTGTGCCTGTAGGGGACGTCCGGCTCGCCGCCCTTTAACAGTAACGCATAGCGGTGCCTGTAGGGGACGTCCGGCTCGCCGCCCTTTAACAGTAACGCGTAGCTGTGCCTGTAGGGGACGTCCGGCTCGCCGCCCTTTAACAGTAACGCGTAGCTGTGCCTATAGGGGACGTCCGGCTCGCCGCCCTTTAACAGTAACGCGTAGCTGTGCCTGTAGGGGATGTCCGGCTCGCCGCCCTTTAACAGTAACGCGTAGCTGTGCCTGTAGGGGACGTCCGGCTCGCCGCCCTTTAACAGTAACGCGTAGCTGTGCCTGTAGGGGACGTCCGGCTCGCCGCCCTTTAACAGTAACGCGTAGCTGTGCCTGTAGGGGACGTCCGGCTCGCCGCCCTTTAACAGTAACGCGTAGCTGTGCCTGTAGGGGACGTCCGGCTTGCCGCCCTTTAACAGTAACGCGTAGCTGTGCCTGTAGGGGACGTCCGGCTCGCCGCCCTTTAACAGTAACGCGTAGCTGTGCCTGTAGGGGACGTCCGGCTCGCCGCCCTTTAACAGTAACGCGTAGCTGTGCCTGTAGGGGGCGTCCGGCTCGCCGCCCTTTAACAGTAACGCGTAGCTGTGCCTGTAGGGGACGTCCGGCTCGCCGCCCTTTAACAGTAATGCGTAGTGGTGCCTGTAGGGGACGTCCGACTCACCATCATTTAACAGTAATTTTTTTCAAATATACATAGTGTAATGTGAAGAAGATATGCAGTTGGAGGATGAATGAATGGATGGACGGATGGATGGATGGATGGCTAATGTAATCTCTATCTGTCAAAAGAATTTTTCAGATATGACAGTTTAACAGGTCGCCTGAGAATTCATAGCTAAACAAACTAATAACGGAGAGTCTTTTTGCGGCCATGAGGGCTTGTTTACTCAGGGCCGGCCCGCATGCCGGGATGATAGGCCCTTTCATGGGGCGCCTGTCCAATTTGCTCTCAGGTTTAAAAGGCTGACAGGTCATCCACATCGCCCGAAAATGACAGCGTGCTCGCCAGGCCCCCTTCCCACCGGAGACCCCTGCCCGTGTGGAGCACGCCAACACGCCAGCGATGCCTAATTGTGCCCCATTTTCCCACAGACGGCCAGCTTCGCTTCCGCTGGATTCCTTGTGCGCTAATTAGGCAGGGATTTTACCGCGGTCGCTCCTGACAGGTGCTTCCCGACTCGTCAGGGTCACACTGAGTGAGTCGGTGTTAAAAACAGAAAAAAAACTTTAAAAAAATCCAGACGACTGACAAATAACGAGAGGCAGGATATGTCCACTTTGTTCTCCATCTGGTATTACATAAGTACAGCCAATGCCACGTCGTCCAGGACGCAAAAAAGCAGGAGAGAGAGCGAGAGAGACACCAGAGGATGGGAGCAGGTTTGGGATCCCAACTCTTTGGGGTGTTTTAATCAACAGCTATAATGTTTTGTGGTGATAATGCAGATACATTATGTACTGAAATGTAGTTTTTCTAATTAGCACTTTTAATTGTGAGTTACCTGTCAGATTTGTAAATCCAGCATATGTAACAGGTATAAGAAATTACACACACATGCATGCATGCATGCACACACGCAGACACACACGTCTGTACTTCTCTATAGTTATGGTAGCCTAACCTTAAACTAGGATTCAAAGAAATATTTAGGAACTGTCGTTATTGTTACAGAGACATTATCGGTATACAGACGTTATTGTTTCTGAGATCAAACATCATCGGAACGATAACTGACACTTTTCCTCCCATTTTGTTTGGGCCTGTTCTGGGTTAAGGTGCCGGGGGACTTGAGTGTGGGCTGACGGAAGAACAGCAATGCATGTCCAGAAATCCCACTTCACTTTGGGATACTGTTTTCTCGTTTTGTCTTTATTTTTTACACCTGTGATTCTGTCAGAGGTCTTCCATCTTCCATCTTCCAGGACCACTCTCAGAACATACCCTGTCAAAAACACGACTCGACTACGGCCTTGGTAGTAAATCACTCCTTGTTACAGATGCTGAGACAGTACACACTCAATACCAACTTCTGACAAACGCCACCAGATCTACTGATAATCATTCTTAAGGCAGATATTTTCTGCTGGAAAGTAACTGTAGAGGAACTGTAGAGGAAGGTTCGTAATTAAGGAGCCAAAGGCCTGCTGAAATGCACCCAGCAGGCAAATCACATGAATACTTTTAAGTGTGTAAGGTAGCACCCAGGATGAGAGTCAATTAGCTGCTCCTGTTCTTGCCTCTGTGCTCTGATGTCAGCTTTCTGCATTTCAATGAGAAATGTTTACAAGCGAAGGAAACCTTACTACCTCTGAGGCTTCCAGGTAAATTATAGATCATGTCAACTCCTTATCAGGAATCATTACAGTTAAATTTGCGCTATATAGCACTGTTTTGCGGATTCCTCACAAATAATTCAGAAATATATATCTGCAGCGCCCCTAATGGCCATGGCAGCTCAGTCTGAGTGCAGCAGATTCATGACCCAGGGCTGTGGATTCAAATTCTGATCCCTGCGGTTGCATGTTTGGATTACTTATGCTGCCCAGTGTTTGTGTGGCTTCCGCTCAGGTACTGAAGTTTCCTCCACAGTGCAAAAAATGAGGTTGGGTGAGCTAGTTTCCAAACAGTATGTGCGAGTATGTGTCCTGTAAGGGACGGGCACCCTGTTCCAGTGTCCCACTACATAAGAACATAAGAAACTTGCAAACGAGAGGGGGCCATTCGGCCCATCAAGCTCGTTTGGGGAGAACTTAACTAATAGCTCAGAGTTGTTAAAATCTTATCTAGCTCTGATTTAAAGGAACCCATGGTTTTAGCTTCCGCTACACTAGCAGGAAGACTATTCCATACTCTAACTACACGCTGTGTAAAGAAGTGCTTCCTCAAATTTGTTTGAAAATGTTCTCCCACTAATTTCCACTTATGGTTCTAGTATTTAAACTAATATTGAAACAGCATCCAGACCCGTTAGAATCTTATAGACCTGGATCATGTCCCCCCTTAGTCTCCTTTGCTCAAGGCTGAACAGATTCAGCTCAGCTAACCTCTCCTCATAAGACATTCCTCTAAGACCAGGAATCATTCTCGTAGCCCTACGTTGAACCTTTTCTAAGGCAGCAATGTCCTTCTTAAGGTATGGTGACCAAACTTGCACAGAATATTCTAGGTGGGGTCTTACCAAGGAATTATATAAATGTAACATCACCTCCCTTGACTTAAACTCCACACACCTAGAGATATAACCCAACAATCTATTGGCCTTTTTTATTGCTTCCCCACACTGGTTAGAGTGGGACATGGAAGCATCAACATACACACCAAGATCTTTCTCGTAATCAGCTACCTTTATTACAGTGGAACCCATAAAATATCTGTACTTTATATTACTGCTCCCTGCATGGATTACCTTACATTTATCTGTGTTAAATTTCATCTGCTAAGTATCAGTATCCTGTGATGGACTGGCACCCTGTCCTGGGTATCCCGTGTTTTCTGGGATATGTTCCCTGTATTGGATAAGCCACTAAGGAAAAATGAATGGAAAACAGACATATACTGAATATACATCACAGTATACTTTGCTATTATGCCATGCCAGAGTGATATAATGCATTGCTATAATGTAATATAAATGTAATGTAATAGAGACATTATAGCAAATTATGTTTTATATATTTCATTCTCTTTTGTCTACGTAAAAACATATGGCGAACAAACATTCAATGCTGTATGTTAAAGTATACAGAATGAAAATGACAAGAAACCTGTATAACAGGCAAAAGAAACTGGCAGCGATTAACGTGCTGTCAGCGCAGTGACCGGAATCTTCTGCAACGCTGATGCGGTCGCAGTCCCGAGCTGAAGCCCACACAAGCCCTCGACCTGTTGGGCGACCCCGGGCAGAGAGAGTGCTCCATGACGGACAGGTCTGGGGGGTCGTTTCGTCACAAAACAGCAGATCGAGGGACAGTCCTGGCATGCCACCTCGTCTAAACTGTGGCCACATCCATATTCACGGTACCGTCACCCGTTCCTCACTTTGACTATTCATGAGAGTAGGCCTCCGGATGGACGAATCGGGTCTTAGGACGCTGGGAGGCGGAACCGCACGGATCTTACGGCAGCTGAAAGTGTCACTCACGGAATTATAACTTTTTTTTTCCCGCTTTCTTTCCCAAGTTCCCTGGCAGCGCAGCTGCCTAAATGAGGGGGATTAAGTTAACACCCCGCTTAGAGGAAGAGCAGGGCAGGATTAGGGCACCGGGCCTGGACACAGTGAGCACTGAAGCGGGGGACTCCGGCTTTTTTATTTTTTTAAAGGGGGGGAGCAGTCTAGCACAGCATTCTCAGAGAACCGGAGCTGAATCGCCTGAACAAATACACAGACAAGTGTAGGGCTGTCAACCGCACACAGGAACAAATACACACACACTCACATACAGATACACACACACGCAATGTTTGTATTCATATCTTTATGGAGACCCCTTGTGAGGAACAAAAAAAATGTCCCCATAAGTTAAATTTTTGCATGTTTTTAACCCACTGTTGGGAAATGTGGTCCCCACAATGTAATAATTATAAAAATGCGCGCGTGTGCACACACACACACACACACACACAGAGGTTTGTAATTTTATATTTGTGGGGACTCTCATTTCTATGGGGAAAACTCTAATCCAAACATGACGACCTTAACCCCAACCCAGCCCTAACCTTAACCACAAGCAACCAAACACAATATGAGACTTTGGCATTTTTAGTTTTTTTTTTTTTATTGCATTCACAGATCTTTGTGGGAGCCTGAAAAATTGATTTTTATTACATCGGTCCCCACAATGTAGTATAAACCTAATCCACACACACACACACACACAGACACAGTTTATCAACTGCCAGCCTCAGTATACCCAGTGGGGTGGGGGTGGTAAACAGGTGGCCAAGGATTCTCACGGGATTGGTGGGGTGGGGGGGGGGACACCTGTTTCTGGAACCCAGCTGAGCCACTTGGACACATTTGCATGGTGGTGCTGTGGGAGAGCGTGTCATTTGTGCCGTTCACACCGCGCTCCCCGTGACTCAGTGTGTACGGATCGGGGTCACTGCTGCTGACAGACCTGTGCCGTAACTGTCAGCGTCTGCTGTGTCTCGCTCAGAGTGACCGCGCTCCGGCTAACGCCCTGGGGAATAAGTATCCATGTGTAGTTTACCGTGAGGTTACACTTATGGACACATGGTGGACGCTTGTTAATCGTAGGCAAGAACATCAGTTAAACCACGTTCAAAGGATGGAGGCAGGGTAAAAAAAATGTAGCACGTCTCGAACAAGGATCGTTAAATCCTTAGCGAAATTCAACCAAACGTGTCAACACAAGGTTTTATGAGCTTGTTTAATGCCCCAAAATGGTTGTTAAGTAACCTGCAGGTCATTGGTTCAAGTTCCAGAAAGGGTCCCACGCTATTAGCCTTAAGGAAGGGATTTAACCTGAATTATCTATAAAAGTGTCAACGGAGGAACAAACGAGTGAAATCATGGATTCTATCTCAGCATCTAGGCGGGACATTTACAACCTGCATGAAACACCTTTCAATCAGTGACATCTGAGGAGGTCCTCACTGTGCCAGTGCTGATAGCTCAGGAGGACAGACGTGTAACTGAGAAGACAAGCATGATGGATGGCTTTTCTCCTCCAAAGTCAAGTCAGATCTTCTGCTTACAGGGCGGCAGTGATTGCTGGGGCAGCTGACATACGTTCAGCAGCCAGCATTCAACGGAGACCCCGTCTATACAGCCCTGTGTGGCTCCATCAGCAGGTTTTTTTGATTATAAACGATGGGGAACAGATTGTCCCATCCAAGAGCTTTTGTTTGCGAGCGACAGAGACGCGCTCTCCATTGCCCAACTGCAGCGGTGCTTTAAGGCGCTGTCGCAGTCAGCGCAGCACGCATCATTAGAGCAGCATCATCAGCAGCACGCACTCTCTAGTAGCAGGCATAATTTCTTCAAAATTCTGTTTTTGTTTAGAAAAAATTATAAACATATTTTCTTGGGGAGGGGGATTCTGTAAAGTCAAGCGAATCATTTGTTCATTTTCTTGTCTTCCACGTCTGGAAGGAAAAGGCATGTTTGGCCACCAGCGCCCTCGTGGGCTCACGCGCCACAACAAAAGAGTTTCAGATGAGTCCGGTAAGGCGTGTTCCCCCGTCCCAAGATGTTTATTAGTCAGTGATAGGAGTTTAGGAACCGAATCCCAGGCCTTCAGCGGTGCTGTAAAGCGCGTGGCTCCCTCCGCTTCTGCACTGCGAGCGAAAGCTCTATTTTCCCAAATAATGGAAAAGGCCCAAAGGCCAAATGTGAAAATGGCCAGCACATGAACCCAGGGGGCTACAGTGAGCCAATTGTGTTTGTCGAGGCCTTGATTTATCATGTCATAGAGGTCTAATGTACTGCGCTCCTACACCACCGCCCCCCCCCCCCCCCCCCCCCCCAATTCTCCGAGTCCTTCCTGTTAAACCAAATCTGTCAGTGAGAAAACACAGAGAAACACTCTGCCCCCCCCCCACCCCGCCGATCCTCTGGGACTTGAAATGCCCGCCCCCCAATCGCCATCCTGCGGTGAATGCTGACAAATGGCCGGACCCTTTCTCTGTCAGCCATGACAGGCACCTCGCTGTTTTGTAAAACAAGCAGGGGAACAATGGGATTGTGGGTAGCCATCATGGGGGGGTGCAGCTTCCAGCTCGACGGGCGCATAGGGGGCGCATGGGGGGCGACGGCGGGGGGGGGGGGGCTAACTACAGACAGAAGCTGCCGGATTCACGTCGGGGAGAAAGACACATCCATTTGGGTCTAGAAACGATCTATCAGACTACGGTACAGAGCTTCTGGAAAGAGCTATCATGAAAATAAAGTTTCCTGCACAAACACCCTGTTCCCCAGCCCTAACACAGAGTGACAGTTTAGTGTTCACTTCTTTTCATGCACTATGTCATTTATCTATTTTCTACCCGCTTAAAAACACAGGCACACCAAGATGAAATTGTTCATCCATATTAACAATAACAGAATAGGGACACCATTGCTGTCTCAGACAGAAGCATTTTTGGGAGACTCTCACCGGGGAAATTTGTATAGTAAGACACACACACAGACACACACACACACACACATATACACACACACACACACACACACCAGGCAGCCACACAACAGGCTGCAGACGGGATGACACAGAGCAAATGGCGGACTTTCCCAGTTCTTGACCCAGCTTCAGCTTTTACCATGGAAATATCACCGGGAAAGGATGCCGTCACACCAGAGTGGAAAGACAACAGACAGGTCAGTGGCTGCACAGCTCTGTTTGGGACAGGAGGGAACCTGCACATCTTCCTTAGAGCTGATGCTGTGCTTTGGGGGCTAGGCTGGGACGTTGTGCCTGTGACGGGAAGGTTGCCAGTTCAAATCCCAGAATTGGCAGAGTGATGCCACTGTCGGGCCCCTGAGCGAGGCCCTTAACTGCCAGTTACCCCAGTTACTGTCGGACTCTGCTGTCTCAAATGTCTGTTACTTAGGATAAAATCATCGGCTACATAAAAAACTAGGTAATCGTCATCAATGATGAAGTTTTTCCTCAATATAATAATAATACTAAATATTAATAACTGGATTCTTTCTGATCTGCAGTAGGAGATGCAGCAACATTTTGATGTCATCTCGAAGGGGTGAATTCTTTATCATTTCAAAAAATGGGTTTGGGACCAATCATTGTTCAAGGGGACTCGGTTCTTGCCATTTTTGGTGTTTTAAACGGGTCAGAATGATCATTTGCAGTCCAGTCATAAGAAAATCTCACGGAAAGTAAGTTGGCGTGGGGGGAGGGAATACTATGAAATGTCATCGCATGACATCACATGTGTGGGAAAGCTGGACAAGGTGACATCATCCTGATGACTTCATGTTCACGTACCGCCCAGTGCTATTCCCAGGAGCGCCTGTCTTCACTGCTCCTCTCGGTTCCCAGGCAGCCCCCCCACCACCATCCCGGAGCGAGTGCTCCCCCCGCCCCCACCACGGGAATTCACCTTGCTGTGATTATTAACAGAGCTTTGCTGCCTACAGTATGTCTCTCTCAGCCCTGCAGGGATTTCTCGAGGGTGCGGTACCATGTTACTGCCTGCACTCGGACGAAAAGAGAGGGAAAACAGGCGACATCCCTAAGTGGAACGTGCAATCGAAAGTGGGGTGTTTCTCTAAACATTCCTTCGATTACAGCAGCCTGTGCACAGGCATACAGTACATTATGTGCATAACACAAACATGCCCCCCCCCTTAGAGCAAGGTTCCCCATTTCTGGTCCCGAAGGGCCAGCCTGCTACACAGTTTGCAAACATACCTACTAAACCTGACAATTAGCCTTTTTTTTTGCCAACTGCTGTTCAAGAAGTTAACACTAGGGGGCAGTACAGCGGCTCACTCTTTCATTTGGTGTAGCTTTCTGGCAGTGAATTACCAACATTGCAAGGTTGTACATAAAACAGTGTCCTTGTGCAATGCAGTGCTAGAGAAACATTCACTGCCTCCTGAGATCATTCAGTGCACTGCTGCCTTTTACAATCTGGCAGTCATTTTTAGAGGATTTGCAAAAACTAAACTAGATAGTATAAGACCATTATGTCTTAGGGGAGATTTTAATGGAAACCCATACTGTTTGAGTGGAACTGCATTTTAGATTTTGGTTTAGGTTTTGTTTAAATTAATTGCACCTTGCCGATCTTTAAAAAACGTAATTCCAGGAACTGCAATCAGTATGGATTATTCCAAAACCTCAGTAATGATAGGGTAGCTTCAAAAGCTATGTTTTCATTCTCCTTTATTGTACTGTATTATAATAGATACATACATACTGTTATGCAAAATGATAAACAAAAATATACCTCAGAGCTGAGGATGACGTGGGAAACCCATGAAACGTGCCTGCTGACTGTGAGAATGTGAATTTTTATCTTTATATAATATTTAATCATCTCGATTTAATCATTAGCTTAAGAATTCGACTGAGGGTCCCTAAATAACCGTGTACAACTGCCAGGGAGCTCATCTATATAACAGATTCCACATGCAGCTTATTTGGTTCAAAAATATGTTATACGCTATGAAAAAAAATGCATTATCTGAGAAATCTGTGCCATGCTACATAAAAATATTTATGTGAGAATTTGTGGACATACAGTTGGAATAGCAAAATGATAATTAATTATTTTCTCCCTTAAATTTCACCCCGTCTCATAACAAACCCACTGGACGCTGATCAAAACCGAAAATTAGAAATTCAAATCTCCTCAGTGGTATCTCTGCTCCATTTGCTGGGGGCTTTTGTCCCTAAATCAGATGGCCCACCATGTATGGGGTACGAGCCTTATCTCCTAAATTAAAAGCCGCCGTGGCTCCATCTTCTTGGAGTGATTCTGCCTGGAGAAACTGACTTGCGACCTGCTCCTAATCCCAGCTCGGAGTGACAGCACTTGCCGACCTCGGGACGGGTTCATGCCGATATTACAAGAGTCTCTTCTCTATGGCTCTCTGGATTATTCAAGATTATGTTGTAATTCCTTTAATCCCCATTGCATTAAAATTGCAGTGTAAATGCCGAGGAGTGGAGGAGCACCCAGTGCCAGGCATGATCGGGGGTTAATATGAGACTGGGCAGCTGTCTGCAGTTCCCTTCTCAATGCAAAAAGAGTAGTAATGATTATGATTAACATTATTATTATCATCATCATTAATATTACTGTTATTATTACAACCACTGATTCTTTCTCTTTCCCAGAATGCCTGGGGTGGGACACAGTCTTGCCGTTTTGGCTCCTTTCTTGGCCATCAGTGGTAGGTGGCTGGTCTCTGTCACCGTAAAGGGCTGAGAGCTGGCTGTAGGGGAGCACGGGCTCGTTACTCTAACCGCGGCCACTTTGGCCTGGCTTTCCGCACCCTGATGAACAGACTTCACCCTAGCTGCTCCAAGATAGCACTCATGAATGAAGTCGGAGAGACCGAAATTAAAATGTCAGCTACTGAGCTTCCATTAATCCCCCCTTTGTCAACTGTTAAAATTGACTGTTATGCACAAATTTTCCCAGAAGCCATCATTCAGCCTAGGGGCACAGTGAGCTTGAGTCCGGAATACCCTGACATCACACCCCGATTCCCATTAACACCCTGCACATCACAGAGTACGTACCTCGATTCCCATTAACACCCTGCACATCACAGAGTACGTACCCCGATTCCCATTAACACCCTGCACATCACAGAGTATGTGCCCCGATACCCATTAACACCCTGCACATCACAGAGAAGGCACTCTGATTCCCATCAACACCCTGCACATCACAGAGTGCGTACCCCGATTGCCAATAACACCCTGCACATCACAGAGAAGGCACCCTGATTCCCATCAACACCCTGCACATCACAGAGTACGTACCCCGATTCCCTTGAACACCCTGCACATCACAGAGAAGGCACCCCGATTCCCATTAACACCCTGCACATCACAGAGAAGGCACCCTGATTCCCATCAACACCCTGCACATCACAGAGTACGCACCCCGATTCCCATTAACACCCTGCACATCACAGAGAAGGCACCTAGATTCCCATTAAAACCCTGCACATCACAGAAAAGGCATCCTGATTCCCATCAAAACCCTGCACATCACAGAGTACGTACCCCGATTCCCAATAACACCCTGCACATCACAGAGTGCGTACCCCGGTTCCCATTAACACCCTGCACATCACAGAGAAGGCACCCTGATTCCCATCAACACCCTGCACATCACAGAGTACGCACCCCGATTCCCATTAACACCCTGCACATCACAGAGCATGCACCGATTCCCATTAACACCCTGCACATCACAGAATACACACCTCAATTCTCACAAATACCCTTCACATCACAGAGTATGCACCCCAATTTCTTGTACTCTGTGTGACATTTTAACTCCAAACCCACCACCTCCAAGTCCCCCAGCCTCAACCCTGACAGGCAGCCTCCTTGTGACATGCCGGTTCCAGGCAGAACCCTGACAGGCAGCGTACACGTAACACGGTGACCCAGCCTGAACCTTGACGGGGCACCCTACACGCAACATGCCGGCTCAGCCTGAACTCTGATGGGCATCCTCCATGTGACATGCCGGCCAGACACGCAGGGCTAGCTCCGGAATGTCAAGTCAAGCGGCCATCCTGGCCTGTGACCTTTCACCACGAGACATCTTCGCTCCCGCAGCCGAAGAGTCACTCCGGTGGTGGTGCTGCCGCTGCTGGCGTCCTCCCCGCTGGGCTCCCCCCTCCCCAGCATGGATTCTACTGCACAACGCCAAGGCAGCGATGGCTTTCCTGCACCCTGCCCTCCATCTGTCCCGCTACCCACACGGACATGCCTTGGCTCACCAGCGCTCCCCATCCTATACGATCTGCAGCCAAATATACATTCTTGGACATGATGCGTGTGGCGGTGGTTTGTGCATTTGCCAGAAGGGCGTTCGTGTTGCCCATAGTTCTACTGGTGTATTTTCGGTAGAATTTATACTGCAAAAAAAAATTTTAAATATTCAACAAAAAACCTGTAATGTGCTTTTTAACTCATCAGCTGGTGGAATGAAGCATCAATAGCGAAGATGATGTGTAAAAAAAAAAATGTGTAAAAAAATTCCAATTTTTATCGGACACATTCAATGGCAGTCAGGATACGTCAATGAGAGAGAAGAAGGGGGGGGGGGGGGGGGGACTGTTGGGGACAGAAGCTTTTTTTCTTTCTGATTCTTTCCTAATCTAATTGCTGACCTTTTTTGGGGATGCCGTTATAAAGAAGAAACACATCAGTCGAAAAAGTCTAAATATCCTTCAAGAAATGTGACGTTTGGACGGATCGACGGCAGCGCGGCAGACGGCGAGCTCACACAGCCTGCCTCAGCTCACAGCACAGACCCTCGGCGAGGCCTCCTCTCTCTTCCCACTTCCAAAATGTCAGAGTCCGATCGCTCGTCCATTTGTGAGGCTCGTCGGCCACCAGGAACGCGATGACAGACATTAGCATTTTTTCGTGGGGTTGGCTTAACAGCAAGTCCCCATTTGTCCTCCATTATTGAATAAGCTGGCCTTCCTGAATGCCTGACTGAAAAAAAATAACTATAGAAAAGTAGGAAGTAGAGTGGACAGCAGGAGGAAGTGTTACGTTCTGGTTAATAAGCAGCCAGTAAAAGATAATCCCAATGCCTCTAACAATGTCACAAGCAAAACCGTCCTGCTCATAAAAAATGAATGTGCAGCACAAAGCCAAATTTTTATCCATTAACATGATAGGAATATAGGAAGAGAGTGAAGCTGAGTATAATCCGTGGATTTCCCTGCATGTGGTGACAGTGACGACACTGCGTCAGGGAAAGGAGGCTATGGGTTTGGGTTAAGAACCTTTGACCCCCGTGGCCCTGGCTTGCTTCCTAGTTTTTAAACCCCCCCCCCATCCCAGAAAGAAGGTGACTCCTCTCGGAATGAGAGGGCAGAGTCCACAGTGCTCAAAACAGGGCGCTCAGACACAGGGCTCTCCGCCGGATGTGAAGGGTCCTCTGTGGATGAGGTGCCGATGAGATGCCCCGCCCCCCAGGGGGAGGGGGTGTGGCCACAGCAGGAGGTGAGGTATTCACATTTAACCCATGATGCACTGGGCCCCTATAGTCAACTGGGCATGTGATGAGAGTGCTGCTTCTGATGTTGCGACATCACTCAAGACGTGCATCCAAGCTGCACATGTGACTAATGCGCTCGACGCAAATTACCATAATGAGTGGAAACATGCGGGGGTCCCCTCTGGTGGACAGTCGCCAAGCGTCACGTACAGCATGTATAGACTGAGTCCATAGGCGCCAATATGTCTGCACTATACCGCATTCAGGGTTAGCGTACAGCGCGAGCATGGCGTCTGCCACGCCAGAGAGATCCCTTTCCAAGGCGCATGCATAGCACACATATGCCAGCAGTGAGAGCAGTCCCGCTGTCTTAAAATCCTTGGCTCGATGGACCCGGTACCGACGGCCGGCGCAGCCCCGCTCCGGCGTAGACGTGCTTTCAGCATTTACTCTCTGGCTGCGAGCCTCAAACATACTTCTCACCACACGTGTGCGACCAAAATAAGCAGAAAGACGAGGCAACTTGGGCCGCATCCACGAGCCACGTCTCATGCGTAAAAGAACACAGAAGCGGTGCGATAAACTCACAACAGGAAGCTTTGGGAAAACAATAGACCGCTCCACGATCACAGCACAGGGATGGGGTTCTGGGGGGGGGGAGGCTTCCTTACCTGGAACACGTGCTTCCGGCTCGACTTCTCTGTCGTCCAACCGACGAGAGCCCCGCAGAGATCCACTGTCTCTGACTTGCATCCCTGTTTCTAGAGACGGGAAAACAGACCTTGTTTGTATCTGCAGATCGGGAAATGCTGGACCTCAGTGGTTTTTGAAACGTGACAAAAAAAAAAGAAAAATGCAGCGACTGCCTGAAAGTGATTAACAGAGGGACAGAGGGCCGCCGAGGGGGAATCCGGAAGAAAAGTTAAAAAAATAAAACGCAAAAATTAAGCACAACACTATCTTTACTATTAAAGTCAAATTTTTCTTATGAAACAACAGTGTTTACTTGTGATTCTCTCACACATGGCACCTTTTCAAGTGTAAGATCTGTGAAAAATAACATAAGATAAAATGTAAATAATATGTTTAGAAAGTTGTTGAAATAAAAATGTGTGATCCTGAGGTGAAGCTGTTGACCAAACCAATTACAAGGGGAAGAAAAACTCAGGATAAACTGGATGGACTCTCCTAGTGTTAAATAGTTTAAAATTGAGCAGAATCTGTGAAATAATAGCATGCTTCGTTTGATCACCAGCAACAGCATAGTGGCGGATTTCCACTTCAGAGGCCTTGTGGATCACCGACGGGAGGGGGGCCATTGTGATACGGGGGGGGCGGGGGGACATTAAGCAAACCTGAATGCTTTCGGACTTTCAGAGCAGAAGCATGCCGTGTCTGACGGAGGCATGTGACATACACAGTGACGGCGGCCCCTTCAGTGTCATACCAGGGGCCCCTGAAAGCCGCCCATTTGGAGGGCATTTCATGGCGGCTTGTGGAGGTATTCAAAAGCCACCAATCAACGGTGGCGCCGGGCCATGGTAATCCCGGCGGGAAAGCGGAGCCGGATTCCACGCACTCTGGCGGGCAATAACTCAGGGACGAGCTTCATAAATCCCTATCGGTGCCGGACGCAGACGGCTGATGCAGGAGACACATGTGCGTGTGCTGCGGTACACGTGTGTGATGGCATGTGGGAAGCAGACGGGGTATCAGATGCCTTACATACCACGCACAGCTTTTAAAATGTATCGATAGTTTGACAATAAAACACGGTGCCTTTGATTCACCGAAACAAGCCATCACGCTTTTAACCACAGAAAGCTGCATTTTAGGAGCTTCACTTATTTTTAGTCGACGTTTAACTCCCACTTGCCCCCCTCCCCCGGTCCAAACCAGGACCCAACCTCCGGTCCACCAGCAGCGGAGTCCCAATTAGGATGAAGCACAAAATATTTGCCACCATGAAATACTTTATAAAAAACCCTTTAGTTTTTGCAGTTCCCCTCTGCCCCATACACACTAACACACACCACTGAGGGCAGCGCAGTCCTCTCTCCTGAAGATATAATTAACAGAACCTCAAAAGCAGTGATATTCTTCCCGTAGCAGGACTGTGCGTAGGGGCTACTGAGGGCACAGCGGCATGATGGGTGTGTTTCAGCACGTAGGGGGACAGCCGGTGGTGAGGGGGTCATTCTCAGGCCTATCTGGCTGCCACTTGATAAACACAAAGTGCAGCTTGTCTCGCTGGGGGGGGGCTCGCAGCCACTCCAAATGAGTGGTAGAGTATTTGGGGCCAATGCACGTTTCATGCTGCACGGCTCTATGATGAAAATGGCTAAGAGAGACTTAAAACATCTGCCTGGCGGAACCCTCATTATGTTCCAGCATGGAGGGCCTTTGATGGCTGTCCTGTACTTCATTAAAAGCGGCCCAGGACGTTCCCGGGGACTCTTCATTCCTGACGGAGTCGTGCCCCAGGTGTGGGGTTGGGGGGGTAGGGGATATTTAACCATCGCCCGTGCTTGTAAACAGTCTGGCTCCTTCCTGCTCCTCTCTCTCTTGAAGCTGGATCGCTTTCCGGTCCCGGATACGGCGGTCGGCAGAAAAGGGCGATGCTTTCATCTGTCGTCGTCGCTTGCCGGAGAGCGCTACCAAGCTGGCTCCGCAGACGTGTTTTTCACAGTTATGTCAAACGATTGTTACATTTCGGCCGAAAATTTAAATCTTACATGAAGAAAAACATGAAATTATCCCATCCTCCAACTGCTTACCCAGTTCAGGGTAGCTGGGACATCAAAACATGCTAAATGAAATAATGCTAATGCTAAAATGACTGAAAACAAATAGATCAATACTGATGCTCTAATGAAATACCAGAAAACTCCAATAAGTGAATGTATCCAAAGGTATTAGCATGTTTGATGGTTAGCATAGCTCTTTATAATGTGACGTTATACTTCCCGGCACGTGAGTTTCCCACCTGAACAATAGTAGCTAAACCATTTTCACGACATTATCGTTAGTGAATGTCGCATATTGATCTGCAGCTGGCGAGCAAAGACTCTTCCCACTTTCGGGCCGGACCGTCCCTGGGCCTGTTTACGAGTCCGGATGACGGGGGGGTTCCAGGCACGCCGGGCGACACGCATCAGCCGCCCGCCCGCCAGCTTTTCTCACTTTCTGGAAATCGCTGGCTAATTGTAATGGATCTCGCAGAGAGCCTATCGACCAGAAACACGCAGCGAGCGCACACCCTCCCCTCCAAACACTTCCTGGCAGACGCCTGGCCACCCCCCCCCCCCCCCGATGGACGCCTCTCTGTCTGTTTTATGGAGTTTTCTTGGCGGGTAAAAGCTGTCGACGCCCCCCCCCGACTCCCGCGGAGTTAACCTCGGGACGCAGCGAGGGTCCCAGCATCACCTTCGACACTTGCGGCAGTCGCCGATGTTGACTCCTCCCCCAAGAGAGACGTGACAGGGGCCATAAAAGGACTCCCCCCCAGGGGTTATAGATTGTGACACACTCTTGCTGTGTACCTTCCCCGTCACCTGTCATGGTTGGCAGGCCCAAGTCTGACAGCTTCCACATGGGGGGGGGGGGGGTCAGACAGTGGCACCCCCTCCCCCAGCTGCCCTCGAATGCGTCATTCCATGTCATTTCAGACAGCTTGACGGCAGACTCCCCCCCAGCGGAGGGCGCTGCAAGGTGGCCATGCCGCCCCCCCAGCTTAGCGTCTGTTTGAAACGCGGACTGTGACTGGCCCCCGGGGGCAGGATGAACAATCTCACCGCAGGCGCCATCTCTGCTGCACCATTTAGGTGACAAAAGTCCTAAAGAGCTTAACACGGGTGTTTCCGGAAGGTTCTCCCAGCACAGGTGATGAATTAGCTCGAGCCCACAGGCACATCACTGTACTGCTGAACAAGTGTGAAATTACCTGACACGGGAGGGTGGGGGAGGGCAGGCTGTACCAGTCATGTTAGTACATGGGTTCAGGCACTGCTGAGGGCAGCCGAGCGGCACAAGGTGGGCCTCGTCGGCTTTGCAGCGGGCAGCAAACATATGTCAAAGCCAGCCCTGACTCGTAAACGGATCATGAGTAATAAGCGGCAAGGTCTGCGAGGGGTTATGGACAATAAGCCCCGTATCGTGATTCATTCATCTCGCCAAGGAAATGACTAAATCCAATCCAGCCTGATAAAATCTGTCCTGTCCTTATCTCCCTCATGCGGATAATTTCCCCTGATAAAAGCTGCAGCTTCCTGCCCTGCTCCCTCCATCCTCTGCAGCTTCCCATGGCCCGACCTGTCAGGCAGCCACTAGAAAAATGACCACCGTCCTCGGTGCTCCTGCAGGCGTCGTTCCCGGCCGCCCGCTCCGCATGGGCCCAGCGAGAGGACCCCCATGGATCAGCAGCTTGTGGCCTGCCTCTTATGACACCGCGCTAAGGAGCTTGCTTTTGGACAAAGAACAGTGTGTGCAGCTCCATAGCACATGTATGAGGTCGTTCTTCCTGATGACGGGGAGAAGGTTCTAGAATTTCCCATAAACCTACAGCACTCACAGCACTTTGAAACCTGCTAGCTCATTCAGACTGATATGCTTACCAAACTAGCCAGCGCCTCCTGCTTGCTCTCCTTGTAGAAAAACAGCCGATTATCCTCTAGGACAACCCAGGTGGAGGTCCAGTTCTTCCTGCGGGGAGATTACAGGGAATTAAAGGGAGGGGCAGTCACCCGTTGTGCCGATCCGGGACGGGATCACAGTGGGCCTGGATCCTATCCCAGGAAACATAGGGCTTGGGGAAGCGGATGTCGTGTGCAGGATCTCACTCCATCGCAGCGCATGCGCTGACACACAGTGACACACAATGTAGAGTCACGATTTCACCGCGTGTTTTTGGACGATGGGTGGAAGTGATCGTTCTGAGAGGACGTGCAGAAAACGGGCACAAAGGAATAGACTCCGGAAAGAAACACTGCAGCACTACATGAAGTATTTGGATGGCAGTCCATACCCGTATTTTGCGTTCTAATTGCATGCGGTATTAATCCTAAATTAACCCCTATAAACACTGCTTTGGTATTGGTACATGTGAAAGCTGTGACCTCTGAGAGCCAGGGAGCAGGATTAGACATTAACAAAAGTTAACACTTCCAAGATAAGCAAGACGCAGGCCGTCCTCGTCAAGACTAAAGGCTACTGGGGGTAGATTATGGCGTTTTAATCCCCCAGCAAGATAAAGTGGGAATTATGGTCACAAATGCAGAAAAAAATCTACTTAATTAATGCATATGCTCTTCAAAACAAAAATACCAATACACAGCATCAGAATGATTCCCCAAACGTGCTTAAGTTATATTCACAGCGGAAGGGTGCAGTGTGAAATCCATCATATGGAAAGCACTTTCTAAAGAGGATATTCCTTATGAAAGTGCAGTGCTGAAGATTACACTGATAAATCCAAACAGAGAAGCCTCTCATTTCAATTTTTAACAAATAGGAACAGGATGGGATATAATCGACAGAACAGATAATGCAAGGTATTGCCTGCTATTGTATCTTGCATACACACCAGAATAATCTCATTCTTCTGTCTATTAAAGTTGGCTTTGAAGTTCTTAAAGGTTTTGTGTCATCAATCCAACTATCTGAGAGGTTCGAATAAGAGGGAAAAAAACAATAAATATGGATTATAAAAATAGGCAGAGCTGTCAAGATGATGCATTGAACTACAGTGGGTCTCATTTAGGTTCCCCAGCTGAAGGTTAATAGAACATTTGATTGTGGACAATGTTGAGTCTTTAAGACGGAGCTTTTCCCAGATAGAGTACAGAAGGGCACCATCAGCCTTATCGGGCATGGGGGGGGGGGCATATCCAATGAATGACTGGGGAAATATATTTCACATCTGTTTGATTTTGTTGTTGCCGCTGTGCCCACCCAATCTCACCCACCACCTGACCCCACCCAGGCGCTACTGCAATACCCCCCCCCACCATGACAAGAAGGCGGTGGGTTGCTGTCTTACCTCAGTTTTTTTCCTCCATCAGCTATCTTGGCTTTGTTCAGATATTCACCTTTCAGGGAATTCTGCAAGCACACATATATTCCATTATTGTGATAGTTTATGGTAATTGCATTTTTAAAGTGAACATTACTAGAAAACAATCATTTGTTAAAATTGATACGATTGCATCATAGCATAGCCTGCGTTTGTGACAGAGTGATGAGGAAGTGGGCCTTGTTAAGTTGAACGGGAATGGAGGTACATGCAGGTTACTAGGTTAGATCAGGAGGCTGATAGCACCAGAGCGTGGTCAGAGCATATGCTTCTGTGTTTATCCATAAATCATAAGGAACATCTTCAATCGCTTGCAAAACTCTGCTAAACATGCATAACTGAGGTTGTGAACGTGAGATGTGATTAGAGCATCAGACCAGGTCTAGAACACAGCATGCACATGTATCATAACCAGCAGGGTTTGGGCTCTCACACCTGATCACAGGCCCCCAGACTCAGCTCCGGTCTCTGGAGTTTTTGCCACAAACCCTGAGAAGGAGCACAAAACCTACATGGTCTATAGAAATGATTCTCTGTAAAATTTAATCACAAGTATGACCGTGAAAGGAAGCAAAGACAAAAACAGGTCTAATGTTTACTACCGAGAGCCTCACTGTGTCCGTGTCACGTTACTGCTCTTACTTTCACACATTATTTTTCACAATTATTATTATCATATTATTATTCAAAGATACGGTTCCTTTTCTGCCAGGAAATCATAATGCACCTTTTATCATGAAAAGACAAGCAATTAAACTGGCATTTTCAAAGAGGCTCGGAAAATAGACGGTCAGTCATTAACATTTGCTAAATGCTAAAAGGTCTCCATACAGAAAGTGTTGTTACACAAACAAAGGAGCACCTTGTTCTGAAATAAATACACAAGCGTAACAGGCGTGCAGCAATTTCTGACAGCAAACGCCCAACTCCCAAGCCTTTAAACGGTCCGCATAATGTGCTTTTCATGATAATGAGAATAAATGTCCCACAGAAATATTATTACATGTCCTGACATGTGATTAGTCTGAGCACTGAACACACTGACCCCTAATTATACATTTTTACGATCCAAAGAGGTACCATGAGAATACAGCAGGAATCTCACATTATTTTTCTTTTTTTTTTTAAATCCCCCTTTATAGGCTAGTTAATACCTCCACAAAGTAAAAGGAAAAAAAACTGAGGTATGTTCTTTGTCTTTTCCATGAAATGCCAGGACATTATCTAAGCGTTTCACGCCCACACTGTAGGTATGGACCCCTGAAGCATTTCACATTTACACTCCCCTGGTAACCTGATTATCGCTGAAACTCACTTTGCAAACGGAGGTCACAGGCCTTCCTGCCACCTAGGCCTCACATATTCATTTTGTTGCTCCACACCGGCCACTAATAAACAGAGCAGCATAGGTGTCCAACTGGGCCCGCAACACGCAACACGTAATAAAGGCAGCGGGTCCTTTCATCTTGGTGATTCTGGACGGCACGCAGGTGTGAATCGGTGGCTGATTCCGGCAAACGCCGCCGTGCCAAGCTAGTGTGAGCATGCGCTCATTAGGCAGTCTGCAAACTTAGCACTGTAATTAGGTGGCTTGACCATTACATGTGCCATGACTATTTGAGATACCTGCACAGACAAACCCGTTTCTCGAGCAAGTGATTGCATGAGTAGGTGTCTTCTAATGAAGTGTTTTTCTTCAAATTCCGTTTTTATTGTTTTTTTTTTCTCACTTCTCAATTTCTCTCGCTCTGTCGGTCGCGGGCTGCGGCGGGGAAGCATCCCCTTTGGCGCGATGTCACGCTTCATCATAGCAGACGGCCGTACTCACAGGAAGTCCTGCAACACTGATGTCACCCAGGTTATGCTGAGACTGATTCCTCCGATGGCGAGATATCTGTATTGGGGAAGAAAGGAAGATCAAGGAAAATTCACTTCCTTATTTAATCAAATATCTGCTTGTAGCTGACAGTCGTGTTCATGAGGCCTCTTCATTACAGGGCTCATTAAGGCCACGCAGCTGCGTGTGTGTATTCAGGGCCCTGCTCTTCACCACGCCACTTTATTTGCCTCATTTCATCATCAGCTCCTACACACTCTTCTCATCTTCTATTTACACTTGGCTTTAAAATGCATTTTGGCCAGTCGGTTTGGCACGTAGACATTGCTAAATATACTGTAAGTGCAAGCGACCACTAAAATGCATGGTGATCCGATCACTCGAGCCACTTGCCGAGATGGTCTGGGACACATTTGACAACATGTCTCATATAGTGTAAATGTTAATGCATCCTGGATGAGTCCCTGACAAGGACGTTAGAATAACTGTGCGCGGGATAGTAACAAAATCTGAATACAAGTCAGCTGGATGCTTTGCAGATGCATGAAAGACAGAGGTGTAAACAGCAATGTGTATTTTAAAACCGAGAGTAAACAAGGCCTTTGTATCATTGCAAGAGCTATGTGATGCCTCTGCTGTCAACGACGCGATGAATATGAATATGGAGTATACATGCAACGCAGGCTAGCATGGTGGTGCAGAGGTTTGCATTGCTGGCTCACATCTCTGGGACACCAGGGTTTGAGTCTCCACCATCACTCTGCGTGTGGAGTTTGCATGTTCTCCGCATGCCCCCACCCCCTCACACACACACACACACACACACACACTCCAAAAACATGCTACGGTTAATTGGAGTTATCAAATTCCCCATAGGTGTGCATGTGTGAGTGACTAGTGTGTGCGTGTGCCCTGTGATGGATGGAGACATGCGGTGAGCATTGCTTGGTGTCCCAGACATGGTGTGACTGGATGCCACAGCAAATGCTTAAGCGCACCGCAAGAGACCAGCAGTAGATCATACACAGACAGGAACGTGGCTGCTCCTCTGTTTGTTGACCCTCAGACCATTAACACCACAAAACATTTCACTAAACGTAGTTACAAATAGTATTAAAACTCATGAAGGTACTTTTACACTTTGTACCAGGTAGGAAATAGTTGACGTGGGTTTAATATTTGCTATTTATGAATTCATTTTGCTTGCATAAACAGTGGCAGAGAACGTTCCGGGCCACATTTTATCTTAATATAGCCTTTTTACCATATCAAAGGCAGATGTGTATATCGTTCATCTGGAATCTGCGTCTTTAATTCACTGGAGAAATGTAATGCTAAGGAAAACAAGCATCTGGAGAGGTACAGGGAAATATTTGCTATGTAATTTGCATATAAGGCGGAGCAGAGGGAAGAGCATTGTCACCTCTAGCTTAAACACCAAAAACCACACCAATTCACTCAGCCGGAGTGATGAACTTTGTATACGAAATTCGAAATTAAGAAATTTGAAAGAACTATATTAATAATATTATAATGAAAGAGGAGTAGAGGAGGATTATTTTTCCACTTTATCTTAACGCACTAATGAACACAAATATGTTTTTACACACTGGAAAATGTCTGACCATGAAATATGCACAGCACAACAGGTGAAACCACTGGCAGTGCAGGTATTCAGGAACGTCCCCTCCGCTAATGAGCGCATGCAATGGCACAGTAACCCCAGCTATGTGGCCATCTTGCCCGCCCTCGCGGGGCTCCTTGAGGGGCCTCCTTATTCCATTTCCCGGGGAGTTTTCGCAAAAGGCGACAGAATGGAACAGGAAAAAGACATGTTGCGTAATTTCCAGAGCGCTCCAGGTGGGATTCCTTGTGAAGCCGTCCCTGGTCACCTAAAGCCGCAGCGTTCTCCCCAGGAGCGCCGAGGAATGCGCTCCGACAGCCAGCCCTCCCCTCACGGAGTACATGCCATACACTGCGGCACTCTCCAGGAACGCTCTTTTAGCCGAGATACCCGGGATTAAGGAGGGAAGCACTGGGAACAGTGCTGTGTCAGCTACCATTAATGGGGCATCTGCCTTTCTGAAATAGGACAGGGGAGCGAGTCTGAGAGTGTGAGGGGGACATGGGGAAGACCTGCTTCCACTGACCACCTTCCCACGTATGAGTGTCCGTGGATTTGCATGATCTGCAGCCATTTAAGTACACTGCTGGCAAAGGCTCCTTACGCAGTGTGCTGAGCTATAAGGGGTTACAGGGGGGCACCGGTCTGGGGGAGGAGGTATCTGGAACAAATGTACCTCAGTGGCTAGAACCCGTGGCTCAGGGTGCGACGCATGGCATTGGCCCTCTGGCCTCTCCTTACGGAGAATTCAATTATCATACGCTTACTAACGATATTGAGCACATCAACACAACTGGCAAACTGACAGGCCGTGTGCAGAAATGAGCCTGAAAGTAGACTTTAACAGATTTTAAAATTTAGTTATACTCAGATTGTCACATTTATAGGTATTTTATAAAGACGCACATATCATAAATTATACCAGAAAGTTGCTTTATTTAAATAAAAAAAAATAACAACAATAAATTACACAGTGTACTAGTTTCGTGTTTATACAGGCACGTTATTTATATGCAGTAGGACTGAAAAACGACTGAAACGCAAACCGTGCATGGAAACGCAGTGTGCTGTGAGCTCGGGTTCGGGTCACTCCGTACTGGTACTAAGGCACGCACACTCAGCGCCTTGAAATGTCTCTCTTTCCCTCGTTTGATCTCCGGGAAACTCCGCAAATCGCGGCAGGTCTTCAGCCGCAGAGAAAATCGCATGTGAACCTTTACACTGCATCTCCAGTGAAACTCCACCTTGCATTATTTATGAGGTCCCCGGCAAAACCCTAAGTGGCCCCTGCGTGAAAAATATTGAAAATACCGAACAATAACAAAGGGGCCACAAAAATGCTGGCAGCTTTCGATCTCTGAAAGTAAGAGCAGACATAAAAGGGGCACCCTAACATTACGCACAAACACGGCTGTCCAATCTTCAAACTGCACTCTGTCACAAACTCGTCGATCCATCGCATGTCTTTTATCGTTTGTTAAATGTGATTAAGCGGACACCGCCCGATGAGACGAGTTTCAACGTGAAATAAGAAAACAGGAACAGCTGGTCTGACGTCCACCGGTGGCCAGGAAAAGCAGAGCACCATGCAGTCTCTTACAGAACTAGAGACTCCCATAACGAATTAAATTGATGTTAAAAACAATCTGAATCTATTGTATGTGTTTTAATTAAATAATAAACCTCCTTGCCAAGATAAAAGTAAAAAATAATAGTGCCTCATATTGATGTAATGATCCACCATCTGTACAAAATGAGATTTAATGCCATTCTCAAAATTTCCAAAAACACAGTAATATATTTAGCACTTAATAACTTGGTAAAAAAAAAATCAAACACCTATTTTTTGGGGGTAATTAACCAAAAACACAAAAGGCTGTTTTTTTTTTCCCTAAGCAATCATCCGCCCTCCTTTCGTTTTTGTTGCGGAGGCTGTTGGACCCCAGCCCTACAGTGTCCCGGCAGCCTACGGAGGAGCCCTCGGCTGGCCTCCTTATCCCCGAGGGCTCAGTCACGAGCCAACTCCCAAATGTAGGAGAGCCGGGAATTGGCAGTGTCCTGGCGTGCGAACGCAATGGGGTCGAGCCGCGGTCTGAGCGAGCCTTTATGGCGGAACAGGAAACACGGACTGTGGCAAGCGTGCTGTTTCATGTTTTATTTGCAGTCGCTGCGTGTGATTCCTCTACGATAAAATACATCGTAGTTATTTCCATGTTAGAGAGTGTGACGGTGCACAGAATGTGCAGCTTGATCAAATTGCCCAACCGCAATTACCACCTTGTGTGTATTATTATCATTATCATTATCATTAGAAATAAGCATGCACGTAATCCAGGAAAAAAAGACTTTGATGTGAACATCGTATCCAGAGCAAATATTTCTCTTCCATCTATTATTTTAAGGATAATCATTAGCAGCAATTTTTCCTGATATAAAAAAATCCTCATTATGATTCTGTTGACAGAAAAATACAGATAAACATATATGCTTTCTTTAAATCAAATCATAGAAGTTTTTTTAAAAACTTTCTTCGTGGTGGGTTACGCTTGTTTTGTTCATGAAAACTCCAGATGTTCAGCTAATGCGGATTTTATTATGAGACCATCGCTGCATTTGGGCGTACAGAAAGCTTATGGTTGTCCCACGTTTTATGATTTATATGTGCTGTGTTAGCCGGGACAGAGCTGCTCCTTATCACAGTGTTACCCTGCCCTCTACTGTCCCAGCTGAGAAAGCGCCACCCAGCCGGCTCCCGGATCCCGCTTTACATTTTCGCGACATGGATTCTGTCATCTCTCACTTTGGCAGCGAGTTCAAGGTCAGAGTCCAGCTATTTCGAGCTTGTCTTTCCTCTGAGCCGTATCTCGAAATGACAAGGTAACACCACTCAGGGTTAGCTGCATTACACCGACGCTTACATAAATCAGGAAAGTAGACATCAATCCTGGCTGACAGTGTCTCCGGGACACCCAGACCTTAACGTGCACCGACTGTCAGAGCACAACCCCCCCCCCAACAACTCCCAGCATGCCGCAAATGCCACATGAAACCTCTGCCATGCCACCGTGAATCAGGAGAGTGGCAGATCTGTCATTTCTCATTAGCGAGATCATCCTTACTCCTGGCAAGGTAAACAGACCTTAGAGAGAACTGTCCATCTGACACGTGTTCCAAGTCCAAGCAGACGAACTAGCCTATATATACAGTTTATGTTTGTGTTTCCCACTGATCCGACTGATCCTAAACTTTTCTGATTTTTCATCTGTTTGCTAAGTTTGTTTGTATGGTCAATGGCATGTTATGTCAGGGCATTGTTCACCCCGAACGGATATACTTCAGAACTTCAAATCAGCAGAGCCAAAATGCCTTTGTATAATGCATTTGAACTGATGCTGCAAACAGCCGTGGGCTTTTTGGATAAGACTGCCATACTTGTCATTCAGAAGGAGGGATGTGTTTCACGGTGTGGGAAGGAAAGTCCTGTTGACTTCACACACAGGCTAGCTAGCACTGTAAATGTAGAACAAATGCTTTTCCTCTGTTAAGAAATCTATTTGGATGAACATTTGCACATGTCTGTGTGTGTATGTGTGTGGGTGTGCGTGTGTGTGTGTGTGTGTGTGTGATCCAGGTATATATTACAGAGCCCATGATCCAAGCGTCTTTTTGATGGACTTCACCTGAACCGGAGAGCATTTACAGGTCGCTGAGCACAGTGATTGAGTACAATCCATTGAGTACAGTACAGTCTGTTACAGGTTGTTGAGTACAGTCATTCAGTATAGTTCATTAAGTACAGTAGAGTGTCTTACAGGTCATTGAGTACAGTCATTGAGTACAGTACAGTCTCTTACAGGTCACTGAGTACAGTCATTGAGTATACTACAGTCTCTTACAGGTTGTTGAGTACAGTCATTCAGTATAGTTCATTAAGTACAGTAGAGTGTCTTACAGGTCATTGAGTACAGTCATTGAGTACAGTACAGTCTCTTACAGGTCACTGAGTACAGTCATTGAGTATACTACAGTCTCTTACAGGTTGTTGAGTACAGTTTGTTTGGTCGACTACAGAGACGCATAAACAATAATAATGGGACTGTGACAAATGGGTCATGTAATTAATTAGCCTGAAAACAATAGAGGAAACTTTAGCTGCATTTAACGATGACGACAGTCACAACATTTCATTTGTTGTCAATTATTCATCACTTTGAAGGTTCAGGGTGGGGGTTCATATGAAAATCAGCCCAGATGCTAACAAGGTTGCAGTATCTGCTGTAAGACCGTGAGCCTTTGACTGCATGAAAGTGGTGTTCATTTTGGTAAGAACTTATTGTAGTTTCACATTTTAATTTCCCGTTTTGCTACACACACATACCACATTAAACTGAAATTCTTCTTCCTTTCATGAGTCATAAGGACCATCCATAACAAAAAGCTACTCTGGCAGAAAGCATGACTTTTATCCACATCTTAGAAAGATTAGCCAGGCTTTTGATGGAGCTCTTTGATAAGCAGAATCGCTGTCCACATCTTCTAAAATGGGACAAGCAGTTTCCTGCTCCAAAGAATGTGGATATCTGTGCTGAACCATTAAAATAGAAAGCCACTTTCCAAAGCACTGTCAAACCTTCTGGTGACACATTGCATATTTCCAAACAATTTTTAACTTCTGAAAGAAGTCTGCTGTCTTACACCTTATAACTCAACAAACAACAATAAATATATCTTGACAATATAGGACTCCTATTTTAACTTACATTTTTTTCTGTTTAACATGTTCTTGCATTTGTGTCTTTGTTCATTTAAGGATAAGAAGTTCACTTTTGGACAGAAAAACTTACACTAATCAAACACAATTTATTTCTAAAGTACTGTGCTTGGGGAGACTGAATATGCTGCAAGGTTTTATTAGCACAGAAAGTGGTAGAAACGTGATATCGAAAGCTAGGGGCTGAGGTGCCCAGTTGCCGTGAGTGACTGCGGTTGTCTGAAGGGCCCATTAACTTTGTCCTCTGGTAACTTTAGCGACTGTCAAACGGGAAGGTGTGAGATAAGCTCAAAGGCAAAGGTGCTTAGTGCAATTCAGTCAGTGCTAATCCAGGAGTGTTCAGGAGCCCAGGACAGGGAGATGTTCAGGAGCCCAGGACAGGGAGATGTTCAGGAGCCCAGGACAGGGAGATGTTCAGGAGCCCAGGACAGGGAGATGTTCAGGAGCCCAGGACAGGGAGATGTTCAGGAGCCCAGGACAGGGAGATGAGGGCTGCATCTGGCACCGAGTGCAGCTGCTTTTGAGATCCGTTTGTAATCTCGTTCGGAAAGATGGCACAGACCGACCCACGGCGGTTCGGCCTCGCCGGTGTCAAAGGCCAGACACAGCACTTGGGCCCTGAATGTGGAGACGCCTGCAGTATAGTGACCTGGCATGCCTCACCGATCGATACACTCTGAAAACACCCACGGATGCAGCCCACTACCCGCGTACAGACCAGTTAACCCCAGGACACCAATTAACGATTAGGAGCTCGCTGCAGAAGACGAGTGTGGAAAAGGCGCTGGGGTCGACCAATGTCATTTTTAGTTTTATTCACTTTCCCTTCCTCAGTGTTTCCTAGAGTGTAAAGTCAGCCAGCTCAGCCGGATTCCGGCCCCAAGAAAAACTGTATCCCAGAATTCCTCATTTCCTCATGTGTTTATTAGGCTTAAACCAAATGGTACCACGAGTCGGTGCAGTGACACACAGATCTGCCTTCTGCATTTCGCGTTACTTTTTCTTTCACTATGATGAAGCATCGAGACCAAGAAAATGAAACGACACGAGACGCACAAGCGTCGACAGACTCGGCCACTGAGTTTATGCGGGGATTGTAATTTTACACTGCCGTTTACACTGCTCGAACTCAAACGCACTTGACTTATGCAAAATAAAAATCAAAAATCAAAGTCAGACCTTGTTTGAATTTAGACAGAAAAAACAACATGAACATTCTGCCTCGCATGCCCTCCTTTGTTGCTGAATATCTGTTCAGTCAGAAATAAAAACAGACGCAGACACACATGTAAATCGTGCAGTGTTCTTGCAGCTGGGCCAGGGCCTGCTCATTAGTTTTAAGGGAGGTTAATCCATTTAGCTTCCGCATATTGATATGCCAATTACACCTAATTGCCAAAGAGGCATCTGTCAAGGTAACAGTGCATACACGCACACAGAAGCATTAGAACCATCCCTACATGTAACGGAATAGGTGTTAATTGGTATCTGAGTGGTTCGGGCCACTGAGGTGTATAATGCTGAGGGCTGATGGATCACTTGCAATTCTTCTCGGTAATTCCATCTGTGGCCTCATGCTGGGATGTTTTCAAGCTTCTCCCAAAATAGGACGGGGACTGTGTGTGTGTGTGTGTGTGCAAGCGGGTATACCTATCCTTATGGGGACCATTCATTCACTTCTATGGGAAAAATGCTAACGCTAACTATGACAACCTTAACCCCCACCCTGCCCTAAGCATAACCATAAGTAACCAATACAAGAGTTTTTGCATTTTTAGTTTTTTCATAGCTGTTACCGATTTTTATAAAATAGAGTTTTCCCTTATGGGGACCAGGAAACTGGTCCCCATAAGGGGGAAAAAACGGATATTTATCACGTTATGGGGACATTGTGTGTGTGTGTGTGTGTGTGTGTGTGTGTGTGTGCCTGCATATCTCAGCAACCACTCAGATTTCCATAGCCAGGAATACACACTATTCTCCCTCAGCTACCTTCAACAACAGCTATGTCATTTAAACCTCACAACCTGTAAATGTGTCCATGGATATCTGTAGGTATTCCTGTCATCATCATTTTGAATATCTCAAAGAGATGTGTGAGACAGACTGCATGAATGACAGGAAATGATGCTGAGAAACCACCTAAGAGACTTGAGGGTACAATCGTCATGACCTAAATTCCAGAGAATTGATATTCCTCTGCTCATTCTCATCAGTGAGATCTGAGATATGCTCACCCTTAATTCATTATTATTTCTTATTAATTTGCTTCACAAGCTCAGTTACATACTGTAAAAGATCATTTTTGGTTCTTTAAAAACGTCATAACCCTTTGACTTGGACTTGAACCAGCATAGAAATCCATTTGAACCTACGACCCTCTGGTCGTAAGCCCCTGTCCCCCTGGCAGGTTCCAATGCACCTCAGTCCAAACGGAAGCGAGAAGAATCACAGGCACCTGGTGCATGGTCCCATCATGCTCTGCAAGGCTGAGGTACTTACAGGATTCTGGGGCGCTGCAGGGTCTGGGATGACCATTGACTTGGTCTGGCTGAGTCGCTCTCCAGTGTTAGCTGACCTATTAATCCTCATCTGGACCTGCCCGGGGTGCTGGGCGGGGGGGGGCACCACGGGCTTCTTTGGGACATTTTGGATGTTCGTTATTCTGTTTAGGGAACAGACAGAGTAAATAGATTCAGACCCAGAATAGCTTTGGTATGCTAACATCTTTGATTTCTCATACAGCTCATGGGCAATTCGGTGATGACACAGCAGATTCTGAAGGCAATGCATGTACAGAATTTAGAACCTTAATTCATAGTAAGAGTAACACACTGGAATATAATATAATATAGATAAGCATGATGCATCACTTTTTTAAATGTGAAACATATTTAACCATTCAAAATTAAGTTTAAAGAAAGCATGGGTTTTCCAATAGCTGGATATTCTCAATATTCCCCAGCAGAGGGTGATAAATCCGCAGTTACTGTATATGAATGCATGCATCTTGTGCATTACATGGCACTTTTGACCAATATTTTTGGATTATTTCATGTATAAGCACCAGAATTTCTATACTGGAGTGATCTTGGAATTTGTTATAAGCTGTTCATTCAAAGGGAGTAATGAAACTAGATTGGATTCATCATTTTTGCTGTTTTGCCTAATTTTTTAAGTATAATAGGAAAACAAAATAAAAAATACAATTTTTAAAGAGAATTATGCATATTTTTCTGATGCTGATGTTTCCAGAAGCTTCTTGGGTAATTCGGCAAACATCAGAAGAGCCCCTGTATTCGGTGATGCGTGAGCATAGCATGGTGCTAATCAACTTCTAGTTGCTAAAACCCTCCCAGGTTTAATTGTTAACACTCATGAACGTTCCAAACGATTTAATATTAAACCACCGCTGACCATCTTATCAGCTCCTTCTCCTCCAGAAGCAGAGAAACCATTAGAAGCTATGCTAGAGAATCACAAAGGCTGACTCGGCAGCAGGAGTCCCGGAACAGCAGCGCTCCAGCCATGCTGAGCTTTTCCCAGGCACTGCCACTGGACAGCACACAGACTAACACTGGGCAACAACTCATGTCCACTGAGTTTGTGGAAAGTTCTTTCCCTTCTTCTATATGGATGTTCAATACACAGAATGAGTACTTTCATAGTTACATTTACATGCATTCATTTATATCACACTCTGTAAGTGTCAGATAATGTGCCCCAGGGTATATAAATACACTGAAGAGCTGCAGTTAGTTTTGGGTGTGGTTTCGGTTTTAAATAAAAAAAAAATGCACAAAAATCTCCATTTGTTGTGCAGTTAGATGCATAACTGTTGCATGAGTGCACTACTACTGGGGGCGAGGGGGTGGCAGACAAGCATTTGCTGGGACGCGATGGACAGCGAACCGTTGGCCTGTTGTTCCTGCACAATGCACCTCACACATGGAGCGTGATACACAGAGCTGAGGCTGGTCATAATGCGGGTTGTGATGTCAGATCATAAAGCTGTCATACAAGCGCACTGGATTTGGCTACGATCATCCATAATTCGCCATTCATAAGCATCACCGATATCGGGAACGGATGGCAAGATGTGAGGATCCAGACTTCAGAAACAAAAAAAATGCATCTCCCCCAATAAACATGCCATGATGCCTCGACCCCTGCATACGAACATTTTCAGAGCCTCTGGGTACTACAGCGAAACAGTTCTTGTGCAAGAGGAAGACAAGTCAACCACAGAGCGAGAGATTCATTAAAGTCACATAAACGCGTCTGAAAAAAGAGCTGTCGAAAGTACACGAAAGTAAAATAACGGAATTATTTCTGCTGCTTTTACATTTTTTCCCTATGCAATGTAGCAAAATGTGCTATTCACAGACAATCTATTAGCAATTATAAATTAGAGATCTAAAACAGCGCATGATGACTGCTGAAATTATTTTCAGTAAGAAGCCCAAAGGCATAAGTCTGTTTCTGGTTTTAATGTGGCAGCTAGGACTAGGGCCCACTTTGTCAATACAGGACATCCTGTGGGTATTTCCCATGATGTCGTTTCATGTCACGCTTTTTCAAACAACATCAAACTCAATCAACCCCAGGACATAAGCACATATGATGCCCAACTCTGCCTTAAACCTCATAGTTCATGCCGCTTGTAGCCAAACCTTTGAGAGATATAGGGTATGTAAGAATCCTTACCTGGTGCTCGCCATTCGTCTTGTCAATTAATCTGACGGCAATCTTGAAAGAAAAAAAGCTTCCCCAAGACAGGAAGTGAGTGCTGTCACATGGTGTTTTCAGGCACTGCCTTATGCAGTGCACACTGCTGCAAAATGTCTGTTTTCATGTTTCAAACCTGCAGCCTCACCACTTCCTGGAAACACACAGCTTGTACAGAAATAGCACAACTATACTGCTATTGAAATCCATCACAGCAAACTTTAGAAATAATCAATAGCACTCAGTTCCACTCAAAATAAAAAGTCACAAAACATCTATACTGAAAAACTGGAGGCTGGGCCAGATGGATGAAAGCAGTTGGGCAGCTACTTCTCTTTTTGAGTCTGTTTTTAGTAATCATTCATTTCAAAACCCTTCACCACCAAAGTCCAGCAACAACCACTACTAGGCCACACTACTCCATGTTCACTGAATGCTCTTCATGTTGCATTTGAATAGCTGTCTGATGGGGCTCTTGCTTTGTTTGGAAGACGTTGTGTAGCTCCTGCTCCTATCCGGCTTACACTCATACTGGACCTTCACTGGAAGCTCAGCCTAGCTGCACGTACGCCTAGTCGACTCCCTGATAGCATGAATGTTTGTAATGTGCTCTTCGCCTCACTTGTGGATCAATCTGGATCAAAGTTCCTTTTAAATAAAGTAAATGTGCAATACGCAGTTTACACAAACATTTTGCTTAACAGCCTTCTTTATAAAAGATCTAAAGGGAAGGGAGAAGCTAATACATACAGCAGATACTATGTGTCTTACATTTGTATTAGGAAGTGACAAAGATTGTGCAATACATCAGGCTAGGGCTTGAGAAAGAAGCTTAAATCAGGATATGACATCAGGGCTGTTTCTAGTTGGAGGGGTGGTGGTGGTGAGGGGTGAAATAATAATAAATAATAATAATAATAAGAGTTGCTGTATTGTACTAGAAAGATATTTCAAAAGAATCAGGTGCTTAGAGACAGCTAAGCCAGTTCCTGTAGTGTGTACTGGGATAAGCTACCTATTTAAACAATAAAATATTAATCTTCAAAATATTCATCTTACTTTTCACTGTATTTTATATCTGACTCAAATTTTGCATTGACAGCATCATTCTGAAGCTATAGGTAAGTTCACTTCGATCTGAGGTATCCATGCCTGAGCGACGCAGACAGCTAACATCACATCCGGCTCCAGCGGGAAACTCTGTAGGACAAACAACTCTGGGAAGCCAGTGAAAGAGTGTAACATTACAAGCAGATTCATCACAGACCTGCCTGGCAAAATACCAATAAATACCATTAATAGCCATTAACAGGGCAGTTCACCCCAAAACTGGAAAAAGATACCGGTGAAAATGAAATAGGTTATAGAGGGGCTTTAGTTCTGTCTATCCGTCTAGGTCTAGCTTGTTCTGCCGGCAGTTGCCTCGTTTTGGCGATATCGGCCGTAGAAATGTCGCACTTCTCTAGAATATAATGGGACTGAATGGTATGCTTTCTGTGGTGATTAAAGCACCTGAAAATACATTTGAAAAATCCAGCAGCAATGTCTCTTACCAGAAGGTGAGCAGTTTAATGTAGGGACTATTTTTTGTTCTACCGAACTCCACACACCAGTCGTATCACTGCGCAGAAGATAACAGGTACTCGTGCTCATGTCTTCTGTGCAGTGATACGATTGGTGTGTGGTAATGATTTCTGGTAAGAGACGTTACTGTTGCATGTTTCAAATGTATTTTTGCCACTTTAATCACCAAAGAAAGAATAATATTCACTATATTTTATTCGATAAAAGCCCCACGATTCTTTGGTCAATATATCCAAAACTAGACTGCCAGCAGAACTACCTAGATGGGCAGATAGCACTAAAGCCCATGTAAAACATGTATTTTTCAAGATTTGGGGTGACCTACTCCTTTAAAAACTCATCACTGTATTTATAGCTTGTTCTTCTTTATCATTTGCTTTGGGATTTCCAGCTAATTTAGCTAATTTAAGTTTTTATAACCATTGATTATACTGGACATATTGACCTGGCAAAAGAGACTATCTTTTATCGTCCATTTTACAGGTGAGATTAACTGTTTTTATTGTAGCATTTTCTCATCTTGAAAAAGCTAGTTTCAGTCCCCAGCTTGGCTATTACACTTATGAGTAAACTTTTTACCATTAACTCTTTCCTAGTTAGTTTGATGATTTCTGTCGGCGTTCTGGGCCTGGTTGTTCGAATTTGATCAAATTTTGAGAATGGGTTAGTCAAAAGAAAAATGGGATTCTGAAAGTGGATTAGATCATGTAAGCTGGTCTTGGTTTTGATCAAGATCAATTCTCAAGTATGTCTTGTTCAAAAATTTGTAGCAGAATTTGGATAAATTTGATCAAAGAAATCAGGACTACCCTGATCCCAGCAGAAGGCTGTGTTCAGGGTGGATTTCAGGTACAAAATGTAATGCAACTTTAAAATGGGTCAAAAAATATTTGTGTCATACAATATGCACAATTTCCGGGACTCCTGCTGCCGAGTCAGCCTTTGTGATTCTCTAGCAAAGCTTCTAATGGTTGCTCTTCTTCTGGAGGAGAAGGAGCAGAAAAAATGAAGAGACCATTCTATATACCAATCTGCATTTTTAAATCCAGGTTTAATCCTGGTTCTGCTGGCAGAAGGCTACACTGCAAGACAGGCTGCTTCCAGGCTTAAATTTCCTAAGACAGCAGGGCAGAAGATCAAAGTGAAGCAGGAGACACTGACAATAACCTAAAATCAGCCTGGTAGAGGGCAGAAGCGACTTCCTAATGCCAGAGATGACCGTCAACCGATCCAGCAATGCCTCATAAATCTGAGGATGACCTCAAGTGACCTTAAAAAAGAATGGGAGATATTAAGTGGTGTGAAGTGCACTGCTAGGACAATTCATAACAGGCTCCTAGAAGCAGGACTGAAGACCCATAAAGCAAAGAAGAAGCCCTTCATTAACGAGAAGCAGGGAAGAGCCAGGCTGGAATTTGCAAAAAAAAAGAAGTATACTTTACACAGATGCATACCCAAAAAATGAGTGAACCTGAAATTTTATTGTGGTCTCAATTTCTTCCAAAGCTGCACATTTATTCATATTATAGACTTGAACCACAACAGTGATAAAATGGGTATGAAGTTACTTATTAAACCAACTTCTATTAAACCCACTTTCAGTCCACTAAAGTTAAAAAAAAATGGATTTGTCCCCCTAGGATAATCTCCAAAATATCTGTCAATATCAAACAAAACTAACAAAATTAATTTTGTCATTCATCACTATATTAATTATGACATAATAATCAGATACAAATCAGTCAAATGCAGTGTCTGATGATTACTGCCCATCTTACTGGTAACTATTGGACATTTAGCCTTTTTATCATTTAAAACACATGTTCACAGTGTATTTGTGAATAATATACATTTGTTTTTTTGTTGGTCAAATCTGACAGTTTAAAAGAAATTGAAAATAAAAGGCAAGTTTTTGATGATTTTATTGTGCTATTGTCGAATAACAACACTTAAAGTGATCCCACAATAGATATTCTACCTGTTGTTCTTTACATAGCTAGTAGCTTACATTGCAATATGTAGTCCTTTTTAGATCACTGGTAATCCAGATTTGGTAATATCTGGATCTGGATAATCCAATCCAATGTTACCTTGGGAAAAAAATGGTGTAAAAAGTAAGATCCAGATCCTGGTTAGCAAACCATGGGATTTCCTAATCGGCATCATTCTCATGCAGATAAAATTTTTTGAACAACTGGGCACAGGAGATATTGTTCAAATTAGAGGCGTCATAGCTCTGGGAAATGGCATTTAAAAATCATACCGAAACACCAACAGTGAAAGATAAATGCCTAAAATATTTACTTTTCTTCCAGATTCTGCATGGTGTCAGTATCAATCATTGTTATAAGAATGCAGTCTGACAAAACAGTGCTAAACAGGAAGATGGAAATTAACTGAATGGCGTCTCCATTATGAGTTTTCATGGCGAGAGAGAGAGGCCAAACTTCCCCTAAGAGCCCCCAGCAAATCAAGTGCATTTCAGCCAGCTCTGCTTCCAAGACTGGCAGCCGGGCAAAACATTTTGCGGAGCTGACAGGGAAGATCATTTCTGACAAGCCGCCATCCATCAGCCCAAGCAGCTCGAACAATCTGGTGATGTATGTGGCAGGTCACACCTATGGAAAGCCGGAAGCGCTCTGAGATATATCGGCTTAAAGAGGGAAAACTCTCACCGTTACCAACCACTCAGTAGTAAGTGAGTGACGTTCATTTGAATCAGGGAAACGGAGACTGAGGGCAGCTAACTTTCACAATAACAGCACCGGCTTCAGACAAGTCCATTCCCATTTGTAAAATGAAAGCACCTTAACGTGGAATATAGTTCAGTTTTCACCATCAACTTTTGCTCTTTTTAACTGCAATTTTCGTTGCGTAAAGTACAACTCAACTGAGTGGACAGAAGTGACATTTTGGTGAGTGTAGAAAGTGGCCAGTAACAGCTGGATATTTCATTTAACATTGGTGGTCTTTTTTTAAACATTTAAGAATAGGTAGAGTTACATCAAACGTGACTGATGTCATTATACATGGTAGATACAATCAAGGGTCAATCAGGTCAAATCTGAAATTTTCTTGCATAGAGGTTGACAAAAAAAAAATTTGAAAAACACTGAATTATCATCATTATTTGAGAACAGCAGCTGGTTGATCGTGTAGTTTCTGCTAGGTTGGGTTTTTATTTTTCTAGATGTTTTTAATGTCAAGAATGGGTCTAATTTCGGCTGAACAGTGGCAATTTGGCACCAGGGTATTGTCTGCCAACGGGGTCTACAGCATTGACTATGGATGAGTAAGGAATCCCTGGGGAGCCAGTGCCAGCAGCAGGCGTCCTACACAAATGTGCGCTTTGAAAGAAAGCTGCCATTTTAATAATTCTCATTCTGAAAATCATCTGTTTTCTTACAGAGGAATTTTAACAGTGACATTAACACATCTGGACTGGGTCTTCAGGACACAGCAGAACCGTTCACGCAGTCCACTTAATAATTATTATTGTTACATTCATATCAGTGTACCAGGTGGCCATGTGCACAGATGTGGCTTGGTCTGGAAGGGAGGGTGACAGCTCCTTCCATCACAACAGCGCCCCCTGTGGATGACCATGGCTAACAGCTAGGGCCTCCCTCAGAATGCAGACAAAGCGGTGCACATCGCGGAAGGAGTTGTAGAGCGGAACTGGGGCGACCCTCAGGACGTCGGGCTCCCTCATGTCGCACTGGAAGAGGAGTGTTACCAGAGGAACGTAACTATCACCACAATCATCACCTGGATCAGACTGCGGTGATTCACTGCTAAGTACAGAGAGTACAGGGAATCTGTTTTAGTGCAGGTGGTGGCATGAAGCATACGATCAAATACACTGTCAAGATAAAAAGCACAAAAAGCATAAATCGCATGCAAATAAGAGATAAAAGGAAAAATAATGTGCCATTAATAAATAAACATGTAGACGTTTAGATAAAGGTGAGAGAACCAGCTGTAGGGTACAAACAGCTTTGGACTGCATGCAAATAAGCTTGTAAAGGCAGTAAAAGTATGAAATACAGTGGATCCCTGAATCATTCTCAGTTACAACTATCATCTAGGTAACTATAGGCAGTAAAGGAAAAGAAAACAGGCCTCCTAACCTGAACACTCACCATGTGCAGCAGAACCAGCAGGTTCCCAAGAGAGTCGAAATGCTGACACTCACGCACCCAAAAAGCACAGCCCGTCTGGCAGATTTGCACAGTAGAAAGCGTGCATTGTACTCCATATTTGCATTTATTTCCCGCTGTATTTATTTTGCATCTATTCCCTGCTCAGCGTGCAATTTGAAATTTTGGTGTCACTTTCTATGATTGCCATGTCTATAAGAATGTATGAACACATTTGTGACACATGCATTCATAAAGCATTATCAACATGGCTGTAAATACTGTATTTGTAAAAAAGCATGTTTTATTATAAGCATGTTTATTAAGCATTATGAATGCTTTACGAAGCACTCAACTATAATGCAGATACCTTCAAATGCAGTACAAAGCATCCTTAATGCTTATTCTGACCGTTATAATCCATTATAAATAAGAGCTTCATTGGAGTGCATGGACTATTATAATCAACATTATAATGCCTTATGACTCAACAGAAAATGCTGTAATGCTTTATTAAATTCTTATACTGACCATTATAATAGATTATTAAGGTATCTATAACACATTATACACTCACCTAAAGGATTATTAGGAACACCATACTAATACGGTGTTTGACCCCCTTTCGCCTTCAGAACTGCCTTAATTCTACGTGGCATTGATTCAACAAGGTACTGAAAGCATTCTTTAGAAATGTTGGCCCATATTGATAGGATAGCATCTTGCAGTTGATGGAGATTTGTGGGATGCACATCCAGGGCACGAAGCTCCCGTTCCACCACATCCCAAAGATGCTCTATTGGGCTGAGATCTGGTGACTGTGGGGGCCATTTTAGTACAGTGAACTCATTGTCATGTTCAAGAAACCAATTTGAAATGATTCGAGCTTTGTGACATGGTGCATTATCCTACTGGAAGTAGCCATCAGAGGATGGGTACATGGTGGTCAGAAACAATGCTCAGGTAGGCCGTGGCATTTAAACAATGCCCAATTGGCACTAAGGGGCCTAAAGTGTGCCAAGAAAACATCCCCCACACCATTACACCACCACCACCAGCCTGCACAGTGGTAACAAGGCATGATGGATCCATGTTCTCATTCTGTTTACGCCAAATTCTGACCATTTGAATGTCTCAACAGAAATCGAGACTCATCAGACCAGGCAACATTTTTCCAGTCTTCAACTGTCCAATTTTGGTGAGCTCGTGCAAATTGTAGCCTCTTTTTCCTATTTGTAGTGGAGATGAGTGGTACCCGGTGGGGTCTTCTGCTGTTGTAGCCCATCCGCCTCAAGGTTGTGCGTGTTGTGGCTTCACAAATGCTTTGCTGCATACCTCGGTTGTAACGAGTGGTCATTTCAGTCAAAGTTGCTCTTCTATCAGCTTGAATCAGTCGAGCCATTCTCCTCTGACCTCTATCATCAACAAGGCATTTTCGCCCACAGGACTGCCGCATACTGGATGTTTTTCCCTTTGCACACCATTCTTTGGTTGTGCGTGAAAATCCCAGTAACTGAGCAGATTGTGAAATACTCAGACCGGCCCGTCTGGCACCAACAACCATGCCACGCTCAAAATTGCTTAAATCACCTTTCTTTCCCATTCTGACATTCAGTTTGGAGTTCAGGAGATTGTCTTGACCAGGACCACACCCCTAAATGCATTGAAGCAACTGCCATGTGATTGCTTGATTAGATAATTGCATTTATGAGAAATTGAACAGGTGTTCCTAATAATCCTTTAGGTGAGTGTATATGATAGCTTTAAATAAAGTGTTACTGTCATTTTTTCTTGATATGTTGTTTTTATTGGTTTCCCTTTAGTCTATGCCTTGCTGTCTGACCTTGTCAAACATGACTAGATATATTCTTATTCTTAATCCTGCTCTGTAGGACAAAAAAATAATAAACCTTATTTCATGTCAACAGAAAGGGTACCTACAGTATAAGGCTACAGAGCACGGAGGTCCTCACTGGAGGACATAAACGCAGACGGGTTCATAAGCCGGCAGGGGCTGCAGGTGTGCTCCTGTATATCGATTTATTTAGTGATACCATTGTTGGTGACCGAAATGCGTGACCTATGGTGCTGTGTCCCAAATTACACTTCCAGTGCTGTCACATACAGACTGCCAGCCCCACACAACTGTTACACAGCCTATTACCCTGTACACCATAAACGGAGCTCTAAGCAATCACAAAAATAGAAAGTGAGGGTGTTCCTCAATATCCGCTCCTGACTGTACTTGTGTTCTCATGTACCCGTTTTACATCATCTTCCATTCCCGAAGACCAGGTCCAATACCAAGAACAGAAGTACGGAGGACCATAAAAATCCCCCAATGTCGTTCTTGCTCCACCACAAATATCAAGGATACATCAGCTGCATCATCGCCAAACGAAGACCAATCCCATGATTCATTGTGCATCAAGTTCATGCCAAGATCACAAGTACAATCTCTGCATTCTTGGTTTTGAGAATTACCCTAAGTGTCCATATTTATTGTTACGAGCCGTTCATGTGTGATGTCACCCCTTTGGGTAGCTGCACATCTCTTTCAGCATCCAACCAACGGATTCTATTCTCATGTTTTGCAGAAGGTATCATGCTTGCTGAAAATTACAATTAGTTCACTGTGTGTGGAGTAAGATCCAAGCAGACTGAGGATGAGCTGGCATTCACTCGGCTAATGCTAAGTTCACACTACAGGATTTTAGCCTTGATTTTACACTCGCCCACAGTTTTTGGAGATGGAGGACAGAACCCTCAGATCAGAGGCACATGTTTAAAGACCTGATGGCGTCGCAGATGTGTCGCAGATGTGTCGCAGATGCACACCAGTTATCTAGCATGCTAAATATCTGAACCCGCCTGCGAATCCCGTAGTGTTAAAAAAGTGTTGCAACTGGCAATGAGTGCAGGGATGAGCCACAGCCGTTGGGGTGAGGCGTAACTCGAGGGAGGAATTTTTAGCTCATTGACACTAATGAGAGAATTGTCATTTCCTCATGTTACTTCTTGCGTATCTTTTCGTAAGAAAATGTAGTTTGGAGACCAGACAGACTCATCAGTGATTCCTCCTGGTGAAAGATCTTGTAGTGAATGACCTCCAGTCGATCACTCATGTAGTGTGGAAAACACAACGACTAGTCGTGTAGTGTGAAAGATACAGCAATCCGATGACTTGGAAAGTCGCATATTATGAACTTAGCCTTAAACGCAAATTCCCATTCTAACAAAGCACAGAAACTTCCAGAAGTGGGTGGAGGACGGAGGGGGCACTCACAGCGACCGCCCGCCTCTCCAGCTCCCTGAAGATGTTGGTGACGGGCACGGAGAAGCAGAGCGAGAGCTGGCAGCCACGTTGAGCCGGATCCGAGGGCGTCATGATGCGCACGTGGGCCTTGTGTGGGTCGGCGTCCTCGTGGCCGAAGTTCCGCTTCAGAAGGTATTCCAGGTATCCCGTCAGGAGGACAGACTTCTTCCTCAGAGCCTGCATGCTGGTCTGGCTGAAGATCTGGAGGAAGCCGTAAGGGCAGAAGGATCCCGACCCAACGTTAACCGCGTCTAGCGGTTATTAAGAACTGGCAGTACAGTCAAACAGAACTGGGACAAAGAACCAGGCCTGCTGATGTACCTTTGGACACAGTTACACTGAGACTGTAGTATGCTGCAATGGATGAAACTAAGAATTTGGAAATCCTAACCAAACAGAGATATACACTGTCAGAAAAGGTACAAACAACATCAATGCACCCCCAATGGTACAAAACATTCCTGAGTCCAATGCTGTGCCTTAAATTAGACTAAAAGTTATTTACGTACAACTGTAGGGTACAATTGGCAGACCCTTGAGGGTACAGCCTCACTGACAAGAACTTGTACCCTCAAAAGGTACAAACTGGTACTTTTTTCCTAACAGTGTGGGAAAGAGGAGTGATGTTCTTCCACTGGTGGAAAAAAAAGAAAGAAAAAAAACAATGCTCTTTGTTCAGTTTTAACATTTTTCACATTTATAAGTGACTTGTCTGGTGGGCAGCTTTAACATAATGCCTATTGAGGAGACTGTTCCACATCCCGGGCCATCCCACTATGTGAGGATCAGGAATGAGAAGTTACCACGTCAAAAAGCATCTCGTAAGGCAGAGCTCAGCTATGCGGAGCTGCTGCGCATTTGCCCGTCTGCCTGCTGTGTGTTTTAGCCAATAAAATTACAAAGATGGAAAATGCGAGCATGCAGAGTAAACAGGAGATGTGCACAGACATGACAGATCTTAACAGCTGTAGACACCTGGTAACTTACCTCTAGACTGGCCTGGAGGGAGCACACTAGTAATATGGGCTGGTTGGATAGTCTGTATCCTCCAACACCAGGAATCAGCTGCATTTCTACAGAACATAATGTACACTAATTATTCGTTTTCATATGCTTTTGGCTCAGCTGAAGAAAGACACAATCAAAAGTATCTATGATCATGTCCTATAGAAGCAGAACAAAACAAAAAGTAAGGTAATCATGATGATGAGATTAAAAGTGTTCCGTATTGGTGCATGTTATAGCACACATTTGCCAGAAGATGGCACCATAGGCCAATGAGCATCTGCTGTACTGGCATCTACTGTAACAAAACAATACAACTCATGGCAAAAATGGACGGACAGGGAGAAATGCTGCCTCTTTGCAGATAGCTGCTTAGGGAATTCTTTAACTATTTATCCATTCATGCAGAATGGTTATTTTACTACAGCAATACACACTAAGTGCCTTGCTGAAGTTCCTCTCTTAATATAAAATGGCAGCCTGATGTTTACAAGGTTGTGTCATTAAAAATTGTGCCCCCTACTGCCTACACACATCATACAGAAAATCATAGGTACAGGCTGGTTACAGGGTACAGCACTGAAAACTACAGGTAAAATGACAGATCTGAATTAAAAGGTGCCCGCCCTCAGAGCCAGATATCGCCTTTCCTGTAGCCATGTTGCTCATCTGTGGAATTTACAACCCAGGATAAGAGCGGGATGTATACAGGATTTGCTTAAAGCCTGCCGAAAAGGCTCCAGGTCGCCTCCTTCAGGACCAGCCTTGTAATGTACGAGCTTCAGTGTGGAGAACGTGCGCGACTGTACCGTTATCCATCAGAAACCGCGACTTCAGGTCATGCCCCCACCAGCCCCACAGCCTGTGGGAGAGAGTAAGAGCGGGCTGAGACTGCGCGGCTCATTTGGGCGTGCTATTCCCGTCAGTCACGGGTCGGGCTGCCACGAGGGTGGCACGATGCCTTCCAGGAAGAACGGCGCCATGGGCCCATTCATCACTCTGTAATTAGACACCCGTCACAGGAGCCACGTTAATGCTAAGTGTGAGGGGATCACACAGGACTGAAGCTCTCGGTGGCACAGAGATCATCGCAGGTCCTCAAATCCACAGTTCCGGGGTCTATGGGCTCCTCTGGCCTCTTTAACGTTATTGGCGTGAAGATGGAATTCATCCAATTAGGGAAATAATTAGCTTGACAGGGTGCTGAGGATCCCCAGGTAGGATGAAGACCTGTGCACCGACCCCCGGACCATCTTCGGGGGCTCTGTACTCACGCTGGCCTGACGCTGCCCGAGTGCTTCTCGTGGATGAACGCTCCAGCCAAGCCGCCTGCTCCAGAATTGACGTACTGCACACAGAAAACAAGGCCGTCAGCCCGGCCCTCCCAGTTTATTCTGCACGGCTACCAAGCCAGTCGTACATCATAGTTGCTTCTCTGCTTAGTATCTTGCAGGGAATTTCTCAGCAAACAGGAAGGGGCCGACACCCCCTACCGGCTCCCCCTCAAACGCCGCTTCCGCCGCCAGCTCACCTTGTAGGAGCACCAGCAGGCGAAGTCCACGCCCCAGTCATGCAGCCGCAGTGGCACGTTCCCCACGGCGTGTGCGCAGTCGAAACCCACGAGGCAGCCCTGTGGGACAGAGCCCCCCAAGGGGAGCAAATGCTCACACCCTCGTGCAATATCATGGTGCAGTAACCCCATTCAGATCAACGTACCAGCATTCAGTGTCCTTTGCTGCGATGATGTCCTTCACTGACGAGGGGGGGGTTAGTGATAAACCCCTTAAAAGGTGACCTTCAGAAATACCTACATTACTAGCTGCTTAATATGGACAAAGCACATACTGTACGATAAACCGTAATCCGCTAAAATAAATGGCAACTCTTATGAGACTATTTACGGATTGAGTTACTTTGATTTATGCTGATCTTCTGAGTACATCTGTATGTTTAGTGACTGTCCTGTGTCAGCCGCACCCCCTGTCCAATGGGATGATTCAGCTCTACAGTGAAAACCAGAGTTAAGCTCCAGTAGTTTCAGAAAGAGTAGGATAAAACAGGGACTCAAAACGATCTGAGGGAATAAGAACCTTCATAAGAAGGGTGTGAAAGCTCTCCATCGTAACGCTTTGGGAGGTAAAGAGACTTACAGAGCTCTTTAAAGAGTGCAATCCACGCACCTGCGTATTAAACAGCTGTAGCGGTTCATTCGACAGACAAGGAAAAAAAAAACCGAAGGAATCTTTCGCCTTATGTCGCAAACAAGTGTGCCAGCAGAGGGCAGCACTGTAACACGGAACATTTAAGCTTCCTGCTCTCTTAAAGTTTTACATGTCAAATACTATGGGGTACGGGGAAAAAAAATCTTTAAAAGAAAAATGGGAGTGCAACATTCTTTTGGGCCGAGATCAATACAGGGCTTTAAGTGATTTAAAAGTTCCTCGAGAGATTGCTGATACGGCAAAGTCTCCTGTCTGAAGCTGTCCACCTCAGCTTCAGTTTAAATCACATCTGAAAATAGGCCCAGGAGGGGGACGTCAGGGGCCCCAGCCTATCGCCCCAAGACGCTATGCTAAGTGCACTGATTTTTCAGATATCTCTGCAGGCGGCAAGCTCACCTTCTCCTGGCCAGCTGTGGCGATGGCGGCCATGTCAAACAGCTGTCCTGTGTAATACTGCACTGCGCTGAACAGGATGACAGCGATGGAATCTCCCTCCTTCTCGATGGTGGTCAGGATGTCCTCAGTGCGCAGAGTGTCCTCTCCCTACCAAGCAGAGAGCATCGCTGTCATTTAGAGAGGCCCAGCTGTCTTATGTCACAAGGCCCCGCCTTTCAGAAATAAAGTATATGAATAAGGGCACCTTTCAGTCGCTAATGCACAACATCTCAGCTAGAGAGAGTCTAAACCAGCCACAAGTAATCACACTAGAGAGAGTCTAAACCAGCCACAAGTAATCACACTAGAGAGAGTCTAAACCAGCCACAAGTAATCACACTAGAGAGAGTCTAAACCAGCCACAAGTAATCACACTAGAGAGAGTCTAAACCAGCCACAAGTAATCACACTAGAGAGAGTCTAAACCAGCCACAAGTAATCACACTAGAGAGAGTCTAAACCAGCCACAAGTAATCACACTAGAGAGAGTCTAAACCAGCCACAAGTAATCACACTAGAGAGAGTCTAAACCAGCCACAAGTAATCACACTAGAGAGAGTCTAAACCAGCCACAAGTAATCACACTAGAGAGAGTCTAAACCAGCCACAAGTAATCACACTAGAGAGAGTCTAAACCAGCCACAAGTAATCACACTAGAGAGAGTCTAAACCAGCCACAAGTAATCACACTAGAGAGAGTCTAAACCAGCCACAAGTAATCACACTAGAGAGAGTCTAAACCAGCCACAAGTAATCACACTAGAGAGAGTCTAAACCAGCCACAAGTAATCACACTAGAGAGAGTCTAAACCAGCCACAAGTAATCACACTAGAGAGAGTCTAAACCAGCCACAAGTAATCACACTAGAGAGAGTCTAAACCAGCCACAAGTAATCACACTAGAGAGAGTCTAAACCAGCTACAAGTAATCACACTAGAGAGAGTCTAAACCAGCCACAAGTAATCACACTAGAGAGAGTCTAAACCAGCCACAAGTAATCACACTAGAGAGAGTCTAAACCAGCCACAAGTAATCACACTAGAGAGAGTCTAAACCAACCACAAGTAATCACACGGTTTCACATGAACCTCCAAAATGCTCTGAATTGTAAACCATTTTCCATTTCAAACCCATCTTTTGTGTTGTTTAGTACACAGATTTCAGAAACACGGATATTCCAGAAACGTGGACCTAAAGCATAAACAGCCCAGCCCAACATGAACGCTCATTTTTATCCCCCAGAGCTGGAGACTGACATGACAGGTAGACATGTTTGGACAATTAGACCTGCTATTCCAATGATCATTTAACATTTTCAATAAGCAACAAATCACAGACATGCACAAGCCTGCTTATAATATTAAAAAGGAGTTTGACAGTATCGGTTGCAGTAATTAATGTAGTGGCTTCGATGTCGCACGCTAGCCTGCAATACATTTTGTGTCATCAATCCTTTGAAAGAGAGACCTTATGTTAGTTTAGCTTATTACAAATAAATCAATGACAAGCCTTCATTTTTATGATTCTGGTATCTAAAGTATGAATCCATCATGCTCCCCATCGAAGTAATGCTTGCTATTTCTTAACAAAGCAATGTTAAACAAAAGACTGAGTGGACATTGTCCTATTATAGTACTTTAATGTGCATTAATCTCCATGGCAAAAAATAAAAGCACATTGTCACTATGGGAATTAGGTATCGTTACACTTGATAACTGCATGAGTAACACACAGCAGAGTTTTGTTAGAGTATTAGAAGCAAAAGGTATTTGTGCCATTTCCTTCTCTCTCTGAGACTCTGCCTGTTGTCATAAGCATTTGACCTAAGGCAAATGCAAAGTTATTTGGACAGGAGTGCAAAATACACTAAAATGAGAGTAAACAATAAGGAAGGGGAGCTACAGCAGATGACAGTGCTGTCTACTTAAATCCAAGAGCGTGTCTCCCTACGAAATGGGCGCAGGCTCACAATTCCATTTAGAAACGCCGCAATCGATACACAGCCGTCAGAGCAGAGCCGGCTGCTGATGCTCTATTGTCACCGCGCGCCTTTAAACCGTCAGCTTTTTAATTCCGTGCTGAAAAGGTGCATGTATCATACTGGGCTGGGGAATACATCACCTCCCTGGGCCTGATCAGGAGCAGGCTGTGCTGCGGCTCATATCCCCGCAGGCGTATCTGGGACTGCACGGCGTACTGTAGATGGACAGATTTTATTCGCCGACATTTTATTCAATTTATTAATTGTGAATTTTCAGTAGCACAATATACACCCATTTAGACAGTATGAAAGACATTTAGACATTAACAGACACTAACTATAAATAAACGACAATATACAGTGAGAGTGCAAGGAATGTCAGGGTACACAGAATTCCATACTAATGACTAATATAAATAGATAAATAGTATTGTACAGTGAACGAATGAATGTTCTGTGAATGGGCCTAAGCGGTGCTGATCCATTGAGGGAGTTGGCCACCTCCCACGCCATAGAATTGTAGGATGTAATGTACGGGGGTGGGAACGGCATTCCATATGCTCCTTGTAAAGATCACTGGCCCCCATTACTCAAAGTGCATGAAACATGACAGTGGATCCACAATGAGGCCGAGAAGCAACCGGAAGGTTTATGGATGCAGAACGAGACGGTTTGCAGTGCTGGAGCGTTGCGGAGATCCTGTTTCCCTCCCAAGTGAAACACGGGACCGGGAGAGCGGCGGGGTCTCACGTAATCAGAGGGGAACGCCTTATCCTCAATGAGGATTTTGTGCCGTCTGGCTGTGGGTTTGTAGAAAGACAGCTGCAAAGCACATTGATTAAATCAGACATCAGAAAAGATGCCGGACAGCGAAGGGGTTAATGCTGAAATATTGATAAATAGTACTTTACCAGCAGAAGGTGCAAATTAACCGTCAAGCCATTCATCAAAGCCACCTCCTCAACCATAGCTCCTGAAAACAAGAAAAAAATAAATTAATATAGCAAAAGGAAACACGTTCCTTTGTTTACAGATAATTATCATCATAGCAGCTACCCTATAATTAAAAATGTTTTGTGGTTTGCAGATAGTCTTTATTATAAGGCACCTGTTTAGACGCCTATCCTGAATTGCAACTCGTACCAGGGCTTAACATTTTCTATGATTTTTAGCATCTGTCAAAATTTTACATCAGAGAAAATTGATTTATTGACTTTCAGATGGTCCTGCAAATGTATTTTACCTCAAATGAACCGCACAAGCTGCAACATCTAAGTTAATTAAGGAAGGTTAATTGAGTTTTGATATTTGTTGTGCATCGTGAGGGACCAGCATACTGCGGCGGACATCAAAGGGAGAGCGTGGAGGCCGTCGTGACCCCAAAGTGACCTCACCAACAAGATGAGCCATCATTTCTTCTATAGTGTTCTCAGCGCAGACCCAAGGCCGGCTTCCTTCTGTATGGCCATGAACTCCACTGTAAACAACAGGAGCTTCAGGTATTGTGGACAAAGCCCATTAGAACTATGGCTTGGTACACTCACTAGGGTTACTGATCCTAAAGGTTGCTGAAACACAAGACATAGGCTCCACATCCGGCCTTAAACACCACTCACGTTTTTGCCCATTTGTCCAACTCCACATCAAGATACTCCTTGGTTTTCTTTGGCTGCAGCCCGAGTGAGTTTCCCGCCAGATAAACGCAGTCCTCCGTGCCGTGGACGAGCCCGGGGTCAGCTGCAGCGAGATGACAACCGCATTAGCATAGCCTTTTCTGCCAGTCGACGGCTCTGTAGCGAACATCTGCCTTCATTTAGAGGCACACAAAGGGTCCCGGGCGTCATCTCACATCTATTCACACGCTGAAGTTTCCGAGACAAACTGCGGTTTGTGTTTTATGGTGCCGACCCTTAGCCTACTAAGACCTCCGGCCTGTTTCACAAGGACTTTATGTAAAGCGAAAAATCCTCCACAATAAAGACAGCACAGGTCCAGATAAAGTAAAACTTGCAGGAGTACAGTGCGACCTCTCTGACTGCACATCCAGAGTCTATTTCCATCTCTCTTTTTCTTTAAGTGGGTGGTCTGCAAACGCTTGTTATTACAGACCTGATGGAGATCCATAGGGACTGAACACTGTCTCATTCATTAAAACACGCACCAGAGATAGGAAGAGTGTGGGCCATTTTCCACATGATATTACAGAAACATTCTTTAATAAATGTCCACATGCTAAAAATATCAGGATTAGGGTAACTATTCAAAATTCAAATTCTGCCTTCAAGCTTCTCCAGGATCTAGAATAAATCAAAAAATGCACAAGACTATTAAGTAAATTCATCCGCCTTCACTGTCATAAATCAGCTTTTCACAGTATGTCCAAATTACCCTCACAAAATGTATTATCTCTCTCTCTCTCACACACACACACACACACATATAATGTATAATATAATAATGTATGTATCAAATGTGGAGACTTAATCACGATTATTGTACAACAGCCATAAAATTTTTATATATATACTTATGTTTACACTTCTGTTTCAGTATAAGGGGTGGTGGGTAGTTCTGTAAGTTAGGACTCTAAGCCTCTGATCCGAAGGTCATTGGTTCAAATCCCTGGGTTGGCAGAGTGATGTCACCATTGGGCCCCTGAGCAAGGCCCTTAAGCCTAATTACTCCAATGACTGGCTGACCCTAATCTCTGAACTGTGTGTCACTTTAAACAGTGTTTGCTGAATAAATTGAATATAATTTACTCAGTAAGTAAAAATGAACTTTTTTTGCTTGTCATTGCAGTCTATTATAACGGATTTTTGTTTTATTTGAAGTTGTATAAAAGTGAACCGAATACTGATTATTCTCTGTGGCAGTGTGGCTTAAAAGCATTATGTCTCATTTGAAAGCTAACAGAACAGAAATCAGCACAACAGTCATCCCCAAACATGCCTCACTGTCTGCAGACGGGAGACCATCGTGCCATTCTGTACACTGCTGAGTAGGTATAACTTTGGTAACGAAGATCTCGATTACAGAGACATCTCAGATAAGGGCTATACTGCTTAGGTTTAGGTGGATTTTAAGGAGAAGGAGAAAAAAAAACTCAACCAGGTTCTCTGAAATTAAATTCTACATTGATTAGACTTCCTGATCCGAAATGGAAAATGCAGGCCCAACAGCAAACACCCCAAACATCTCTATATGGAGGAGAAGGACTGCTGATTCTACATAGTATTCAAAATTATACTGTTGCGTTCACAAATGGTTCAAAAGTTTATTTACTCGACTGGAAGGCGACTTACTTGTGCATGTATTTTAGCATTTGGTCACCTGAATTTGGCATCTGCCACCAAAACACCACTTTTTCCACCATAAAAGCAGGTTTGTGCCCACCATCTTGCACCAGACATAAAGACAGTGTTACCAGCATCAGTTGGATTTTTCTGTCAACTGACTTTTGATCTTGAGGGGGTCTGGGTTTGCTGAGACTTACTGGGAGACAGGTCTGTGGTTTTGGGCATGTGGAACAGCCCCCGCAGGTGTCCCAGCTCGTCGGTGCCGTCAAGGTGCACGGCCAACTCCGCCGAGGCTGGGCTGCAGCCCAGCTGCGCCGAGATCCGCTCCAAAATCTCCGCTGGGGAGGCATGGGAGACAGTGCCATCCTCCATGCTGGCAGAGGAAGGAGAGCTCACTGGATGGGGAAGGTGCCAAAACAGGACGCCCCAACATCCCACCTGAAACATCAGCTACTACCCACAATTTCATGGCAGTGGGAACGGCAACAAATCAACAAAATATGAATATACTGATTTAAATTTAAATCTAATTAACGTGGGGTGGACTACAGAAACCCTCATCAGGCATGTCTGGGGAAGGTGTGTGGTGCAGAGGATTCAGCCTCAGTGCCCATATTCATAAGGTTGTGGATTCAAACCCCATAGTCAACAGAGTAAGTCCCTTCAACCCCAAAATGTTCCTGGGATGCCAAATAAATGACCGAGCCTGCACTCAGATCAGATCCCTCCAAGACAGTGTTTCTCAACCCAGTCCTCAGGGAACCCCAGCCAGTCCACGTTTTTGCTTCCTCTCAGCTCCCAGCCACCTGTACCAGCTATTCGATGTTCCTGATTGGCTGGGAGCTGGGAGGGAGCAAATACGTGGACTGTCTGGGGTTCCCTGAGGACTGGGTTGAGAAACACTGCTCCAAGACAAGCAACATGGAATACATGAAGTTTAAAGTGTTCTTAAATTATCGTACAAAAAAATCATTTCAGAATATAAATCAATTGTCAGACTGTCCCACAAATTATAAAATTTGTATAGGAGTTTAAAAGGCATTTCCCTATTTTAGAGTCTCTTTAAAACTTGTTATGCCTATGGGGAAATCCATGTTTTTATTTACATTCCTCAAGACGTTTGTAATACAATCACCATAACCTGTAATATTTTGTCCTATACAAGTAATACACAGAATACCTGGTTTCATCTGGGGGCTTACGGCGAACAAAAAGGTGACGTTATGCTGCATGAAGCCGCATAACTTACTTTCCAACACTATTAAACTACCTTCCAGCGTCGCTTTGGGAATAAAAATGACTATTTGACAAGATTAATCGAATAATATCGGTAGATTATCGGGAATATTACTTACATTAAATTAGTACTGGAGTAATGCGGAAAATTGGTCCTGGTGCAAGATGACTAATGATTTTCTTTGTGAGACAGTAGGTCGATGAGTCCAAAGGCAAAAACACTGAACTGTGACACGCAGATTAACGGGGAACTTCAGTTTTTAACTATTAACCATCGATAGATAACGACGGCAGCAACAAACAAGACAAAAAGCCTCCTTTGTCTTTTAAAACGAAACTGATGCGTGGGAGGTGTATTTCCCATTCAATCATAATTACTCATAAATACTGCTACATTTTGCCATTCATATTAGGAAATCGTGACACTGACGCTACCCACTCATCTGAAAGTGTTTCATGTCTTGCCAACAAGCGAACTTTGACCATACACTGAATTTTCTGCTTGAAGAATATCTGCCTTTGAGTGCATTAAAACGAAACCAAACAGGGAAACATGAACTGATACTGAACACGGCAGCTGAATCATGGGTTTGAGATTTAAATACAATGCTTTATGGAGGAGAAATATAGATACGGATTTTTAAGCTGTTGGCTCGCAGAGGTGGAGATTTCAGGTCCAGAGAGTCGAATCCAGACCAAGATTTTGTTTCAACCGCAACCAGTTGAGTACTCTGTGACTATGATTCTTTATGCTCAGCTAATTGGTTGAAACAAAATCTTGGTCTGGATTTGACTCTCTGGACCTGAAATCTCCACCTCTGATGGCTCGGCATGTAAAATTAACGTGACATGGTCAGGTGGTCAGCTTTTTTAAAAAACAATGTTCACGTAGTTGCATGAATAATTTGGAGATCTGATCCACCCTTTTCTGCAAAACTCTAAACACATTCTCATTCATCTAAATACATTTTGCATCTCGCTGAACTTTAATGCCAAAGGCAAAACACAGCACATAGTAGTCTTCATTTAAACATAACAACTCAAAACTGTTAACACGTTTCTAAACAAGGCACAAGGAAGACACACCTCCCGACTCTTCTCTGTTCTGGCACCAAGTTGGTGGAATGAACTCCCCCTAGATGTCCGAACAGCTGAGTCACTGAATGTCTTCAAAAGACGACTTAAAACACACCTTTTCCAGAAATACCTGAATTAGCACTTCTGACATTATACTTGCATTACTAAAAAAAAAAAAAACACTTTTCCAACAGAGTATTAGATCGATGGTATTCATAGCCTTGGTTTTTACTGAGCTAGTATCGGGAAAAATTCATTGTGGAGTCTTAAAGCACTTATGTAAGTCGCTCTGGCTAAGGGCGTCTGCCAAATGCTGTAAATGTAAAATGTAAATGTAAACACGTGAAGGAGCCAATTAGTGACCAGAATAGAAAATACGTGCCAGATGACAGTGCAAGTGCCATAGGTAAGTTGAATTTCAAGGTCAGGGTATGAACACCCAGTCTGTGATGTAGACAAATTTCCCTCTTCTGACCCAGCCTTGAGACATAATGAGGCAGAATCCATAATCTTCCTTGACTAGCAGTCAAGGAAGAGTATGGATTCTTCCTTGACTAGCAGTTGCACAATATTTTACTACAAAGTGCCTTTCATGTGATTTTTTTTAACTTTGACCTTTACAGTAACTGTTGAATACTGTAAAATATTAGATTTTTACATATAGTTGTATACAAACTTTTTCTTTACTGTAGTCTTGTGCGGTTGGTTTCCAATTTTGCAATTAAACGTGACAAACCATGCCCACAGTAAACCGGTTTTTCTATATGCCAGCAACAGATTTCACTGGTAATATTTAAAAGTTTTTGCTGTAGCATGTAATGACTGCGTTCAGTATTGTTTATGTAGTGTCTGGCTTTGTGTGCGAGTTAATTGAAAGTTGGTTACAATTGGTTTTCAGCAAAGATAGTTTGAAAATAGGGTTTTGCGTTTACGGTTTTGAGAAATGGATGAAGTGTTTCAGGAAATGAATAAAGGGAGTGCTTTAGCAATTCAGAAAAAGCAGTAGGCTTAATGCCTGTGGTCAAATGACAATTTCATGACTAATGCTTGTATCATTGTCTGTACAGAGAATAGTGGAATAAGTCACCAACTGTACATGATCGAGTAGTACCGACAATACGTACATTATACATAAACATCTGGTAAGTTGTTTGCCAATGAGTGCCGTTCCTTACCCGGTACAGTAGGTCTCTATGATCGCAATTTAGACATTTTCTCCTGTGGATTGACTATATACAAATTAGCTAGTATTCCCGTGTGATATTTGACGATTTTATTCCTAAAATATTTCCAACGAGCAGGCTCAAGTCAAGCTGGCCGAGCTAAAAATCTGTGCGAAAGGCAGTATATACTTCTAAAAACCTGTTAGGTCAGGCAGGTTAATTAGGGAAACCTGTTACTGGTTAGGCTTCCATCCCATTTTATGACTTAGAAATAAGTGAATGGACCTACAGTATGTCATTGTTTTAGTGTTAACAGATATATGGTGGATTTAAATATGTGCGATAATGTGTGAAACATCGAGGAAATCGGTCTGAATACGGGTCATAAAACTGCTTTACTTTAGTCTTCTAATCAGAAACTTGGTACAATAAGCTTTACGGGTATTTTTTTAAATAATCTAAATGGTATTTAGAGCGTCTTCATCAGCCTATGTTAGAAATGCACTGTGGAGATATTCGTAGAGCATGTCTGATAAGGTGGATAAACCAATCACTGCATAATGCACACCCTCCACTTTTAACCCGTAAGGTGCTGCAACACTTGATTTTTTTTTTATCCAGCCACACACAATTCAGACCAGTTCAGATGGTTGCCTTCAGCCTAATTAGAGCCTATTTTCGCGTTATTTCCAGATCACACGCAATATTACCCTATTTTCTCTTCCCTTAATTTACACCCAGCAAACATGAGACATCTCCCAGACGTGCAGATCATGGCTATATGGGGTCGGTCCATACAGGACTATATCTTTACATATATCAGGTTCAGTATCTGGACGTCTGACTAGGACCTCTCTTCAACGTTGATATGTAGTTTAATATCTGAACGTCTAGGGCCCAATCCCAAACTACACCCTCGACACTCCGCCTTCATTTCGAGTCACACTCCCGCCGAGTCACCCTCACAACACGCCCTATACACTTAAACTGAAGGAAATTGTCACAAGAAAGATTTGAGACAGACTTGCCCTCGCAGCGCCTTTTTACAGTCTTCATTACCGGAAAGAGGAAATGCATTACGTAGTGATTTGACGAAAAGGATCCATCAAGAAGCTGTATTGTATTTTCTTTAATGACATATCAGTTATTTTAAAAAAGCACAGTTTATCTAATGCGAGAAGACGACGGCTACGTCGTCTTATTGCACTGAGCAATTTTAAGTATGTACATGTGTCATATTGACGATTGTACAATTTCTACCATAGCTAACTTAGTTTACACGCATAAAACATTACGCATTACTTCTGTACCAAATACCAGATCCAGATATGTAGAGGAAAAAACAGGCAAATATGAAACATAAATTGTTATTGCTGGTGTGATGTTGATCGAGTTTGCGTACGAATGTTTCTTCGCGTGGTTTCTAGTTTGAAAAGTACACAAAATCTCTCGTAATCGGATCACGATAAAATCTACCTGTACTGACCAGCTATAAATAACTGCTTTCCTAATTTTTTTTCTGCAGCGATGAATTATAACATGTAACATAGACTTTCTATGTGTATTTCACTGTGCTGTTAGAATCCAATTATTAAATTATCGCGCTGTTCTGTTTTCTGTGCGCTAGGAATTATGGGATATGGAAGTGGTAGTGAAATCGCGCGAGCCACCATCGTTGCCGACTCGCTAAAGGAGGGCATAATCGACCACTCCCCCTTAGCCCTTGCTGCTTTGAGACACACTTCAACATGGCGACGGGTCTCGGGAACGCGCAAACGAAGGCGGAGTGGTGAGGCGGAGTGTGTAGGGACCGGTTTGGGATTGGGCCTTGTTGGTTTTTGGACATTGAAAATTCAGTTTAATGCTCATGAATTCAACCCCCTTTAAATTAAACGGAATTTAAAAAAATATACCATATGCTCCCTCGCATCATTTTCTGAAATAATAAATGTAATCATGATCACATCTATACATCTACAATTCCACTTGTATATGGCGTAAACTGTCTCATCACATTCAAGATTTTTACAGCCTCTAACTTCCAACTACCGTTTTGCTTTATATATCCATAGCCACGCCCCTCGCGGACACTTTTGTGCACGCGCAGAGCGCGGGATTTTAAAGTCTGGTAGTAACTTGATGCGCGGTCGAACAAACATCCAGCTTGTTAGAGTATGTTAATAAAGGTAAGAGAACCAAGTTAATGCTACGCTGTGTTTAATGTCCTGTACACATTTAGTACGAGCCTTTTTTTCCTAGGGGTCAGTTTCACCGCTGACTAATTTAACTGTATGAAACATATGAAATATCAAAGCTAAAACCATGGGTTCCTTTAAATCAGAGCTAGATAAGATTTTAACAACTCTGAGATATTAGCTAAGTTCTCCCCAAACGAGCTTGATGGGCCGAATGGCCTCCTCTCGTTTGTAAATTTCTTATGTTCTTATGTTCTTATGTTCAACATTTTACACACATTTGTTTTTGTTGTTTTGGATGACAATGAGGTCAAATGCAATTTTTTAGTCTTCATATAATATGTTACGTTAAGGCCATAACGTAACATAACCATACCTGTAGTATTGTGAGAAGCACTGCTATTTGTCTGCAAGAAGCATGCACACACTCTCTGCATATCTAGTGCACAGTATGCTGGGGTCCAACCAGCGCCACAGGGTAAAAGCCATATACCATCTGCAGTTCAGTATGTAATCCATTTGAAGTTAAGGGGGTTTGGGCCTGGCCAGTATTTGGATGGGACACTCTGTTATAAAAATGGTGCTATCCTTTAGGTAAGATAGAAAACTCAGGTCCTGACTCTCTGAAACCATAAGTTGGTTGTACAGGATGGCGTGCTTTGTTGCATTCATGCATGTCAGATGTGTGTAGCATACTAGGCAGGGGCAAGGGTGGGAAAATGAGACCACAAGGTATATAAAATGAACGGATCAGTGTACAGTATATTTAAGGGGTGATCAGTTCCCCAGTACCAGGATGGAAAAAGACCTATGCCAGACACAAGTCACTGAAAAAAGAAAAAATATGTCTAAACGATATTGCAATAAAAAACAAAGTAACTCACCTGCCTCTCTAGAGAAACACAATTAAGTAACAAGAAAAAAAAAAGGACGCAGAAGAAAAAGTGGCAGTTAATCCCTACAACCGATGCACATTCACAAAAATATACAAATGAGTGACCAAAGGGGAAGAGTGCCAGTCGTAATCTATTTGTCTTTATCAGTCGAGAGTCAATTGCACAACCAAAACAGAAGGGGCAAGAACAACAGTTCTAATCTATCAAACAGTCCAATGTCAGATTCAGTAAATACAGTAGGTATATGACACAAATGGTGTGTTCCCATCTGAAGGCTATTTATATTCACTTCTGGATGGCGATGTGGAGTGGCAGATGAGACCTGGGCTGGACTTCCATAACGGATTGGAGAGAAAAGATGGAGTGACTTTGTTGGATTGAGAGCTGGTATGATACCTAACAGGGCATAACACCCTGTAGCAGAAGGGCTGCCAGTGGCTCAGTACTGCCTTTCCTGATACTGCATCCTTATTCTACTGTCAAAGAATGCTGTATATATAATTAATTTTTTTTAGTAGACTTATTGTGTGCTTCAGGTAAACTGTTCAATTTTTCTGACACTGCCTTGAAGTACCAGGTAGCTTAAACCTGCGTGACTGGGGAATTATAGCAAGAGTGAGAGAGAGTGACACATTTCATCCAAATTGCCTTCACTGAACTTCTTCGTGGGATATTACAAGAGACATTTTGAAAAGCGCGCATACACAAAAACCCCAAGATTATATTCAAGCAGCCTTGTATGAGAATGCTTTCATACCGTCAGTCAACCAAGTGTAAGCTTTCCATGGTAATGCACATTAAAAAAGAAGCCTCAGCCTTTAAACTCATACTGCCATCACACTCCGCAATCCCGCAATTTCCTCCCAACCCTAAATATTCCTTACAGAGCATAACGTTATTCAGTGTGTCTGCTCTACTGGTGTCGGCTGAAGTCAAGTATGTGGTGCGAGTTTCCGGGTCTGGGACTTAATGGATGCAGTATAGGCCCATGAATGAACTGATTCCCTACTCCGATACGTGAAGATGCAAAATATTGTGACTGGGGACTACTGCCTACCACACACACTGTATATACTGCCACTTGCACACTGCATACCACGCACACTATATATACTGCCATTTGCACACCGTACCATGCACACTGTATATACTGCCATTCACACACTGCATACCACACACACTGTATATACTGCCATTTGCACACTGCGTACCACGACACACTATACAGTATATACTGCCATTTGCACACTGCGTACCACGCACACTGTATATACTGCCATTTGCACACTGTCTCTCAATAGTATTTTTACACTCAACCTTTTTCTTTATCTTCTGTTTTGTCTTTGATTTTTAGCCCACTATTCCTTTACCTTTTCAACTTAATTTAGTGTAACTTTGTATTTATCTGTAGTCTTTTTGCACTGTCTCGGGAGCATGCCAGACTTATGTTTCAGTTTTACCATTATAACTGTGTGTGACAGACAAAGTGTTGAATACAAGCGACTTCCTGAAGACTGTTTCACACTGGGGAGAGGAAAAAACATGACACACTTACAAATTGTTCCCATAGGAGTTATTAAGGGAAAGAAGCGACTTCTGGGTACCTTATTTATTTTTGATGGATGGATGGATGGATGAATGGATGGATGGATTGAGTACTCAGTGAGGGGTGATACTGTATGTGGCTCTTTCCAGGCTGTGCTTGGCCCTCCAGGTGAGTTATTGATTTCCTGTGACCCTACCGTAGCTCTGATAAACTAAAGTGTGTTGCCCCTGAATCCGAGGAACTTTTATTCTTTCTGTAATATTGTGCTTGCCCTCCTGTTTGGCAAACACTATATATTAAGTGGAGGCTTCTCAGAAACTGTGTTGTTTTGGAAGGTTTCTTCTCTGCCTTCAGGCGGCAGACCCAACCTGACTGCCTTACCACAATATAAATCTCAACAAATGTAACTATGGTACCTCTGCCAGCTCCTAAACAGAATAATAAAATGATCAGATGTGAAAGTGTAGCTTTTAAAGTATCTATTTCATTTGTAAATCTGCATTACACTTTTGCGGAAGAGTGACAAGAATAGTCATTTTGTATTTTCTGGGTGGTATTGTTGGCTGTCGTATAGCTTAGGTTTGTGACTCCGGGGTGAAGAATCTCATGTCACATGTACTTAGTGCTGCGTTTGTTTGTCTTTATGTTGGATTTTGTTTGCAATTTATGTAATGTGTGTTTAATAAGTATCTTCATTCCTGCTCACTATGATAACTGGCAAAGCAGTGTCATATTTTAGTTTTTACCATAATCCCCTGTACTAAGTTGAAGCCCTGGTTCCTCCTGAGCCCATCAAAGTGTCCTTGAGCAAGACACTGAACCCCAAATTGCTCCCGGTGTGCAGGTTGGCGTCTTGCATGGCAGCCTTTGCCACCAGTGTATGAATGTGTGTGTGGATGGGTGAATGTGAGGCATGTATTGTAAAGCGCTTTGGTACTCGTAGGAGTAGAAAAGTGCTATATCAATGCAGTCCATTTACCGTTTACTAAAATGTAAAAGGTAGTTCGTGTTTGACCGCTGAGATTGTTTTTAGCTTACCATCAAACACAAAGGCAGACCTTTGTGTTTTTATCTGCTTTGATGCCTGAGCTGTAGGACGTTGGCTGTCTAACAAAAAGGACCTCAGATGGTCACCAATGCACAACGTCAGACTTGGAAAGGGCAGGTTAGGATTCGTCAGGCCTGGGGGGCAGCGTTTGCTCTGAATTAGAGAGAAAACTGTGCATTTGTAACTTGTGTGGTACACCAACCCATTGCACCATGACTGTGGCCAGTAAATCTCCCTTTCCCTTCCTCCAAAACACCTCATGGATCTGTCATACCGTTAGGAAGAACCAAGCATTTTTCTCCAGTCGTTTTTTGGCGATGATGTAATGCAGTGGATGTGTAATAATTCTGAGAACTTGTTCTGTTGTTCCTGTTTTTCCCCTCTGCTGGTGACAATTTACGAGTAGGTCTGTGGATTAAGACTTGCTGGGAGATCAGCCTGCAGAACCCAGTCTCTGCGTAGTTTCATCTCCATTTGGAGACTCCCTCAGGATGGAGGAGCTTCATCTTCTTCTTTTGAATATGCTGGTTGAAGCCAAAAGAATGAAGCTCTGCTTTGTTAATGGCTAGGCACCATGAGAAGATGCTGAGATTTGTTGCGACAGAGTGTAGCGCTGTGGACTCTATTCTTCTGTCCCTGGTCTCTCGGCATTGACCAGCATCTGTGCTAATAGCTACATGCCCTCCTTACATAATGTGCCGTATTTTCAAACATTCTGGGACTGGAAATTTTCAGAAAATGGGTTGATTAATTTGATGGTAATTACGATGCTCTAATTTGCATGTATGTCGGAAGAAGTCGGGTCTGTTCTATTCTTAGAGGTTGCAGAGGTAAGAGTCAACAGTGATATCCTGGAATATATATCCCAGTAATACACTCCTAGTGACAGATGCTCTGCAGAGATGCAGTGAGGATTGTAAATGGCCTAAATCCAATGCCGTGTTGCTCCTGCATTTTATAATCCGGAAGATCAAACGGAAGATTATCAGGGCAAGATAAGAACTTTCTACAATAAAATAATATATAGGAACATCAGCGGGGTGTTTCCTATGAAGTCAGTCAGTAGTTTTCAGTTCTCTGTACTCTGAACCAGCATGATGTCTGTATGATTCTTGTACGTCCTCATAAACATGTGTTTTTCAAATTTGATGTCCATAAGAAGGCAACTCTCTTCTTGTCTTTTAGGACATGGCTGTTTTCAGGCGTAATGCACAGTAGGGCCTTATTACTTATAGGAATATCAGAACAAAAGGTCAGGTGTGGGTGACAATTCCTACGTGGTCTCATTATGTCTCCTCATTTTCCTTTAGGCTCGTTTGCTGTTTTAGAGGGACAATTGCATACATTTTCAAATGCCCTGTCATTACCTGCTGGGGCAGGTAATGAAGCAGTGGCTGAACACATGGATGTGGGTCTTGTTACCATGGCGGCCACACTGAGACTGAAGGCCCACCTGACCGCAGTTTGGATTATCATGGTGGCCACGCTAACGCTAATGACCGCGTGGAACAGAAGGCAACGTCTGTCCGCAGGTCCGATTACCACGGCCGCCTCTAACACTAATGGCAGCATGAGACAGAAGGTCCACATGACCACAGATTGGATTATCATGGCAGCCACGCTAATGCTGTTAGCGGTATGAGCCAGAAGATCCACCCAGCCACAGGTTTGATTACCATGGTGGCCTCTCTAATGCTAATGGCAGCATGAGACAGAAGGCCTGCTTGTCCTCAGGCTGGATTAGCATGGCAGCAACGCTAACGCTAATGGCGGTGTGAGACAGAAGGCCTGCTTGTCCTCAGGCTGGATTACCATGGTAGCAACGCTAACGCTAATGGCGGTGTGAGACAGAAGGCCTGCTTGTCCTCAGGTTGGATTACCATGGTAGCAGAGCTAACGCTAATGGCGGTGTGAGACAGAAGGCCTGCTTGTCCTCAGGCTGGATTACCATGGTAGCAACGCTAACGCTAATGGCGGTGTGAGACAGAAGGCCTGCTTGTCCTCAGGTTGGATTACCATGGTAGCAGAGCTAATGGCAGTGCAAAGTGTCTGTGTGAGAAGCCTGATGGACAGAGGAAGGACAAATGCAAAGCAGGTCGTGCTGACCATTATTCATCGTTTTCCAGGTGTCATCCACAGTATCCTTCCTGCTAACAACATGGCAGCAATTTAGCTGTTCAGGTCTTTCACGTCACATGAAAAGCCTTCCTGACAGCATAATTTGAAAAGTGTGTGATGTTACATGGAGCCCGATTGGCTGAGGGATGACGGGTAAGCCATGGTGGACATGCCCGACAGAGATGATAACGCCGACCGTGAGATTAACACCACCACCGCTACGCTGCTCAGCGGGGGCTCCGCCTATTTTACACCTAATTATCCGATAGCTGTCGGCAGGGCAGATATTAGCAGGGAAGTGAAATTGAATGAGACTGGCACCTGGTGAGCAATCAGCCCGTCGGCGCCCCCTGTAGGGTGTCGCCGGGAAGTAGTCAAGACACCACCACCTCAAATTGGCTGTTGGTGACGGCTAATGACCTGGCACGCGTGACCGATGCTGCTAATCGCCTGAATCACCGAATTCACAATGAGTGGGCGATATCTGCTGAGAGTGATGACATATCCGGAATAGGAGTCCCTACGACCCTGTGCTAGACGGATTATTGGGAGGAATTTAAGTACAAACTAGATTGCAGCATATTTAAAATATCTCAGCTGTATGCACTACTGAGCTGTTTTTGCCGTAAACGTGGTTGTCATTGGTGAAAAAGATAAATAGTTTAATGTTCCCTGTTGTGTTATTATCAGGATGAATGTTGTGTGTGCTTTGCTTGTCACTATATTCACCATTTTATTTATCACTGCTGTGGACGGCTATTGCATAAATTGGCTCCAGAAACGAACTCTTTGTTCTCCTGTCATCCATGTCTTACACCGGGATATTTAGTCTTTAAAAAGCTCCAAAAAAATAGCTTCTGAGACCCAGTTGCTAAATTCTGGTGTTCTGCAGATGTTTCTGGCATTGTTTGTGCAGCACCGGAGAGCTTGGAGACAGGCCACAGGCTGGCAGGTCGCTGTGTTGGTGTCAAATCGGTGCTTTCCTTACTGTGTCTGCTGGCCAGTCATAGAGCTGGATTCAGCCCACCTGACACCAAAGAACTGGGGCTGATCGTGACCACACCTGTATATCCCTATAATCGGATCATTAATGTGGTGTGTCTTTGAAAAAGGTTATACCCAAAAGTGAAAACTTCATAAATGGCTTTGTTTTTACAGCTTTAGGAAAAGTACCTATAAATTAGTGCCAGTGAGGTGGTCTCCTCTGGTTACCTTGGTTACGTCAACCTCTTTCCAAGTGGCGTTTGCTTCTGTCTTCGAGAGTCGGCCCTAACGCTGGCGCAGCCTTCTGCTGGAGGGTATGTTATGCAAGTTCGGGGATTTGTGAGTTTGCACCCTCTTTGGGGCTGATCAGTTACACATTAAGCTCTGGGTCCCTTCTGCTTTGTAACCTTACTTAAATTCCACAGATTCATTAAACAGTAGCTCCCCGTCAACACCTGCATACGAGCTGGAAAGCATGAGGCATGACATTCTTCAACAGTAGTGGAAAGTAATGAAGTACAATTACTTTATTACCGTTTTGGAGCTTTTCTCATCAAACTAAAGCCCAACAACTTGAAGCAGAGAGTAGGCATTAGCGGTTTCCAATTCTGGCAGCTCTTAGAAACATTTATAAAAGCAAGATGAAGCCTTTGGGTGCTGTGGTTATTTTTCCAGTTAGAGAGATGGGTACTATACAGTTTGCACTACATACAGCACCTTTTGATTCATTATGGAAAGGCTCTGGAAATGGCAAGAGGTGACCCGCAGATGTTTGTGATCAGGCAAACTTACTGGTTAATTGTGAATAGCACATTGATAATGTCATGACAAAAGTGTAAAACCTGTATCCTGTGGCCATTAGCTTTAGTTTTCTTTAATAACACAGACATGTTATTAAATGCGATATGACCAAACTCTCATATCCAGATAATGATGCATATCATGATATAGTACATTTTCTGTAAATTCTATCAATAAAATGGTTTATATAAAATGACCACATGGAAAGACTTTCTTAAAAGGCATTTGCTCATATTTCATAAGAACATAAGAAATTTACAAACGAGAGGGGGCCATTCGGCCCATGAAGCTCGTTTGGGGAGAACTTAACTCATAGCTCAGAGTTGTTAAAATCTTATCTAGCTCTGATTTAAAGGAACCCAGGGTTTTAGATTCCGCTTTCATTATTGTTCCTTTTATTTAGAACCTTTGCACACAGTTTCACTCATTTCTAAATTTATGGGTGTGCGCTTATATGAAATATACATTTTTTTTTGCAAACTCCAGCCTGGCTCTTCCCTGCTCTCATTAATGAAGGGCTTCTTCTTTGCTTTATGGGTCTTCAGTCCTGCTTCTAGGAGCCTGTTAGAAACTTAATGTTTCCCATTCTGTTTGACGGTGACTTGTGGTCATCCTCCAATTTATGAGGCACTGCCAGATAAGCTGACGATCATCTCTGGCATTAGAAAAGTTGCTTCTGCCCACTACCAGGCTGGTTTTTGGTTATTGTCAGTGTCTCCTGCTTCACCTTGATCTTCTGTACTGCTGTCTTAGGAACATTAAGCCTGGAAGCAGCCTGCCACTCAGTGTAGCCTTCTGCCAGCAAACCCAGATTTAGAAATTAAACCCAGATTTAAAAATGCAGAATGGTCTCTTAATTTTTTCCAGAGCTGGATATTGTCATATCACACAGTCCTACACACATATATCAGTGCTTGAACTATTGTTGAACTGTGTATTAGAGAGCATGTGCTCAGCTTATATGTGCTTATCAGAATTAATCATTGTAGCTGGTTAATCATGTAAACCTCATTTCATTTATAAACTAGTTATACAGTTACATCGGGGACTTTTAATTTAATTCTTTAAATATATTTACAACCAAGTACTTACTTTTAAAGTACAAAGGCTAATGCGGTACTTCAACTTTTACAATTTACATTTTTGCCTGTTTATTTCTGCTTTTATTTAATTAAAATGTTTTAGAGCTTCCTCCACCACTGTTCTTCACACATCACACTAAATCAAATTTCTCTCAAAAGTCAGACTAAATCAGACACCCAGATAATGTGATTTGGAGTCAATTTACTCCTGCATGTATACATTCAATCGGGCTCAAACCGGCCTAGGCGCTCTGTGCATGCTTCACAGTCCCGTCCCCCCCCCCCCCCCAAGCATTAACTCGGAAGTAATAGAAGAAGCCTGCACACAGAAGAAGCTTGGAGCATAGCAGTGGACATACAGCACGTACGACACATACGACTGTAAAGCTCTCCAAGTCATTGCTCAACTAAATGGTACTTTTCCACCGCACCAGGTACCATACTTTTAGAACTTCATGAAAGTACCAAAACTACGCTACTTCAAGGTGTTGGTTTTACACTGCCGTAAAAACTGGTACCGGCACCAAATGACAACACAAAGCAGGGTATTTTGTACTGAATTTGAAAAATGGCTATTTTAATTTTAATGATTTTATTTTAATGATTATTCCTTTTCAAGATTATCTAGTATACACTACTCACAAAAAGTTAGGAATATTCAGCATTCGGGTACAATTTCAGGATGAACCTAAAATGCTCTATAACCTTTACAGGTGAACTTAATGTGACCTTCCCTAAACTTTTGAATGCACATATACAACTGTTCAATGTTTCAGTACTTTTTACACAACTTGCTATTCTCTAACATGGAGCTTAACAGCAAAATTCACAACAGGTGTTTGATCCATGAAGCGACCAATAAATTTCCTGGTTCAGTCAGAATTGGTATCTAAACAGTCCTCCTCATACTGTTCACATTTTGACATCATGAGACCAAGACAACACCTAACAATTGAGCAACAGTAGCTCGTCATTGCGAGGCTTCAAACAGGATGTTCTTAGACGGAAGTGGCCGCTGAGCTTAGAGTGTCACAGAGTGTCATCAACAGGTTGCAACAGAGATACAGAGAGACTGGAAGAGTCACAGAGAGGCATAGAAGTGGACGTCCTTTGGCCACATCCCACACTGATGACGGCTTCATTGTGAACAGTGCCCTGCAGAACCGGATGATGCATGCCACTCAACTCCAGGCACATTTAAGGGAGGTGAGAGGCACCCAAGTGTCACGTCAGACCATTTGAAACCGTTTACATCAGCGTGGTCTGCGTGCTAGACAACCTGCAAGGGTACCTGACCACACCACCAGGCACAGGCGTCATTGACTTGCATGGGCCAGGGAGCATTTCAGCTGGACGAGGGACCAGTGGGCTTCAGTGCTGTTCTCTGATGAAAGTCGATTCACGTTGAGCAGAAATGACGATGTTGGAGACGTCAAGGAGTGCTCTATGCATCAGCCACTGTTGTCACCAGACGAGCCTTTGATGGTGGTGGTGTTACAGTGTGGGCAGGTGTGTCAAGTCAATATGGAACTGCCCTACACTTTGTGAATGGTACAGTGACAAGCCCACATTACCTGAATAACTGTTACATTCGCTGCCCGAGCGGGGAAGTAAATACGGGAGACGGGAATCCAAATGAACGGGGATTTATTCTACACAAGGCAGCACGAGACAAACGTTATACTCCGACAATGACGGATCTGGGGAACACTGACTCAGACACGGACTAAATACAGAGGACACGCTGAACAGAACAGGCAACAGGTGAATACAATCGGGAATAAACACTGGGTAACGAGGTGGGCGTGGCACACACGAGGATCATACGAGCTGGGCGTGACAGAACCCCCCCCAAAGGCGCGCACACCAGGCGCGCCCGAGGGGAGGCAACGGACGAGACAAGGGAACAGGACCTGAAAGACAAAAACCAAGGCATCAATGGGGAACTGGAAACAGAACGGAAACACAAAACAGGCACAAAGGCAAAAGCCACGACAGGACCTGACAAAGGATGGGGAACGCGGACAGGCACACCAGAAAAGGAGACACAGGGGGAACACCGACAGGTGGAACAAAAGGGCCAGAAGCGAACACGGGAGACACCGAGGGACGAGGAGCAAAAACAGGAGCGACAAAGGGACCAGAAGGAAACAGAGGAGACACAGAGGGAGGAGGAACCAGGGGAGCCCGAAGGAGCCAAGGCGGGCGACGGGTGGCGGCCGGAGGGGCCGCAGGCGACAGGGAGGCAGGAACAGGAGGGGACCACGCAGGGGGCAAGGAGTCGGACGGAGGGAACGACAGAGGAGACAAGGAGGGAGCAGGAGGGAACACCGGTGCAGGCAGGCAGGAGGGGGAAGCCGTGGCAGGAGAAGGCGCAGCCGGAGCAGGGGGGCCCGGAGGCGGCCGACGAGGCACCAACGGAGGGACCGCAGGCGGGCGACGAGTCACTGGAGGGGGACCCGGAGGCGACAGCCGAACCGGCACCTCAGAACCCGCAGGCAGCCTCTGAGCCACAGCCAGGGGACGCACGGGCGAGCCAGGCGGCAGGGCGGGTGGGACCCGGACCCGACGTTTGTGGCCCCTCCCCTTACGGGACACTGAAAGGTGGGGACCCCGTTGAGTTCCACCTCGTTGGGGTGTAGGTGGAGGAGTCATAAGGGAGGTCCCCGAGGGGTCCCACTCAAGCTCCTCCTCTTTCAAGGAGGAAGGAGTGGTGGTTGGACTGTCTGGGACCTCCTCGGGGACTGGGACCAGGGCTGGGGGGACTGGAACAGGGACCGGGACAGGTAGAGACTGGTTAGGGATTTCAGGTGAGGGTGGAGCCGGGACAGCAGGCATAGCTGCGGGCGGCGGGCTGTGGACGAGATGGGCAGGACAGGCGGAACGGACGAGCCGGGCTGGACTGGTGGGTCAGGCAGGGCCGCGGGTAGAGCGGCGGCCTCAGGCAGGGCCGCGGGCAGAGCGGCGGCATCAGCAGGCACCTCGGGCATGCGGCCAACAAGGGGCGCCTCAGCAGGCACCTCGGGCGTGCGGCCAGCCGGGGGCGCCACTGCAGGCACCTTGGGCGTGCGGCCAGCAAGGGGCGCCACTGCAGGCATGACGGGCAGATCAGGAACGACGGGCAGATCAGGAACGACGGGCAGATCAGGTATAGGCGCCAGGGTTGGCGCCAGGCTAGCAGGCGCTGCCCCTTTAAGGGCCTTGGGGATCCGGGGAATCGCGTCCTCTATGGATCTGACCCCTTTAAGAGCCAAACGGTTTCCTGGCATGTGACATACTGCTGTCAACCCCGGAGCGACGGGGAGCGGCGTGACAGCCGCTGCCTCAGGTGGGGGAGACTGTGCTCTCCGTAAGTGGAGTAGTCTCCTCAGGCTGTCTGCCAACCTCTCCATGTCGCTACGAGGAGAAGTCAACCAAAGGCAGCGAATTCTCACTGCAGCTGCACGGCAAGCTGAACAGCTTCCGCGCTGTCCTGTGAAATTGGTTCTTCCATCACCCTCCAGTAAAGTCCCTGGAGGGTGAAGAATTAGTCGGCAAGCGTCTGGGCAGGACTTGCTGGGGTTCGTGCGGACTCTGTCCTCACAGGCTCGAACACCGCGGGGTCCAGGATAGGAAGGGGTTCCCGGGAATCCCCGGCAGGGGAAGAGAGAGAGAGAGTAATTGCTCCCAAAAGGATCGCCTGTGCATCTTCGGGTCTCTCACCTCCTCTCTTGTTCTTTCTCCGGGTTCGTGTTTTTGGTGGGGGCTGGGAGTCCCCAGGAAGGGTTGTCGGCGGGTGAATCAATCGTTCGTTGCTGAGCTCGATCTGCCGGGTCCTCCTAGTGGTTAGCCCCTTACGTAGCTGCCGGAGATTGATGCGCACTACCTCCGCGAGGTGCGCCTCTTCTTCCAGGGACATTGTCTCCAGGATGTCCCGGCTTTTACTGGCTAAAGCCCAGGCTATAGGATCCCCTCGGACCTCTGGCTGGGCCAGTCAGTACAGGACCTCTTCAACCAAGCTGAGGTACTCATCCTCGGCTAGGGGGGATCCTTTCTTGTGGAGATCCGTCATTATGTTACGTTCGCTGCCCGAGCGGGGAGCGGGGAAGTAAATACGGGAGACGGGAATCCAAATGAATGGGGATTTATTCTACACAAGGCAGCACAAGACAAACGTTATACTACGACAATGACGGATCTGGGGAACCCTGACTCAGACACGGACTAAATACAGAGGATACGCTGAACAGAACAGGCAACAGGTGAAAACAATCAGGAATAAACACTGGGTAACAAGGTGGGCGTGGCACACACGAGGATCGTACGAGCCGGGCGTGACAATAACATCATTAATCCAGTCATTGGGTGCTGCATGAACAACACAGACCTAATTTCGTCTTCATGGATGACAATGCTCCAGCTCATCGAGGTCGCATCATAAGGGAAAGGCTGCTGGAGACTGGGGTACCTCGAATGGAGTGGCCTGCATTTTCTCCAGACCTGAATCCCATAGAAACCCAATGGGATCAGCTGAGTTGCCGTGTAGAGGCTCGTAACTCTGTACCCCAGAACCTCAATGACCTGAGGGTCGCTCTTCAAGAAGAGCAGGATGCCATGCTTCAGCAGACAATAAGTCGACTTGTGAACAGCATGAGACGTCAGTGTCAAGCTGTAATTGTCAAGATTCATGGGGAAGGACGAGGCAGGAAGGAGATAATCCACTGACAAGCGGGTTTATTAACGGAAACACAGGGTAGACGGCAACGAGCCAACATCAATGATGGACACCCAACTAAGGAAGACTTGGACTAATATACATGAAACAAGCCGAAATAACAGGTAACAGGTGATCACAATCGGGGATTAACACGAGGTAATGAGGGGGGCGTGGCACACACAAGGATCGGAAGGACCTGGGCGTGACAGTAATTGATGCTCAAGGGCACATGACACATTATTAAGGCACTGACAGTTTTTGTTGTGGTATACTCACCACTGTTGTTGGCTTTTTTTCAATGAATTCTTTGAGATGAGGAAATCACCATTGCATGCCTCTACTTAAATGCCCTACTTTTATGATATAATATCACTGTAGTGTGAACTTTTTACGTTTTCCATAAATTTCACCCAAAAACCAAATATCCCTAACTTTTTGTGAGTAGTGTATGTTTAAAAATGTGTTTAAAGTTTACCTCCGCTGCTTTTGCATGAGTCAAACATATTTCAGTCATCAATGTATTAGCTTAGTCATTTCATCTTGTTTGTTTGACTCATCTGCCGGCCCCTGGAGGATGGGCTCCCCCTTTGGGTCTGGTTCCTCCCAAGGTTTCTTCCTCTTAGGGAGTTTTTCCTTGCCACCGTTGCCTTTGGCTTACTCAATGGGGGGGTCCTTACGAGGCAGAAATGTAAAGCGCATTGAGACAATGTAACAGGGGCGTAGATTTAGGGTGGACGGAGGGGATGTGTCCCCACCAATATCCTCCGACCATTGAAATGTCCCCACCAATAATTTAAAACACTTTAAAAAAAAACAATCGTGCTGTCAACATTAACCTAGACACGCAGAAAGGGATAAATCACATTCTCTTCTTGAGTTCTCCCGCCCCCAAAACACATATGAACATTTTGATTGGAACATTCGTGGAGTCATAGGTCCCCACCAATGTCCAGAGCAAATCTACGCCCTTGCAATGTAATGTTGTGATAATGCGCTATATAAATAAAATTGAATTGAATCAAAACGGTTCCTCTCCCATGCATGTATACTGGGACAAGAACAGTAGTCTGATTAAACGGCATAGTGGGGCTAGGACCTTAGCTCAATTTAGCTGTGCATATAGACATACTGAGTGAGTCTCGCAGGAGCAACACCTGGGTGTCGCCTTCAACACCTCTGACAAACCACTGCAGAATGCAAATGGGACAAGTGACAATGACTTTGCTGTCTAGGATTTCACAGTTTCTATACTGGCCTACCAACTTGTCTCTCTCAGGATAATGGTCCGATTTCAGATAGTTTCATATGAAATGCAGGTATAAAAGCGAGCATGATTCCATGTAACATTTTAGGTACACTAGGGAGAGGTCACTTTATTAGGTACGTCTGCTCGTTAATGCAGACAGCCTGCTCCTCCAAACAGTCAGTCACACGGCTGCATCTAAGAGCAAACATGCAGGGTTCAGTTACTGTGTAGATGAGCATTAAACATGCCCAACATAACCATAGCGTGATTGCTGGTGCCAGACATGGTGGTTCCAGCCTCTCAGAAACAGCCTCCCTCCTGGGACTTTCACACGCTGCAGTGTCAAACGTTTACAGAGCATGGTGTGATGAACACAAAACATCCAGTCAGGGGCATTTCTGTGAGCAGAAACACCTTGCTAATGGGAGAGGTCAGAGGACGATGGCCAGACTCGTTAGAGCTAACAGCAAGGCCACAAGTACAGAAATTTCAGGTGCAAATCCATCACTTCTGGACCACATCCTTCCCGTCTGGAGTCCCTCATGCTAACCTTAGGAGAGAAATTGTTATTGACTGTTTTAAGGTATATCGCTGCCTCACAGCTACAATATCTTGTAAGGATATTGTATGAATACAGATACATTGGGATATGTTAGTTGTATATCCCATCATGCTGTTCTTTGAGACAGACAGACAGACACAGACACACACGGTTAACAAAGGTTGGGGTTTGAGCACAGGGTAAACCATTTATCTGGCACCCCCTGGACCATTTCGGGGGGGTTGGGGGGGACAACAGCTGTATCAGTCTGCCAGTGCTGGGATTTCAAACACTTCATGCGATTTAGCCGATGGCTTCTTCACTAGGTTAGAGCTGATCTTTGCGTCTGTTTCTTTGACGGTGTCCTTGAAGTGTTGTATACTCTGGGCTTGGACTGTATGATGAGGACTCTAGCTTTGTGTCCAGCCTAGACCAGCATTGAGATGCACCCCCATGTACACTCCTGTGAGTCATCAAATGCCGATGAGATTGCTGCTTTCCTCACAGACTTCTGATGAAGGAACGCACTGTTCTGGTGTGTCTGTGGTCTCCATCGTTAATATCCCAAACTCCATTTGTTCGAATGACAGAGTGTGCATGTTTTGCCTAGCTAATGAAATGCAAGAAGTTAATGTTAAATATTTATTCACTGAGTGCTGAGTAATGCTACTTATTTTCAAGTACTGGAGTTGCGTGTGTCATTTATCAACCAATTGGCATCCAAAGAACGTTGTTGCGTAAGATTAGGGAGAGCTTGTGACAAGGCTTCACGAGAACATAATTTAATATTCAATGCATTTAAATCAAATCATTCGGCCAGAACGGAGTGCATTGTTGGAACACTGCCATTTAACATAATCGGTTTTTTTTTCTTCTTCTTCATTGCTTTGTTTGTTCTATAACCTTAACAAATCGTGGAATCGTGGATAAGCTAGTTAAATCTGACTGCACAGAGACCAATCAGGTCGCTGATTCCATGTTCACAGCGGGGGCATGGAAATAGAAATTTAATTAGAGGTGTTTAATGTTTCCTTTATGAAGCATATGGGGCACCATTTCCCCGTCTCTGAATATTCATTACTCTCTTTCGGGTCGAGGGGAACCATCAGTAATGGAGGTAGAGTTTTGAACATCTGGTCCTAGGATACGAAGACAGGGTGTTCCCCTGCTTTGGGTCCTACGCTGCCTGAGATAAGCTCCAAGCAGCCCTCTGACCCTGTAGTAGATAATAGCTTGCAGGATGGATGGATGGATGGATAAGATGAAGATAGAAAACCGAGGCCTTTGGTTTCCAGTTACTGGAAGGTCACATGTAGGACTCAGACCCATAATGGCTTTCCATTAACCCTTTAATGGCTACATTTTCCCATAACTCAGCATGTTATCACAGCCTCCATGCACACCAGTACAATCTCATCAGCTACGCATAACAAGCCAGTGAGTCCATAAGCACTTGCTGTGTGCCCACGTTACTATTACAGTAACATTATTATCCTGGAGGCGTGATGTCCCTCCACGCCACTGAGACAGTACGCAGGCGTTCCTTCGGGGAGCCCAGCGATGTGTGACTAACACAATATTGTTTGACGCTATGAAACTGGGAACACATCTCGGCCACCCTTTAAAGCGCTAACACGTAAACAGTAGGTGTACCTCTTTAGTAAACATAGGCTATTATGCATAAGAGAACAGCCGTATAAATGCCGTGGGAAAACTAGACTGTATTATGTTTATTTATGTATAAGCTGTTAATGTGAAATTGCATTAGACTCTCCTATATGTATATGCATGGAAAGGTTTTGTATATCCGGGGTTGATAAGTCATTTTAAAGTAATTTAAGATTTTTCTTACTGGCTGAAAACTGTTAATAAAAATGTTCCTTTTGCCCACAAGCCTTTCCTGTTCAAATTCTCTAATTAAAAAGAGAACCTTCAGTATTTTCCAATCTCAGAATCCAAAAGAGGGAATTAGTGTAACTTATTAACTGTCAAGACAAGATGCAGGAAGGTACTCTGTACATTTATAAAAATATTTCTATACTGGCAAACACTTATGAGAAAATTAACTATTTATTTACATGCATGTTTGAAGAATTAGCCATGACCTTTTTTTATATTTTACTATAAAATTTGAAACTTCGCATCCAATGTAAACTCCTGTCTACCTGAAGAGAATTTTTTTACTATAATTTCCACTATAGAAATATACACTCACCTAAAGGATTATTAGGAACACCATACTAATACAGTGTTTGACCCCCTTTCGCCTTCAGAACTGCCTTAATTCTACGTGGCATTGATTCAACAAGGTGCTGAAAGCATTCTTTAGAAATGTTGGCCCATATTGATAGGATAGCGTCTTGCAGTTGATGGAGATTTGTGGGATGCACATCCAGGGCACGAAGCTCCCGTTCCACCACATCCCAAAGATGCTCTATTGGGTTGAGATCTGGTGACTGTGGGGGCCATTTTAGTACAGTGAACTCATTGTCATGTTCAAGAAACCAATTTGAAATGATTCGAGCTTTGTGACATGGTGCATTATCCTGCTGGAAGTAGCCATCAGAGGATGGGTACATGGTGGTCATAAAGGGATGGACATGGTCAGAAACAATGCTCAGGTAGACCGTGGCATTTAAACGATGCCCAATTGGCACTAAGGGGCCTAAAGTGTGCAAAGAAAACATCCCCCACACCATTACACCACCACCACCAGCCTGCACAGTGGTAACAAGGCATGATGGATCCATGTTCTCATTCTGTTTACGCCAAATTCTGACCATTTGAATGTCTCAACAGAAATCGAGACTCATCAGACCAGGCAACATTTTTCCAGTCTTCAACTGTCCAATTTTGGTGAGCTCGTGCAAATTGTAGCCTCTTTTTCCTATTTGTAGTGGAGATGAGTGGTACCCGGTGGGGTCTTCTGCTGTTGTAGCCCATCCGCCTCAAGGTTGTGCGTGTTGTGGCTTCACAAATGCTTTGCTGCATACCTCGGTTGTAACGAGTGGTTATTTCAGTCAAAGTTGCTCTTCTATCAGCTTGAATCAGTCGGCCCATTCTCCTCTGACCTCTAGCATCAACAAGGCATTTTCGCCCACAGGACTGCCGCATACTGGATGTTTTTCCCTTTGCACACCATTCTGTGTAAACCCTAGAAATGGTTGTGCGTGAAAATCCCAGTAACTGAGCAGATTGTGAAATACTCAGACCGGCCCGTCTGGCACCAACAACCATGCCACGCTCAGAATTGCTTAAATCACCTTTCTTTCCCATTCTGACATTAAGTTTGGAGTTCAGGAGATTGTCTTGACCAGGACCACACCCCTAAATGCATTGAAGCAACTGCCATGTGATTGGTTGATTAGATAATTGCATTAATGAGAAATTGAACAGGTGTTCCTAATAATCCTTTAGGTGAGTGTATATATATATATATATATATATATTTTTTTTTTTTAAGCATTTAAACACAAAATGAACTGCCTTCTGTCCAGTTGAGGCACTGTGGGCTGTACCTCGGAATTTTTGTATTGCGGAACCCGTCCGCAACGTGATCTAAAAAAAAAACTGAGCAGAAAAGACGGAAATGCAGTTCTTACTGTAACTGACTCTGTGTTTAACTGCTAGATCACAGCTGAAATAAAGATGAAAGATCAGCTGGGGCCCTTGTCTGACCGAGCTGGGCAGCCCGGTGTGTGTGTGGGGTATCTGTCCACTCGACAGAGCACCTTGCGTCGTCTCAGTATGCTTTCAGCAGTCCATGTCCTTTGTTTCTGTCACCTTTGGACCTGTAAATAAATTCTGCCAGGTGTTAATGGCAGCCTGTACAGGGCTCTGCTAATCTATCCCGCATGTATAACCTATCCCCCGTCGCCCTATCTGAGGGTGAGCCAGCATATATACCCAGGATTAATGATGCATGACAGGATTGCACAGGGCAGGGGTCTGCATACTTTACAAAATGATCACACTCCATTCCCTTCCTTGGCTTTCCTTCTCACTGTGTCATTTTATTTGCCAGGTCCAATATCTGTCATTTTCAGCTTGTTCTTGTCTCTTACATTTTCGTACATTATCTGAATAAAAAAGCGTGTATAAACATAGCTGATCAATTTTCTGTTAGGCGCCAAAGCTCTTAAAATGCTACAGAAATTATTTAAGAGCCTGTTTTTCCTTTATACATCATCTATTACACAAGCATGGCAGGAAATAGACTTGTGTGCTTTTGGGACAGTACAGAAAAGAATTCTAGGTAATTGCTTGTCATAACAACTTAATGAGTATTGTACCAAAGACCACCCTGCACCAACAGCACCTTAGACTAAATGCAGTATTACTCCAGGGTAAGAAATTATAGTTTTTCTAAAAAAACCTACCACAAAAAGTAATTCTCCACTACCTACTTTAGACTATGCTTGTATAATACATTCTTATTAGTGTTATACTGCATGATGTCTGCTTGGAAAAAAACTCAAATGACTCAATAAATATACACCAAATCTCCTGAAGAGTGTAGTTTAATGCATTTTCAAGTAACAAGCTAAAATGGTTTGATTAGAGCTGATGGTTGAGCCTCAGTTATTTGTTAACATCTATTATGGTGTCATTGTCATTAGAATTGTGGCAGCAATCAAATGTTTGGGTCTGATAAGGTTAATTTAAATGTCACCTGAATTAACTTAGTGGCATGCCAATCAAAATATAATGTTTAAAACATGGACTGTACATTTCCATGCTGTCTGATTCTCTGGCTTTGAAACAGTGCAGCCTCTTCACTGAGGGAAAACTGGTTCTCTATGCATAACAAAAAATGTCTCATAATTAGATTAATTCACCCTCTTGTGTAAAACTGGTCTGTTTAAATACAGTAGGTAATGCTAAATCAGAGGACAAAATAGGCATATAATTGTATGTAAAAACAGAACTTCATCCCAGCCTCAAAGAGAGACAAAGATATATATTCTTCTGCCGGACTGTGTCTCACATAAACTGCTTAGTTATAATTGTTTATAAACATGTCATCCATATGAGCTGTAGAGTGTGGATTCCACCTTGGGATACGAACCAGCATCCTTCTGGTCACACTGTACTTTTTAACATAGTGAGAGATTATCCTCTGCCCAAGGACGATAGCAAACACCCACCCTTGCTACTAAGTAGATGAATACCAAAAGAAGTGTCTCTGCCACTTCTGGTTTGGGTTCACGGGTCAGCAGGACCAGGGGGTGTCCCGTCCCTTTGGAGGCTGCTGGCAGTGTGTCCTGGTCTTCAAATATAATAATAACTATGTCCAAACAAGATAATTTCATTAATGTCATTGTAAATACAGTGATCATAACTGAAATAACTGTGGTTGTAATGACCTTTAAACACCGGAGTTCCACCTTGGACATAATTTCAGTTCCTTTCAGTTTTGTTGAGCTGGGTTAGATTGAGTGTTGCTTAGGACTGTAATGGTACCCATATTCACTGAGTGCCATTCAGTTACATCATTTTCAGTTTGGAACACACAATGAAGTGAATGATTGCATTTTTTTGTCACACAAACAAAACCTAAATTCAGAAGTATATGTTCGGAACACAAAAAAATATGCTAATTGTGGGTTGGTTATGGTTAATGCTGGTTACAATCAGTCATAATCGGCAGTTTGGGAACATTTTGGTTTCACAATAAATTGCACGAGCACTGGAGAGAGAGTAGTTGATAAGACCAAAACTGTCTGTTGACTCCGTTATTCTGGATATGTTACACATCCATAATGCTAAGCAAGACGACATCATCCGTGTGTGTGTACGACCCAAGCAAGGCCGAAACAGCCTCTGCAAATTAGTCTCCCTGCGACATTTAAGGTGCTTTAGCCAGGAAATGCGGGCCAGGCTAAAAAAAATTATTATAGCTGTTGGGCTGCTTATTCCTACAGATATGTGACCGGTTGTAGAGAACACAGGATTTAGTGCATTATGATTATGCACTACTTACTTTTGAATTTTTATTTATCTTATATATTTATATTTTTTGTGCAAATGAGTTAGGTTTTGTTATTCAGACACATCCACAGACAAACTGGATTTTGTTTGCTTTACAACTGTTTCTAGCTGTGTTTGCAGTTTTAATTAAAAAAATTATTGTACCAAAATTGTAAATCTTATGTACTGTTACACCACTTACAATAAATCTGTCAGTTATGTCCAACCATATCACTAGAGAATCTTCATTGGCTAATTATCCTAGATCTGCTCACCCATTGGAGGGTTGCAGAGGGCATGAGGCGAGGCCTCCTCAAGCACCCATGGAGGGGTGTGCTGCAGCTATTGGAGGGTTAAGGTGGCAGGCTTTTTTTCCTTTGTGCACTAGTCCCCATTCTGCCATTGACGAGTCCCTTGAGTACTTTGCTCTCCCCACTGACCTACCACATCTCTCACTGCCTCCACCTTCCACTGCACTTTTAAACAGCTGGCTAAAGTGTTACAGTTGAGAAGAGGAGCTGGCTGTTTGCAACGATACAGCCGCCCCCTGAGGGACCCATAACGAAGCGAGGACAGCAAACTTGTCTGGAATGATAACGTGTGTCAACAGTGCTCCTCTACACATGGCCGTTCCAGAGTACTGACCTGCTTTTAAGCCATTTGCTGGAGATGCTGAATCTTTTGGTCAGTGTCCTGCTGAAACACATATCTCTGCCCTAACACTAGCCTCTCAGTGCCTGGATCAGGTTCTTCTCCAGGACTCGCCACTATTTGCCTCTATTCACCACTGTCCATCTTGACACCTTGACAAGCTTCCCGGGCCTCCTGCTAAGATACAGTGCCACAGTCTGGTTCCACTGTCGGCATGAGTGAGAATAGCGATGGTGTTGATACCTTGGTGATGGGTTGTGTTTGGTATGTGCTAAACATAGTGCCTCACTTTTGGGCCAAAGGGCTCAACTGCTTCCATCAAACCGCAAGATCTTCCAGCAGGTCACGTAGCTTCTGGCTCACGCCCGGTACGATTTACTGCCGGCTTTTCTCAGGCATCTCAGAGTCTCTCTCTGTCATCTCACCACTATCTCAGAGTGGCTGAATGTCTCAGGTGCTGGAGAGATCGTTCATGCCTGGACAGTTTCCCATTTCAGCCGCGCGGCCCTGTCAGCGCTCTAGCCGCTCCTCGCTCTCCTCGCTCACAGAGGCCCGTCTCACACACTGCACAAGCCTCCCGATCTCAGTCCTGCCAGGGTCGGCCATGATTTTACCCTTTAACTCGACCTTGTGACACAGTAACAGATGACACACTCCAAAGACCCAAAGTAACCCTCAGACCGACATTTTAACTACAGCTGAAGAATACTGCCATTCTTACTATTGATATAAAAAAAATAAAATCATATTTAGCATGAGCTAAATGCTTTCAACTGTAAATTGGAAAATTAATGTAAGACTAAATATTATCATTCTCAATATTCTAATTGATTCAAAATCCTGACTTTTTTAATTTCTGGGTACACAGTAGACTAACATGCACATATATACATATAAGCAGTTATATAAAAATCTGTTTTACTACAGCTTCTACAGGGAATAAAACTCATTTCCATGTTCTTAAACACTAAGCTACCTGCTACTTTTAGAGGGGAACTTTTCATTGCATGATTTTTCAAGGATAAGTGATAATGCAATTTTTTCATTGTTAGAATTTATGCAAAAAATAGATGAATGTTGTGGCTGAGACGGACAGATTAGAGAGGATGGAGAGCTGGAATCGGCCGTAAGGATGCTAAATGAACGACTGGCTAAGCAGAGGCTCGGCCTCAGCGGGAGATTATATCTCAGATGTAGGGTGACTCCCCTAACCTTCCGCCCACAGCAGCCAGGGGGCAGTCCAGCGAGTCGCAGCCAAACCACCCAACAATCACACCCGAAACATGTCTATGACCACAGCTTACACCAATCTCTCTGTATTCTATAATGCTGTTGTGCCCAGGGAGTGACTGACCTTGGACCTCAGAAGTTTTTTTTCACCTTCTTCGCTAGTTTTTGGTTTCTCTCCTCTTTCTTTCTTTCTTTCTTTCTTTCTGTTTTGCTGTCTCATACTGTACAAATGATGCAGTAATGGATTGTCACACAATCTTGCCAAGTGCCTTGTTGTGAAAAGCGCTATATCGCAATACATTGATTTATATTGAAAACACACAGACATATGAAACCGTCCAGTCAGAGTCATGTTCACAGAGAAGAGGGGGCGATAAGTCCGTGACCTTCAAGGAAGTTCCCAAAGTGAGAACATTCAGGAGGCGGTGTTTTTTGGGGGACTTGATTGGGGGGTCGTGGTGGGGGCCAAAATGTTCCGTTCTTCTGAAACTTCTGCGATTTGACGTGACGAGGATGAAAAATGTGGGACACATCCGTGTAAACTATTGGCTCTGTTTGAAATCTGTATACTAAACAATGGTGTGCTTAATCAAACAAACAAACAAACAAACAAACAAACAGAGAGACACCAAAGGCCCGGCTGACATCTATTAGCTGCATCTCCCAGCACAGACGAGAATTAATGGCACTGGACCTAGAGATTTCACCTCTGCTTTGTTCCCTGCAATTTACTGGCCCACTATTACCTCGTTTCCACCAACATGGAGCTGGTGCTGGTGGCAGTACTGGGCTGGTTTTCACTTGGTGACTTTTGAGAACCAGTCTGCTTTTTTACTGGTTTCAAAAAAGAATGGAACAGAAATGTTACGTAGGCAGAAGTGAAAGTAAAGAAGTTGGATTTATTTTGCTGCACTGAAAAAAAAGTTTCCAGAGTATGACTCGTTGCGCCTTGTCTCTATTGCCTGTATCCACTTTTGTCTTCTTAAAGACTCCCCGTCTGTGAGTGTAAGTTGATTTGTTTTGTGGCCCAGGGCCATTGTTTTGCTGTGGAAATGCATGGAACCAGCACCAGATTGGGAAAAAGTCCGGCACCAGCAGCAGCACTGCATTGGTGGAAATGAGGCTTGTGATTCCCATCTAGTTCCAGTCATTTCTGGACAATTCTTGCTAAGCCTCTCACTGATACATAATGCAAATTGCATCTAAAGCATATTTAAGTCTCTCTCGTAGTGTTCCAAATGAGATTGGTGTCCATGCTTCGCCTGGTTTTTAATGTCTTGGAACGATATGTCTGATTGGAGCTTTCTAAGCTTTGCTGACCTCTCTCACCCACATTAGATTTGCAATTGAAGAGATTCAAAGAACAATGCGTTACCTGTCTAGTACCATAACAGTTACTGTTTTATTCATGCTGAGCCATACATCTGATCAAAGAAATGAGTTTTTAGGCATTGCACATTTTCTTTTAATCCCATTCAAATGTTTACAACACTTTTGGCAGAAACGGAAACTCATTATGCATTCAGCAACAAAAATCATTGTTATTTTTCATTTGTCAGTTTGTTAGCATTTGAGCTCCCTTTCCTTCACGCTGTCATTCAGAATAGACGTATCACAAAGCCCGTTATTCATCACTAAGTGAAATGCTTTCCTTCTGCAGCTTGTTGATGAGAGCTGTTATTTCAGCTGCCTTTGACACACGTAACAAATGCATCTTTGTCATGAAGAACCTTCACACCTGGACTTCAGGCGGCTCCCTTAGCGACCCCATCAGTGGCACTGCATCCCAGAGCCGCACATAAATATCGCAAACCATAACATCGCTGTCCTTCACTTCACCTCTGAGCCGATCTATTAAATCTTCCTCTTGTGGCGAACGTTCAAAAACAAAGTCTTCTCCCACGCTGGTGCTGGGGGTGTTGGTGCTTTGGGATTTCGACATCCTGTCGTGTCTGAAAATTAAATGGAGCCGCTGGGATTTCTTGTGGACACCACGGCCCGAATGCGCCGATGATCGCACACGGCCACCAATCTGACCATTCCTCTGAAGATTTTAAAAGAATGCCGATTGTTATATGAATTGATTCGAGAGCATCTGGTCCCGATAGTATCAGGCACTTCATTTTATTTGTGTTCGGCTGCTTGAGTAGTGATTCCTGCTGAATGACTGATGAAGGCATTTGCGTGCCCGGCATGAAAAAAAAGACAGGAAAAATGCATATATTAAGAGACTTGAAAAACACCCGGCCTATGTGCCTGGTTCCTGCTGGGACTGTAATTATGTTTTAAGGTAATCTGTGAGGGATTACTGTCATTCTCGGGGGGGCTTTTTTCCCTCTCCCCCTGTCGCTGACACTTCTGCAAGGACAGAGTGACGGACTGCTGTGAGGATGGGGTGGGTGGTGGGGGCGGGGGCTTGGGAGGGGAGGGCTCTGTAGCCTCATCTAACACAACAATATATTTGTTCAAATAAACACCCAGTAGCAGGCAAGTTATGAAATGGCAGCAGGGTTGGCTTTTGCATTTCCAGTTTTTCTGGGTTCATTGCTGCACACACCCTGTGAAAGTGTATTCTGCAATCAGTAGAACAGCTTAAATACACCTGCAAAAATGAACAGGATTATTTGGTAGATGGCAAAAGGTGCATGGCCTCTTATATGAAGGAGCATCACACAGAACCTTACAGCACCCATAGCTGTGTGTCACCGCTAATGACCTTTGTCCGAAAATACACTTAAGGCTGTAGGGGTAATGATTTGTAAGTCGCTTTCGGATGTAAGAGGCTTAATGATCAAATGCTCGTGATAAATCCTGTTTTGGCTAAATATTCTCGGTAACCCCAGTTTCACCTTCTCATTTTATCACCTGCTTTTATGTGTTTTTCTGCACCTGGACATTTCATTCTGTATTTTCTGATAAAAAAAATGCAAAGAATGAATAAATAAATAAATAAATAAATAAGCAAGCAAATAAATAAATAGCCCTGAATACAGGAAGGGGGAGAGAGAGAGAGAGAGAGAGAGAGAGAGGGAGACTGGCAGTTTTCTCTGTTGGTGCGACAGGCTTGTATGAGGGGGATTAAATTGCGGGTGACATGGTTTTGATAGCTTGTCACACCAGTTCATGATGGCCTTTGGTAAGAATTAGGTTTGAGAAGCCCTGGCCGGCCCTCCTGTCTGTACTGCTGAGATCCTTCAAAGAACAAAACGACATTTTCAAAGATGATAAGAAGTATAAACGCCATGGCAGTGCAGGGACCGGCGCGTGTGAACTGCGCGTGTGAACTGCGCGTGTGAACTGCGCGTGTGAACCGCTCAGCAGCGTGTGCCAGTGAGCGGTGCCTTTGCCTCATCCGTGCTACAAAACAATGTGCTGTTTCAAAAGTGTAATCATGCTTGAAATGAGCTGGGATTAATTCTGCGGGCAGGTTTCCCCCGTAAGTGCTGTACACTTAATTTCTGAATGTATGCCTTTATATTTGGGATTAGGAGTCCTCCCACGAACTTCCTTACAAATATAATCGCAGTATCTGGATTCAGCACGGCACTGACAAGACATTTGCACTGCATTTTATGAAATCTATCGTCCATCAGGTCAGGTGGAAGTTTCCAGTGCGGTTCTCTTTATTGGGCTCGTGCCGCCAGAACCAAGCAGATTAAGTGCAGGGAACCTTCAGGCCCCATCTGGCTCAGCCCCATTTGGGAGAGCAGCATGACCTGCAGTGTAAGCCCAGGTGGGAGAGGTGTCTCCATTCTACTGTTGGCTACCGGCACGCTGGGCTTTTCCTTTGAAGTTATTGTCTCGGTGAGGGCCCTCTGCATGCAGTGCCGACGCGGCCCGGAGTAGCTCGCGCCCACTGAAGTGCCAGCAGGGGCGGCGATAGAGCGCCGCGCTCTCTCAACACCTCCGCGCTGACTTTCAAAGCGGACCGCACTGCGCAGCATTGTTGACACAGGCATGTGTATTTTGCTGTCTTATTAGCATTTAGAAGTGGGTGTTCTGGAAAACCCATGGAGATGTCGAGAGTGAGCAGGCAGTCCACTGTCTCTCGTTAGACTGTGACTATCTTCAGCTGTAAGGTCAAAGTGGAAGGACTATGGCTGAAGATCTAGGGTTATATGATCACATGACCTGTCACATGACCTGTCTATGACATGATTAGATGTTCATAAGCACCCTTTCTTTTGTAGGAGAAATGTGCAAATAAGAAAAGTCCTGGGACAAGTGTGATGTCTTACCTGAAAGTTCAAGTTTATTAGACCATCAGGAAACAGGAATTGATACAGTAAATCAGGATATTGGGAGTCATTTGACTAGATAATAATGAGTATTGTAAGGGAATATGAATACATGATGCAGATATAGATTTGGGGTGTATATGGTCATATACTATGTATCTCATGCCTTAAATGCATGGATCTTGCCTCTAACAGTAAAGATGTCTGAATCTGATGCAATGACATTTATATAAGAAGAGATACTGCATCTGTCTCGATATAGTATCAGCTCAGGTCAAACACGCCAGTACTTCTGGGTCTTTTTAAGATATAGCTTTCTTTTCAACAAGAAATAAAATAGACAAAAGGGCAAAAAAATACCCACGGTTTCAGCCAAAACAATGATACATTCACAATAAATAGCATAAATACTGTGATTAGTAGTTGTTATTTAAAAGCTGTTTCCCTCACGTCTAAACAGGAACTTTCAACAAACCTGCAATTTGGCAATTATTTGAGGGACCAAACGATGGGATGGCAGTTATACCTGTGCTGGTTTGCAGATAGGGTTGCCTCTTCTGGAAGCCATCGTCCCAGGCAGGATGCCAGAGGATACAGACTCATCCCACAGCCTCTCAGAAATTCACTTTACTTCAGATTACTGCTAATTTGGTAAAATATAATACAAACCTTCCCAAGAAAGGCATTTAGTAGAGCAATCAGTTATTTTTTAATTTTCCTTTTTTTTTGCTACCTTTGCTTAAATCTTTCTGTAGGTTTTCCTGCATGGGAGGAGAGAAATAAACTCATCAACCCACTGGGAAGATGGCCAGATGTGCTAGGTGCTTCGGACTGTAGTGAACCTGATTTGAAAAAAAAAAAACATCTAACAACTAAATCCAGGAAGTGACAAAGAACCACCTAGAAACATCCAGAACTCTGCTGACCTAGCTTACCCCACCAGAGATCTATACTCACCAATCCACTGCAGTGTCCCAAAAATAGAATATGTGGCAAAGTAGCACGGCAAGGAGCACTATGAAAAACAGGAATGTTCATCTCAAGCGCGCCAAGAACCACCTGTACAATCCACAGCAATTCTAGAACTGAGCAACATTCTATAGAAAAATCAACCAAGAGGGGAATGACTTGCATGACACGGACCCCATTATATGGAGAACCATGCTGCATCCCAGAGGAAGAAGCTGATCATTAGGCAAGGCGGTGGTGGTGTCATCGCGGATGCCTTCCTGCATCAAGACCTTCACGACCCACTAGCGTTGTAGGAACCGTGAATTCTGCTCGGTGCTGGAAAACTCCGTAGGAGTTTGTCAGCCAGTCATGTATGAGGTGAAGCTTATGTGTAGCTGGGTCGGGACACGTCGGAAATGGCTGAGAAGAGGAACATTTAAACTTTGGGCTGCCCCAGTCCAAATCCGGCCCTAAACCCCGCAGTGCTGTGACAAGATTTGAACTGAGGGGTTCATGCTTTCAATGCCGCCAATGTTCATCCCTTAAAATGAATTGCTCTATGGAGAAGCAGGTCGTAATTTCACAATGCTGTTACATGATGATCAATTACTGGAGGATAGTCAGCATGTTTGGTTGCAGAAATTGCGACAAAGAATGACATAATGAGGGTGTGAGTGTAAAGCCAGATGGGGGCGCTGTATGATTTTTGATTTTTTTTTCATTATTAATTACATGCAGTGCTGGCCAACCCCTTAGGCGGCATAGGCAGCCATTTAGGGCACCATCTTCTGAGGGGGCCCTGCTTAACCAGGTGATTTCACTTTGTCGCAGACAGGGGGTGCCAGCAGGGAAGCTTGCCTAGGGTGCCACATGTGCTTTGACTGGCACTGGCTGCATGACATCAAAGTTTTGTATTCAGCTTTGGCAGAAGATTCAGTAATAATCACTGTCAAAAACGCAACGTGACCAATTGTGGAGAAACTATAGGAGAGTACTACAGGAAATAATGCTTAACTTTAGCTGCAACTGAAAGACTATTGTCATGCTCCGCTCGTCTGCTCCTTCCATGTGCCATGCCCCCTCATCTGCCTCGTGTGGAATCCCCGTGTTACCAGCTGTTTCTCATTGTTGTTGATTAATCCAGTGTATTTAAGTCCGCGTTAAAGTATGTTTCCTGAGTCTGGTCATTGACGTGTAGGTGCGTAATGCTCCTGATTTGTCTGCTTTATAATAAACCCTGTGCTCACCCAATCGCTTTGGATCCTGTACTGCTTCCCCGCTCCGTGTGCAAGACAGTTATAATGCCTATTTTTATATTGTGTTTAGTAACTAATTTATAATAATTTCTAAAAATACAAGCATTAAAAATTCAAGTTTTATTTGCGGAATGTACATTTTAACCCCACCCACCTGAGTTTCTAAGACTGATAAAACAGGAGGCTGATTTGTTTGTCAATCGGTATAACCTTTGTCATATTAAGTTTTCACGCCTGTGTGTGTATACGTGTTTCAGCTCTTGTTTTTTCATGTGCAGAGGTGTATGTGCCGCTTGGGATGTGCAGGCCTTAGTTAGTATGGGCCGAGTCTGGGGCCCGCCGTGATGAATGTGTTTGTCCTCCTTTGTAGCAGCACAGTGTGCTGGGAGGAGGGGTCTGACCATTTGTATGTTAAGGCATGCTAAGTCCGGGCGTTCAGGTCTGAACTGATTAATACCTGCACAGTCTCCCCTCCATTCAGTTAAATTTAACTTTCACTTAATATTATTTATCTGTATATTGTTTGTTTTGAAGCCACAACGTTCCTTTTTTTTTTTTTTTTTATACCTTTTTCATGCTCCTGTGTTTATTGTTTACATGCACATTGTACTGTGTATATAAACCACTGTATCCAGCCCCCCTGTTTCAAGCTATCCAGTGCGGTGCACTTTAAGTACTGTGAATCCCCCACGCCCCCAAACCCCAACCAACACACACACACAGTCACTCACACACCACGGTCCTGGGGGAACGTCATTTCATGACACTCTATATCTGTATATGTATGGTATGATAATAAGGCACACTTGGGTTGCTTCAATTATCAGAAGCCTTTTCAGCATCAGGAAATCCATATTGTGTGCTGGCTTCTGAAGCAGAGCTGCTGGAAACTCCAGGAGCCTCATAGAGGCCTGAGTGCCATCGAGTTTGCTGGCCAGCGATTGCGGAAAAGGACCTATTTCTGCTGGGATGGCGCCCATGTTTATATGCTTGGACAGATCTTCGTAAAGCTGTGTGTCGGGCCAGGGGAAATCCCTTGGACCTTGGCTGATCATCTCCAACAATGTTTAAACAGTGCATGCAGGGCAATTGGCAGTGGTTTGGCAGGCAATACAAATGGCCACTTCTGCAGTATAGTGCATGTTGGATAGCTGCAGTGTGAAGTTTAAGGACTCACATGTGCATTATGGGTAACAGCAGTGGTATGGTGGGAATGGAGGTTTTTTTATTATCCGTGTAGGGCTGACCTTAAAAGGAGAAACATAGCAATCTCCATTAAAATGAACACAACACATCATCAAAGACAGGCATGGTAATATAAAATTACATTACATTTATTTAAAAAGCCACAGCCCCTCACTGCACATGACTACGGCAATAACATTGTCTATTTTCAGTGTAAAATGAAAATATCTATGGCAGTGCTTTTTGATTTTGTGAGACTGTACAGCACTTTGGTCAGCTGGGGCTGTTTTTAAATGTGCTACATAAATGAACATGGACTTGAGTTATCTTCGAGTGGGAAAAGTGGCGGCTTGTCACCCTCCGCTATGGTGGGTTCGTTCTGTGACTCTGGCTCTTTGTGCATGAAGATTGCATGTTCTCTTCTGGATTTCCTCCATAGTTGGAACACTTGTGATATCGATGTCGTGCCGGTGTGCACGTGAGTGTGTGTGTGTGAGCATGTAAGTGAAAGTGTGAGTGAGCATGTGTGAGTGTGTGTGCATGTGAGAGTGAGTATGTGTGTGTGTGTGTGTGCATGTGTGTGTGTCTGAGAGTTTGAATGAGCATGTGTGTGCATATGAGGTGTGTGTGAGAGCGTGCATGTGTGAGTGAGTGAACATGTACTGTAAGTGAAAGTGTCAGTGAGCATGTATGTGATTGAGCATGTGAGTGTGCGTGTGAACGTGTGTGTGAGAGAATATGAGTGACTGTGTGTGTATGAGTATGAGTGAGAGTCTATGTGAGAGAGCAGGTATGAACATTTGAGCAGTTCCTATATTGTACTTCCTACTGGAGTACAGTCTGGGGGCTGTTTTTTTTATTCACCTCCACTCTCCTCACGTAATCTGTTTCTCTGAGTTTTTCCTACAGTCCCCTGTCTTCCTGACCTGTCTGCCCCCCTATAATGTTTGTGTATGTATGGTCGGGTTGATGGCCTGCTTTTCGCTGGTACTTGTGACTAGTGACATGGTGAATTGCAACAGCAATAAAGGGAATCAATCAATCAATCAATCAATGTGCGTGAGAATGTGAATAAGTGTGTGTGAGCGTATGTGACAAAGTGTGAGTGAGCATGTGAATGAGAGTTTGTGAGCATGAGTGTGAGAGTATGTGAATGTGTTTGAGAAAGTGTGAGAGTGAGTGTACGCTCCCATTTACCTTTTGATTCCCATAATTAGACATTTACCCAAAAAAAGATTTTTTAAGAAAACAGCTGTTAATAGTAATATTTGTACTCTTGTCTTCTTAGTCATTCTAAGTACAAATGGAGGGCTCTCTCTAGCTCTGTGCCAGATAAGTCACTGTGAGATGGATGGATGGATGGATGGATGGATGGATTGATTGATTGATTGATTGATTGATTGATTGATTCAAAAACCATGGGCAGCTTTCTTCCAATGGGAAGATCAACAAATACTGTTGGTTAGCTTGTTTTTTATATTTGCTGTATAATATTTATGAATATTTTATTCATATGTTTTCTTTTCTTTGCAGAACAACTAAATGTTAAAATATCAAGAAAAATAAAATTACCAGAGGTAGCAACTGCAGGTCTTATGGTTCAGTCTGACTGACTGTGGACCCACATAGATAATGTTAAGAGATTATAGGAGCCAAAGCTAATTAGGGCTGAACAAAGGATTTGATGTAATTTCTAATAAAATCCAAGAACTAGTGAATTTTTAATATGTTTGATATGAAAATGAAGGCATACTCCCAGATATGTTTTATTTATTCAGGTTTCATAATATAAAGAAAATGAAAGCTTCTTTGGGTGAATATGAAACACCTCATCACTTGTAAAACCCCAGCAGGGCTTCTCCTCAGATAGAAGTTGAAATAAGTAATAAAATAAGCCAATTTTAACATTATCTGCATAAACACTGCTTTGAAAATGTGTGCTTTGCTCAGAAACTATGTCAGTGGTTGTCAAGTTATATTGTCTCTTAATGGAGGCCGGCATTTTTCTGAAAAGTGTAATTAATTGTGAAAAATGATTGCTGGCTTAAATATTGTTTACAAAAGCCGAAAAGGATGCACAACCGAAATTAGCGAGATGCTGACAGCCGAGACATTTTGTCAATCTAACGTGACGTGTCTGATGCAGGAAATGTGTATTTGATTGTGTATGCGCGCCCACCCGTACGTGCAGACCCCCCACAGAGAAGTGCATAATGCGCACATGCACGTTACTTCACAGGTGCGCGGGGAAAGGATTGACTCACCGGTATAAAAATAAACACCTCCCTACGCTTCCAGCAGCGTTTCCCAAGTGTTATTTTATTTTGACGTGCAAAACAGCATTTCGACCACAACGAGTTTTAACCAGGTGTGTGGAAAATACCGTTAGTCGGGGAAACTCCCGATAGAGGAGCAAAAATCGGAGCTGCGAGACGGCTGCTTTGTGTTACGTACGGTCCTGCCGGGGGGGTCCCTGGAATGTATGTAGGCCTGTTCCTGTCGCAGCACTGTCATGCTGTTTTAAATGCACATAGTGGTGCACTGTTTTCCCCAACTTACTTTTCTATTTATTCCTTCAATGATTTAATATTTATCAAACATTTATATCATATAGATTTCATTGGTTTGGTATAAATCCTGTTTACCTTAGCTGATGGGAAGTATTTCGAAACGGCTATTTTTAAATATTTTGTTATGTCGATCCCATGTCCGTATTTAAACTTGTTTCAGGTTAATTGCCCGTCTGAAGTCGAGCCGCTAATGCGGGCGATGTACCCGCGCGAGGAGCGGACACGTGGCCGGGCGGTACCTGCGCGAGGAGCGGACACGTGACTCGACTGCAGCGAAGAGCTCCGAGGTGGTTTTAATGCGTTCGGGCTCGTCTGCGTGAGTAATTCAGGAGGACCGGACGCAGAGATGAGGATCTGAAGGATGCATTAGCTCACTGCCGAGGACGCTAATCACCGCGGACAAGCTTTGTGACAGAACACGCGGCTTAAATGCGCTTCTCCGTGTCAAGTTAAGATGGGTCATTTTATGGCTGTCAGGCAGACTGTGTAGTGTCAGGCGCTGACTTTATAAAGATTATGAAGCAAGATTATTTGGTTATATAAGCGTGCTGGATCAGGGATCGCTACTGCCCCACAGCAGTCGATCAATGACTTACTGCATAAGTGCGAAATTTTAGAGACTTATGTGTGTAAATATCTCTTTACTTTTAAAACGTGACCTTTCTGCGGACTTGCCTGTCTGCTAAAATCATACATACTCTTAACCTTCTTTAAAGAAATACTTAAGAAACAGGGAAAAGTAAATGATCCTGCTCAAGTTGTTTAACGATAGCTTAATGATACACAGATGGCATGCCACATTTCTGATTCTCCCCAGGTCCAGCGACATGTCTAATCCTGAGATATGCTTAAATTAATATTTGATATAGCTCACTGAGCAATAATTCATACAAACACATGCTTACTTCGTGTGCTTCCAGCTTTATCCAAGGGGCTTAAACCTGGCTGCACACAAACCAGTGAATCGTACCATAAACTCCTGTCAAGCCACTCAGAAAGCCCTGCAAATTGGAAACAATCAGTGTTACTAGCCAACGTCTACTGCACGCTAGGCAAATCGAACTCTACTTCGGAAGACTATTTATTTTCTTCTTGGCAGCAGAATGAGAAAATGATGTGGACTTCATCCACTCAGATGCGATGGCTTCCCCCACATAGTAACTAGCACGCCACTGAGACGGTCCCCTGACCCCGGTGCAGAGTAGTAGGCAGGTCACCCATCCCATGTCCCAGTTATCCGTGCTCAAATCCGAGTAATGAGAGTATGAGTGTATGTTCAAATCACAATATACAAAACAAATCTAATGGGTAACACTTTACTTGATGGGGCACAAATAATATGGTATTGTACTATCAATTAACCACCAACTAAGTCTTAGTTACATACTGATCTAATGTTAATTCATCATTAATGAATCATGATCTTTCATCCCATGCAGCTACTATATTTGTTAGTATATCTGTTAATTCTGTAAACCTTTGTGAACTACTAAGGAACAAGTAATGAATAATGGAACCGAAATACTGATCTCATGGTTGTTTAGCATTGATGAATAGTGATGCATCTATTATCTCAAGTAGCAACTGTTTTTGTTCACGATTTGTTCATAATTTGTAATTTTGTAGTGAGTTGTTTCTAAGTATTTGTGCCCCGTCAAGTAAAGCGTTACCATCTAATGTATAAAATATGAGTTTATTGATTGTATTGTTTTGTAAAATAAATTGATACTTTAGTATTAATTTAATGTTCATGAGAAATGTGATAACTAGCAAAGAACTATTTGTGACGGTACTCAATTCTGTTCCAGTAAACCAGCTTCTGTTGCTTTCAGCAGGGGCACAAACCCACTAATGGGCCCAAATGTGAGGTCTGGCCCAGTCAGCATAAGCCTGATTCAATATTACATCCATATTGTATTCAATGCAATTAAATTTATTTTAATAGAGCGCCTTTCACAAAAGAGTCGTCTTAAGAAAGAAAGAAAGAAAGCCAGATGACAACGGAGGAGAGGAACCAAAAACTCAATATTTGTTATTTGTTTGTCAATTTGATATGTTTTGCGATTGTTTAGCAGTTTTGGCTGAAGAGCAGTTCAGGTCTACATTTAAAGTAGACCAAAGGACTGTAATGGTACACATATTCAGCATAGGTTACATAATTTTTGGTTGCGAACACACTAATATAAATGAATGCTTTTTTGACATGGACAAAAGCCCCATTCACAAGCAGGAAAGCATTATGCTAATTATGAATGTGAGCTGGTTACAACTAATGCTGGTTACTGTCAGTAAATCTGCTGTTTGGCAACATTTTGATTTCCCAATAAATTACACCAGCACTGGAGAGAGAATATTTGATAAGACCAAGACTGTCTGTTGGCTATGTTATACTGAACTCGGATATGTTGCTGGAACCATCTCCAACATGCTAACTTATCTGAGACAACATCATCCAGGTTCACGCAGGACCAGAGCAAAGCAGAAACAGCCTCCGCAAGTTAGACTCCCTGTGGTATTTAAGGAAATTCAGATTGGACCAAAAAAAATAATCTGGGGTTGTCCATAGTTTTCAAGTGACCTCACATACTTACAGGACCGCCCACCTGGAGAGCAAGAGAAGCCTCTATTCTACTGCCTGCCACTTATTGTCATGTTTGTTTATTGTCATGTTTGTTTAACCAAAATGCTGCATAGGTTTAGCTCATTTGGATGCACTAACCCACGAGGAGACAAAGCTGGGCTTGTACAGTACATCTAAAGAATCCCATCCGAGAAAGAAAACCCAGGGAGAAGGAGATTGCGGATTTGTGCTATTTATTAGATGTGCTTCTGTCCCTGGGGAGGGAATGAATGGCAACCATCAAAGAGTGCTTTCACACCACAGTTCAGGCAGTGTTCAACAAAGCAGGATATCTGTAAGATGGATTAATTTAAGATAGAAGTTGTGATTGTCCAATAGGAATGCTCCTTACTTAAACTCTTATTGGACAATCATTATTTCTCGCTTAAGTAAACCCAGATACCTAAGAAATCCTGCTTCGTGCAAGACCCTCCAGGAACATAGTTCCTTGTTCCAAGTTCCTGGGCTGTCTCATCTGGAAACTTTCGTAACTCCTGCCTGCTTTCGTGTGTCACTTTTCCACTGCACAAGACCTGGGACCTTTATGTTGCCTAAGCATGGGAGACAGGAACTCTTGTAGGTTAAACTTCCCACATGATTTCATACGAAACTACACCACCACCCAAAACAATGGAGGATAAATGTCATTTTGTTATTTATTTGTTAGTTATTGGAGGGATTGATCATGATGAAAATGGGACACAGGCTTTTACTTATATATAATATATAAAATACGTGACGTTTATTATTAAATCTGGCTAGCAGATCGAGCTTTCGTTTTCCACAGAATAAAAAATGATGTAATGTTATTTCACTAAAAAGCGCAGGCAAGTTTCACTGCCAGCCCCGGCAATATTAGACAAAAATATATCAGTTATTATGCTGTGTAACTCTCACGTCTACAGATCTTGCATGGACTGTATAAGATTATGTTGGTTGTTTTCTTTTGTTTATGGATTATGTTCCCTAGAATGACTTTACAGGTTCCCAATGCTTCAGCAGCCATACCATCTGCAGTTCAGACTACGTATTCTATCTGAAGGTAATAAGGTTTGGGTCTGGCCAGTACTTGAATTGCTGTGGCCAGCAGGTTAGACCATCCTATGGTCTGTGTGGATCCCAGTGCTCCACTGCAGTGACACTGTGCTGTCCTTTGGATGACCCATTAAACCAAGGTCCTCACTCTCTGAGGTCATAATACATCCCTGGACATCTTTTGAAAGAATAGGGGTGGAACCCCGAAGCCCTGGCTAAAAAGTTCCCACTAAGACCCTATCAAATCTGGCCTCCTAATCATCCCCTGTATCTAATTGGTGAGTTCTCTCCTGCCCCTTCATCGCCTTAGGTACTGTGGTGAACGTAATTGTGCAGAATGGCAGCCGTTACATCGTCCAATTGGGTGCTACTCAGTGGTGGTGATTGAAGTGGCTTCCCATTGGTGCTGTAAAGTGCTTTGGGTATCTTGAAACTTACTTACTTGGACTGGGTCGGAACTAATCCCAGGTAACACAGGACATAGATGGGATGGGCTGCCAGTTCATTGCAGGGTATATTCACACTCACATGGGATGTTTTGCTATTTGGCCTGTCTGGCCATCTTCAGACTGCTGGAGGAAAGCTGAGTGACTGGGGTAAAACATGCAAACTCCAAACTCCCTGAACCCAGAAAGAGTCCTGGCTGAAACCGTGAAGGTCCACTGGGCAAGGAAATGTCACTCAACAGAACTTAGAACCCCCCTGCCGCCCCAGATTCGTAATACCCCTGTTATTAATGACAGCCATTCCAAATGGATCTCTTCTATAAGCGAGACTCAGGTCTCATGTGAGGGAAAGGGAGGGTTCATCAGTTTGTGTGGCCACACGCACGTTCCAGCAGATGTGTGTGGGAGCATGATGGATGCAGTCGGCAGATGGGGACACTGAGGGGTGTCCTTGGGGGCCCTGCACCCCCCTTCCAGGCTAGATGGAAAACAAAGGTGGGGCTAAAAGAACCTTTGTGAGGTGCCGGCTGAGTGTTTTTCCAACCTTCCCATTAGCCGAGCCCCGTGCCGCGGCCTGTCACCGCCCTGGGGAATTCAGCGCCGTCGCTACAAAGTTTTCCTCAAGAAGATCCCTGCCTCGCTTCCCAGAACTCCTCAGAGGAAGTGCTCTTGGCCAGTCCTAAGCTCATTGTCACCCCAGCCATGTTCTCCAGCCCTTCCGGACAAACCCTACGGATGCGTCGGCTTCTTCTTCACCCCTCAGCACAGACCCGAAGGTCAAAGGGCTTATTCCAGCTGCCCCCTCAGACGCAACACCAAGACGGAATGGCTCACAAATAAGCCACTCCCCAGATAACAGTCCATTTCTACCAATAACTGGGAGTCGTGATGGGAATTTCCCCCGCTATCTTTGAGCTGGCCACACAGACTATATTTCCTGAAGTAAATTACACTGAATATACAGTGTTTTTGGAAAGTCTTTTGCTGTAACTGAAATTAAAATGGTCATCTAAAGATGTAATAATTTCATAATCTAGTTTTCATTACCTATCGGTGAAACTAAATTGGCACATGTGGTGAGTGTAGTGTTTCACTGACATAAATCAATATTTAGTTCATTTACATAACCCCTGGCTCTCAAAGCATGCATGTTTTTGTAAATAGTCATTTTTGTTTCATTTCCCTAAGCCATCTTTCATATTAAACTTTGCTTATTTATACCCAGTATCATGCAGGCGCTGTAAGTTGGACCCTGACCTCTGTCCACAGGATGCTGTGTCTCCATATTCAGTTTAACATGCTACGCTAATTGCCTCTTCCATAGTAAATAAACATGATGGATGCATTGTTTTAAAAAATCAAATGCTCTTATATTTCCACCACCATCACTCTCTGCAACCACTGGATTTAAATATCAAGCCTATTCCAGACTCATGGCTGGAGAATGATTTAAACCTCAAATTTATAGCGCAATTTATTATAATCTAGTAGGCTAAGTCGATTAATTTGCTATAATCAAAAGCTGTTTCAGCTGCACAACCCCCCAAAGTTCCCAGGTAATGCGTGTTTTCACCATCTGGACCTATGAAGTTAATGTAATGATGTCCATAAAATAATTCCCAGAATTAACAGGGTGTCACTGAATCTGCAGGAGAACCGCCTGCAGCTCACTGCGGACGCTCCACACACGCCATCGCAGATGTTGCCTCGTGCTCCTCATGCCTTGAAACTGCTGCCCATCTCCCTGCAGACTGACAGAGCAGCAGGCTCCTTACAGGCTTGGTTCCAGCCACATAGCGGTGCTGTTCACCACCACTCAAACAACGCGTTTGCATCAGTCACCACACTAAAAACTAAATACATTCCTTAATTAAGCAAAGTCAAACAGTTACGGCACTACGGCCATGTGGCGCGTTTCCCTGAGGGTGATCCGGCTCGCGGGATCCTCATTGCTGGGGACCCAAGCGGCTGGACCAGGCCAAGGGGACGCCCACGTAGTACCTGGCTGCGGCAGATGGATGGTCATATCTGGAGGGGGGGACTGGACCATGTGTCTGCCTGGGGGGTTGCCGGCCGGGATCCCGCGGAGTTAGCCGTGTGGGGGGTGCACGCTCCCCAACCTGACCTGACCTGCCCTTAGTTAGGTGATGCTGAAGCAGCATGTGCTGCTAACCGGCTAGCTAGCTATGATCTTCTGACTCTACTTCACTAGCTAATGTTATCGTTATATTAAACCATAAAACAATTGCATCCCAGCAGCACCACAAAAAGAAATAAAAAACAAAGATACAAAGTAGCAGAAAATTTGCCTAAATTTCTTCACCGCGATTAATGAAATTAAATGATGAGGAAGCAGCACACTTTACAAACAGGGACAGTAGGGGGCGCCAAAGTGACTTTTTGAGTGGGGCCTCCAAGATGACAAACCCTGTCAAAACCTTGTGAATGCCTTCCAGACACCCAATCCTCCGCTAATAAAACCGTCGCTGTACGGAGCAGAGTGGCAGCAGATACTCCGGGTCTGAGGCTCAATTCTGCTAGGATAAGTGATGTCGCATGGTAGACAGGAGTGCTGTTAATTACCTGTGTGCATTCTGTCTGCACGGAAGGCCTGTCCTTATTTGGTTATGGATTAGCAAATTAATTATGAGACTGTGCACAGGTGGTTCATCACGTGGAGAACAGGAGAGACGCTGGAGTCGTTCTTCATGAAAGCACTTCATCACACGTTTCTGCAGTGCAGACCTCCGCCGCCAAGGGGAAAGAATGCTTTGGCTGAGAGTATTAGCCGGATGGGGTCGACTATAATTAGCGGATTATCCGGCGGAATGGTACAGGCAAAAATATCACTTGTGTATCACCTGAGCTGAGCAAGATCCTAACAACACAGCTCATTCAACTGAAGAAAGATCAAGGGGAGAAAAGCAGGAGGTCATGGCAGCGTCTTAAAACCCGAATAAAAGTCGATTGTGCCCCAGCCCCAGATTGCCCTCTGGAGGTCCAGAGCGTTTCCTTTGGGGAGAAAACAATGAAAGCTGTCTGCTGGAGCAGCATTGGTGCTCCGTGATGTTTTTTGTTGTTCCACAGAAGGGAACGTCTAGGGTGGAAGTGCGATTCCCATGATGCCCCAGAAGAAACTTCAAATAGCAAAAGTTAAGTTTGAGTGGCTCTGACAGTGTAATAAGGGTCCAGATGTAATCTGGAGTCAGCAGAACCGGTACAAGATGAGTGGAAGCAGGGAGGTAGAGAATCTGGTGTTAGGGAGGGTGGTGGTGACATCACCTGCCAAAGGATGATGGGAAGACAGAATAAGAGAGTTCTATTGGTCAGGTCATGATCCCAGCCTATTCCTTTGTAATGCATTCTGGGTAAATTTGAAGAGCGTGACACTCGTGAACGAGGTCTGAAGCTGCGGTGGCCCCCTCCCGAATGCTAACAGCCATCCACACGGCCCCTTATGTGCACTGGCTGGTCATGTTGGGCCGGAGAGTGTCGATATGCAGTTCATCACGTTCACAGATACGGGTAATGACCTTGGGAGTGCGGCCCAGCCTGGGCACAAAAGCCGAATCCCCAGACTCACGCACATCGCTCTCCTCCATGTCCTATCCATCACAATCGGCTGGCATGGATGCCGGCGTAGCCGCGACTGCGAAACGACAGGCTCCATAAATACAATTTCTTGTGGAAGCAACAAAAATAAACCAACAACGGCGCCCTCTAGAGGAAAGATTGAAGTCTAGTGGTGGGGTTGAAGCAGGGGCAGTTGATGGGCAGTACCCCCCCCCCCAACTTTGTTTACGTTTTTTGGCTAGCTGTGCTGTGAATCGATAGCTGCAATTCTTTGAAAACACCCAATTTTCATTTAATGACATGCCTCTGCCAGCCCTTCGGGTTCTGCTCCACATTCCCCGGCTTTCCGTGTGTATTTATACAGACACACACACACACACACACACTTCACATATCTTTGTGGGGACTCTCCATTCTTTTCTATGAGCATAACCCTAATCCCAACATGGCGACCTCATTGCTGGGGACCCAAGTGGCTGGACCAATTGTGTATTTATCCAGACACACAGACACAGACACAGATACACACATAGACACACAGGTTTGTTATATCTTTGTGGGGACTCTCCATTCATTTCTATCAGCACAACCCTAATCCCAATATGACGACCTTCACTCCTACCCAGCCCTAACCTTAACCATAAGTAAACAAACAAAATACGAGACTTTTGGCATTTTTAGTTTTTTGATTGCATTCACAGATCTTTGAGTGGACCTGAAAAAAATGATCCCCATAATATCAAAATAACAGGTTGTATTGTAATATAACATAATATAAACCCAGTCCAAACACACACACACACACACGCACATACCTTAAATATTGCACTTTAAGAAAATTCTGAAAATCGAAATTCACAGGTAAGGAGACGCCGGTCACCCTTGGGACCCCACAGCCCCCCCCCCCCAACTGCCACATCTTTTCCAAAACATCTGCTCTGCTCATTTATGTGGGAGGGAAGGAGGGACTGTGGGTCTCTTTTGCCACCTCCATGCTTGATCTCCTGGGAGGGGGGACCCTTACCAGTTCTTGCCACCTCCTCACCGAGTATCCGGGGAGGGGGGGGGGGTGCACGGGGCACTCTTGCCACTTCCTTGCCAGTTGTCCAGGGAGGGGGAGGACAGGGGGCGCTCTCGTCACCACTGTGCTAGGTCCCCTCTCTCTCTCTCTTCCACTCTCCCCTCTCTCTCTCTCCTCTTTCCCCCTCGATCTCTCCTTCACCCTCCCCTCTTCCTCCCTCTCACTCATCTTTTTGAGGTACTCTGTCCCCCTCTCCTTCTTTCCCTCCCCCTCCTGCTTCCTCTCTACCACTCTTTCTCTCTCCCTCTCTCTCTACCCCTTCATCTCATTTGTTCTCTCCCCCCCCCCTCTCTCACTCACCCACCCTCTTTCTCTCTGTTAGATTAGGTAGATTATTGTTTTATCATTTTAATAAATCTGATTGATATGGTGGTGCAGTGGTCAGCACTGTTGTTTCACTCCACAGGAGACCAGGGTTTGACGCTCTGCCATGGCTCCATGTGTGTGGAGTTTGCATGTTCTCTCCGTGTCATTGTGAGGTTTCCTCCAGGCTCTCCGGGTTCTCTCCACAGCCCTAAAACATGCTGAGCTTAACTGGAGTTACCAAATTGTCCATAGCTGTGAATGGTATGTGTGCCCTGTCTTGGGTTATTCCCTGTCTTACACCTGTAGTCACTCTGTATAGGACAGACATGTAGCATAGATGGATGGATTGATCATCTGTTACCAGAAACGATTTCTGCCCCTTTTTGCTGCGTGTTGCTGAGCACAAGTTCCCAGGATGCCCTATAGGGGGCACCCTGGGACCATAAACATAAATGCAGCATTGGGTCCATTTATCCCCAGGAAGTGAAAGGAACAATTCATACTGAGCAAGTCAGGAATGCCAGGCGTCTTCTTCCCAGTTCAGGGAGGAAGTCAATTAATAATGGTGTATATATAATGACTTTTTAATGTAGATCTTGTAAAAAAAAAAAGGCAAACAAAGATGGCACAATGGGAGCCGGTTGAAAAGAAAGACTGCCAGCATGTTTAAATGTTTAAAAAAGAGACGGGTGCCTGTGAAGGCTTTACCCACCAACTGGAGCCGGAATTAATATTCTCCAGTGCAATGGTGGGTTTAGTTTAGGCCAATCACGTGGAGCCCTCTGCCTCTCTCAGCCCGCAGAAGTTGGATAATTACCTATTTACATTGCCTGTGAACAGCCGTGCCGGTTTTGAGGAACTCTGTGTACGCTCACGCTGGCTGTCCGCCATCCCTGGCTGAAAGGAGATCGCCATGGAAAAAAAGTCTGCCGCTCCATGGCTGGACGCTCACGTTATTAACGTTCCAGTGGTTGCCATGCCAACATTAAGGGGGTAAAAAACTTGTAATGATATGTGAATGAGCTGGGTGGCCATGCTGGTGGGGCTGGGCGGCGTGTCTGATGGATAATATGGTCAGCAGTTGTTCCCGCCCGTTATCCGCGTATCCGCCCGGAACACGTGCCGTCAGCTCCTTTTTCCTGCGTCCTGTGACCTTTATCGAATCCGGAAGTCCCCGGCGAATGCGATCTGCTGACTCGATGGTCCCGTACTGTAGAGCGGTCCGAGGATCTCTGGGCTCCCGGGTGCCTGCTGACGGAGTCTCGTTAGCATCAGCCCCCCACCATGCCAACCACACCGGGAAACCACTTTGGTCTGGAGCACAAGGGGGACACTGATACCTTTGTCAGGAGTGATTGATATTCAAAGACCTGTCTTCTCCGCCACTAGCAATCATTCTGTGGTGCTTACGAGTTATTCTGACATCATTGAAAATGACTTAAATACACACACAGCAGATTATGACCCAAAATGTCTAATAAACGGTGGGTTAGGGTTAGAAAGCCCTGAGTCTAACCGCCCTGCAAGTGGGAGGCCTGCTTTGGAGAGACTGGACAGCCTAGAGGGGCAGCCGCGGTCCAGATTCCTCTACGGTACCTCTGTCGGCGACAGTGACTCACCGGGATAAGCTGTGAATGGACAGGATTCACGGCGCTTCTGAGGAGTCGGCACCGGTGGCATCCGGCTGGAACAGAGTAGCCATCTGCCCCGACCGGCCTGACCCCCCCCCCCCCAGGCTGTCCCATGCCGCCGCAGGGCACTCGGCATGCGTCTGTTTGATGACACTTCCTAAGCATGCCGAGAAGCCCACAGACATGGGCAATGGAAAGACCTCAGTGTCACGGCGGGTCATAGAGCATGTGGCCAAATGGGATCAGCTTAACATGGCCCTCAGCGTGCAGGAGATGAAGGCCACCATGCGTGATAGGATTACCGCCGTGCTCATATTTCAATACTAATGTCTCCTTGCTCTTGGAATTCACATCCTGACATTCTTTCTCCCCCACAATGAAAATATAGATAGATGGATGGATGGATGGATGGATGGATGGATCGGTGGGCATTCTCTTTACTTTACAAAACTGCTTCTGCCAAAATAACTGACTTCACCACCTGTAATGAATGGAAAAAACTATTTTGCATCTCTTGATTTCTTTCTTTTGTTAAATTTGTTTGTCAGGTTACGTTTGACCTGATGCACATTGATCTTCGCCACAGTGACCTTGATACATCGAGCTCCATTATATTAGCGAGACAAAAGACTCTAGATGGCAGCAGTAAGTCAAATATAGGCTGTCACTTCGCCTATCTAAAAGCGGGCGATGGTTCTGTGCATAATTTGTCTGTTTGTTGCATCATGGTGGGGGGAGAATGAGCAAGTTTTACATTAGATGGAGATTTCTTGCGGGACTTACATATTTCAGATACCATCTTAGGCCATCTGTGAGATAATACTCTGCAGGTCATTATAAACAATGTATCCTGAAGTTTTATCTAGGGTTTATGGTCAGATGAATTCATTTATGTTTTTTGTATGGAAAAATCATGGCTTTCAGTTTTAATAAATCTGATTCTGCTTCATTATTGAGTATAAGACAGCCTTAATAACATATACTGTACACATAAGTGTTCACGACAATTGTTTGGGTACAGTCTTTAATCACTGACAAACAAACAAAAGGTTTAATATCAGCATGAAAACATAGTCTAAACCAATTAAATAACCAGTCAGCAGCTGATGATGGTCAGGGTATGATTGCTTCAGCTAAAATGCCGAAGCAATTAAGGCTGGATTACTTGGCTGTATTGAAAAAGACGTACATGCAATGTGGTTTCTCAATATTTCGGTCTTTAAAAGTAATCGCGTATAACCGGTTTGGACACCGGTATTTAGAGAGTGAAAACGGAAAGCGCTAACGACCTGTATATAATTAAGGTGCGTTGGCCTGTGTCCTCTAGGTTGTTTGTCTACTGTATTTATGGTCGTTTGGAATATATATATATATATATATATATATATATATATATATATATATATATATATATTCCCTTTCCTTTAATTCACACAACGCGAACTGTCACAGGCAAGTAAACAAGTTCTGCGAGATGAAGGGAAATGTCAGGGATTTATTTATTGCGAACTGACCGCAAGTCGATGAAACTTTTATATCTTTCGGGCGCCGTTTTATCCCCAGTGCACCGCGCTTAAGTAGATGGTTCACGATGCGAGGGGCGATGAGATCAAATTTGATTCCGTTTTTTTATTATTATTATTCCACCCCCTGCCCCCGGAAACTGATGTAGAATAAAATGTAATTTTAAATCTGATTTTCCAGTAGAAGACCTGGGCGGGTCTTAAGAAGAGTTGTTAATAATCATCCCGCTTGATTAAGAGACCCCAGGACGCATCATTGGAGGCGAGCCGCTTACTGAGAGCGTCTAATGTGCCGTGATCAGCGCAACGATAGCTCTGCTGCTTTTCTTATACATGTGAAGCACTACTCAAAACCAGAAAGCATTTTTATACTGACACTATAATAAGGAAAACCATGTCGCCCCAGAACTACTTGGAAATGCTAATTTCCTAGCAGCAAGCGGGCTTGTATGTTTATTTTATAGATAAGTAATATTGCGGTTTGATTAACTGCCTATCCCTCGTTGCAGGCGCTGTTGAATGATTTGGAATTTTTTTAACACAAATTGCCGTTCTTTGCTACGAAACTTGCTATTTTAAGAAAACGATTCTACGTGTGTAAGGACAAATTGGCTATTTTAGTTTCCAAGGAGAATGTATTTCAATTAGCATGCCACACAGGTGTTGAGTAAGACTGAAAGTGGCTCATGTTGGCATAAGCACAGTTATAGTTAAGGCTATCTTTGCTGTATAATTCTAGTTATAAACACAAATGCATCACAAAGCCATTCTCACCGGACCATCTGGAGGCAGGAAAGGGTGGGGCTTGGGGGGGGGATTTGCCTGGAAGTACATGCAAAGCTTGAGAGCCTTTCTCCTGTGAGCTACGGGCCTGCTGTCTAGCATTATTTAGCCCTGAATCATGGACACAGGTAGCGTCACGGTGGGGAATGCTGAGAGTTCCTCTTCCCCAGGTGTGCTACACAGCTCCCCGCCCCCCCCCCCATCACAGAAACAAGCACGCATGCTCCTCAGGCCAGTCGTTAAATGCACTGCGCACACTGGAGTGTTAATTGGGGCCAAAGGTGACCTTTCCCTTTCGAAAGGTGCACCGGGTCCTGATGAAGATCTCAAATCGTGAGCTCGCCTGTGCAAATGAAATGTTGTGCAGACTAATGAGGACGTCAGGTCTGGAATCAATCCCGGTGTCACTGCTGGTTACTGTACTACACATTACGGTTTTAGCCATGAAGACATAAAGCAATCCTCTTAGGGCTGCCCGGTACATTGTCTAATGCAGCATTTTCAAACGTAAATATCTGTACATCATATAATCCTGGAGCCCATGTTTCTCCCAACTGATCACGTTGGAATACAGTTTAAAATAGTGTCTTTCAAATGCCTAAAATGGACCACACCATATTTATGTTTTTCACAGACCTCTGAAACGGATGTGGAAACAGGTAATGAACTGGTTTCCTGTAAACTAGCACTGGGCTGCCATCAAAAACGAAGTGTTCAGGAACCACTCCCTGGTGTTTTAAGTACATATCTCAAGCATACAAATATTGCCTGTCATTTGTAACCGTATTAAATTTCCTCTTTGTTGCATGAAACTAATATGTATGTGAGCCTAATTCAATGCAGAGATGTGCGCACGGTCATTGCAGTGTCATTAAATAAAACATTAGGTTGCTACAGGTAGTGACGTTTGGCGTCACATTGTTTTTCTAATGGGAAGTGGGTTTGTATCTGACTGCATAACCAAAAACCTGCGGCTTAATTGACTGGTCTGGGCTCCTCGATGACTCCTGTTCCCATTTGCCTTGTTTAATAACAGTGTTTCTTTGCCTGTCATCAGTCTGAAATCAGACTCGCACCCGGAGGCCACCCCGGCGCCAGACGCGCTCCCGGATGCGCGTTCCCGATGCGCAGCCAGCCGGCATTATTACCCAGGGTGCAGTGGGGAGGGGAGGGGGTCACAGCAGCCACCTCATCTCAATTACGGGCATCGTTTTGAGGTTTTGACCACTGAAACTGCATTTTCGGTCAGCCCGCTTACACTGCATTGCTAACTGGTGACCTTGATATTATATAGATCCATTTCCATGCTATATTTGCTCCTGTGGCATCTTTTACCTCTGACCGGGTTCTTATGAGAGATATTAAGTGTTTAATATGAGCAGGAACGTATGTCATGTGGCTTACCACGCCCCCTATAAATGCCGTACTGTAGGTACCCACTTAGTGGTATTAACCTGCGTCTAGATGTCACCATAACCAAAGATAAGTCTTTATATATGTGTCAGTGTGTTAGATAAACAATTAAATGAAATAATTCATTATTGCTTAGTGTGTCTAATATATGTATATAACACACACACACACACACAAATATATTTCGCTGTACAGGTTGGGAAGGAAATGGATAAATGATGCAAAACGGCACCGTTCCCCGTGTTTTTGATCAACATTTAATAAAAAAAAAAAAAAAAGCAAACTAGTTTTCAGTTTGCTGGCGATTGTAATCCTCATCGATTCCGTCCGGGACCCATAGGCGCTTAATAGGCGTGATTTATGTGGACGTGGCGGGACTGCTCGGCGGATCCCTGTGATTAATAAGCAGATTCCCATCCGCTGGCCTCTCCCGCTGCACTTGTGTGATGGAGGATCAGACAAGACGTACCCTGCATTGAAAAGTCAAGACACACAGTCTCTGTTCTCTCCTCCTGTGCGCTTTCCTCCCCTCCCCAAATCCTCCATCACTACCCCCCGTCCACCTCTCTCTCTCTCGCCTGCTCTCTCGCTCTCACTCGCTCTCGCCCTCTCTCCATCACCATCCAGCCACACACATATACACTCAGAGATCCTGCTGGAAGCAGGCACCGGAGGAGGCTCTCTCTGGCTCAGCAGCCCCGTCCAGAGTGCGCATCCCCCGAATAACAGCGCTGGCGTCCGGGCTGGATCCCCACTCCAGGGAGAGAGCAGCCGAGCACCAGGGACCTTCATTCTGCAGCCATGTCTGAATCTATACTAGCCTTTCTCAGCATTTCGGGATTATTTCTAATCGCTAAGGTGCTGACAACAGTTGGAGCAGAGCAAGGTAAGGCACCTCATTCGCGCATCAAAATCAGTGGTTCTGGTAAACTTATGCGCTGTCTCCGCTATATATTCCGGCCGAAATTAGCTACTCTTATCATATGCACTGCATTTATCCAACGCTCAACTAGCAGATAGTATTGTTTAAGAGGCAATTTATTAATTCAGACTAATGAATTGGTTTTCTGTATGAAAACGCTGATGTCATTAGATCTATTTGAGTAAAGACGATTTGCGATATGCAAAACTGCTCATGTTTTTTTTTTTTTTGTTTTTTTGTTTTTTTAAGTTTTCAGACTTAAACATGTAGTATTAAATTGCACGCAAGGTGCATTCCTGGCTTTTAGCGCTGGATGCTGGTGACAGACTGGATGCGGTGTATTATAGCGGCACGCGAAGATGTGCGCTCAAACCTGCGCATAATATAAGCGTTAGAAACGCGCCTCTTACCTTATATACCACTGGCCGGCTGGCCACAGTTTCATTTGTTTTATACCGCTAACTTATTCATTTTATTGTTTTCAACTTATTTGGAACGCATGCATCTATTCATTTTCGCTGAAAATTTATACTCAGAGATAGGTTTCGACTCCTATTTGTGATCAAAAACAAAACCAAGAAAACGTTTCAAAAGTTTAAAATGGAAGTGTATAAAGGTGATAACGGGTAAAACCAATAAGATGTGGAAACACGCTATTTTGTTTGAAACTTTGATTGCAAATTATGTACTAGGGCCTTATTGTATTTTTTTGTAATTACCAATTTTCATTTTATAAATACTTAATTCTGCAGAAAATAACTATGTAATCTACATATTGTGCAAATAATAGATATGCATATTGGTCACTAGGCTACGAGTGAAGTCCAGCAATGTATATGCACATCTGCAGAAAAAAAATGGTTATTACATTAAATTATTCATCGCATTGTATTAGAGTGGTTGCTTCTCGTTTTCTTCCTTTAAATACAACCCCCCAGTGAATAAAAGAGCAGTGTGTATGTGACATTAACGAAGGAAATCACATCAGCGGACTTCATTCTGTCCTGCAGATAATTGTATTAAATGTAAATTTATGAGTCAGATCCATAGTTTGTAAGGATGCAGTGAAGTATGCCAATAATGTATTGCGACGACAATGAGTAACACGATGAACTCATTATGCACTAATCGGTGAACTTGTTGACTTATTATAAACGTTTGTGTCGAGATTTGGTCGTATCACTGCGGGATGCCGTCCAATACAAATCCTACAGCCAGATGACTATTTAAATCTACTACTCTGTCAATCACGCAGTCATAAATTCATAAATATTGAATGTAATAATAATAATAATAATAATAATAATAAATAAATAAATAAATACCCTAACTGTTTTCATTTTCTTTTTCTCTCTGTACACTTGAGCTGTAACCCCCTGCTCATTATCGAGCCCCAGGTAGCTTTACTCGTGTGGCGGTTTGAGACAGGTCTGCCCGAAGCTGTTTTATAGCATAACAGTCATGCATTATCTTCACATTTCTCTTGTTCCCATTCAGCCCTAAGTCGCAACCTTTGCTAATTTTGGTTTGCAGCAGCCCGTGTGCTAAATTTCAGTGACTTTCTCTCCCTACATTAACTTTCACCTTTTGAAGCACTAAAGCTATATATAAACTTCTGCGTTTTTTTTCATATTTACAAACAGGCAATGCACTTGTGGGTCTCTGATGTTTTACTAACCTTTCAGTCCACAGCACATTAGTAGAAGGAGAAGCTGGCTTTCTAAATACCTCGTTTCTTAAACTTGCAAAACAGTTTTTCTTCCACATAACAATCTTGGCAAGCTGGTTCATATCGTTCGGGGAGTGGTGAATTGTCTCACGGTTTCATTATATAGGCTATTACATGCCTGAATTTTGTCATTTAAACACAGTACAAAGCGGATTATGAACTGTTAAAGTTATAATAAAATGTTGGGACGATTATATTACCGTCTTTAATGGCTTTTCGGTAAGGTTGCCTGTATCCTCACCTATAACCTAGCGATGGCATTTACGAAACGATGATGCCTCGTACCCGTTAGCATAACACTGTGACAGTTCTGTACCTGGTCTGCAAGGACTGCCCCACTTTTTTGTTGACTGCAAAAGGGCCAACCTTTGGATAGACTGGAGCAAATTTCACTTAGGGTATAACTGATGATTCCGAAAAAGTGGATTAGTTACTAAGTTAGAACGTGTTTCTATAGCGAAGGAGTCATACCATTTATTCGTGACGGTAAACTTAGTGGTTCATGCCAAAGGTTTCTTAGTGCATGCCGACTTAAGCGTCATACTTCATAGTGACAGATGGCGCACAGGGACGGAGTTTGATCTGCTGTCGCTCGAAGCAGCCAGGATGGCCCGTGGTTTGGAAAGGGCGAGGGAAGCTGTGAATGGCACCCAGGAAAAGGTGCTCTCCTTACAGGTACGCTGCCCTGGCGTCCCGAAATGTCCACCGTCCCAGTGTGGAATATGTTCACGTTTGATGTTTCACTATAATTGAAACCGAATGTAACATTTTCTCTCTAATTTAAGAAAATCATAAAATAAAATAAATACAGCTGTTCATTCTGAATCAAACGTGAGGCAAAAAAAATATCTGAGGTAGGGGAAATTCAAAACAGAGATTGACCAGTCAGTGTAATGGCCAAAAACAAACATCTGGAACAAAATAATGTAATATTTGCTAATAAACAGGCTAAGCTAATGAGCTAAGTGAATTACGTTAGGTCTGAGTGTATGATCCCTTTCGTGTTAAGGCATCATGACGTTCCTCTTGATAACTGTGAATAAAGTGCCTTGTCAAATCAAATAGCGGCTGTTCTGAAACACAGCAAATGGGAAACATTCAAGGCTCGCTGCCAGCATTCATGCTGCGCCCTCCTTTGTTGTTAGATGTCGGTCTGCTCCGTTACCAAAAGTATTCATACATTTGAAAATATAACGACAGCCGGAACATCAGAAATGTTTATTCAATTCAAATGGGTTTTTTAAATGTATATTTATGAATGATAATTCAATTTGGACAGCCCCGAGTTTGGCTAAGGCTATTGCATGCTGATGGGGGGCGATGGCGATAGACCTCCTCCGTAGCTACGTCATTTTTGGACGGAGCTCTAGGCTCGCGCTCGGATGCCGAAGCCCTGCTTTCAATCTCCGTTCGGCCCAACCGCACTGTTTTCATAGCTGGCTCACATTAGCGTCTGAAACGTTTTATGGCATGAAAGGTGTTATTTTTCCTGTCGCGGGCACACGTCCCGAACCTGCGGACACGCACCCTTTCAGTGGCCGGATGGAGGGTGCGGTCCCGGCTTCTGATGAGTGTGACGGGGAAACGGCGCTTTCGGTGTCGCGGGTCTTGCTGCTGGGTGGCAGAGAGCCGGCGGCGATGAGCTTATGTAGCGGGGAGGGGGGTGGAATTAGGGCCAAACTTAACGAACGGGCCGTTAAGCCCGACCCCAGAGCGCAGCAGAGCTGCTTGTCAGGTCAGGGCTGTGTAACGGGATTCAGCTTTTCCAGGGCTAAGTTTGCCGTCGTTTTTACCCAAAGTACCATTTTCATTATGAATTGGGCTTACTTTCCACGAGGTGGTGAGACGCTGAGGTTGACTTCTGAGCTCTCCTGGAATACATCATTTTTGCATTGTGGCAACCAGCCCAGGACGCGGAAATCCATCACACACCACCCTTTTGATTCTTCTGAACCTTATCGGGGTGACATGAATCTGGTGTTCATGCTGATATGTGACAGCAGATCCCATAACTGATTATATCCATAAAAACGGCTGAAGGAAGTTGTGTTTCTGTAAGACCCCTCCGTCACTGGCTCTGTGCCCGCATGTACAGTAAATTGATGTCACCCCGGTGACTGTTGCAGTTTGTGCCCAAAACGAGTCAATGAGCGATCTGTGTAAGTGCCTGCTGTTGTGATCCAGACCCACGTGGACATGTGACCATTGCTGGAGAACTGAGGGGTCTTTTATCAGGCTGAATGGATTCTGTATCTGTTCATGTGTTCTTGTTGATCGTAAGGCTCGACACAGGTCGAGTTGGAGCAGACGGGGCTGAATCAAAGTCTCATTTTCTTTCGTGCTGGTTTGCGTTGATGTTTTTTTTTTGTTAAAGTGAGTCAAACGGCAGTTGTTGGGAGGAGAAAAGTGAGCGTTTCAGTACATTTCATTCAAGTTCAAATGTCAATGGTGACGTCTTGGTTCATATTTTATACTGGGCCTCACACACACACACTGGAAGAGTCTAGGAAACAAAAACAGTCCATACTATAAAAATGGCTGAAAGGCCTGGGAACCACTGCAGGGCATATGGACCACAGACTGGCGGTTGGTGGCAGCTTTTATTGGCATTGCTCTGGGGGCGGCACTGACAAGGGTCCGTGCGAGCGTGAAGGGGCAGCACTGACGGGGGTCCGTGCGAGCGTGAAGGGGCAGCACTGACGGGGGTCCGTGCGAGCGTGAAGGGGCAGCACCGATGATGGGTATGGCTGCATGGTGTATGGACCACAGGCTGGCGGTTGATGGCAGCTTTGATTGGCATTGCTCTGGGGGCAGCACTGAAGGGGGTCCATGTGAGTGACAGGGCAGCCCGTGCGAGCATGAAGGGGCAGCATTGACTGGGGTCCGTGTGAGTGTGACTGGGCAGCCCGTGCGAGCGTGAAGGGGCGTGGGGTCTGTGTGAGTATGAGAGGGCAGCCTGTGCGAATGTGAAGGGGCAGCACTGATCAGGGTCCGTTCGTGCATGAAGGGGCAGCACTGATGAGTGCCCATGTGAGTGTGACAGGGCAGCAATGACTGCGGTCCGTGTGAGTGTGACAGGGCAGCCCGTGCAGGTGTGAAGGGGCAGTACTGATGGGGTCTATTTGTGCATGAAGGGGCAACACTGACGGGGCACACATGACAGCTGCAGAATTAGCAAGCAAGGTGGTAAGATCCATGCTGGTGATCTGCCCCCGGGGGCATACGGGGACCTCTGTGGCTAATTTCACACAGCATAGCCCAAGGGCAGCAGATCCCAAAGGCAGCAGATCCCGGGATACTGATCCATCAGCGCTGCAATGACCTCCATGGGTCTGGAGTTGCAGATTCCCTGAGACTTTTGGAACAATCCGGAGCTGTTTTCCCTCAGCCCCTCAGCCACGCAAGTCGGGGGTGGCAAAGTCATAAACTTGGGACCATTGAAATGCTGACAGGAGCACCAGCTGCCCAGACGCGAGCTGAGGGCGGCAGGCCGATGAGGCCGCGACCTGCGGCATGAGTGAGCGATCCGGCCCAAGAGAGAGCATCTCCAGGTCGGCATCGGGAAACAGCTACAAAGAACCCAGGCGGACAGTAAAGAGACCCTAGCGGGTCCCCAGCAGGGAGGGGGGAGGTCTCCCCCACATGCTGGTCCTCGGAAGAGACGCCCCATATCACTTATTATGGAAGCTCATGCAGCGGGAAAGGTGGACTAGTGGAGAGGACGTGGCAGGCCCAGGAACGTTACATCATCACCACTGGCCTTTGGTGACTCGCTAGGCCCACTGCTGAGTCAAATCTGGGGGCAATTTGGCGCATGCTTGGAAAACCTAATGCCCATAATTCCTGTTTGCCTCTCTTAAGCTAAGGAACACTGGGGGTATTTGCTGGTGGAGATATATAAAACAAAAACTGGATATAAATTTGATTGATTTATGCCCCACGTTTTGAGGCTTTCGTGCCTCATATTTTTCTCGTTACTGCACTTTATGTTATGCTTCGTCCATGTGGAGCACATTGCATTCAGACGGGGGCCGCTCACTTACGTACCCGTATGCTTATAGCTAAATTTCCTTCCTGCTTATAAGAGACAACGTACATCAAATTCTGGCAGCAGCAGTCAGAAACATACCGTGGAAACAAGGGGGGTGAAGTTTTAACCGGCATTTTAACCAGACTTTAATGGGTTTCGCGTTTCATGAAGGCCTCAAAATGTACCCAGTCAGCCCACTTAACCTTTACTGTTTGATTTGCTGCAGCCTTAAGAAATACTCAACAACTGGTAATGCGCCCAGATTCGAATGATGTTCACAACAGCTGAGGTAAAAATGGGAAGGGGGGGGGGGGATTTTTTTTTCTTAAATGTGTAATTTTTTGTTCTGTGGTCTTATAAACCTCTGTTTTTTACTAGAACTATTGTGACTTCATATCAAATTTAAATATATCAAGGATCACTCCAGCCCCACAGCCATGCTGATTAATTCAGGTGCCCACCTGTATTTCACAGATCTGTATGTGAAACGTGATGACCGCGCTCGCTGTTAACTATGTCAGCGGCTTCATTTGAATTTCATATTGAGACTTTTAGCTGCTTACCGTGCTGAAACAGTCTAATATATTCTTTCCGTGTCAGCAACTTGGTTTGAGTTTTCAGGTGTACAAATGAAAGTCAGGTTTTCTGTTTTCTGGTCATATAACTTTCTGCATTCCTGAGAAATTCCGTGGGATGGAGTGAAGTACTGAAATTGAATTGCCTCATCGAAATATCCTGCTGCAGAAATGAGCAGAATGAAAAAAAGTCTAAGTTAGGTGCAGTTCCCAAATCATCCTGCAAAGCAGACAGTGGCAGCAGAGTGCAGATTGTGTGTCATCTGCTGGTATTGGGATGGCAACTGATGTCTGCTTCTTTAGGTGGTGTGAGGGCAGGTGTATTCTCTTAAAGATGCAGAAGCTCTTTGTGAAAACTTCTTTTTTGAATTCTTTTTTGGGACTCAGGATAATCTACTCAGAGATTCATTGTGTATACAGTGGTACCTTGGTTCTCGAACTCACTAGAACTCGAATTTCTTGAAAGTCGAACAAACCAGTTTGACCTAGAACTCGATCTGAATATCAGAAGTCGACCTGTGAACGCTGACCTAATATAAATTGTACGCGCCAGGAAATGAGTCACACTGCACGTCTCTGAGCGGAAACAAAAGGTAAACGCTTCAGTGTCAGCTAGCCTCGCATTTGCTGTAGTAGCAGCGCTTGTTGGTGATAATGCTATTTTATTGAAAATACTGTATTAGGTAATATACTGTACTTTATATCATTTTGTTAGCCATTGCTCACCAAAAAGTTACGTAATAGTTGTACAAATGTTACAACCTAAAAGTTTGCTATTCACGAACAAATTAACGATTACAGAGTAATAATAAAAACAAACAATGGACCGGATTCAAAGTTTTTATCGTCATGTACAGACTACTGTACAATGTAATTCTTACTTGAATGCCTTATTCACAGGCTGGACGATTAACCAAATAAAGCAGCGCAACATTACAGTAACTAACAATAAATAAACCACTAACTTACGTGTACTATTAGAGCATTTATGTAATTTATTTAAACTTTATTTTACCAGGTAAATTAACTGAAAACCAGGTCTCACTGCTTTACGTGATATTCGGGAGAAATAGCAGATTATGCATCGGAACTGCCTGGAATACAAACGTCATGCATGTAACTAAACTCTTCAGCCAATAAGGGCAAAGGTGTGTCGTCACGGAGGCGGTTCCAGTTTGTGCAGCTGGGTGAGAGGCAATGCATCTAACTGTAATGCATTTCGTCAGGATCAGAATGCGTTGCTTTAAGCCAGCGCTGTAAGCAAGTCGAACGCACCCAATGACCGGACTGGGGAAACAAACTGAAACGCGGACTTAATACAGAGGACTAATGGCAACAACCAGAAACAGCTGATCACATGGGGATCCCACACAAGGTTAACGAGGGGGCGTGGCACACGGAAGGAGCGGACGATTGGGGCAGGACAGGGGTAATGTTGGGATAAGATCTTTATCATTTTGGAAGTCATTAAGAAAAAAATGCACTTTATCCTGTTCATTTTGTGTTTAAATGCTTAAAAAAACATATTTAGGTGTAATATTCAGGGGGCAGCGTGTGGCTCAGTGGGCTAAGCCTGTGTGCCTGTAACCCCAACAGGTGGCTGCCCTTCACGGACAACTTACTCTATAAAAGAGCAAGTTGAGGGTCCCACAGGGATCAATAAAGTATCTATTATTGTTATTAATTTTGGGGGGCCAGGAACCAATTAATTGGTTTTCCATTATTTCTTATGGGAAAAATTCGATCAGAACTCGAACTTTTTAGGATTCGATTCGGAGTCCGGAACGGATTAAGTTCGAGAACCGAGGTACCACTGTATTTGAGTATAGTTTTGGTATATTTCCAAACAATGTGAGGTTTTTTTTGCCTTGTAAAATTTCTGTAAACCAGTATAATTTCTTGCTTTCAAGTCTCTCTGGTTTTTGTAAAGATGTCACAATATTTAAAAGAATTTGTATTTGCAATTTGTGAATGAAGTTTGCATACTCAGCCTTCTCATTATTTGCTTGTTAGAAGGAATTCCGTTTACCTTGAAAAACTGATGTCTGCATTTTACTGTGCAGCGTGTACGACTCTGGAGTTGAGTGACGTATCAGAAAGTGAAAATGTGGACATGCATTATTAAAGTTTCCATTAGTGAGACATGGATTGACCCACAGCCGTGAGCAGCCTCTGCACTTCAGCACCTCAGTCCTACACTTATGATCATTTCAGATGTTGCTCCTGCTAGATCAGCTATGTTTGTGTATTTCCTGCTGCCGTGTGAGACATGACACCTCAGGCAACGTGAGCCGAACTTCAGTCAGTGGTGCTGCTTACCACCATTCAAACCATGCATTTGTGTGGGGCCCCCACGGTTAGTGGGCCCCCTGTTGGCTACAAACAGTCACTACACTAAATATTTAATAAACTTCTTCCTTATTTAGGAATAAGGCATAATGCTGAAGCATTATGTTCTGCTAGCTATGATGTTCTGAATCAACTCACTAGCTACTTTCTTTTTTTACTTATGTTTTTGAAATATTTGAGTAGGGGGGCAGTGTGGGGGGAACAAACCAGGCATTGCTCATGGAGTACCAAGAGAGAACAAACCGGGCATTGCTCATGGAGTACCTTCCAGCATCCCCTCTTGGCCCTGTTTAATTCATGTGCAGCACACACCTTTTGCTTGTCTTCTGTTAGATATCTTGTCGGACATTACCTTGCCCCCCCCCCCCCCCACCCCCTGCCAGTGACATGTGATCACCGGACTGTGTCCGGAAGGCTCTGTGTTTAATTCCTGTTTTTAAGGATATAAAAACAGTGTTACTTGTGTCTGTAATTTATTGCTGCTGTGTCCTGGAAACCAGAAAGGGCAGGCGTGCTGTGATGGAGGAGAATAATGACATGAATGGCAGTAATTTAAAACAGTCTTTGTGCCACTAATGGCTGCTCAGATGCAGATTCATGCACTGATCATTCTGTACGCTGTCTTGCAGATTCTTTGTGCAGTTTGGCACATGCTAAGTGAACAGGCATGCAACTCTGTAAACATCTTGGTAGCCCTGGCTCAGTGTGTTTATGATGAAGAGTGAAGTACAGGCATGCTAAACAGTTATGGTAGCTATAAAAATTTGACTTGTCAAATTGACTCGTCTTGCATCAAGCTGCAGCCTTCAGTTTAGTAAATTAGTACAGGAAGGACTGACTTTTGGTTGATCCAGTCCCTGTAATAAATCCCCTCAAAGAAAAGGCCCGCTCTAATTTGCAATCAGTCTAGCGCACTCTTGTATAGGTTGCCTGCCATCAGGTTGTATTTTATTAATGATCCATGGCAGCATAATTATTCATACGTGAAGCTCCCGCTGATAGGAATTAAGACCAGAGCCCCCTTCCATAATAACGCATTCAGCCGGCGTTTGCATTCATCAAGCTGACACCTATTGAATGAAAACGCGCTCCCTTGATTATTTGTTAAATTAAACACAGCTTTGCGATTGGATTCATGGGACTTGGGGCTGCATGAACGTTAATATTTTGGCAGGCCTATATTTAACAGTCTGAGGGTCACTGACAGTGGGGAGAGTGGCTGGCTCTTTGGGCCTTCTGTCCACGGCGACCGCAGGAGGCCTACCGCTGCAGCCCCGCTGGGGCATGCCGACGCTGTTGGCTGATTGGTCCAGGTGTTTCTCATCCTGCAGGAGCCTTCCTGAGCCGTGCTGCGCTGCAGCGCCTCCCCATGGCTTAAGTGCATTCATTTGTGTACATTTTTAAGCAGTACGTAAGTACACTCGTGGCAAAATTGCGGAAACACCTAGCATTTTGGGCATTAAACTTTAAAAATTACTACACAAATATTGGCAGTAATGTTTATAAACAATCAAAGTATGTCACAAATATGCATTGGATGATTAAATAAGAAACTGGAGTGACTGAAATACAGATCTGCAATCTCTAAAGAAAGTGTTTTCATAATTTTGGCCACTAGTGTAAGTGTTGGTAAGAATTCTGCTGTAAAATTGGGACCTAAAATGATTTTCTAAAGTCATGTCATAAATATGGATGCAGATTATCTGTAATTGTTAACTTTCCCGCAAATATACTGTCATTGGGGATCACAGAAAGGGAAAATCTCCCTGTGCTTAAGCTTCATAACTGCAGCATCAGAAGCCTTTAACTATGAACTGGTATTTTGTAATCTGGAATTAATATCTTTAATATCACCTTTATTCATTAATTTTATATATAGAGTTAATACAGAGGTGGCAAAGTTTTGTTGTACAGTGAAGTGATTAATTGTTGACAACAAATTGCATCCTCTGCATTTAACCCATATGTGACATTGTGACATAGCACCATGCTTAGGGTACCTTTGCTGGTTGGGGATTCGACCCAGCAGTCTTTTGATTACAAGTACCCTTCCGTAACCATTAGGCCACCACTGGCCAACAAATCCACTACAGATGATATAATACCCACCTGCTGTCCAAAAGTCCATTGGGGTACACACTCACCCCAGGGTGCCATGATTTCATGGGGGCTGTAACGGGGGCGGCCCAGCATCCCCAGCTGGTCCTTCCGGACATTAGCGGGTCTCTCCCCGCACCCATCCGATCCCCCCCACCCCCCCAGGTCAGCTGGGAGCTGCCTCAGAATCTGCGAATGCAGATTGCAGCTGTGAAGTGCTTCCGTGGCTATAAATAGCAGCAGGGCGGCCGAGGACCAGCGTTTCTCAAACTGGAGACGTCACCAGTCACCTGCTGAGCTGGGGCTCTGAACAGGCGAGTCTCACGCTGTTTACCGCTTCGGCAGAAGGAGGGGAGGGAACGTGAACAATATGAACAATGCAGCATGTTCAAATAACCTAAATAAATGGACCAGTGACAAACTATTTTGTTGCGCTCGGGGCGATGGGCGGGGGAATTTACCATTTTGATTTGGCAGCGTCTTTGAAATGTCTTGTGATGCTGCCAAGTGTTGGAGGAGCGCTTTTCGCACCACTGCCAGGCAATGTGGAGCTGACACTTTTCCCATAATGCACATCTGAGGCCTTTTTTTCTGGGGGCACCGTTTGGCCAGCAAACTGACAGACACGGTGTGGCAGTGCCATCTGGGCCGCTGCGGATGCCCGCGTGCCGCCCGGACGCAGCCTCGGGCCTCAGGCAGGTTTGCTCATGAGCAGTTTCTGTAGTCCGTGAGCAGTTTCTGTAGCTCGTGAGCAGTTTCTGTAGCCCGTGAGCAGTTTCTGTAGCCTGCCTCAGCTGAATTACGTGCTGTACCACAACATTTTCTGTTTTTATAAGTGGGAAAGCAATTTAGTTTATGATTTTTATATAGTGTTGTTTTTGCTGTGAATGGTTTTTCTGCATCTCTCATTTTAGGCACAGTCCTTAGAAGCAATGAGATTAATTCACGCTTTGAAGCCATGAGTTTGTGGAGGGCATGTACGCTTTTTGGTGCCGTCTTATTGATATTTGACCAAATGATAGCACTCACAGTTAAAGTAACTGATCATTAAAACCCCCCAGCTATCAGGGACTGGATTCTTACAGCAAATGACCAGAACACATCAATGACTATCCTGTAAAATGTAGCTCTTCTCAGTAGGCTTCTCTACATATGTTTACACTGTATAAGCAAGCTGGAATGTAGTAGCTAGTGAACGTGGTGTTTCTCAATGTGCGTGCTTGACCGGACTTGTGTTGTCATGTACCCCGTTTTACATCATCTTCCATCGTATGTACAGAGGATGTATAGAGGAAGTATAGAAGTATGGAGGATGGTAATAATCCCAGGATGTCATTCTTGCCCCGCCCCAAATATCAAGGATGCATTGTTGCATCCACGCCAAACGAGACCAATCCCATGATTCATTGCGCCTGAAGTTCGAAGGCAAATTAGCAAGACCGCTCTTGGCAGGAAGACAAGTACGATATTTGTGTTCTTGGTATTGAAAAACACTCCATCTCAGGGGAATTTAAGGAAAGACATCATTAGAGAAGCAACCATGAGTGGAATACTTACTTCAAAAGTAGAGGAGGGGAACCAGCTGGATAGCTTAGCCAGGTTAGCACTGGCTAACTGATCATTACACCTAGCATCATCAGTATGTGGGTCCACTAAAAGAATTAGCATTCTTATCAGGATACCAGTGTACCAGCCTATGGTGCGTGAGGGTATAGGCAGTTTAGGGATAATCTCAGTGTTCCTCTTCAGCGTTCCAGCTGTCCTATCGAGGCTTTGGGGGATGTTCTGCAGAGGCTGTGACTGCCACCTCAGTGGAAATGTTAGAAATAAAGCCTAAAACCTCACGGATGAGCAGCGCCAGATTCCTACAGAACCGACTTCCTGACATATAACAGCTGCCTTGGATGAGCGTGGGGATTCTGGAAAAAAATGTACGGCACGTATCTATTTGTCTGTTCTGGGCAGTACTTTTTAATGACGCTGGCGTTTGGTTTTAAACCAAGCCCTAAAATGGTACAATCATTTAACCAGACAGGAGGACTCGAGCGAGTGAGTCCGTCTGTGCCGACACGTTATTCCTGAGGCTGAAGTCACGCTTTGCTCCCTGGAATCTTCTGTATTCCGGCATGCATTCCAGTGTGCCGTGGAGTGTGTCCTTGCCGCTTACTTGGCCAAATGACATTTTCTGAAAAGAGTTCCTTTCATCCACAGCTATTGGCTGGGATTAGCACTAATCTGTGTTTCATTTTCACTGAAGGCTCCGGGGACTCACTTTATCAGCCTATAGCTTTATATATTTAGCACAACAGGCAGTGTCACGGCGAAGCGGCAATCCGTATCCTTTTCACTTTGTGAATGCACCAGCGGAAACGGCGAGCTATGCGGCGTGCACAGAAATGCGGTGTGGCGGGAGGCGATGTAAAGCATGGCCGCTAGCAGCCGCACGGGCGGCGGGACTCAGAAAGCGAGAAGCTCCTCGCGGCAAGCCCTGCGGCCAGGCTGTCCCGAGGCCGCCAGATCTGTGTGGGATTCAGCCTGAAATTTGGCCGCACCCAGCAGACAAAATTCTCCATTAAAGTTAATTCATTAAAAAAAAAAAAAATCACGTTAAAGATCTCTATGAGACATAACGAGGAAAGTAATGATGTTTGGGGTATTTGCCTGTAAATTATTTTGATTTAAAAAGGTTCCTACTTTGTAGTAAGTAGTATTAAAGCATTAGAGGCTGTTTAATGCACTTGCTGAGCAGAGAGATTGGGAGGCAGTCAACGCGTGTTCCCTGAATTTATATCCGCGCCAGTTTCTCCTCAAATCCCAAAATAACCCGACGCTGTGAAGGAGGGCTCGGTGCCGAGGTCCGAGAAACATATTTTTCACCGCTGGAAAGCAGCAAGTCACAGGCACCTCCCAGACACGGGGAAGCATCTTCCTGCAGGTGGCTGAGGAACAAAATCCCAGCCAAACGCAGCCCTATGAAACAAAGGCGCTTTAGTCTGTTGCCAGGGGCTCGGAGACGCCGTACAGACACAGGCCAGACCTGCGGGTCAGCCTCGCTCTCTGGACAGGAGAAGCCCCTTAAACCAACTCAGAGGCCCTCAAGCAAACTGACCGCAGATGTACTAACAGGCTTGTATATAAACATCAATTAATATGCAATAGTTAAAAACCCACTTGTACGTGCAAAGCAAAATTTATTATAATTACTGTTTTTCCTAAGGCGCTTTTGACATTCAGAATCCTGCGTAGCTTTCATATTTTTTAACGCTTTATCGTGACAATAGAAAGCAGTTTTCTTTTCAATGCAGAGACTTCTGAGTCTAAGTGTGGACCTTTCTGTACCCTGGAAACATGAATAATTTGTTTGTGTGAAGATTAGTCATGTTCAGCGAGGCTTTGAGGGTCTGCACCTCACAGCAGACGATGAGAGCGCATTCAAAATGAATAATATTGTCAGTGGGCATCAGGGTCAGTAGAAGACTTTACTAAACTAGCAACTTGAATGGGTCACATTCACACCCACAGTTAGATAACAACATTATTATGTATTAATTCATCACCCTTCTCATCTAGGGCTTAATTAATCGCTTCTCAGGTTGTGAAGAATTTTGTGGAGTGCTATACTTGTCCATTTTTGCAACAGTCTCCTGCCAATGACACTGAAGTCTGAAGCGGTCTTCATGACCACATGATGGCAGTCACCCCAGTACAGACGTATTCACCACGGGCATCGCCGTCGGCCAGGCCCAGCTTCCTTAATCTGCAGCTTCATCCGGGGTGAGGCAGGACCTCGTTCTGGAGAGTTCTGCTTGTTTGAGTGCTTGCGTGTGTCCAGGGCAAGGCCACAAACTGGTGCAAATGAACTGCAGTGCTGCCTCTTATAAAGCAAGGCAAATATCGGGGGGGGGGGGGGGGGGGGGAGTACTTATACTGCCGGAAGGATCTGGAACTGCCTCTCAACCCGCACCCCCCCCCACACCTCCCCTCGATTTTGGCGTAAATGCCCAACAACACATCCAAATACTTACTGTGGGACAATGCCAAGAGTCTGGTGTAAATACATAAATATCGAGGGTGTAATGAAATTTTTATGAGCAAGCTAAAGACTACGCTTTTAGTTTATTTTGTCAAAAACAAGTTCTTTATGAGTAAAATTATGAAACATGACACAAGGGCATGTATTGGAAATTGCAGTGCTGGCCAGTGAGATAATCCTGAAGTTTAAAAGGACGTTAATTATGAACAGCTTGAATATTCTGCATGTTTGTTAATGTACATGGAACATATTACATAATCGTAAGTAAGGAAATGCCGGCAGTTACCTACACAGATGTCGACACAGACTTTACCAAATGCATGGATGAACATCATTGCATTGTACAAATTAATTTTAATGAACTGAATTAGTTTGGTTAATCACATACATCAGGGCTAGCACAGCGACTCCATGGTTCAAATCATGCCTCTGGGTTTCTTGGTCTTCTCCTCTGCTAGAAGGACATGCAGTAGTATACTGTGTGTGTGTGTGTGTGTGTGTGTGTGTGTGTGTGTGTGTCCAGTGAAGGCCTGGCACTGCATCCAGGGGGTCCCCTGCTTAGTGCCCAGTGCAGCCTGGGATAGGCTCCAGGCCCACCTGACCCAGTCCAAAATAAGCGGTGGGAAGATGGATGGATACGTGTGTGTGTGTGTGTGTGTGTATATATATATATATATATATATATATATATAATTTTAGCATATTGAATCACACTGTTCTGAATCTAATTAAGAGAATCCAGTTTTTCCTGTTGTGTCCTTTGATGTCCTTGACAGCAGCCTAACTGCCAGTGGCTGAGCCTCATCTGAAATATTCATGCCTTAAACCTGCTGCCGTCTGTCGCCCACGTTAAACGTCCAGGAAGAGCCTCGTATATGTTCACTGCTGTAGGCCATCACGTCACTGTCTTTTTAAGGCACGGCGACACCGAGTGTGACTGATTCACTGGGCGCCTTCAGAGCCCCCCCCCCCCCTCAGCCAAAGCTGAACAGTAACGACATCTTGATGAAGAATTGGGAACCACTGGTAACAGGTGAAGGTAATGGGGGTGAGTGAGAGCAGCGACGTCTGTGCTTTGTGCCCGTGAGGTCTGACACCATCAGTCATCAGACAAGGCACATGGCGTGACACTGCACCCCCCACAACAGCCAGCACTTTAATAAGCATTTAATAAGGGATTCTTTATATATCACCTGCGGCCTTGTGCTCAGATGCAGAACTGAGATATTAATACAGCTTGTCAAATCAAATCATGGCCAGGATAATATGAAAAGAGAGGGATGGATGGATGGATGGATTTTTAAAACGCAATGTAAGGTGGCAGGTAAAGGTCTCACTTTCACCTTGCAGAAGACATTACCCCAAAGTGGCTGCCCCACAGGTGCATTTAGGAAGCAGCTGTTTCGTATTTCCATTTAATATCCTCTATTGTTAGACAATAATCATCTTCTTTGCTGAGAAAATTGAATTTGTTCATTTGTTATCTTAGACAGATTACATACAGAAAACAGTCACCAGTTAGTTTTCATGAGTTCTGGATTGAAAGGCTCCATGTATAATTAGACTGCACGTATATTAATTTTGCTTTTATGTCTTATCACTTTTTGCTTTGAAACCCAGTAATGCGTACAATAGTTCTGCTCAGAAATGCAATATTGTGTATCATGATTTTGCTTATTAATCCAGCAGGACCTGCTGAAACAAAACTCAGCAGGGCATGCAGCACTTCGTGTGTCTGTGCATTTGTGCATCTCTGAGTGTGTGTGTGTGACTGTATGTGTATGCGTCCCACTCACCTGTGTGTTTGACTCTGGCGCTGCCCCCCGCTGGTCGGCAGTGGCACTGCGCTGTGGTTAGTACCACCCGCTGATCTTTCAGCTTTTGTGTGCCTAAGTGGAGCTTGGAGGAACAGCGTCAGCGGCAGTGATGGCGGTTGGGGGGCCTGTGTCCTTCTCACCTGCCACTCCAGGGGTCTCAGTGTAAAGTGGGAAAGAAAACAGCAGCTGCTGAAGGTGGAGAGCAGCGAAGCATCTGAAGCTGAACCTGCTGAGGGCCCTTAGCCACAGCCTCCATGCCCAGAGGAAGAGCGAAATTAATTATGAATACGGACACAGGTGCTTGCATGCAGTACTTTGGTAGGGCATCGGTAGGATGAATGCCTGCCATTATATCAAATCTGAAGACCCAGATGTTTCATTTAATGTTGGCCTACAGAGGGCGCCGTTCAATAGCAAGGTCCTGATAACTAACTACCTAACAGCAGGAGACATTTTATTGGCCACAATCGTTCAAACAGGGTCAATAGGAAGCTCAACGTGGTCAAATCTCCAAAACTCACAGCAGGATTGTGAGTATGCTGAGTCTGCTCAAGGTTTTCTTGTTGACTGGACATTAACTGGTCTGGCACAGCTGTGACTGGCCCCGTAATCGTGTTTATAATTAGACATAGTAAGTTAGCTTTGTTTGGAAAGATCTTCAGCACATGTGGTCCACAGAAGCGGATGAAAGGTGTATTGACTTGCTCTCTTAATGAAATTAAAGCAGTTGGACACAGTTTGACATTGGTAAAACAGTCAAATGTTCTAAAATATCAAAGAAATAAACAAAGGATTCAAATAAACAATGTAAGAACGCATACAGTGGCCTGCTAGAAATGCATGAGCTCTTGATAGGAATCGCAGGAGGGAACTATGTGTGTGTGATGCTCACCCAGATAGAAATTCTGGGCCCCCTGACAAAATGTCACCTTGGGCCCTCTGCTAGGCTTGTCATTTTCAATCTGATGAAATATGGGTTCCCTATGGTATATGATATTTGCTGGGTGGGGGGGTATCCCCCACCATAGAACTTAAAGAATGGAGGTATACTTTTCCCAGAGTACATCAATTTTAGTGGCCCTTTAATACAAATAATTATAAAGGGCCGGGCCCCCGAGTCTGCCTCAGTATCCGTGCCCCCCCATGCCCCTGCTGTCAGTAACACACACTTCCCTATCCCTGATACCTTCCACAAGACGATTTGCTAAAGGAGCGACCGTTTCAGCTTCTGTTTGTCACACAGGGTTGCAAGAGTGACTGGTGTACTGGCAGCTGTTAGGCACTGCTTGTAGTCTATGCTCTTTAAATTCAGGAGGTCAGTGATAAAATGGGGAATTTCATCAGGGGTTTGAGGAAACCCACCAGGCAGCGGCACACTGGGGGCCTGGCGAGGGGCTGGATCGAGTTCCAAAAATAAACCTATATATTTTCAAGTGTCACCCCTTTTGCTAAGCATTTTAAGAGCATCTTTAGAAAAAAAAATGGCTCGAGGATCAACACACACCCCTCCCCCCCAGCCAAGTTAACAGCTAATACCGGTCCTCGTTAAGTTTACTGATCTGTGTGATTTTTGCACAACGTATACCGGTCTATGGTCATCGGCAGGTTAGAAAACCCAGCCTAAAATAACTGCCATCACAGTCTTCACGTGAATATTTTATACATGGCAGGGGATATTAAAGTGTTTGACAATTAGATCAAGTAAGTAATAAGAATAATTTTCCGCAACTAACGCTCTGCATCAGAAACACTCACCTCTACACATGAGTTCCCAGGAAACTAACCGTGTGGTTCACAACTTCCTCAATGAATTGCTTTTCAGCACATTGGTATGTTTCTGAAATAATTCTAAAATTATTTTACAGTTTAGGATTTAATCGAATAGCTTGACCTCATTATCCAGTAAGATACAGACTATTAAACTGCATATTATATGCAACAGAAATGATTTATTTGTATACATGGATATGCTAACACCAATGTTAACAATTTATAAATAAATTAGTATGTATATAAAATAAATTAGCATGTATAATTTCAGGTAGGAAACATACTAGGGGTGCCGTTTGCTGTACTGTAATTTTTTTTAACACTAAGTTGTTCGGATGAATATTGAACTAATTTCAAGACATATAGATGCAGTCAAAGGCATAGCTTTGGCTTGAGCATTGGAGGGTTGAGGTCTCCCTCTATTTCAGGGGGTCCAGGGGGTTGTATTGGCTGGTTTTGATATCCCCATCCCCCCATAATTTACGCCCATGGATGCAGTATATGACTAATGGTATAGGAGATGCATATCGTACCATCGCAGAGACTGTGATCCTTTTCAGTGCTGTGGCTAACACTGTATCTAAAACCGTTAGCCCGGCATTAAACAAATACATTTAAAAAGCTGCCAATTGAATCAATTCGAGAGGCCTGCCTTTTTCTGTTACGGAGGTATCGCTGACTGGAGGGCAGGAGCGCATCCAGCTCTGTGCTGCACTCAATCAACATGTCAAATAATTTATTCTTTTCTCAGAATGCCATGTCGTGCCAGTCAGGATAATTGACTAACTGTGGAAACCTGGTTTTTCATTCATTTGTCTATAGTCCAGAACTGTTAACAAAGCTACGAAAACTGCAATAATAGGCATCCAGGTGCTTGTTTGCATCGTACTCAAGCTTTTGTTTACAGCAATAATTCAGCAGGTGATGCCAGACTGCAGCTACGGCTGACTTCTTTTTCAGCTTTTCTGTGTAAATTGGTGATTTTTTTTTTTTTTTGGCATCTGATTTTGTGCAAAACTGAATCCGTGGAAATCGTGTAAGCATCTCTCCTGGGGGAGAATCAGGTGATCACCATTGTCAGTATTAATGTAGTCCTCATATTCCCAGTTCCCAGTATGTGTAAGTCGGATATATATCTTGGCAGTTTAGCCTCCTATAACATGCACCCGGGCAGAGATACCAGTCCCAAGACCCATACCCCAATTGTGTCCATGTCAGCTTTCTGTCTCCCACTGAATGTAAATGTATTTATATTAATCTTTTCCCTGTAGAGCTGATATTATTTTGGGTAACTCCTCTGCTGATCCTGCCTAACTGTGCAAAAAATGGAATTTCAGGACAAATACTTGGTTTTCACATACTTGCATTTAACATAATTGCCAAAATAATGAAGTTATATCATCCCTTGTATGGCTGAAAGACGCACTAAAATTTTACTGCCATGTATCGCAGCATCACAGTGCAGTGTGTGGCTCAGTGGGTTAGAATGCTGTGCTTGTGATCAGAAGGTTGTTGGCTCTAATCCCTGGGCTAGCAGGGTGGTTTCACTGTTGCTTTGTCAAAATATATGACATTTGGGTAAAACTGCCTGCTAAATAAATAAAATGTGAAGTCCTGATTTTGGTCAGAGGTACTAGCAATAAATAGACTTTGAGCATCATGCTCTGCCCAGTGGGTCTTTGATGTGTGATCAAGGCTTGGTCCCCTCCGCGCCACATTGTTAGCCCATGGTGAGGTGGCCCGGGGAGAGCAAAATGATATCCACAGGTGACTTCACTGACTGGACCTCCCTCATTACTGCCACACAGCGCCCGAGCACAGCGAGGAAAAAATAGCCATTGCAAAAATAATACAGATTGCAGTTTGTTTGGTGTAGTGACATTCTGTGTTGCTCAAATGAGTCGCAGGGGAAGATTGCCGGAATACTTTGCCGAATTTATCAGGGTCCAAGGTTAAACAGCTGCTTGCAGTAGACCATAAAATAATCATTTTTAAATAGTAATAATAATTTGATCCTGGAATTTAAAGCACGGTATAATTTGCTAAGACTCTCAGGCTGCAATAAAAACCCTAAAATGATGCTAAGTAGCAAATAGTCAGTAAAGATTTTATAAAGACATGGCTGCTCTTGGGAGCTGCATCGACTCCTTTTGGGCACTGCATTTAAGTTAATTGGTATCCATATATTGCCTATAGCAGGGGCAGGTAACCCTGATCCTGGAGTGCCAGTTTCCAGCAGGTTTTCCATCCTCCCTAGTCTCTGGTGAACCACACCTGATCTCAGGCAGACAGTAACTCATCAGGTAGGATTGAAAACCTGCTGGAAGCTGGGACTCCAGGATCAGTGCTGCCTACCCCTGGCCTATAGTGCATGGTTATGTATGTGATTCTTGTTGCTCTGTGCCCCATGGTACCTGGAATAGGCTCCAGGCTCCTCCCCCAAGCCTGTTGGAAGTTGCATGAATGGATCAGCGTTGGACAGGGTATGAGCGATGACCTTTAAAGAGGTTTCTTTCTAAAGGTGGATATAGGCAGGGATTTTAAGAGAGGTTATTCTTTGGAGATGGACATAAACAGCAGTTTATGGTAAGGATCAGCACTAGAGACCGGCAAGGGAGATTGCTCTCACATGTTCCTCAGTAGAGTTGAGTAAGACTTCACCCATCACGCATAAGCCCATGCTGTCATTTCTGTGATACAGCAGTCCTTACCATCACGGTTAAGGACGTGTGCTTGTACTCTGAAGGTCTGTGGATAGAGTCACAGCACACCTACACTGAAGCAGTACCCTTGGACAAGTAGTTTGACCTGAATTGTTGCAGTAAAAAATCCGGCTATAAAAGCCGTCAGCTGCCTTTGAGTGTGAGATAATTAAAAATGTAAACATAATGTTCCCATCGCCTTCCTGAAAGGACAGGCTTTCTATTAAACATCCCCTGCGACCTTGTTCTGTCTAGATTGATGGTAGCATCCTCCATGTTTTTGCCCTACTCCAGAATTGCGTTTCTGTTAGTTGCGGCTGGAGAGCTGTGTTGCTTGTGTTACTGAGTAATTCACTCTGCACCATACAGAGGTCCTGCCGTCTGTATTTGTGTGATTGTACCTTTTTCCCCCCAATGCCCATTTCTGAATTGGTATTAACCCTGCCTCATTTTCCATTCTCACCCCTGATGCATCACCTATTGTTCTAGATGGTCATGGGCATTGACTTGCCTTTGATGTCTTACAACATTAACATGGAAGGAGATACTTGCCCCAGCCTGCCCACCCATCTGTCCAGCCCGGATTGCTGAGAAGATCCTCATATCGCTGGGCCGTCACCTCATGTAAAGTGACGGGCGACGTCAAAGCGGGTTGCCTGGTTCCATTTTCTCATTCTCCATGAGGCAAAGAGGTCAGCCAAACCAACCAGCAGTGTGCATCTCCACTCTAAAGGCTAAATGCTATTTGATTAACCTCATCTGAAGATAACAGATTTGTTGATTCTTCTTTACTCTTGCTCTGGTGACACTACGACAGTGGTTCATTTTATTTAAGACTGGGGGCTTCACGTCATGTTTTCTGCTTTAGCGGTTCGTCACTGTAGTTATGTATTTCAAACAGTCTTAATGCAATTCCTAGACAAGAAGACTCTTTGTGGTTTTAATATATCGCAAATGGTTGTTTACATAATTACAGGGTAAATGGTTGACCATTAGCCTGCACTGAACACATTTGTAGTAGACATTAGGTGGCTCGAAATCCGTATGGTGTATTAGAAAAGGGATGACCAACATAGTGCCCATTAGGAAACTTAATCAACTGTGACCTATTGACAGGCTCCCTTTCCATTCTGCAGCTGCACTCGAACCCATATCTGACCGCGCGATTGTGCTCAATCCGGTTACTACTGTCCCTAATGATGTTTGTGGCCTGAGCCCCTGGATCCCTCCTGCGAGGGGCCGTCTCAAATTGGATTGTTGTGCGCCGTCGTACATTAAAAGCTATAAGTTACTGCCAGGGAGCCGACGGAGGTGACAGAAGCTTTCAGCCGTCTCTGGGTCCTGATATACAGCTTTTGTACTGCTCTACACAACACTTTACAGATTCTTCAGTGGGTAGCTGCCTACAGGAGACATTTGATGAAAGTTAAAACATTAAATTATTGAACATATTGAGTCATTATAAGCTGTATGTACTGTGATAGTGGCAGATATTAAATTCATATTTCACCTTTCAGTGAGGGATTATTGCCGAAGATCTCAGAGTTACCTAAGAGCCAGTGCCCTGGTATTCATATGAATGCGTGTATGCCGACATGCCCGCGTGTAATGTAGAATAATCACGTCACTGTGACCGCGCCGGCATTGGTGGGGCTGATGCTAATACTCCGCCACCATGCGAACCTCATTTATTTAGAGACGGCAGCTGTCAAAACAATGGTTGGTGTGAAGTATAGTTTTGCCAACTGCACTGGCATCACCGAAAAGGTCTCATGATGTGTGAACTGCTTCTGCGTGTAAAGAGAGTCCTTTCATACCACAGTACGAGCACTCTTCTCGGCAAATTATGGGCCCGAATGCAAATGAGGACAAAACAAATTAAAACTAATTGTAAATGGTTTAATTTCTGTAATTACTAAATTGAACTGTATATCTTTTTCCGATAGCTGTAATTGCATTCCAAAACTATTTTATTCCATTCTAAAATTATTCAGATGTAAAATTGTTCACACTTGAACTATCCTTCACGTTCAAAGTGAGAATATAATAAGGTATGTGTTAAATGTATGTAATATTTTGGAATATATTGAGCACAATATTTTTTTTTTTCTATAATTACTTTCTATAATTACATATAATTTATAAAGTCTTACCCTTTATATTAAGGATTTACAATTCTGGGTTTCTACCCTGTTTTCTGCACTTTCTTCACGTTGAAAAATGGGCTTTTACCAACATAATTTTAGAATCTGACAAATATTTTTTTGTAAAATATGAGACTCTCAAGTCTAATTGGGAGGTCGAAAAAACTCTGCCACTCATTATGGCTGCCTGTGGCAGTGTTAGAGGGAGGCGGAGGAAAATCACCCTCATACGCATCATCGGCTCTGAAGCATGTGCCTCCCCACAGTAATGGACAGCCTACCCCAGCAGCGCCCAGAACCCTACTCCATAAAACACAGAGCTCTTTGAAAGCTCTAAAAGTCACCAAATTGGATCAGACAAGGCACATTTATTTTCATTTCGGTCTAATAATGATAATCATTTTCACTGAATATTATTTCGGCCAAAGGCAGATTTATGTGGATTTCTCATCTGAATTAAATACAAAAACTCCTGCCTGGTCTGTTCGCCGTGGTCTGAATGGCCACAGAACCAGGAGGTCAAGCAGAGTACCTGTGTGATCTGGCCTGATTACACTCCATTCGTATTAGTAGGACCCCCCCCTCCCCCCCCCACTTTGAGCCTGTTGACTATAGCAGCAGTTGTGTCGTTGCCATGGTTGCAGTTGCCCCGGGCGCCTTCCGCATGCCTACGGACACCATTGCTGTCCCTGTACCCCGCTGGTTGTGGTTGCTCTTTCCCTAGTAGTGTTCATCATGACACGCATGTTGTGCCTTTTTAAATGCTTCTCGGGCTTCAGCTACACAAATGTAATATTTCATACTTCATACCAGCTTCGTAAATCGCCCTGTCGCATGCCATAATGTAAACGTCATGTGTCTGCGTGTCACGATTTATGGCTGATGAGGAGAAAACCCTCACATATCGCAAAACTGTGTCCCCCCCACACCAGAAGGTGTAGGGTTCAAACACCATGGGAAAGACTTAAAATTAAAATAATAATTTTATTTAAAAAATAAAGTTAGCAGGGTTCAGACAGCCATGCATGTGTTGTCAATTCTCCCTTAATTGCTGCACATCTTCAGAGCCCATTTATGTGTGTAAATAGAGCAGGAATGGGACAGCTCAAAGTCACGCATCGTTATATGTCAGTTAGCGGAACTGATCAGCAGCGCTGGCTACCGGCACAAATGCCCCGATTCGATTCAATTTCGATTCACAAGCTAACGATTCAATTCAATATGAATAATCAATCATAAAATCAATATTTTTTCCCAACCCTGCTGATCAGTGCTGAGTGTCGTTCCTTTGAGTGACCCCTAAAGGATTGTCTCATGACCTACATTAGTCTGAAGCAGGGTCAGGAAAGTTTTGGAAAATTAAAAAGAATAAACAAAATATATAACATGTGATTGTGATAGAACAATGACATTGAAAACATATTTTGGAAAATGTGTCTATAAGTACATCTAGTCGTCAGATCTGCCTCGGCAGCTGCCTCTACTTTGCCTTTGGGCTTGGCGCCGCAGTTCTGCTGATCAGGGAGAGGTGGCGCCGCAGAGGCGGCTCCTACGCCAGTCCCTTGGCGGAAGGGCCCTGTCACAGCAGCGTGCTGCATGAGTATCCATCCTCGCCAGTGAGTCCCAGGGGGTCACTTCATCTGACCAGAGTCGGCAGGTGATTTATTAGATGAAAAAGAAAAGCGAGTTTGCGGCCTTCCTTCCTCGGATTTTCCCGGGCCGGCAAGGGCGCTTAGAATGAGTGTAAGATGCGAGGGAAAAGGGCCGGCTTGTGGAGTGTCCCGCTCCCCGGAGAGTAGCTGCCTCTCAGGGCTGCATTACCACCTCCTGATTGCCGGGTCCCGCACCGCTGCCGCCTCGCGCCTGCATTCGTGACCCTTTCTGGGTCATGCAGCTGTAAATGGTTTTTTATCCGGTGGGGTGATGGTGACCCTCCTTCAGATCTGCCCCCGTTTTATCTTCTCTGTTTCGTGTTAAAGTCAGAACGGCGAGAGCGTTTGTTTGTGTGTTATCTTAGCCTTTGGGGATGGGGGGGTATTGCGCTTGTTTTATTTTCAGCGCATATTAAAAATGAATCGATAGCGCCTCGAGTGTCCCATTTGAAAAGTTTGGCACCGCGGCACTTCCCCGTGGACCTGGCTGCCGGCCCCCCCCCACTGCCACGTTTAATTAAAGCGTGCCATGCCTCTCCGTCAGCGAGACTCGGTACAGCCCGTCTCGCTTGTTTAAACACCGGGCAGCAGTTGGCTCTGAAGTGACCTCCCCCCCCACAGCAGACTTTTCCCTGGGAGGGGAGATTGCTGATAGCAGATGGTCAGCCGGTCACTTCAGTCACCGCCGCGAGGCGAGCAAATGCCCCGACCTCTGGCTTCGGTATTGTGGGTAAACCTGCCACGTCGCCCCCTACAGGATGAGCATGGAGACGCAGGACAGGTGCTGCCAAAGGGCTGTCGTGAGCGCCCCGATGCCCAGGATGGCTGCCTCGCACCTCACTGTCCTTTTGGCCAAAGCTCTCCATCTGCAACCAGAGCGCCATCTTTGGTGTGGCCGCTTAGCTATACTTAGCCGCTAATTGGTGTCCAAGCTCATATATAAAACAATAGAAACACTGGAGTTATGAGTAAAAGCACGTGTGGCACCTGCCAGCGAAGCCGCCTCCCCTTCATCACGCTCACAGTGATGTCTCGACGTTGTCCTTGGGCTCGGACTCGCAGCGTGACAGCAGTGCGGCCGGTTCAGAGGCACTGACGTCAAAAACCAGCGGATGCTGATGGGGGGTGGGGTGTTTTGAGCTGAGTCCAGGCCCGCACTCAGCCTGCTCTCTGTCTGTCTGTCTGTCTTTGTCTCTCTCTCTCTCTGTATCTCCCTCTCTCTCTCTCACTCTGTCCCCCTCAACCTGTGGATGAGGCGCAATGTGGTAGCAGATGCCCAGGGTATTTTTGGTGGTGGGGGAGGGAGTGCTGCTCTTTCTGGCAGTGATTACTTCTCTCATATGTTTACAGGCAGGTATGTGGGATGTGTGGGGGGGGGGCATGGGGTTTGGCGTTTCAATGCTCTCTATTGTGCAGCTGTAATACCCGTGTCCATGATGCAATTTGTCGTCACGCCCAGGAATACGTAAATGCCCCCCGGTGACAGGTCACGGTAAAACGGTGAGCTTCGGTCACCGGTGACAGGTTACACTAAAACGGTGAGCTTCGGTGACTGGTGACAAGTCATGCTAAAACGGTGAGCTTCGGTGACTGGTGACAAGTCACGCTAAAACGGTGAGCTTCGGTGACTGGTGACAAGTCACGCTAAAACGGTGAGCTTCGGTCACCGGTGACAGGTCACGCTAAAACGATGAACTTCGATCACCAGTGACAGGTCACGCTAAAACGGTGAGCTTCGGTGACTGGTGACAAGTCACGCTAAAACGGTGAGCTTCGGTGACTGGTGACAAGTCACGCTAAAACGGTGAGCTTCGGTGACTGGTGACAGGTCACGCTAAAACGATGAACTTCGATCACCGGTGACAGGTCACGCTAAAACGGTGAACTTCGGTCACCGGTGACAGGTCACGTTAAAACGGTGAGCTTCGGTGACCGGTGACAGGTCACGCTAAAACGGTGAGCTTCGTTGACCGGTGACAGGTCACGCTAAAACGGTGAGCTTCGGTGACCGGTGACAAGTCACGTTAAAACGGTGAGCTTCGGTGACCGGTGACAGGTCACGCTAAAACGGTGAGCTTCGTCCCCACAGCAGCGCGGAAATGGCAGAGCCACACAGCAGAGCTGCTGCCACTTTCCGATTGATATTTCTTAGGATGGAAAAATGCAATCAGTGAGAGCGTTGACAGAGAGAAGATGCTCAGATGTGAGTCTTTGAGATTCAGATATGCCCCTCCTCGCCCCTGCTGGGTATTGGCTTTTTCTCCCTGGCTGCATGCTAAGGCGGTAGCCATTTTCACTGCATGTACCTGCTGCTGTCCTTTAGTTTCTCCTCCAGTTCTGTGACGCCTGTGATGCCTCCATAGTGATTAGGCCATTTTCTCAAGGTGTCCTTTTCAGAAACAAAGATTTAACTGTTTGACAATGGATTCCATTGTTTTCTAATAGTATACAAAATTAAAACATCACCACTGGGTTTCGATCTGTTCTCCTTCAGATAAGCATGGCTTCTCTTGCTCAATGCTGAATCAATCCATCCATCCATCTTCTGTCTGGTTATCCTGGTCATTGCTATATCCATCCATCCATCCATCTTCTGTCTGGTTATCCTGGTCATTGCTGTATCAGTCCATTCATCCATCTTCTATCTGGTTATCCTGGTCATTGCTATATCCATCCATCCATCCATCTTCTGTCTGGTTATCCTGGTCATTGCTGTATCAATCCATTCATCCATTCATCCATCTTCTATCTGGTTATCCTGGTCATTGCTATATCCATCCATCCATCCATCTTCTGTCTGGTTATCCTGGTCATTGCTGTGTCATTCATCACTTTATTACGTTTTTTCATCGAGGGCACTTGAATGTTGCCCAGAGACAGTGAAATATAAAAGCTTATCTCCAGAGTCTGCTTCTCTCTCCACCTTCCGTCATGTGACACTGTGGAGAGCAGGAATGGCTCATGTCCCCAGTGGTTGACGGAGGTTATCCCCAGAGTCTCTCTTTCCCCAAGTCCGGATCAGTAGGATCTGCGTACTCGACGTAAAATATCCTGTCACCTTCTAGGCTGTCGTATATAGAGAGATAATGGCTGGAGTCAGATGGCTGTAAATTCCTGTCTCCTGTAACTCATAAATTCCTTTTCGAGGCAGCGAGTGTCACATTAGCCGAGGAATGCGTGCTGGCTTCCCAGCCCTCAGACGCTTAAACCTTAAAGCATTATGCGTTCCTCAGGGCATGCCAGACAGCACTTAAGGCACTGCCGTGTAATTCATCTCCATCGTCGTCCTGTCCACCAGTGAACAATGAAAGTGCCAGAGTTATGGACACAGAGAAGCAGAGCAAAGTGGGTGGGGGGATCTGTCCGATTCCCTTAAATTCCATGTGATATTTGTTTTATTTGGGGACATCCTGGGTGCCATTGGGCAGCAATGCTCCAGTAAACCGCATGACCTTGGGGTCTCCTAGAGACAACCTGGGCTTCCCCCGTCTACCCCTGGCACTTTGATATGGTACGGACGTGCGATTGGATGGACACAGGGGGGTGGTGTGCGCCCCAGGGGGCAGGCCTCTGTGCTGTGCTCCAAAGGCCGCTGGTGTGAATCCGCCCCCCAGGAGTGCTGGGTAAATGGCTGACCCTATGCTCGGGCCCCAAGCGTCACTCTCACCTGCATATATTAGGAGTGTAACGGTACACAAAAATCACGGATCGGTACATTTTCGGTACAGCAGGGGTAAAAGAAACAAGACATCAATTGCTTTTTTTTTTAATCAAACAGTGATTTACTGAAAAAAATACAACTGTCTTAAATAAAAGATCTCTGTCAGTACTGCTGCAACCTATTAACAAAAAAAACAAAAATGTACTTAGAAGTAAATCAAAAAAATTCTCTCAAGTAAATAAAAATAAAATAAATATCCGTTTAAAGTATATTTGGAAAATTAACTGCACTTAATCTGTACTGTTCACATTAGCTGTGTTCTGCTTCATATTTGAACTGTGCAACACAAATATTGTTTCCAAAAATACAAAGCATAACAAAATAAATATCCGTTATAGTGCACCATTTAAAAAAATACCTGTGCTGTACTTGTATTGACATTAAGAACGTCCAGCTTCATATTAGGAGGTACACGTGCATGTGTAATGGCACGGCTTCATCCGCCCCTCTCTGAATGTTGCTTGGGGGAAATACACAAAGGGTCTACATTTGCGGCATTCGTCCGGTACATATGCGTACCAAACTGAGACCTGTACCGGAAATTTTTAGAACGAATACGTGTAGCGTCTCTCAAAGGAGAACACAGTGGGATATGTGAAAACCTAAGAATTCCAAAATACCTGTACTTGTGCTAATGGCAAAGAAAAGCATCCGTTCATTCTTAATTTCAAATGCTTTTGCAGGTAGTGCATCCTGACCTCGTTCAATCACATGTGCTTTTTGATATTTTGCAAAGCAGAAAGACTGTTTACATACTTCCTGTACTCCCTTGACCTCTGACCCTAAGAGAATGGAGTTTGACTTCCTGTCTCGATCAGCTGGGGTCCCCCCCCCCCCAGGCTACTTTCTTAATAAGAAAGGCGCAGCGTCGGGTTCTCGTCGAGATTGCACTCGTCTGAGGGTCCGTGCAGTGCTTTGTGCTGCCTTGGCACATCGAGGAATTCTTCGTCTTCCCTCTAATGGGCCTCATCCTGGTAGGTATTCTGCAGCCCTACTTAATTGGGTGGTGTGTATGTTTGCCATAACTTCCCAGATGATAAACGGCTCTCTGAAAAGAACATGCGCGCCATTATTTTTAATGAGATTTAGAGGTCCCAGTTGAAGATAAATGCGAACGTTGGGCTCAAATAGTCCCTAAAGGACTGTGACCACAGCGCATGCATGATGGGATATAAACACGGTTAAATTCAGTGAGGGCAGTTCAGTTTTCATCACGCAGAATGAATAGTATTCAGTGATGTGAATCCATACTTTCAGGTTAAACTGTCAATTTGCCAATTAATTGTATCCTCTGTTTTATGACCACAAATAGGAATCGTCATACACCATAGGTGTGACAAAACAGTAATCTTCCTGATGGTTCCTGATTTTTTTTTTTTATTTATCTGTAAAATAATCTGAATTTACTCTGAATACTAGCAGAATGATTTGTCTGGCCCAGCCAGAGGGGGCGCCAGAGATGGATTAATTATTCTTTGACTTCTAACACGATGGCAAGCTGAAGATGTCAGGAGGGGGCTGGCCTACTTGTGCTTATTCCCTAAGATAGCCCCCGGTAAGTTACAATAAGCCATATTGACAAATCACTTCAGAATCAATATCCTCCCTGTCAGTGAAAGACAATTTGCCATCGACTTAGGAGACTGGAAGTTTACCAAGCAAGTGAAATAGCTGATCAGGCAAAATGACAACAAACATAAGCAAAGATTAAGCGAGTATTAACTCAGGAGCTGAGTGCACAATGAGTCAGGGACCGCAGAAACACCCCCGTAACAACCCAAAATTGGAGATTAATTTGTTTTTAAAGTGTTAGAGTGGTAAACTAAACCGGCAGTGTGAAGGATAATGGTATATTTAGCTGGAATAAAAGATAGCATTGGAACATATGCGGCTTGCAAAGCATCCAGCCTACTTTAACAAGAGTGTGACACTGAGGCTATCAGCCCCACAAACAGAAGCAGAGCTGTAGCCAAAGAGATGCATCACACGCAGGAAAGTTAAATGTATTTCTTGGGGACTGCATGCATTCACTGCTGAGTCTCCATCTTCAGTAGGGTTAGTGATGGAATATAGCTGTGTGTATGAAACGCTGCTGCTCTCCAAATAAGGCACCCGGCAGCGTTCCTGCTGTCCCGCTGCCGGCGAGGCAGGGGGCGCCATCCCAGACATCATGCACACTTTTTATTTATTTGTGCCTGCTTTCAAAAGCTATTTATCTGGCTTTCCACCTTTGTTTATTTAGATTATTTTTCATCCTATTTTAACCCAACTGAAACCACTGCATTATTATTATTATTGTTGTTGTTGTTGTTTGTTGTTTGCAAGCAGGAGCTGTGTGTGACTGAAAGTCCATCAAAGTGAAACCATAGAGTTGTTACACCGCTATCAGCTGGGGTGCAGCCGGGCTGGTGTGTATCTGTGTGGGCGGGGAGTATATAGTCAGATATATAGTATGTATTGCAGTGTACTCATTTCTCCTAAGTAGTGTTCTTTCTATGATGAGTACAGGCCAGACTCACGTCACATGTTCCTTGACACTGTTTCTTGAAAGCCACACTCTTCCCGAAGGTAAATTTGCTACCCAGCGGTTTATAGAACTCGCTGGAACATACCCCACTGTTTGACGTGTTATCATCTTCAGCCTTAATTACATTGTGTATTCAAGAAAAGTGAGAACTTCTGCACATTGTTTAAAATACCGTACCATGTGGTACTGAAATTATAGCAGACATGTGTGCCAGCTGTATTTACAGTGATACACACTCGTTGTCATTACATTGTGGATCATGTCTTGGTTGTCTTGGGTGGTATTGAGGTCATACCTTCCTCTGGTACCCAGCAACACCACAGAATTTACTTCCTTCCCTGTTGAATTTCATTGAACTCAAGTGCCAAATGACGTGTTAAATTATGCATGACTTCTTAATTGCCATTGCTCACCACGGACATGGATTATTTTTTCTTCTACATGTGTATAATGGAAGTGGGGGTTGTAATAATTCAGTTGGAACTGATCATAGTGTCACTCCAGAGGGTCCCAGAGAGGATCTTCAGGGGGTGGGGGGGGATATTGATTGATGGATACTGATATACAATATATTTTTGCATAAAATATTACTGATACCAATAACCGGCAAACCTCTGAGCTCCACAAATCTGTAGTGAAACTGATGCTGGTGACGTTGCATGTAGCAACCACATCATATAATGCAGGCAGTGAGATGTCAGTGAGGCACCACGGACTTGGGAAACTCTAGCAAGTGTCTAAGTGGCAAATGACCGGACAACGTCCCTCATCCTTTACTACGGAAAATGAGTGATCGTCCAATGCAATCATCTCCATTATCTTAGTGGCTCTTTAGCCGTGATGCTGCTAACTTTGAATATTTACTAAGGTTAATATCAGCTTGGCACATTGGCCAATACCGATATATTAATGGACATATTGTGCACCTCTAGGTTGTGTACATATTTGATGAAAACAAATACTTAGGTGTCAAGTTGACATATCTTCCCCCACCCGTCTTAAGCTTCTCTGCAGTTCCACCATTCCAATCTCCCTTCTATTAAATTGAAAGTATAACTGCATTAGTTTGGGTTATACAAATGTCCCCTTGACATGGCTTTTTGATTTTCAAGATCAAAGTAATAAACCGTTATCTAAACATCTGAATAACATTTGGTCGAGCTCAAATTCATTAAGAATAGGAGGCGATGAGAAGGCAAGGTGAGGTCACATGTTGGCCGCGGTTTGCTAGGAATAACTCAGACGTTCCAGCTGTGGCAAATTAGCCACAACTGCAGTTACTTTACCTGGAGTCACGGATTCCCTGGGGGTCAACAGAGATGTTTGTCCCCGTGGCACACGCAAAAGGGGTCCTTAGATCTTATGCAATGACGCATTCCGGGCGGGGGTTCCCAGCTGGTCTGTTTTCATTTGGGGTCCCTGGTTCAAAAAAAAATCTCTGCATTTGCTGATGCTTAGAAAACTCCTTAAAAAGTAGAAACGGCTCTCGACCTTCGTAAAGCTGAATTACACTGAAAACATCCGTGATACATAGTTCATGGAAGCGCAAATGCAAAAAGGGAACAGGTGCCCATAAGTAATTTCACTTTATCCTTTGATTAATTTCATATGTATTCTTTAGTACATATGACTAAAATATTCTTGGCTTCTGTGTCTTTGGCTAGAATGGTATGAGGGGAGTAATTTTGTATTGCACAAAATTTGACTTCCTGTAAGTATTTGTGTAACGGATTACTTTCGTCAGTCGAGAACTGCCAGTAATTTAAATCCAGAGTAACTAGCAAGTTTGTTGATGTATATTACTCCGTTTTCAGTGCAACAGCACAAGAGGTCCACGATCCAATATTCAGATCGGCACAAATCCATACCTTTTAGATGGATTGGGCATCGGCTATGTGTAACCGAACCACGTCCGATACTTATTTAGTTTTCTGCAGTCTGTAAATGGTTTCTAGTTCTTGTTAAGTCGATTTGTACAGCCAATCACAGGATAACTCTTTCCCAAGTTTTTTGTGGCATTCAAGCATAACGCTTAACACTGTCCCTCTGTTTTTTTTGCCAGTCAGTGCATGTGAGCGCGGTGACTTCCACCCGCTGTGACGTCATGTGCCTTTGCAGTAGGAGGAGCGTAAGAACATCAGATAAGAGGGATCTGGAAGTATTTCAAGCTTTTAACAACTAGTAGCACTGCGATTTGTAAAAACAATGTTTTGAGAGGTTGAAGTAGAGGCTGCTATCGCAAAACAAAATGTAAGTGACTCTGTTGCCAGTGCGAGAAAAACTGTGGGGCATTTTAAGCATTCGCCACTTGTGTATTCTCACTTGGAAGATACTCAAACTGAACTGTAAATGCCACAAAAATGCTTAAAACAAGATGTACAAATGAGTTGGTACAGTATGTTATGTATGTTTCTCGTAGCCTAATTAAAGATTTTGTGCATATGTTTTTTTTTCATTTGTATTTACTAATTTAAAAAATATTAAGATATAAAGTATAAATATATAATATACATATAGTTATTATATTAAAATATTAAAGTAAAAAGAGTTCTTATAGTGGAATCTATATCGGAACCAGATCAGAACTGAAAAAATGTGGATCGGCCCACCCCTAAACGCTGCACAATGATAGGTTAAGGGCATTGCTCAAGAAAACAAAAACAAGGCTTGATCCCTATAGAATTCATTATCTACTGGTCCCCAGAGTACATTCATTTTAATCTCTGCTCTTGTATGTTTAGCACTGTGACGCCGACCTTGGCTGACTAGCAGCAATGCTTGCCCTGCGCCTGTACAGCTCGGTGCTGATGCTCGGTGCTGATGCTCGGTGCTGATGCTCGGTGCTGATGCTCGGTGCTGATGCTCGGTGCTGATGCTCGGTGCTGATGCTCGGTGCTGATGCTCGGTCACTGCGTGGATGAGGATGGAGCACCAAAGCCTTTTAGTCTCCTTGTCCTTCACCATCAGTTCAGAGGCATTAGGCCCATCATATGAGATGGAGACAGAAATTAGTATAAATGAGCAGAATTTAGTCTCATGCTAAAGCCAATGTCTTTCACAGCCGGGACAGGCGTGTGTAATCAACTGTTACATCCATCTCACACAGACCTTTTAGAAGCTGTCAGATACACAGAAATAGATGCTTATCGCAGTTCTGTGACAGTAAAATTAGGCGATTTCTACACAAAAATGGCATCTATTAGCCTCGCTGTGGCTTAATGTGCGCAGAGGTCACCCATTTGTTACCTTTGAATTCATACAAATGATAAAAGGGAATGGAAACTTGAGGCTTTGAACTCTTTAGTGCTAAATCGGCAGCTACCGTTTCACCAGGAGAACAATTTGTGTAACCCTTTGTCCATAAATTCTTAATTACAGTAATTAAGTGTTATTAGACCAAGGGCCTTGAAATATTCATGGTAGCACTTAACTAAGTCATTAGCCTACTCATGTAATCAGTCACTCATATCTAGAATATACCTGCTTAGTAATAATCGGCACTAAGAATTCCGTATATTAAAGATCATTTGCCCCTCATAAGCCAAGATGCATGATGCCATTAGGAGCAGCTTATTGAAGGAGGAGGCAGTGTTGTTTCCTTTGTCAGCAGTTAAATGAAAGCGTGAAGTGGGTCGGCTCCTGCTGTAGGACAATAAGATTAGGCTGAGGCAGGGACTCCCCTCTCCAGCAGTTTTTGCCTTTTTCGTACCGTATTAATTGAAGTCATCCGCTCGTCTCCTTCAGATTTGCGTATTGCTACGTATGTAAGATGGGCCGTCTGTCCCTGATGGCATTTCAGGGACGAGCAGACTTTCAATGTGATCTAGCAGCCGTTAGCATTTAGCCGCTAATTCAGCAGCGATACCTGTGATGCTGAGGGCTGTTCTGTTTATTGCACTCTTGTGGCTGGTCCAGGTAATGTTGTAAAATCTGTTGAGAGCAAACACACCCCAGTTTTATGCTAATTAACATTAATCATCTTTATATTCGCAATCTTGTATTTCATAAGATAGATGGACGGCATATGGATGAATGGATGGATGATATATTTATGGGTGTATGTGGGTGTTTAAGAAAGAGAGCAATTTGAATTACACTGGGATCTGAAGCTAAATGGAATTGTTTTAACATTTGACACTGAAACACACCCATGACATGAGGGATGGGGGAGGGGAGGCAGTGATGCTTTGCACATAGCGCTACCATGCATTTTACATACCCTCCAGAACAGGCATATCCTGAAGCCAAAGAGCCTATCAGAGTGACGATGCTTAAGGCCAGACTGGTGGGGTGGGGGGCTGGAGGGGACGTTCTGGCACTGTTTGGTGAAGCCGGCATCCTCTTTTCTCGAGGCCCCTCTAACGGCAAACACATGGGCGACGGCAGGAGCCAGCAGTAATGACCTCCATGGTGAGAAACGCGCTGCCAGTGCGCCACCTGGTGGCTGGATGGATTCGCGGTGGTGGGTGGCCATCTGACCATCCTGGCACCGCCGCAACCAAATCCACGAACAAACGCGGCAGGGGGCCCGGACGGACCCCCAGGACCAGGGCCAGGGGAGTCGGTAATAGCTCTGTCCTCATATCACAAAGCCATCTGCTCCTCCAGAGCTATAGAGAGGAACATCTATAGACAATGACGAGCCCTTGACAGACCGCCATCGCACACGTCCATGAAAGCAGGTGACGGTGCGGCTGTCGGTCACACTAAAAGAACGCCGCATGGTCGTGGGCTTCAATCGGCATGCGCACCTTGGTGCTACCCACCTGCCCAGGCTCTTAGGAGAGAAGGAGCATCCATTTGGGCAAAGGTGGCGGAAGTTGTCGTGAATGACTTGACATGTGCTCTCTCGCCCACGCCTGAGGCCCAAGGCTGCCTGCAGAGGCACAGTCAGCTCCTGCAACCTGGCCAGAGAATAGGAGAGAGAGAGCGAGAGAGACAGAGACTGAGAGAGAGAGAGAAGCTATGGCTTCTGCCAGCTCTGCTCTGCTCCCTCTATCATGGTCATTCGGACTGTGTTTCTCTGCCCACTCCTGACAGCTTCAGGTGCTGGCGTCCCATTCACTAAAGTGTCTGGGCTGCCCATATCCGAGCCAGCTGTCCAGAGTAAACAAACTTAAAGACTTGGATGAGTGACATGGATGAAACTCCATATTGACAACTTTTTTCCAATTGTGTTTTCATTGAAATGTGAAAATGACAATGGAGCACCATGCCGATTGTCTGCGATGACCCCATCCACTTCTGGGCCTCCCTGTGGGATGTTCAAGTATCTGCCTTTTTTTTTTGCCCAAATGAGGTGCCAAATCCCTCCTTCCAGTTCGGGAATGGGGGAGGTGTCCAGCATCTCCCAGTTTCATGCCTGACATAAAAAGGCAAACATGTTGCGATAGTAATCACAATAATCGTGCCGCAGTTACCATTTAACATGATCGACATCACTCAGAGCCAATGAAAATGAAGGGGACACCTGGAGGGCCAATCCAGTTTCGGAGGGCGGGAGAGACACTAGTTTATACTAAGACTACACTTACCTGGCACCATTTACCTTTTGCTGTTGTTTGTACTTCAACTTTGCAAAAATATTATAGTAACATTATGATTAGCAGGAGAGTTTGTATGCTGTTTAAAAAGCTGTTCTGTTGGAGTTTAGCGACAGGTCTATTATGTGCGCCAGTGTTTGATTTCAGGGACATTTGATCTAGAAAAAACAATTTAAATAAACCCGGCTTCGTGTAAAGTGATACTTCTGTCCTGCATTTACCGAAACCATTTCCTTCAACAAGCAGAAATTTCCATAAAGCATTGTTGTACTTCAAAGGGTTATTATCCGGAGGGGTTCGTTTTCCCCCTGTTTTAAATGTATTTATTTAAATTTTTCTGTGTATTTCTGCGAATGTTCCCCTTTCCAGGCGATTTCCCAAATGTCCGATGTTGTGATTACACACAGCTTCATAATATATCACCGGAGCAGCGCAGATACCGCATCAGTTTGCTTTTGGAAATTGAATGTCAGTGTCATTTAGCTTCATCTGTTTACCCGTGTCGGACTCTCACATTGCGCGTCTCTTTGCCGTGTCTGACAAGCTGTTTCTAATAAACGATTAATACGTACAAATGACTTTCTCACGAGTGAATCTGTCAGCGCCGCGTCGCCTTCCCCCACATCGCGGTGAGATCTGCGGAGATCGCCGGCGAAAAGGAGCCGCATCAAAGCGCCCGCTCCCCTCGCTGACGTCTCCAGCCTGCCTTCTCTTTGTCGGTATAAACATAACTCGCCACGCATATTATTTATACGGGAGTTTTATATCTGCTGAAATGACCATTGACTCCCAGTTGCTCTAGGGACTGGCTGACCCTGTCTTCTCGAAAGTTTACGTCGCTTTGGATAAACGTGTCTGCTAAGTAAATAAAAATGTAAAAATGTAAACGTAATTCTACACGATAGATGCATTGTTACAGGCATTAAGATGATATCTTTATCCGTGGTGCACCAATGTATGCTGTCAAAGCAAGGGCGGAGGTTTGGTTTCAACATTTGTAGAGACCAAATAAGCCCCCAACTCCCTTTCTTTAAACACACACACACACACACACACACAGATAGGTTTGTAATTATATCTTTGTGGGGCCTCTCCATTCATTCCTATGGGGAAAACTGTAATCCCAACTCGACGACCTTAACCCCTACCCTGCCCTAACGACAAGTAACCAAAACAAGTCTTTTGGCATTTTTAGTTCTTCGATTGCAGTCACATTTTTTTATCCCCTTGTGGGGACGAAAAAAAACGTCAAAATAACAGGTTTTTATCATATTGTGGGGACCAAATGTTCCCACGATGTAATGTGTATCTGACCCATACATACACACACATGGTTCATTATTCATTGAATACCCAAAGATATTAATTGAGCATTAGACTACACTAGAACTTCAACCCTAAAATAACTAGATAACAGATTAACAGATGAAGGTCATAAATTAACACCCTTGATTTTGCCAGAAGGAAACGTTTTGAGTGTTCTACTCTTTACATGAAAAAGTTTGGAAATCGCTAAAAATATTGGTCAGGACAATTCAGTACTCCCACAATATTTCTAGGGACATATCCCTACCATTCATACCAACTCTGCACCCTTGTGTCAAAGTGCTCTAAGCCTATATTATGTTTTTGTTTTTTTTTGCCTGCTTGTTGTTAGTGCTAACAGAAGTGACTTGGGGATCTGGGGATGGCTCTGTTGCTGTACGGCCCCTTTAAGACCAGGGTACTTATACCTGATGGATAGTAGTTTCATGTTCATGTGACATTTGAATTGGGACAATCTGACACTCCTCTCAGCATCCAGAACGGCGGCCCCTGTGCTGGCTGACTGTGATTTAAACAGATTGCTTGCCCGCTTCCTCACCTGCTTTGTGGGGACATGTTTACAGTGCTGGCAGTTTTGGCAGCCTGTCGGGGGGGGGGGGGGTGGGCATCATGCTTGTTAGTTATGATGTTAGCTCTGTGTTGCTGGATGCTGTGATGCTTTGGGCATGCCTTCAAACGCACCTTCATAAACCCCTTTAATACCTAAATCATTCATTACATTCCTCCATATTCTCCTTGCCTAAGATCAGTTTTGCGTGATCCTCTTAAAACATCACAGGTTTCTGAAAAATGCCCAAATGTTTTAATGAGTAAAATCATTGACCTCCTTGACTTTTTCTATAAAGCAAAATTTAATGTGCTTACATTGCTTAAACACACTGGTGTTGATGGGAAGCTGGCTTTTTGCATGCCATTGTATGAACGTTACAGCGTTCCAGGTAACAAGACGTCTGGGCAGATTCGCAATCTGGATCTCAATGGCGAGATGATACGGCAAATCCTCCTTGAGCGGAAAAATCCCCGCTCACAGAGAAATGTTGGGAAAAGGATTAAAAATCCCAAAATAGAGCAAATCGGATAGCAGTGTAGAACTGCGATGTAGCGTGAGCTGCAACTCTAGAATGTTCCTTCAGATATTTTGGGAAAAGTGCAAGTTATATGTACTGAGTGATTTCTTACTTAGATCTTCTACACACTACCCAAGGCGTGGCTGTGTGGAGTGCATACTAATATAATGGCAGAAAAGGCTATGACTTTGCTGCCTCATGCGGGAAAAAGGATTAAAAGTAAATATTGTAATATTCATGGTGTAATACGTAAGTAGCTAAATCCCAAGGGTCACAGATACGTCTCTGGAAAGCCTGCCCAGGTTTCTATTTTTGTTTGTTTTGGAGACATTTTCTTTTTGTACTGCAGGTTTCACATAGCTTAAACATTATTGCACTTTATGCCATTTACATAGGCTGCTGTTCTGCTTACTGACACATTTAAATGCTGCAGATCATGAAATATATCTATGTACTACTAATACTGATATATAAAAAAATTTGACTGTGGAGTATGCCCCTGACAAAGTTTATCCTATAATTAGGGTTCCAGCAGTAATTTTGGGGGAAATTGTGAGCCTGCTCATGGACACATTTATCACAATCCTTTTAAGACCCAGGTCCACAAGTCATAATCTCTAGTGCAGGTGTACCTTCCTGACTATCTTCTCATAGTTTTGATTAATCTGTCTGTTCAGGGAATGCATGTCTACTTTCTTCACCCCTTGATATATATATATTTTTTTAGCTTTGTCATGGAAACATCACCTGAAAGCTGATGGTGTGAATATCTTTGGTATTTTTCAGAAAGCTTTGGATTGTTCATGGGCATCACAGTTTCAAATGTGCAAATTCATTAATGTCAAATGAAGTGATTAACATGGAAGGGATTATTTATGGATTTTGATTCTTTGAAATATAATCTGCAGGAAACTAGTTACTTCCGCTTCATGATAGTAGTCATATTTCCAGCAAAAATATGTGGGTATCAAATGATAGCTGCATTATTAAGAATGTTAGTCAGCTTGCAGTCATTTTTGCTTTTCATAACAATCATCGATTTAGAGCAGAATTTTCACTATTTCAAAATTCCCCATCTTGCAGATTCTGGGCCAGTTAATGAAGTTTATTGATTTGAACAGTGCACTGAAAATGCGAAATGCACTTCAGACCAATATAGTACAATTCTCCAAAAGCAATTTATAAAGCCGGTTGCCAAGCGAATCTCCGAGCCAGCCTGCTGCTTCGTAAATACGCCAGTCACACACAAGTGAGATTTTCTACAGGTTGATTCTAGGTTCTAAATACCAAACGGCAGGACCTAGGCAGACGTGATTCAGCACAATGTGATTCACCATTAAAGCATGAATTTGTGGAGTCCCCAGAGTGTGCCGGAATACACTTTGCGATAAGATAAGGCTCCGAAGGGGGTCACACAGGCGGGCGGACGGGAGGGGGATCAAAAAACAGCTTAAGATTCCTCTGCCCTTCTAAGTTAGCGGTGTTTTGTAACATCGTCTTTCCTACAGCATAACCTTAAAGTAAGAAATGCAGCTTTTGCATTTCAGGGTGAGTCCTTCTGCACAATTTAGCAAACTATTCCGTTTATCTTTTGTGGATGTGGAGGCTTTTCTGCTGGGGATTGCCGGGAGAAGATTCCCTGGAATGTGAGGAGTCCAGCTTTGAGAGCCGGTAATGGGTTAGGGAGGCGTCAGTGAGGAGAAGGGAGGAATGGAGGCGATGGCGGTTTCGATAAGGATTTGCTCCACCGTAGAATTTGTAATTTGCTGGACTGACAGCCGTACTAGTGAGACGAATGATAATGCGGAAACAGACGTCATAAAAAATAAACGTGTCAGTTTCATAGAAGAAAACATAAGCAAAAGATTCAGACAATGGTTAATGATGGGGGTAGAGATGCGAGGAGAAGTTGTGGTTGGCAAAGGAAATTGGGGTTATCCTGCAATACAACAGTTAATGAGCTCACGTACAGTGCTTATCCTCAGAAGGTTCTTTCCACCTGGATAAGATTAAGGTACTCTGATTGTAAGGGGCAGAGGTGTGCAAGATTGCAGAAAAAGACTGGTAGTATAAGAACCTGATAGATGCAAACAATCTTTGGTTAGCAATGCAGCGGGAAAATGAAAATACTGTGTGTAGATTCATGAAAATGTGCTTTTTGGTAATCAATATAATGTATATTACTGGGAAAGTCATACTTTTAGTGTGGACTGAATTGTTTGCGAAATAATTACCTTCCCTGTGCAGAAATTGCTAATTTTACATGCAAATATGCTCAGAGGACATGTTAATTACTGGGTTAATTAAATGCTGCTTCTTGTGGCAACCCAAAAACATGTCGGCAAGGTCAAATTTACCTGACTTTGAAAGGGTCATGGGAAAGTCAAACAAAGTCCTTGGAGAAAGTTATATGCGCTAGCTGAACATTAAAACCGCATCAGGTTAGCGTTAGCTGTTCGTAACGTGAAAGAGTGCTGTGACTGGGTATGCTGTAACTCCTGCGCCGCTGGGGGACTGCGAACAGAAAAGATTTACTCTTTTATCTGCACTTTCATATTGCTCCCTTACTCAGTAATTGTCCTCCCCCAGACAGGAAATGTGAACTGAAGCGCACGGTAGCTTCCAGAAACATCTGTCGGTGTCCTGGGAATTCGGCGCGGAGCCTCGGCTGGCAGCCCGCCGGTTACACTCGGCACTGTCACCCGACAGCCATCGCTCGGGTAGCGCCAGAATCCACCGAAGCAACTCAGATGTCTTAATTATGCGATGCGCGCATTACTGGGTCACTGCGGAAAATGACGGGCTAACAAACGAGGAAGAGCCTGCCTTTATGCACTGGAATTCAAATGGCATGGCGCTCTAAGTCTGTGAAAATGAAATGAAATAAAAAAAAAAAACTTAAAATGTTGCTAAATCTGTGTGAAACTAAAGCTTATTATTCTTACCCTATATATGTGATATTACATATGCTTCTCACTACCAGTACAGACCATCAACATATTTTTGAGACATCTACACCTAAAATTATTTTTGCATTATTAGTGATGAACGACATGTGGACAGGAGTTGTTTAATAAGTGCTTTTGTATCTCTGGAGATGTTCTGCATTTTAAAATTGAATTATTCAAAGTAATTAATAAGAGTGATTCTAAATTTGGTTCTGCAGACCGTGAAGGATGCTTGCACACTGGTGTTCAACAGAGGGCTTGTCAGCAGGATGTTCATTATCCTCAGGTTAGAAAATCCAGACCCAGAAATAGAGCGATGCAGATGTTGGAGAAGCTTGTGGTAGACGGGGCGCCGGCCAGGTGGCGTTGAGTGGCGGCATGTCCGTGGCTGGGCGCCGCCACCACTGCCACGCATAAGCTGGGGTCAGTCGGGCATATCGCAGCTGCTTGTCCGTAGCGGGTCCCGGCATGGGAGGCCCGTGCCGTGACAGCCTGAGCGGGGCGACGACCCTGATGGAGACGAACTGGGAGTACACCATAACACGTCAGCAAGCTCTCAGTGGGAGTAAATATGAGCTTATAGGCACTCCTGGGCAGGATTTCTTGCCTACAGCGAGAGCCGTCATGCGAACAGGAGAAACAAAAGGCCTCTTGAAGCAGAGTGCCTGACCACAGTGTTTGGGGGTCGCTTTGTGTGAGTTTCACCACGGAAGGTCGTCTGTGTCACCGAGTGCTGCATATTTAAACCTTGTAATGTCCTCTCTGGTAATGGCGGACAGCTGTGTCAGTTAGATGGAGTGACTCACTTCGCTCACAAAGTGCCGAGGCAAATTCTCGTCATGTTTGAATGTTTTTTTTGGCTGCCTGATGACATGGGGAGACGCAGGACGCCACGTGGGGGCCAGAAGTGCATCCAGCAGTCCCTGAAATGCCCTAGATTTGAAATCTCCCCTGATTCTGATGGGCAGAGTTTTGAGGTACTGAAAGACTCCCCGTCAGCTGAATAGTGGTCATAGTTAGCTTCAAATCAATTTTGAAATTAACAAACTTCAACTACATCCCTTACCAGGAAAATGTGTATGAAGATGGATGGATTGATGGAACATTTAGTCTTATTTTGATTAATGCAGTACAATTTCATTATGCATCCTTCTGTTGCATAACATCATAATTTAGTCTACAAGTGATCTACCTACATTGCTAATATAAAATACGCAAATGAGCAGCAACGGATAACTGACCGAGATGCTACTGATGGGGCAGTCGGCAGGGGAATATTAATGGTGGGATCTGTTACTGTGAAACTGGTACTAGACCTTGAGGTCCTTCACAGGGGTTGAGGTGAGGAGGAACCTGACAATGTTTGATTAATGAAACCGGCCCAAACGAGACCGTATCCTGGGCAACTGCAGCGTTTTTGGCGTAAATAGCTCTTTTTGGAGACTTCCGGAGCTGTGTGACTTTCAGGCATGGATTTCACCCATGCTGCCAGGGCGAGAAGGCCACACGTCCTAAAGACAATTGGGCACCAAACTTAGACTAACAGACCCTTTATTCCGTTTAGCAGACAGGTCCAAGCCGGGATTTGCATAATAATGACACATCTCACTGCAGAACTTGCAGATTTAAAACTTGCCCTGATCATTTTTCTTTTTTACGGAACGCAGGCAGCTCTACCCTGCAGTTTTGATAACTTCATTCTGTTAATCTCGACCAGTGGCGCTGTTTAGCACCACTCCAACCACACATTTGCAAAGAACCCCGAGGTTCGGGGCCACAGTCATTACACTTGTGAGCAAAGTGACTTTTTGATTTTATTTGAACCTACACCCAGCATGACTAACTTTAACAAAGAGATAGCCCTCAACATTAATTTTTAGTTAATAATATTGTCCCTGTTTGCTTGACCTCCATGCAAGTCACTCTGGTTGTCACTGTGATCCCGATAAGCAGTTACAGAGGATGGATGGATGAAGGCAGCTGGTGTTACAGTACAATGATACTTCACTGTATCGATTTTCCATATCGGTCCCATAACCAATATGGTGATGTCATATGTAAGGCAATAAACTAGGCAAAAAGCTTTTAAAGATCTTTGGTAAGTAATGTGTGTGGTGTGTACCTCATTGGGCTTAGGGCTATGTGGCCCCTTCCGGAAGGTCATGGGTTTGAATCCCATGGCAGAATAACAATATCACATTCAGCTCTTGAGCACGGCCCATAACCCCAAGTGTCTATGGAGGTTGGCTTTCTGACCCTTGCCTGTGCATCACTTTGGAAGAGGCATCTGCTAAACATGTAAATGTACGATATCTGCATGTAATGCCGTGTGTGGAAGATTGTTTAATGTTCTCCTGCAGGATCTTATTAAAAATAATCCTCTATTGCTATCAGAGGCATTATAATTCACTTTGCTTAGAAGAAAGGTGATAATGAATTTGTTATACAACAGCCTTTATATGAAACATTGTCAGAATATCTCATGCGTTCAGTATATGGCTTACAATAGAACAGCTTTTTTATTTTTTAACGCATGAGAGGATGTTTACATCCAATGAAGTCAACAAAACTTTAATCCTTTTCAGAGGCCAGTGTGGCACTGGAGAATGTTTTTACATTATCCGAACACTCTCCAAAAAGGCTGATTCGATGTGACACCTAATTTAAGCAAACTTTCAGTGAGAGTTAGCTTTGCCGAGGACAATCAGGGGGCTGTCGTTACCATAGACGACGTGTGACACAGGATGCAGATGCTTACTGCACCAGAAACAACTACTGCATGCTGTAATCATACTTTTCAGTGGCAACCATACTCAATGTGAAGTTTGCAAGGCCTGTATCTACTCTGCAGTCTGTAATTTTGTATGCTAATGTGTTCTGCTTGTGTGTTTTCAAGACACAAATGTAACTGTTAGAATCACAGGGATCAGACTTTTGTTCTCCTTGAATACCGCACATTCCGGTGGAAGTCTTCTGTGTTGTGTCGGTTAATTAAATCCATGAAAAGTGCATTTTTAAAATGAATAATTTAATATTAAACACTCTGGTTGTGTTCAGAATGTACCAATCTCCAGCCAGGAGTATATTTGCTGCCGGTTCAGTTAATCATCAATATTCCAGTCAGAGTGTGGCTTCTGTAAATTTCTGACATCCTTGCGGTCTGGAGAACAAAACAAAACGGGATGTCAGGGATGCATGTCACCACAGAATTACCATCACGGCTTGATTTGTGGTATTTAAGTGTCAGGACACTTTTTTAAACGTTGTTGGACGCAGAAACACTTGCTCAGTGTCATGCTAAATTTTCTGCCTCTTGTGCCATGAAATTAAGCTCAGAGGCACTTTCGCTGCTGATGGGACTTGTTGAAAATGTTGTGATGGCCGTGCAGGGCGGCTTTGGGATCCTGCACTATTTATATCGTCACTTGCCACCGTGGATTACACTTTCAGGCAGAGAGACCTGCTCTGTGACTCCCATTAATCATATCTCAGGTGGTTAGGAACACCACAGAATTGGATCATCTGAGTTTCCAGTCGACGCACAGTCTCCGAACGTGAGTCATCAAGGCACGAGTATAATCACGCCAGGCTCACGTTTTGAGGAAATCCCCAGTCACAAAACATCAGGGTGATCAGATTCCGTTTAGCCCTCTGGACTGATGAAGTGTTGACACCTGACAGGTGATGTACTCCGACAAGCCAGAAAGCTGCGTCGAGCCCGGGGCCATCAGCTCGGAAACAAGAAACCTGACCTGCGTGACGTTGGTAATGGGGGGGGGCTCATTTCCTTAGCATATGCCATAAGCTTGGTTAATTGCCTCATTTGGGGAACAGGGCACTGTATGACCGCTTTAGTGTTACAGCAGTTTGACAATAATTCATGCTCCATTAAGACTGGTAATTTAAACCTAACACTGGCATTACTGGGCAGCACAGCAGCCTGGTGGTGCCCAGTGGGGGGGGGGGGGATGCAGGGGGTGCGGGGTGGAGGGGGGGGTCACCTTGTGTCCCCTCAGCAATTTGTCAACAAATGTCAGGTATCGGATCTCGATATTGCGAGAGAAGTTAACGATCATGTGGAAGCTGCAGCAAGTCTATATTCAGTTATTATATTTTTAACCCTTTTTAGGAATGTGCTTTCATTGCCTTTTTATGCTTTCGGTGCTTTTTTGTCTCGTTATATGAATCAATCAAGGTCATGTTTGGCGGTTTAAAATTGCTCAGGCTGCAAGTCATTCTGAAAAAATCAGCAGAATTGATCGACACACACAAAGTGCCGCCGGTTGGAAAGAGGCTCCCCCCCCCCCACATCAGATTTCCCTCTGCCACTGACGTGAGGGAGTGCCAGGGGGTGTCAGGGCCAGCAGTGGCCGCTCTGGGTGTGGAGCTGCTGTTGATTTCAGAATGTAGAGAGTAGGTGGGTGGGGGGGATCTTAGCTAAAGCAGATTTAGCCGTGCTCATGCGACAGAGGGCGTTGGGTCTTTTTGGGGGGGGACCAGAAGGGATCGCTCACCTTGCTTTGGCGAGGGGGGTGGTTAATGCCGGCCGCTCAGCCTCACGCCTGCGCCTGACAGCGGGCTGTGCAGGTTTGGCTCTGCCACACAGCTTTGATCTGCTTATCTGACCCCCGTGGGCTAGAGCCCTCTACAGAGCCCCTCCCAGGGTGGGACACCCATCTGCTGATGGGGGGGGGGGGAGGTGTTGCAGGCACTGGGTTTCTGATAGACACCAAAGTGCCTGTGAGTCTGTCTCAGCCACTGCTAGCGTTCTTATAAGTTTTAAGGCTGTAATAATAGTACTAAAGGTGTGGGTGGTGATAATTATTTCGGTAGTGCTTTATATTACTTGCATGTTCATAATGCATTCATAATGCATTCATAAGACATTCATAAGCAGCATGTATAGCTTAACATCCTAACATAACAGCTTTAAAATACATTAATAACAAACACTACATAATTATCTGATTATGATTTTTGTTATTTCATTAAATGTTTATTAATGTATATAAAAACTGTTAAGGTATGTAAGGATGCTGATTACACATTGTCTATGATTGCATTATGAATGTGCACTTAACGTTCTACAAATGCATTATAAAGGCATTACAAAGGTGCAGTTTATGTAAAGCGTTCCGATAATTTCTTGCATTCTCTTTCTTGTGTTTTCCTAAAAACGACAATATTTTTTTTGGTACATCCCTGTACATCATTACCCGCTGCGCTCCCCTATCTACAAAGGGCCCCTATCTCTCATGGCTATGAAACGCTGAGGGATTGATGGGCTTTCTGTGGGCTCTATAATCCCCCCGTCAACCATGGCAGACGCCCCCTTTGTTTTGGGCAAGACGGTGCCGCTGTGTTTGGGCTACAGATGGATTAAAGGCAGACCGGCACTAACAGCAGAAGCCTGTGCTTCGCTTTTCTGAAAGCACATTCATCACCCCCCCTTGCTCCCCCACCCCACCGTAAATCAACTCCACATCGACCTAACGGTGGTGTGTCTTTGCTATGAAACTGATCGCCCGTCCCTGTGGTCATGTGACCTGCAACATGAGGGGGGGGGGGTGGTTTATGTACTGAATTGTCCCCCCGATCGGGAAACACATTGCTGATCATTGTGCTGTGACCGTCTCATGTTGACGGTGGGTGTTCAATTCTTAATAGAACCCCCACCCCGGATGCATGTGTGTGTCACTGTTTGGAACCCTGTTTGGCAGAAGTAACCGGGTCCACTTCGCGGTTGTGTTCAGGTGCAGTTCAGGTGAGAGAGAAGCACCCAGATCACAGCCAGCCCCATGCATAAGAACATGCAAAAAAAAAAGACTCCAGACAGATTTTGGGCTCTGATCAAATCCATACTTATCTAAAATAAAACACTCCACCCTCAGACCTCAATTTAATATTTAACATCGTTGCATTTCTTCATCTGGCTTTCATATATATCATTTATGCGCATGAATAATTGCTAAATTGCTAAATAGAAAACCAAGACCACATACCCTGTTCCCAATGTTTGTTTTGTAAAAGCACTTCCTGTCCTGTCCATGCTAACACATCACTTTTGTAAAAGCACTTCCTGTCTGGTCTTTGCTAACACATCACTTTTAGCTTCATTGCCGAGTTTGCCGCCATTAGCATGAGCTTACTTCTGTCTCGCACATCCCGCTGTGCCTTGGCGGCGAGCTCTTAGCCGTACCCCACAGATGGAGCAGCAGTGTGTCAGCCCTGCTGAGGCCGCACACCGGCCGCTCCCGCGAAGAACTCGGGCTCTCCGGAAGCTCACGGCTCCCAGGGTGCCGGTCTCGTCAGCTCCGGACATGCCGGCGGTCACTCGGCACCTCGGATGTGAAAAGGAGGGCCGGTCCGGTCCACCAGACAGCCTCTGTTCCTGATTTCTGCCTTTCCTTTTCGTTCTGGCCTGGAATGGTCTTCCTCACTATTCTTATGTTTGTTCTGTACTGTTTGGGACCAAGTGTTTTCCTTTGATCGAGCCGTCCAGCTCCTTAGCCATATCTAGTACAGGAAGGCTTTGGGTGTGTTTTGCAGGAAAGGTAGCGTGTGGCTTAAACAGGAGCGGCTGGCTGCGTAATAATCCTTCATGGTCACCTTGTTGTTGGCCTAATAAATAACTGGCTTTCCCTCCTCACCTATTCCCACAGCCGCTGTCTGGTCCGGAAATGAATGAGCGGTTTGGCCTCATCTTCGTCCTTGATACTTGCACTTCTTCGCGTTCGTGAGCAGCCTCTTCCTGTTACCCCGCGGAGCCGGGCCCTAACCCCGCTGGGGGCAGGTTCTTGGCTGCGGTAGACAGTTTGAATGGCGGGGGCTACAGCGGCATTTCGAATCCTCCCCAGTGGGTGTCTGCATATTAGCGAAAGTTCATGATGGTTTTAAATAACATGGAAACATTAAAGCCAGGTGCTGGACATGGGCTCAGTTATAACTACCCTCCCGCACCAGGCTTTTGACGAGGCTCTGCAAAGGAATCTTTATTTATTAACTTTTCAGTGGAACCGAGCATGAAAATCAATGGCAGATGCTGTGAAATAGTTAGGCCGTCATTCTTCTCTTACCTCACACTATGCTGATAAGAATAACAGATTCATTCTGCAGACAGAAATTAAGTGCAGGGAAGTGACTCAGGGCTCATGAAGAAAATATTGCATTTTGATTTGGCTTAGTTTGTCCTTTAGCTATTTTGCACGTATGCATGACTATTATGTCAGAGGTGAGGAACAGCTCTCTGTTATTCTTACGGCTGGAAATCGAGTGTAAAGGCTAGAGAGATTTACCATTGTTTACACCATGTCAAAAGGTCATGGGTGCCAGCCAAGGATCGAAGAAAACCTCTTTTTTTGTTTGTGTTGCACAGACAAAAGCCGTTATTGTGCCTCTGTTGTGTGTCAGTTGCCTACAGGCCACGCATAAGTATCCATGGAGTTGGTCAATGAAGTAATAAAACAACTGGTGAGCATATCCATTTGGGATCAGACTTACATAAACCGAAAGTGACAGTGACACAAGACCCTTGAGATGGAGCTTTTTGTCCGGCAAAGCATTTATGGAACAAGGATTAGCATGTATAATGTTATACTTATTTAAAAGTCATTCATGTAATAATTATAGCTCAGGGAGTCATTAATTATTATCCACATATAATGGAATTAATTGTCCATAGCTGAAGATTTAAACATATCGAAGGCATTTTCCCCCTTCCCATTACACCTTGCTCCACGTTACCATAGCAACCAGACACTTTTTTTTCTATTATCATAAGTGAGAGAATTCTCACTCCTTTTCCCTAGGTGGTCGAAGAAGGTAATAAGATGAATATCATCTCATTTGAACTAGATAAGAGAGCCTGCAGAAGAGAGTGCACTTCTATCTAAATCCTATTATGCGCATTAATGGAAATTTTCAAAAGTGTCCCAAACTATGTACATGCAGTCGGGGGCCAGTTTATTGGGTACACTTGCTCGTTAATACAAGCAGCCAATCGTGTGGCTGCAGCCGCATACATACAGCAGACAGGCGGGGTCAAGCCACTGACTTACTGTGTGACTAAGCATTAGAGCGGCTGCCATGCGAGATCTTAGTGATTCTCAGTGTGGTGTGATTGCTGGTGCCAGACGTGGTGGTTCCAGCCTCTCAGAAACAGCCTCCCTCCTGGGACTTTCACACGCTGCAGTGTCAAACGTTTACAGGGCATGGTGTGATGAACACAAAACATCCAGTCGGGGGCATTTCTGTGAGCAGAAACACCTTGCTAATGGGAGAGGTCAGAGGACGATGGCCAGACTCGTTAGAGCTAACAGCAAGACCACGAGTAGTGTGTAGAAAGGCTTCTTTGAACTCACAGCTCACCCCCCTTTGAAGCTACTCTGAAGGCACAGATGAATCCTACTTAGTACTGGCTATATGTACCTAATAAAGTGGCAGCTATGTGAATTAAGCTTTATTTGCCTTTTGTACAGATACATCGGAGTGTGTTTTTCATTTATCATTTTTCATTTATCCCATCATGCTCTCCTTTCTTTTAAAAATAGAGACACATATAGAGGTAGAGTGAAGCTTTGGGTCTGAGCTCAGGGTCAGCCATACATCCAGCACCTGACCCCATCTGGCTACTCTGCTGAACATGGGATTTGAACCAACACCCTTCCCATCACAGGCATGGAGGCCTAATCCGCTGAGCCACACAATGCTGACTGTATAGTTTGCATATAAAAATAAAACACATTGGAAGTAAAACACCGAAATTGAGGATAATGCATTTATTTCTGTGACGGCAAGGCTTTGAAGCATAGTGCCATTTACTGAAGCCGGTTCCATAAAAGCTAAAATGTAATGGAGCACAGTCACTCGCAGGTCTCCATTGAGACGTCAAAACAGGACAGACTTCCTGTCATGATGTACGCGCCCGGAGCGCAGACAAACAAGCAGGAGGCCAGGAAACGGGGAACACGGGGTTTAATCAGACGTAAAGGTAGGTTATAACGCATTGACAATGCAATGACCGGACTAGGGAAACAAACGGAAACGCGGACTTACATGAATGAACTAATGACAACAATCAGGAACAGCTGGTAAACACGGGGAATCCACACAGGGTTAACGAGGGGGCGTGGCACACAGGAGGAGCGGACGATCGGGTCATGACACTTCCGCTTGTTCTGAGGGTCTCCTTACTTCTCTGTGAAGGGATCTCATCTGGAACCATGGTGGGGAAGAGCAGTCCTGACAAAGCTGTGTCTGCAGCTCTGAGCTGGCCTCCTGTACTGGGTGAACATAGCTAATACTCAAATAATAGCTTGAAGTTAAGCAATTGATTGAATTTAATGCAATCAGAAAGCAGCTCGCGCTGAGCCTCCTATGGCCTGGAATTTACCACCAGTAGGTCTTACAATGAAGACTTTAACAACCAAAACGCTTTTTAAAATGTATTTTTCACAAGGTCATGGCCACCCCACCTCCTGCAGGATTAGAGTCCATCTTCTGTACTTAGTCAATGGTACGGTTTGTGAGACACTCTTAAGTGATGTGGTCTCCTGATGATTTCGAGAATGGATTCTCTGCCCCCTTTTTGAAGAATGGTGTGTTTGTAACTAATTTCAGCAACAAAGGACCTGAATAGTTTTACCATCTCTGCAGTTTTGCCTTTGTGAAGTGTGACGAGATTGAGGACGTGCTTTGGATGAGCTGGTTTTTGTGAGCGTAATTAAAAGCTGGATGCGGAATGACAGTGTACACACTCTCATATATTTTACTGCTCTGCTTGAGTCTGTGTGAGCAATAGTGTTGGGTTTACTAGAATTTTGCCAAAACACATATTTAGTAGAGACTCTCCCCAGGTTAACATGATCCGTGTTACGATATTTCCACTTTACGTTGGGTAAATGTTTTTCACTTTAAGTACATTATTCAATAAATTACATGAGACATTCAACACTATACATTATAAATTAGGCTTTGTATTAATGCATTTGCCCACCTGTAGGCTAATGTAAGTATTCTAAGCATGTTAAAGGTAGACTATATGTTAGGCTGTGATGTTTGTTAGCTTAGGTGTACTGTATTAAAATGCATTTTCACCTTACGATAGTTTCACCTTACGATAGGTTTATTGGAATGGTATCCCATTGTAACTTGGGGAGAGGCTGTATTTCAAAAATGAGTTTGACAGTGTGAATTTGCAATGTATACCTTTACATTTTAGTTGGTGTTGTGAAAGCTTTCATTTTGTTTGAACTCCTATTTTGTTTGAACAAGTTCTGCTTCATGTGATTTTAAAACCCTCTGCAAGAAAGGCCTGTATCATTGTACATGTAAATGAAGGCAAGAGAAATTATCAACCTTAAAAACATTAGATGCTGAGTAATGGATAAAACTGGAAAGATGCACCACAATTAAATATTATTTCCAGACAATTACAGATGGTTATATCACACCAGAATGCCTTTGTTATAATCAGCTTATGTTTTTCCGGTTATTATGCGTGTCCAAGGAGAAATGAAGGCTGAGACGCTACGGTCAATTGCAGATGGCAGATGAATGCCTGTTGTAGTTGGATACTTTGCTTTGGGCAGCTTTTGTTTGATAGTCAAGAGGTCAAGTGGGCTTGGAGGAGGCCTATAATTCTGCTCGACCCTGTCAGAGCTCAGGGTCAACGACTGTCACGGTTTGAACACCTAAAACCTCGACAGCTATAGAGAAGAGGATCGACCAGAAGCGTGGCAGTTCAGCTTCGTCATAAATCATCGCTATGTGGCTCAGCTGGTCACCACATGTCTGTTTCCTGAGGATCGACAGGAAGTGTGAAGGCTCAGCTCCTTCATAAATCATCACTAAGTAGTTCAGCCAGTCGCCATGCCTCAGTTTACTGAGGATCGACAGGAAGTGTGAAGGCTGGGCTCCCCTGTAAATCATAGCTAGGTGGCTCAGCCAATCGCCATGCCTCAGTTTACTGAGGATCGACTGGAAGTGTGAAGGCTCGGCTCCCCTGTAAATCATAGCTAGTTGGTTCAGCCAATCGCCATGCCTCAGTTTACTGAGGATCGACAGGAAGTGTGAAGGCTGGGCTCCCCTGTAAATCATAGCTAGGTGGCTCAGCCAATCACCATGCCTCAGTTTACTGCTCCAGGTGTGCAGGGTTGTATGTCTGGGCGGTGGAGAACACGGCATCAGCTTACAGCAGATCGCTGCCTTTTTCTGGTGAGGAGACGCTGTCTTTGTACTCGGTTCTTGTTACTGTTTCCTTTTTATGTAGGTTAGCGATAATCAGAACATCTTTGCACGTCAAGGCTGCAGCCTTTTAGAGCTCTTTACCATAATCCCCAGGAAGAGTTTAAATCATTAAAATAGTTGGAATATTACCTTAGTCAGCATGCAGCTGGCTTGCCCGTGACATGGCATGTGCCCCGACACGGTGTCTGATAAGAAAACGTCCTTTCGGTTTATAGCTCAGCTTGCCACTGATTTGGTGGGAAATCAGTTGCATATTTTTTGTAATGTAACTTTATTTTGAATATATAACAGGAAATAAGATTTTCAAAGATAACTGTTAATTGCATATTCAATTTGATTTCTTTATAAAGCCCTTGCCTTTATCAACATAACCTTGCCATGATCCTGTTTTGAAAAATGTATGTTTTTGGAACAAAATTTCAACTATGCAAGAAAACGATCTGAAAAGGCTACAGAAATTCCAGATTGACTATCTCATTGTTTTGATTATCGTGACGTTGTGGATAATCTTTTGCTGTGGGGTTATGTGGGGGTGGGGGGGGGGGTGGACGGCCAGGCGGCACTGATTATCCACAATTGGTCAGATGGGAAGCCATTCTGTACTAATCAGGTGGGTCCTTTACCCAGGATGGGCCCTAAATCCTCATTCATGGTCCTGGGGGGCAGAGTGTCGCCAGGTTTTCATTCTATTTGAGCACTTGAGCAACATTTGATTCAACTAATGCGGTTAAGAGTTCACGCTCGCTGCAGCGCTGTGGGGTTATGTGTGTGGGGGGGGGGGGCGCTGTGGGGTGGCACATATGGCAGCTAAAGCGCCATCGTAGCGCCGACTGGCCAGTAGCGGCGCCACAGAAATCATCTGACGGCAGCCGGATGAGACCGGCGTTGCGACACGGTCAACGCTGGCAACCTTGCTGACTCCGAAATTGTCTGCATGCTGGGTAAAGATTAGTATGGCAGCCTCCAAGGAAGTGAGAAGATCTGGATCTAGATGTTTCTGAGCAAATCTACTGATTCTAAGAGGCAGCGAAGTTTACTTGAGATATGACACATTTGTTTTCTTTTATTCTATTGCAAAATGTATACTGTTGCTTATGAATTTAGTGGTTACTGTAGCAACCAGATAACGTCACCCATTTAAATTTAATCGCTAGCTAACAATTTCCTAAGATGGGTAATACTTTAATGGTGGCCTAAATTTACTGCTGATTCAATTATACATATTACATCAAACAAAAGAAAAATCCCCCTTATTTCTAGTGCAGGGAGTCCTATAGTGAAAAATGGATTTGTGTTTATCAGATTATGTTAAGAACACAAATTTGAATGAACAGAAAACGATTTATAGACACCACAAAAAGGTTTTAAAGATGTTGTGGAGGAGGGTGCTGTAGACAGAAGGCTTCCAAAAGTGAGGGAACATGTCAAATGTTTATAGCAAGAGTGATGAACATCAGTGGACCTATGCAATGTACCAGTGAAGACCCTCAAGCTGCAGCAGAGAAGATAAGGATGAGGAGTAATGTTAGGGAATGACAAAATGACAGTTTGGGGAGTGTTGAAGGTGTGCAGAAAGCCTGGCTTTTGACATGGCTTGCGACAGGTTGTCAGTTAACATGAACGAGGAGACTGCAGCCGGTTATAAGACTGTTTAAATTGACGAGAGCCATCCTGATATATGGGATGTGGCATCACCCCAGACAGAGGCTCCAACAGCAGGATCTAGCGTTCGCTGTAGGCCTGGATGTTGTAGATTTTGCAACCTTTTACTTGTGCTTCCAAAAACTTGGCTTTATGTCTGATGCATGAATTATGTAAATGATTTGAACATAATTACTGTTGAAGGCCGTGTAAAACGGTGCTTATGTTACCAAAAGAGTTCATGTGATAATGCAAGCTATTATTTACTCACCATGTTTTTTTGGAATTATTGCTATATTTCACTGTTTTGATTCTTAGGGATGAGCAGCAGGACGAGATGTGTGGCTTTGTGAATTATCATTTATTGGAGTTATTTCAAATCACAGAGACCCTCCCAGCTGTATAACGAACTGAAACGAGTCTGAGATCCAGCCGAGCAAATGAACTTGATTATTATACAGCTAATCTGTACGCTGCAATCCTGAAAGTGCTCGTGTAAATCATTCAGATGCCTGTTGTTTAAGTTCCACTAGCTGGGTAAGGATTTCCTGTCAGCCATTTACTCCAAGGGACACTAGAAACCTTATCATTATCTCCCTCCCTCACAGAATCGCATGTAAGAGTTCATGTACTGTGACAAAATCATATTATTTTTTATAGCAAATTTTCCATGGGACGGAACAGATCCTTACAGTAATATATTCCCAAAGTCTCTCCCATGCTAAACATGGCTGTGCATGTCTCACTTCAGAAACATGGTATCGAAACATGGGTTGGAAGCCAAACCTGAGCTTTTTTATTGATCAGTACAGAAGTGAGATTGTGCCTGGATGTAGGCTGCTTATTTAAGGTAATGTGTCAATAAAACGAGAAGCTGATTCCTGCTCTATGACCCTGCAGATAATGCAGTTGAGTCGTGGCTTTGATGTCCTGGAGCACACACCCGTTTGTCTGCAAATAACAGTGGTGATAGGCAGCGATGAAGATGTGTCATTTACAGAGGCATGTTGGCTCAATGGGTGCCAATATTGCCTCACACCTCCACGGTTGAGGGATCTAACCCATCCTCCTTTGTGTGTGTGTGTGTGTGTGGGGGTTGGTGGGTGTGGGTTATGTATATACTGTATTACAATGTCGGGACCAAATGTCTCCACAATGTGAACAAAATCTGTTATTTTGACCTTGGGGGAAGTACAACTTAATAAAGATCTGTGACTGAAATAAAAAAAAAACTAAATATACTAAAATTCCTGTATTTGTTTGGTTACTTATAGTTAAGGTTAGGGCTGGGTAGCGGTTACGGTTGTCATTTTTGGGATTAGGTTTATGCCCAAAGAAATGGAATGGAATGGGGGGGGGGGGTGTTACGCATGTGTAAGGCAGGGGCTGGGGGGTTCTCCTCATGCGTCCTATCCAAGGTGCCCCCTGCCTTGTGCCCCGTGCTGTCTGGGAGTTGGGGATAAGCTTGACCACATGCCTCTGAACTGGACTAGTGGTCATTGGATGGATGGATGTATGGATGGATGGATGTATGGATGGATGGATGGATGGATGGGTGTCTTTATAACACTCACCGGGAGCACATTTTCTCTGAGAGCAGTTTCTGCGTTTCTCAGTGTGTGAATTAGAAGGAAAGTCTTGTGGAGAACAATAGTTGCCACTTTATAATGGGAAGTAAAGTTCACATATATGGACTCACTACTTCAGGGGAGAATCTAACACTGTCAGCATGTTCCCAGCTTCGCCTCTGTGCTCTTCTCCTCTCAACCTGTGCTTGTAGTGCCAGTACAGATATATCCTTTTATTTGTATTACGGTGTGTTTGTTCATTATTTTTTGGCATACCTTGAGATACTCCCTTTTGATCAACAGGACAGCAGGAATATTTACAAAGTCCTCATGCATCAGAACTGTCTGAAAGCTGAGAGATCCACTCTATTCATCCCATTTCCAAATCATCCCCGGCGATAAGAGGAAAAAGAAATCTAGCTGTCTTCCAGCAGAGCTGTGGCTTGCCCAGAAAAACGTCTGTTTATTGCAGTTGCAGGCGTAAAGACTCCCGTTTCCTGCTTTGTCAGACGACTTGTCTCTCCGGTTCTCTGGGGAATGTCATAATGAGCATAAATGGAGAAAGGCACATCGACGTTAACCCCGAAACTGCCCGTCTTGCTGACAGGTGCCATGGTTTCCAGTTACTCCGCATTTCATGACGGAAGGTTTGGTCCTATATAAAATCGGAATGGATTACTTGGTCCAAAAAGTTAAAACAAAATAAATATATTCTGGATAGTATCTATCAATAAAGGTTTTAGGTGGCAGAGAGGATTCCCGGTACTTTTTAAATTGCAGTTTGTGCAAGCGTGTGCAAATGAACCGTGTGCAAACGAACTGAGAGGCGTATCTCTGTGTAGCCATAAGCGTGAGGTACTGTACCAGTGGTGTGCTCAGCCCAGATTTGTCAAAGGCGTTTACAGCAGACCCCAATATACCCGTAAGACGGTGTGTCATGAGTGAAGAAGAGCGGCGGTCCGGAGGGACATCATTATGGTGGGCAAGCTTGCAGACGATCCAACCGGGTCCCTACAGTGTCTCCTCGCTGGGGGATTCAGAACTAAATCGAGGAGAGTGGCCCAAAAAGAGTCTGAGAGAGGGGGATATTGCAAGGATACGGGAGCTGAGTTCCATGTGACCAGCGGACGTTCAGCAATTCGCGAATGCCTTCCCTGTAATGGTGAGCGCTGTTTCTTACTAGCGGATGTGCCACAGATACTTGTGAATAGAAGCTGTGGGAAGGATCTGCATGCCAGCGGGCACCATCCTGCCCGATAGGGCTGTGTTTTCGGGAGTCATTTGTACTCAGCAGTCAGTGCTAACTGAGGCTCCTATAGCATCAACCATTGGCGAGCATTACTGCTAACAGCCCTAATGCTAATGCTAATAATCCTATAGACCTTTGTAAATGAATGACCTTACGTAGGACTGAAGGCCTCAGATGTGCAGGATATTTTCCCCCAGGTTTCCGGCCTGTTAAGTCAGGTTGCTGAATTCTGCATATTTGGGGTTGTCATGCACACTTGGACACTGGCATGGATTCAGACCTTACTGCATGGGGTACTTTATGGAAATTAGAAATTGCTTGGCATACCATAACTGGCTTATATTTGTAATACAAGGTCATTAGTAAAATAGCAAATCGATCCAGTAGATAATGTCTTCATTGTTACCCTGTCAGTTTCACAACAGGACTATGCCAAGTTTGATGAAGACTAGGAGGTAAATGTGTGGTCTTTGATGTCCTTTATTTTGTTTAAAATAAGTGGTACTATTTTTTTTTTGCATTAGCTAATCATGGGTGAGGTGCAGTGGAAAAGATGTGTAGACTGTATTTGAACTGAATGACCCAGAACAAAGTTTTATGTGGAAAAAAAAATAAATTAATAATCATCGCACTTCTTCATCTGCTACGGTAATTAAGGTAATTTTGCAGATGCAAAGCTTGTGTTATCGAAGTTAATTCACCCATCTTCTGTAAGCACTTGTCCTAAGCAGGATCACCGTGATCTAGGAGCCTTTGTTAGGAAGCCGGACGCCCTGGATAGGATGCCGGTCCATTGCGGAGCACACATTGATTATAGGCGATCTTCATAGAGATCCACGGAACTAAAGGCAGAATACAGAACAGCCAAAAGAAACCAGCAGCGACTCAGGCAGGACACACATACACAGGCATCAGGAGCTCAGCAACTGTCTCATTCAGGCTCCTTTGATATATGTAGTATAATGTATTAAAACCTAAAATGATCACTTGCAGTGCTGCCTGGTGCAGCTAGGGGGCACTTGTCTGTCAGACTTCTGGATCGTGGGAGTGCTCCCTTGCCGTCTTCTTCCTCGATGTCAGGGAAATTAAGGTAATGCTGTCATTTATGGGGACCATGGGCGTCAGGTCACATGATGCAGGTCCGCGATGCAGGGGCGGTCGTGCAGAAAAGCGTGCCCGTTTTGGACGTGCCCGTTTCCAAAGCCTGTTTGGCAGCAACACAGAGATGAGCAGCTGGGGGTTTGTGCTGTGCTGCCGTGTGTTTATTTTAAACCATGCTAATAATGTACAATCTGAGAGCAAGTCTCATAGATACAGAGAGGATCGCTTGGGGTCTCTGTCTATTAAGGCTCGGCCATACAGATGTGGATGTGTGATGTTCGTCATGGCAACGTATGGCAGAGAACCAGGACATGCCATATGATGGAGAATACTTGGAGAGATAATGAGACTGCACACGGTTTAAGCGCCGATAAAACACCCAATGTGATGCATTTGATCAGCAAGCCTTGCAGAACTGCAGCGACGTACACAGGGGCCTGAGGCTCAGTGAGTCCTGCCCTGTAACGTGGGTGCTGCTCTGACAGCTCTCCTCTCTCTCAGATAGCAAATGGAGCATCGCTGAAAACCTTTCTTCACTCAATATCTGCAGGACATATTCTCATAATCAGTGACTCTTACAATCCACCAGATCACCTACTATCCAAACAAAGCTGTAGGTATATTCTGTCATCCATCCATCCATCTTCTAGTTGGATTATGGGGCTGATGTGTGGCTCTGATCGGAAGGTCACCAGTTCATATCCCTGGGTCAGCGGAGTGATGTCACCATTGGGCCCCTGAGCAAGGCCCTTAATGCCCAATTGCTCCAGGGACTGTCTGACCCCAAACATTACTTTGGATAGAAGTGTTTGTTAAATGCAAATCATCCATTTAAGCCTGGCAACAAAATATAATCTGCTTCCTGTCTTATGATTATGCCGCTAAATAGAGAGTTACTTGGATTTATGGTTCTCTGGTGAAATTTTATGTATATCCTTTTATATGTCTGCTGAATGTAGGAACATGCTTTCTTCCTTGGAGGAAGTTTGTTTCTGTGCATCATGAAAGATGCGCCTTGCTGGAGAACCAAAGTAGTTTTCAGCACAGTTTGATCCCTGGAAAAATCACAAATGCTGGTCCAAGCCAAGAGGAGCGGTCCTTTGAACCCTGACTGCATGGGTTTTATAAGCTGGATCTCCTGTCTGCTTTCTCTGCAAGATTAGATTATGAATTTAAAGCTCAGGAATTACAAAGGCTCCTGCTTTTATGAGGCAATGTCCTGTCGGTCCGGGTTTGCCGGGGGTGTGGATGCACGCTGAAGCTTCACCGCATGTCTCTGGCTCTTTGAGACTATCGACTAATGGAGTCTCTCCGTACTCCTCGTGAAAGTCAGAGATGTCTTTTTATAATAAATTCAGCGTTTGTTTTTTTTTTTTGTTTTTTTTGCAGTGCATTAGATTTTTTTTTTCCAGAATCAGTTTTGGATTTTCTCTGTTTTGTTAAGATAGCCTTTGTAAAATATGAGCCCTTCCCCATCCCCTGTGCTTGTTTGATTTTTATTGGTCTGAAGGTGACTTAACCTCATCTTACAGCGCGGTTCGGCCTGAGTATGGCTGCCCGCTGGGCTCTGCTCCCCGAGCTCACACTCCACGCTGATGTGTCCTATATGCTGTTCCCGCCGATTAATAATTCATTTATTTGGTTTTGTTGCCCTTCACTTACATCCCGTCATCCGGGGAAACACCCAGAGGAATTCTGTCATTGCCCCAGGAAAACATCAAACACCGTCCCTAAAAAAAAACGAAACCAGTCGGGAGTTGGGGAGAAGAGTTAAATTCGAATTACAGGCCGTGGCGACTTTCATGTGGCCGTCTGCTTTCAAGCCAGCCAACATGAAAGCGGAGGGGCATCAATGTGCCGGTGCGGCGGCTCCGGGGGCCGCAGAGCTGACCCCCGACCTCCTCAGTGGCGGCTTCCCTTCAGGCAGCACTGTTCCTCTTTTTCCCCTTTAAATGGAGATCAGCCGCGCTGCCGCGGTGATCACGTACACCTCACACACGTCTCCCAGGCGGGGTGGGGGGCTTTACCTCTATTAGTTTGCATTTTGTATTGTTACGACTCACTTTTAATCTTTCTATTCATAAAATTCACACCAGTTGGCAAACCGCTCGTGTTTTTCTTTATTTATTTCGTCCCCATTTGTCGTAATTAATGCCATTCCGAAACAAAAGCAGGTTTCCAACAAAACTGCCTTCCTCTAATTGCGTGAAACAATGTCGACGGGCCATTTTTGTTCTTCCCCGGTGATGGGCGGACACGTAATAATGGGTGTGCATTCCCCTATTGTGCCTGCTGGTCAGGAGGGGGGGGGTCATCACATACTCCATTGTTGTTCCTTGACTGGCGAGTTGCTGGTGCTGAATTGGAGCTGAGCAGATTTACCCGACGAGCACTGGCTTCCCTTTTGCAAAGAACGAGGCAAAATTAATTGAGGACAATCCCAGCTGCCGAACAATAAACAATCCTTCGTCTTACGTGGCGATGATCTCCGGCGTGACAAAGACGCTCGCAGGCCGAGCTGCCGTTGCGATCAGACTCCCTTTCAGGCCTGCAGCAACATTGTCTTCCTGGATACATCACACCTCACCACCTTTACGTTTTTGGGGCTGTGCTTTCAAATTTCAGGCACATACTCTATTGATGTAAGTCCACTAGGAAGAAATCCTGTTAAGAAGTTTTTTTTAAAACTACTTTTCTGACACCAAAGAAAAGGGATTTTCATAAATACAGAGATATGGTTTCATCACAAAGTACAATTCCGAAGATAAATGTCTGGACACTTTTGTTAGCTATAGACTGGTGTTTACTGCTTTTTAATCCACTTGACTGAATATTGAGTTTTCCTCTTCTTTGGAAATGTTTACAGGATGCCCATACATTTCTGGTAGCTCCAGCAAGGTAAACAGCCATCAGAGACTTATTTGTGTGGTTGCATAACTATTGTAATTTTCCGTGGCCTTGCTATACTATTTTTAATATAAAAGACACTTTTCCTCCTTGATATTTTTTCCCTCAGGTGGCATGCTGCCATAATAGGACCATTAGATGGCAGAGAGTCTCAGCGCTAAGTATGAAGTGAAATTCGGGGTCTGCACGTAGCTGGGGTCTCAGGGGTCTTTGGCATTCTGACGAATGGTGCCTGGAACACAGCTACTGGACGGGCTTCAACTCCCTCCCTGCAGCGATGCCAGGATTACACACGGGTGCAGTGTGTCCCCACTTTGTGCAGCCCTCTGTTTGCTTTCAGGGGGGGGCGTGTTTTAGGAACCGGTACAAGACGTAATCATGCAGGTCGGGGCTCTGTGAGAAACATTGTTCATCTGTGTTTTATGATGAATTGAGAGGAGCCCAAAATCATTTGAAAGCTGCTTACATCAAAGAGATGGCAGGTGTGCTTAAGGCTGTGACCCCTGCTCTCCTCATCCTTTGAGGCGTTTATTTAGTATGAATATAACACGTGGCACATGAGCATGAAAGAAAAGAGTTTATTTTGGCACGAGATCTAGCAGCATTTTGGTGCGTAGCAGAGAATCCCAAGCTGCATCTCTGAATTTCACTAGGGTTGCCAACTTTGGTCAGCTGGCTGGCATGAAATTTTCAATTGAGACAAGTCTGCACACACATGCATATGTATTTACATGTATATAACAGTTTTATTACTTTGTAAATAATCTGTAGGGTTTGCAAACTACTGCAACGCTTTCGATGTAGCTAATTTTAGGTTTATAACTGAATAATTTTGATTCGCCGTAAGATTTCTTACGTGAGCATGAGAGTCTGAAAGCGTGAGTGTCATGCCAGATGCGTGAGTTGGCAACCCTGTTTTACCTGGTCTTGTAGCATAATTTTTAATGTAAAAGCTTTACCATAAACACCTTCCGCCTTGATATATTGCAGGTGACTGTTGACAAAAAGGATTAATGCTGCTTTGTATCTATTTATTCTCACCTTGCAGTGCAGCCTGGGATTGGAGATCAGAGGTGTAGATGATTTTTGCGGATCTGGCCTGTTATAAATGGACTTTATATATGATCTGTCGCCTTCAAAGGAAATCAAAGGCGTGATTTTAACTCACTGGAAAATGTGCCAAGTGGCTGGACTTTAAGCGAGTTGAACCCGATTGAAATTGCAAAACTGCCGTCGTGTTCGTTCCGCTTGTACATCGAACAAGAGCTAGGATTCTACATGCAGAAAAAGAGTGTGAGAATTTTCAGGCACAAAGAAAAGGAATATGTTTCTTTTGGCCCCACCCTGAACAGTCTCTCAGCCGCGAATTAGCTCGAGGGCACCAGGGTGAGATGGAAGTCGTTCCTTGAATTATCCAAACCGTTTCACGCAGACATAGCACACGCGGTGCAGAAAGACATGGAGCAAGACTTGTAGGAGCTCAAGAAAAATAAAATATCTGAAGCTAGCACTTTAAACTCTCCCCAGGCATGGAGAGAAGAGGTGCAAAACGGTGCCAAGTCTTCAAGAAAGCGTATGCTGCACGTCCTAAACGGACGCGGTCCTCCTCTGCCGGCTGCTGCTGGCTGCGCTGTCAGGACAGACGTAGAAGCTGCCTTTGAAGATCAGGACAGCGAAGTTCTTTAAAGGTCCTCCTTGAGAGGGTCTCCTTGAGTCAAGGATAAATATAGAGCTGGCAGATAGACCCCTGGACGAACCGGATGGAGACCCCCTAAGATGCTTAATGAGAAAACTACAGCTTTTTGAATGGCTTTTAATGTAGCTTATTTTATTGCATAATGCACTGTCATCACAAGTCATAAACACAATTAACTAGCATCTTCTGGTCCAGTCTCTTGCAATAAGGTTCCCTACGTATGCCTGTTAAGTTTTAAAAAGCTATACTTTTTGCATAATGCTCTATAATATGGTTATGTTCCTTCAGGAGTAGTTCAGTAGACGCTGTGGACAGTAACGAGCCAGTGGTTAATGGAATGGCCTCATCTGCCTTTGATTTTGTAATATCTACACTGGGTATTGCTCTTTGACCGACAGACCACGTTAGACATACTGTGCTGTGTTTGCTGCAGTTTCATGGCATCTTGTACTTAAGTTTTGCTCTGCTTCTTATAACCTAATTAAAAAGCTGAGGACAGATGGTATTTTCAGAGAATCCTGTGTTACTTAGTATAAAGCTTTTTCTGGAGTGCATACGGGTCTCACCTCGCTTCAGAGTCATCGGGTGTCACAGTACATGCAGGGACCATTGCTAGCTTCTTCCAGCACATTCTCCATGTATCATACAGTCACGCATTAACATGGCTGCATAACCTGCTGATACGGAGCCCAGAAATGCTCCTGGGCTACCCATGCACACTGTTCTTTGCTTTTCTCCCTTTGTTCTTCTAACACTGCCGTCGTGCCAGTCCACGGTGCTCCAGTCATCTCATTGCTCACCCCATGGCCCTTCTACCCCCCCCCCCCCCCACCTCGCCCCCCACCCCCTCCATCTCCTGCCCACTATTCCAGGGCCACTCGTGTGCCACGCGGGGGATTTCCTGTGCCATGACCAGCTCGCCTGTGTGTCTGAGGGCTGGCTCTGTGACGGAGAGCCCGACTGTCCGGATGGTTCCGACGAAACTCTGGACAGATGTAAGTACACTGAGAAGACGCTTGGTGAAGCGTGTGAGGAGTCTGAGGCACGTCAACAGGGGGAGTCTGAGGCACGTCACAAGGGGGAGTCTGAGGCACGTCACAAGGGGCCTGCTGCTCCTCAGGCGCCCAGGCTGCTGCTTCTGATGACTGATACCGATCTGACGCCCAGAACATTCCTCTGAACTGTATTTTCATTGCCTTCCTGTATCATGTGGGTTTTCTCCAGATACTCCTTCAGTTGAAATACATGGATTTAGGTTAAATCGTATCTTTCAATTCCCTGGCGAGTGACTGTGTGTGTGAGTGTGTGCAGGTATCTGTAGGGTGTGTGCATGTGTACCATAGCCTTATATGCCATGCTCTGCCCTGTGTCCCTGGGCAGGATAAGTAGCTGGAGGATGGATGGATGGATGGATGGATGGATGGATGGATGGACGGACGAATGCAATTGTAATTGTCAGGGCATTCGATAACAATGAGGAATTGATGAAGAACATTATATATAATAGAAATTAATTGTATGGTTATTTATATGACTGATAATTAGTTTACTGCACAGATTTTGTTGTGGTATAGTACACAACAAATCCGATATTCAGCGCCAATGCAGACCTATTTTACAATTCTCGTGTCGGCCATATGTGACCGATCCATGTCCGATACTTACTTATTGAGTTTTTGGCAGTGTCTAAAAGGATAGCTCCGGTTTCTTGTTAAATCTGTTTGTACAATCAATCGCACAACAGCTGTTTCCCATTTTAATTATGTTTTTTGCGGCATTGAAGCTGAACTTTGGTACTACGTATACTGCCACTCAGTTTTTGCCACTCAGTGGGTGTGAACGCAGTGACTTCCGCCTGCTGTGATGTCACGTACATACCCTTTGCAGTAGGAGGAGCATAAGAATTACAATCTTTGCAAAAACGAAGTTTGAGAGGTGGGAGTAGTGTTTAATGGAAAATCACACTAAACAAATCGTACACAATATTGCGAGATATTGCGAGTAATATGAAAAAACCTGGAGCTGGATGAGTAAACTTTGAAGAGCTGAGAAAGTACATTTCATAACATCGCAAAGAAATGGGGAAATGCAAATTCCAGCAAGACAAAGAATTTAGGGTATGGTTACAACCCGTTGGTGTTGGATAAGGATTTTGCAGTGTGTGTAAAAAAGTATTTAATCTAGGTACAATGGGTGTCAATGCCTTATATGCAATCTGATAGCCACCAATTTGAGGTAAAAGGCAGGCAACAATTAACTATGTGTAGCTACTTTGCCATGACCGATAAAGTAACCTCTTCAACTACTACTAGCACCATTAACACTAAAAATGCTGCTGTAGTGACCACCGCATCCAGCAGAGCTGCTACTGCAAATAAAGATCGAGCATCCGTCGCGCAGCGTTTGGTTCGAATGCGACACTGCAAGCGGAGGTGCTCTGATGTCACCACTGCTATGCGGTACCATTCACACACGTCCAATGAAGGTGTTTCTGAGTTACTCCAGGCAATGTTTCCTGAATCAGAATGCATTCATTCTCTTATTTACACAGTTAAAACTATGTAATTTCTATAACCTGTTAAAAACTGAGAAAGTAATGTTTTAGAAGGGCTTTAGTGCTATGTTTCCATAGAGGTTGCTCTGCTGGCAGTTGCCCAGTTTTGGAGATATCGTCGTAGAAATGTCGGCATGTCGAATTGAATGGGAGTGAATAGCATTCCTTCTGTGGTCATTAAAGTTCCAGAAGAATACTTTTGAAAAATTCGACAGCAACGTCTCTTACCAGAAATCATGACTTGGTTACTCAAGATAATCCACAGACGTTGTAATGAGCAGTTTAATGTATGAAAAATTTTCTTCTACCAAACTTCACATACTGATCGTATCACTGCGCAGAAGATATGAGCACTAGTACCCTGTCAAGATAATAGGCCTACCGATATTTCTACATCCAATATCTCCAAAACTAGGCAGCTCCCAGCAGAACAACATAGATGGATAGTCAGCACTAAAGCCCATCTGAAACGTACCTTGTTAAGTTTTGGGGTGATCTTATGTCTACCCTTCAAAATCTTGTTAATGGGTACTTTAATTTTAATAGGCTATTGTAAGCTGTCCCGCGAGCCACTTCTAGTTCAGTTCAGAGTGATACGTTTGACTTGGGCAGATTTTCTGAAATATCCAAGATTATCGTCATAGCGTTATTGTCAAACTGAATGGTTGCAATTCAGAATTTGGGACATAGGTATTTCATAAATTCATTGTGTGTGTGTTTTTCTCTGTGTGTAGTATCCACTGTTACAGACATGGATCATGTATGACATTAAAAATGTTAAAAAGCATTTAATTAGATTTGCTGATACATGCAGACACTCTGTTCTAGGAGCATAAAGATTTTTTGGCACACACACACACACACACATATATATATATATTTCTATTCATATATTAAAGTAAAAAGAGCTGTTGTGTCGAAATCGGTCTCGACAGTTCGAAAATTGATTGGAACTGAAACAATGTGCATCGGCCCATCCCTTGTACGCATCCAGTACAATTGTTTCTTTTTCTTATCATCTTGACTAATTTTCTCATGTAAAACTGTGGCCGTCATATGTTTGGAGCACCTATTCAGCAAAAGTTTTATTTGTTTATTTTCGGAGAATAAAACAGGGAGCCATCATCCGTCATGATCGCCATGCGTGAATATGTGCCGTGTAATTATCCAATAAACTGGTTTAATGCCTGGCGGCAGAATATTCTGGTTATACTGGGGGCACTTTATATGCCACGAGTGTGAAGAGCGGGGTGATCGTCATGGTCCATCATGCTGGGTGTGCGTCCGGGACGAAGCCTCTTAATGACGTCGCGTTCGCTCCGTCTCAGTGTGGTTTCCAGCCCGGCTGCAGATACAGTCATTATGAATGTTTATTCCGTTTCTCCTGAATGGAAACAGTAATTAACATAACTGGTGTGTTAGAATACATTCAGCTTAACGAGTTATAATCAAGGCACGTTGACTACGCCATGAGTAATATTAATCAGCGATCTTACATGAAGATTATAATGAGTAAAGAGCCGATATGTGTTTTTTGATTTATTTTTAAAAATATAATCCATGTAAATTTGTTACCTATCCTGCATCATAATGGAGATACTGTATAGTATATAAACACTTAGGTAAATCAAAATAAGTTACAAACAAGATATCCACTGCAACCCTGACCAGGATACGGTTAGGAGACGGATGGGTAAATTAATATCTCATGCTGCAGTCACTTAATCATTTACATGATGTGCAGTTCATGCAAGACTGCAGATTTACTAAGTAATCTGTTACGTGCAGTTTGTACCGTAAACGCAGAATCTCTGGGGTTGCCAGCGCATCACAATAGAAGGGCAGACGCTGCACTTCACCCCTTCTAATTACACAGCCAGTGACGCCGCACTTTCATGGCGTCGAGCAGCCCGTGTGCTAAGCCCTCGCAATGACCGGCGACGTCTCATCTTCTCTGCAAGCTCTTTCATTAGATGTCCGCCAGACTCCATTTTCTTTGTAATGTGTCTTCAAATTGCATATTTATTAAGGAGTTATTGTGGGGCATCTCATTAACGCGGATTATCTAAGGACAGAGGACTGAATTAAATAGTTAGGAGAAGAGCTACACACATAAATGTCTTGTTTGCTTTGTTGTTATAATGTTTGGGCCAAGACACGTTACTGAAAACCTTTTTTAGTGAGACGTACCGAAATATGACACCCAATGTCACATTTGAGAAATATTAAAATATACGTATATACAAGGATAATCCATTACCGCAGCCCTTAGCATAATGTTGGCAAGGCAACAATTTATTCTATCATGTCAGACTTATGAAAGAATGGGGTGCTTTCATGTGGATACATTCGAAAGTATGTGCAAATTAAATGGGAAATAAATCAGTTTTTGACACAAAATTTATAATTATTTCTTTAGAGGGAGGCATTTTTGTTTATTGCTGTTGCTATTTTTGCAATTCTGTACACCTTACGCTACAAATGACCAGAAAAAAAGTGGACAGTCATTTTTTTTCCACTTTCAAGAAATGTAGCTCTAAAGCATCCAGGGCAGAATTCAACATGTATCAAGTCAGTGTGCCATCTAAATCTTTGATAAATATAGGATGAACTCCAGAAAACTGCGCTATTGAAAACGTGACAGTTCTACTAATAAGTAGCAGTTATACTAAATGGCAATATTTGAAATGCAAACTTTGGTAAAACTTAAGGCCATGTTTGTAATAATTTATAAACACATCCATAATGCATTATATATACCTTTATAATGCAGTACAAAGCATCTGTAATGCTTTTACCAACCATTATAATGCATTATAAAGGTATCTATCCTGCATTATAGATGAAAGCTTCATAAAGCATTCATAATGCATAATAAACATGGCTGTAATGTGTCATGCCTTTTGATAAATATTTAGAGCCATGTTTATAATGCTTTATAACTGCATTATTATTTGTGTTTGAATATGTTTATAAATTACTATAAGCATGGCCATAAGTAAAGTGTTAGGCAAACTTTTTAAACTAAAGTTAAAGAAGCTAATCTATTGCTCATACTTTAGATCCTTTTCTAGACACTTCTTTATAAAACGTCACTTTCCGTATTTATCATGGCATGACTGGGAACAGAGGGGACACAGAGGTGCCACGGCTTCCGCTCACCCTTTAGTATTTCCACAGGGTGTTTCCAGCTTCACACTGTTAGCTTTGCTAAATAGTGGATTCAGCTGTATCCCATCTAATTTTTAAAAAGAGGATGTCAAGCGGCCTGCTGGGGGATGAGACGACAAATCAGTTTCAGGAGGAGCTAGGCCTCTGGATAGCCCCTTTCAGGAGGAGCTAGGCCTCTGGATAGCCCCTTTCAGGAGGAGCTAGGCCTCTGGATAGCCCGTTTCAGGAGGAACTAGGCCTCTGGATAGCCCCTTTCAGGAGGAACTAGGCCTCTGGATAGCCCGTTTCAGGAGGAGCTAGGCCTCTGGATAGCCCCTTTCAGGAGGAGCTAGGCCTCTGGATAGCCCCGCTTAAAGTCAGCTCCATCAGTGGAGGTATTTACCGCCATTCAAACCCCCATTGGGGCTCCCTGTTGGCTACAAACTGTCATTATACTAAATATTAAATAAATACGTTCCTTATTTATGAGACTCTGAAGCATCATGTTCTGCTAGCTAGCTAGAATCTTCTGATTTATTTATTTGCTCACTACTTATTTAATTTTTTAAACATCTGGAGGGGGTGTTAGTGACTTTTTGAGTGGCGGCCCAGAAATAACACAGCTGCCCCTGCTCACCACCTTATTGGAAACCGGTCTTTATAGATAGCGAGCTCTCAGGTGTGAGACTCTGCCTTGTCAGCTCCGGTCCTCCAGATTTGCCATTAGTCTGTGTTTCTTTAGTTCCCTGCTTTAATATACATGGAGCTATCAACTTACGTAAAAATGTCCATGAGACAGATTTCACGCAAGCACTAACACAAAAAGGTGACGTGCCCATAAGTAAGTATGCATTATCTTTTCATTTATTTCATATGTGTCTTTAATATTACTAGTATTTTCTTGGCTTATGTGTGTTTTCTTATAAGGTGTCTTAAATGATATGGGAAGGTAAATAGACTTGCACAAATTTTCACTTGCTTAACAGTTTGTATGATGCTGATGTTGGCAAGCCTGATCCTGGAGTACCAGGTTCCAGCAGGTTTTCTATCCTACCTGATGAGTTACTGCCTACCTGAGATCTGTGGCCTGTACTACGAAGCGGGGTTACTGGCTTATCAGGGGTAACTTGTCGGATTTAAGGTACCACAGTTTAAATGGACTTCATATTCGTTGACTTACATTTTGCCCAGACTACCTTAAATCCGACAAGTTACCCCGATAAGCCAGTAACTCCGCTTCGTAACACAGGCCCCGGGTGTGTTTCACCAGAGACTAGGGAGGATGGAAAACCTGCTGGATACCGCTACTCCAGGATCAAGGTTACCTGCCCCTGGTGTAACGGATTATGTACTGTACGTCAGTGGGGCAGGGTTGCCGACTGTGGTCAACTGGCTGGTGTGAGATTTTCAATTTGAAACACATATGCGCACGCATTTACATGTATGTAACAGTTTTGTTTCCTTGTAAATAGTCTGTAGCTAATTTTAGGTTTAAAATGGAATAATTTAGAATTGCAGTAAGGTTTCTTGGGTGGGCATGAGAATCTGAAAGCATGAGGGTCACGTCAGATGTGTGAGTGTTGGCAACCCTGGTGTGGAACTGCCTGCAACCATTAGACAAGGTTCTGTGGGCTTTAGCTCTGAAGTCTTAGTAAGGATGGAGTCCTCAGCACGTCAAAGGGCCTGAGTGGTTCTGTTAGGGAAGAGAGTTTCTGCGCTTAAACTCTGATGCCGCCTCTGAAGCAGAGGCCCAGACCAAGCTCACGGGGAAACAAGTTAAGTATGACATTGATATGCTAATGATTTCACGGAATGTCACTCCATCTGCAACGAAAACAGCTGCAATAAATGAAGTTCTGAGCATAGGCGTTAACAGCTTTGTGTTTGATGGAAGAGCTCTCCTATTACTAAGCCAATTAAGTTGTGTGTTTTTTTTTTTTTCGCAGCAAAATTTAAGCTGAAAAACACTTAAAAAAGATAATTACAGAGTATATCTTCAGGTTCAGGAATCTTTCAACCGAAATGACACTCTTTCTCCCTTCGCCATGTCACCTGTATTAAGCATAATTGCTGTTTTCATGGCAGAGTCCTACACAGCACCTGCAACGCTAATGCTTAATAAGGGGAGCGTAATGATGACAGTCTGCCGCCTGCTTTTCCACGCGGTGCCAGGTTGCATTAAAATGAAGGCTTCACTTCATGTTATGAACTTTTATCCGTACAAATAATGCATGGCTGCCATTTTCTGCTACAGCATTCGAACTGAATGAATCTTTTAAGGCGTAGCCTAATTCAAAATGAATGTTAAGCTTTTTAGAAACATCTATTCTAGATACTATGGTTTTGACCAGGAGCAAATGTAACCCTTGTCGTTCCAGTTTTACCCTCCCTTTTTCAGGAAGTCTGCAAACCTTGCCCATCGAATGTGTAATCACCAATGTGGAGCTCTCTGGAGAGGTGGGCCAGTTTGCTTCTCGATCACGGGGGAGCAGCTCGCTCCTTCCACAGGAGTTCCCCAGGTACCATCTAGGTAGGCGGGTGGGGGAGGTGGGAGTGTTACTGCGTGGTCTGACAAATAACCCCCATTCCTGCAATGGTGGAGATAGTATGCACTTCTGCATGATCCCACCACCCTCTGCCCAACCGCATCCTGTATTGTGATGAGCTGTTTAGCTTTTTGGAACATCCCCCTCGATGTGTCAAGCATTGAAGTTTGTGGCTGCATTTCCTAACCTCCGATAATGAGATATCCCTTGTACGGTTAAGTCGCCAGGTGGATGCATCTGCAGAGTGTGACTGAATCCCCTCTATCTATAGGTGTTTACATTTCTGGAGCTTTCTCGAACATAGCAGTATGTGTTTGAAAAGGATTTTCGTACTTTTGCGAATGTCTTGTCTGAAATCTCAGAAAAGGGGACAGCTGGAGGCACTCAGTGTAAACACCAGCTTGTTATTCACTCAGACTGTTTTTTGTGCCATTATTTTGTTTTTATAGTTTCAGCCTCTGACCCTGTCAGTGGGTGAGAGTGTTTTCTTATCGGGCATTGACAGGGGAACTCAAACTGAGGCTTTCCTTTGGATTTACTGCATCGATTCATCAGCCCCCATGGTTTTGAGAGGGTCGGGCCAATATCAAAGTTGGGGCCATTACAATGGTGCAGAGTCAAGCCAAACAGCACAGACATTCATCTCTGATACTTTGAGATTCACACTTTTTCAAAGAGTGTCTTTCTTACGGTTCCTTGATAATCATGCTGGAATACAGGAGCGTGCCTTCAAACTCGACTCTAAACTGTAATGGTCTTTGCTGTTTTTTTTCCAGCTGTACCTTTTCACAACCCCCCGCTTTATGTACAGTAGACAATTTTATGATGGTAGATTCTTTTCATCTGGATACTGTTTTATGAGCTCAACAATGACTTCTTTGTCAGGGTTTGTGGAGCTGTTACAGAAGGGACCATTCTTCCAGCCTCTTGCCATGTTAGTCACTGATTTGGTTCTTTTCCTGAGCTCCCTAAATTTTTATCACTGAACTGGAGATCATGGCAATGGACTTCATATGACCCTGACCAGGTGACAAGGTCAAGCATCTTCTGCAGTCACCCCTCTGTTTGCTCATTAAGTGACATCGATTAAGTTTTGAAGTAATTTGTCTCAAAATTTGTCCAGATCATCATCCATACAATGTGTTTGCAAAGGTTGGATCTGTTAAATACTTTCTGAGTTATTGCTCTAATGGGATCAAGTGTCAAAACTGCCCATTTCTTTGCTAGCACTATGCAGTGCTACTTGAATTTTTGGACAATCTATCTGAAAATTTAATCAGTTTCAGTTCATAGCCCATGCAAGGCTTCTGCAAAGTTTGAAAAAGATCCATCATACACTTTGTGAGTTATCATGCTAATGAGAAAGTGTGAAGTGGCAGTGGAGGAGTCCCAAAGCGATATGTATTCACCCTTCCAGGGAATATAATAAAAGACTAATAGGACTTAAATTATGATTTTTCTGCCATACTGATTCTACCTGAAGTGAACCAAATGGACTGTTTGTCCTACTCGTAGTTCATTGTGTCTCATGAAAGTCAGCAGCCGATATCCCTGCTTCCATGACCTGCAAAAAGCCCTAAAATGAAGCAGGATTCTGGATTATGGGATCCATTTTCAGGGACAATGTCCTTATAGGTCAAACAATAAGTAACCTCTTAATTCATCCTTCTATTGTGTTCTGGATTTGGGAAGCCATTAGTCTCCACAATTATACCTCAATTAAGTAATCATAATCAGAGCAATCTTTTTTTTTTCCTGTTTACAAAAGTGGCCTGATTGGCCGCATTCATTTAGCCAATTTATGCACACTGGAAAAAACATTCAAAGGAAATTTCTTTTCTCAATAATACCTAACATTTAAAGTGAATAATAACATTGTGGGTGGCACACTAGCTTTACAGCTTCCGGGTTGTGGGTTCAAATTCACTGGGTGTGTGTGTATATGTGTGTATGTGGATTATGTTTATGTTACATTGTGAGGACCAAATGTTCCCCACAATGTAATAAAAACCTGTTATTTTGAAGTTGTTGGGACAATTTTTAAGATCCCGATCTGTGAATCCAATCAAAAAACTAAAAATGCTAAAAATATTTTGTTTGATTACTTGTGGTTAAGGTTAGGGCTGGGTAGGGGTTAAGGTCGTCATGTTGGGATTACAGTTTTCCCTATAGAAATGAATAGAGAGTCCCCACCTGTGTCTGTGTGTGTGTTTATGTGGATTTCCTCCAGGTATTCTGGTCTCCTTACTCAGCAGAAAGCCATGCACTTAGGCTAGTTAGTGTCCCTAAATTCCCATAGTGACTGTGCCTGTGCCCCATGATGGACTGGCATCTTGTCCAGGGAGTAAACCAGGCTCGTACTCTATGCCAACCAGGTGTCCTAGCTGGGTAATCAGCGTGATTGTAAACATGATGTGGTTGTTGGTGCCAGACGAGGTGGATCCAGCATCTCAGTAACAGCCTTCCTCCTGAGGTCTTCACTTATAACACTGTCTGGGGTTGAGTTGCAGAGAATGGTGCAATAATCAAGAAACTTCCAGTGAGCAGTAGTCCTGTTGCTGAGAGAGGTGAGAGGAAGAAAGCCAGACTTGTTAAAGTTAACAGGAAGGTCACAAGTGCAAAAAAAGGCATCTCAGACATACTACTTGTCAACAGTTGAAGTGCTTCTGAAAACAAAAGAGAGTCCTGCCTGGAACTACAAAGGGGTCCATAATAAAGTGGGCCCCAAATGTACAGACAGTGCAGTGACATTACGCGGTGGAGTAACTGGAGCAGGCCCACTGGAACGGTTATATTTCCCAGCCTGTTTGGGGTAATATGTGAACCCTCAGGACACCCTGTGACCTAAGATGGAGGGGTCCTATTCGACCTATTCAGCATATAGCCATCGTGACCCTCACCAAGGGAAACAGTATAGCAATAAACACAGTCCTGGTCTTACGCTTAGCATGCCTGTATAGTGCAGAAATGCTTATGTAACATGACTTCATCTCCATAGCCACTTGGTCCACCTGAAGAGACATAGACTGGTACTCAAACCTCTGTGAGTCATTTCCAAGGGCATTTATAACTTCTCCTCAGTATTTTTGTTAGTATCTGAGAAAATGTTTGCCCATAAGAACTATATAGACTATTCTGTTCTTCATAATGGCGAGTCGTATTCATGTTATTTATTAATTTACTCCTCTCCCCACAGCCGTCTCTCGTCTCGGATACTACTTCGGTGCAGAGGTAGTGATAAGGCATTCGCATTTGTTATACACGTAGGAGGCTCATTATGAGGAATAAACTACATTCATGCCTCCTCCAGGGCCCTGGAATGTATGAAGAATAGAAATCTATTTACTACCGTCGTATTCACTGTAGAAAATGGTGGCGCCCAAGAAAGGTCACCAGCTTACAGCTCCCAGTACACATTGGCATATAATAGTCTATAAAACCCAAACATTGCATGTGATTCTGGAGGACAGTTAATATCCTTCTTTCTTCACCTCCTGAGATGGTATGATCTCAGAGGGCTTTGCCCCAAGTAACACTTTCTGACTTGCACTGTGTGTTATTCTTTCAGAAAAAGCAAAATTTTCCGAAATATTCTCAACTATAATATTTTAACCTCTTACACCAGTGGTTTCCAGCTGTAAGTTTCAGCCTGGCTGGACAAATGAGATAACGATTAGGTGAACCTGATTGGAGGTGCAAGGGGGGCGTGGCCTAACAGGCTGCCAATTACTGATATTTTCCTCAAGTTCTTTATATGATACACATTCATCTGGAAAAAGACGATGTTTAAATGATGCCCTAAAGCCTTTTGTTAATCAGCTATGAGGATGGCTACTGCATTTGATGTTTTGGACTGGAAAACATTTCAATTTTTTATTTAAAAAATGCACACAACAGCCTTGAAATTGGTAAGCCTTTATAAAAGATGGATGGATTAAAAATCACTTTTTACTCTGATACCAATAATTGCTACTTGAATACTTAATTAAAACTGATTAGTTGGACTGAAGTAGCCATGGAGATTCAAATGTTGCCAACAGCAACAGCAGCTGCATAAAACCAAATGAATATGCAATTCTTCATTCTATTTCCTGTGTTAAATGTTTTTTAAGGGCACATTTTTGGCATTTGTAAAACTGTTGAAGCCTGGGGTGGCAGTGTGAATGTTGCTATATGGGTGGCACTGAGTCTTTGAAGCTGCTCGACGGTGTGAGGAATGGATTTTCCTGTGTTTGCTGCTGGACAGAGAGAGATGGAGATTCCCTGGTCCTCCCCTTCAATTTCGAATGTTTATGTATTTAGCTGAAGAAAAATGCCTTTGCTTAGGATTGCTTTGAGTTGTCTTTGAGATGAAAATCACTGGGCGTGGTAACCGTTTGTGATTTGCATGAATAATTATTCTAGCGCTACATCATTTCATTTCCCGACTCATTGTTCAATATTCAGAAAAAGAGTAGCATAGCTTGAGACTTAATACATTTTTATCGCCTGCTTTCATCCGTTCTCATAAGAAGTTTGAGAACATTCCACATAAAGCTTTAATCCGTCAGCGATTGACCATTCTCTGTACATATATAGTGGCATCATTCTAACCGGAAGGTCTGCTGGTCTTTTAGCGAATTTATAGCCGTCTGACTGCAGGATGGACCCTTTTGCAGTGACTCATGGGGCTTTGGAAATTATCCTGGACTCGATGACCACCAGTCAGTTGCGTCGAAAGGCCCGTTCACTTCCTGTGGCTGCGGCCATCTGCTTGGGAATGAACAAGCAGTCAAAACAAAGGAAAACCGGGGTCCAGCTGATTCACTTTGTGTGGCTTGCTGTGTTGGGAACTCCTTCAGAAGATATTGCCTGCTCTAAGGCTAAAGAAAAATGTAGCCTACCAAAGAATAGCAAACATAAACTCTTTAGAATTGACTGGTGGATTTATTTATCTCATTTTCCGAATGAATATCTTTCACTTTCAACCAACAAACATGCTTTTGCCATTCGTACAAGTACAGGTACATTGGAAGGCGTCTCTCTGCTGACCCCGTCTTGCTCTCTATAGCTTGGGGAGGGGTCAGGGGGTCAGATTGCATGGTCAGCTAACATGAAGCACCCCTGGGGGTTAAGGACCTTGCTCAAGGGCCCATGGACATGTGACTGTTCTGCTGAGGCTGGGGCTTGACCTGGTGATCTTCTGACAGGCACCAAGACTAATCCCACTGAGAAACTCTCCACCCATTTTTGGGTTCATCAGACTGCATGGGTGAAACACAAGACCCATGATTACAAATCATGCTCTTGTTTTAGATTCACATTTTTATTCGTCACACAGTGAAATTCTTATGCCACAGTTAATGGGGAGGGGACAGGTTGTTGGGGGGGGGGGGACAATAGGACAAACAGAAATGTAATGGAGATGGGGCAGTGCAATATAAGAACAGGAAGTTAATTTGAAGATTAAAAGAAGTTATAAAATCAGAAGAATTCTTGTTGAAAATTATTGCTTCCCTACTACACATCTGTCTGAAATATGGGTGGCGTTTAAAATGGGAGGGGGGGAGATAATCCATAGATCCGTCCATTTTTGTACTTTTGTTCACTTTTGCGAGTCTTCAGGTGTGACAGTGGGAAGGTCTCGTTCCATTTTGCTGGATATATATGTAGCCTAAGGGTCATATTATGTCGTGTTAATTTGAATTTGATTTAAAATTTAAAGCCATTGTAGTTTTCTTTTGGACTGTTCTGCGGTTTCTGTGAATTTGCTGACGGTACGGAAAGGAGCCCTTGCTCTGATAGACGCAGCAGCACAGGATTAGCCTGAGCATCTTTACACACAGTGGTAGTCCTCCTTGCCTCTGTGTACACTGTCTAGCATCAGCTCCGGCTGCAGCGCGGAGGGTAAGGGGAGAGGTCCTGTTTTAGTCATTAGTGCACTCTTACCCCTAATCTAGCAATAGCCTTTGAGCTGCTTGGTGTGGCTGCGACTCCATGCCTTTCTGAATGAGGTTGCACAGGGCCTGTCTTTTATCAACTTGACAAATTCACTGGGGCAGCAGTGCTTAATTTGGTTGGCTGGCTGAGGGAGATGCTGATCTTACTGGCTTTTGTACCTGAATGTGAAGTAAAGGCGGATGTCTTGACTTTATTATCGTATCAAGCATTGCTTGTAATCAGGCAATGTCCTTGAATCCATCCATAAGTTGATCTGTCACGACAGTAAAATTACTTTGATTCTCCAGATCTACTTTAAAACATAAAGTGCAAAGAATGAAAACCTTAATAGTACAAAGTAAAACATTATTGTATGTGATTTTTCTGATTCGCCTGGTGTTTAGAACTGACCTCTTTTAGTGTTGTGCAAAATAAGAATTGGCATTAAGATTAGGATGAGATTAGAAAGATTAGGATGGAAGTCTGGGTCCTGGTCCTTTATTTTCTCATGTGGTTAAGCAGGTAATCCAGCACAGCCACACATGATTCAGAACCTCAAATGGACTCCTGTAGGGTACGGCAACCATTCCCACTACCATGGAGACCATACCCCCTAGCACCAACAGAGGGGGGGTGTTGCCCTGCAACATTCAAAGGGACAGGGGTACAAGACAGGAAGTTTGTTTCTTTTTTCCAGCGTTTTCGAGTTGTTTCCCGCCTCACTGCACATTAAATCTGCTACTTGTGTCACCGTGAGCTTTTTCATTCATGTTAAATAGCAGGATTCCTTGGTAAGTCTTTAGGGATATTTATTAGGGAACACAGATCTTTGCATCAATGCGTCCAAATAGAAATGTTCCCACTTCATTGACCCCAGACTGATTAGCAACCATTTGTAACAGAGTAAAGAGTTCTATCATCTTTTAGACTTGGGAAATGGCAGGTTTAAAATTAATTTAAGTGGGGTTGTATGTTTGCATCTGTATTTATTTTTACTGAGCGGAATTAATCATACGATCCTGGCAAGATGCACTTAATTAGAGAGACTCTGGTCATTATTTTTTATTCCATTTATTCACTGATTAATAAGGAGGGTATAAAAGGCTGCAACTATTCAGCAGAAAGTCGTCTTGCTTTTGCACAATTCACTTTAAATGGGTTGTCTATAGTGGAGAATTACTTGAGAGCTAAATAAATATTGCAGAATTAGTGGATTACTTTATAAGTAATTAGTAATTCTTTGTAATTAGTTGTCTTTTTGATTGCATATTATTTTTTTCTCTTGTTCCCTCTTCTTTCATTTATACAATATAATTGGTAAATGAGTGAAAGCTTTCATCATTTGGAGGGAGCCTTAAACAACAAACCGGTCAGTTAGGGGACATCGGTTAAGCCTACTGGTTTATTTGTGAGTACGCTAATGATTATTGCAGGGATAGCAATGAATTTCATGTGATGAACTTTATCTAAGTAGGTTCATAAAATAAACATGTCAGGCTGTTTGTAATGAAGATAAAGAGAAAATATGGCTCCAACTGGGTTAGAGATTAAACACACTATACCATGTATTTGTTACTGGTACGGTAAGGGGGCGCTTTATATACATATGTGTTTCTGTGGATAGATACATTAGTTAATAGTTCATAATTATATTGTGGTTGGGAATGGGGGGTCCTGAGGTGAAATTACTCATACATATCGAAATGTATGTTTTTGGCCAAAGCTGCCCTGGGAGTTGGTGTCTCTTGTTGTCCCAAATATGGGCGACATTTAGGTTGAATAGCATCACGTTTCATTGTCGGCGCCCGAAGATATGTAGGGAATCACTCCATGCAAATGCAGTCCGTATAAATAAGAGGGCCCATTCATTGTGACTCGATTGGATTATTGTGTATGATAATAACCTTTAATTTCATCCGCTGTGTGATTTATTGCGAGCATTTGAACTTAATACGCTTGCTGCATATTCAAAATGCAATGTGATTTAGGACTGGTGTTATTCAGTTATTGCAGCCAGCGTTGGGATATGACGCATTAGATTTTATATGAGATGATTAGTTTATTCATTAACATTACGATATGGTTCTCCAAGGCACAAATCTCAAGGTTGGGTGTAATTCATTAACCGGGCCATTCTTTTTTCCATACCTGCTTGTTCTGTGCAGGGTTGGGGGGTCCAGAGCTTATGCTGGAATCAATGGGTGCAAGGCAGGGAATAACCCAGGGTGGGGCACCAATCCGATCTCATGGGACTTGGGAGTGTCTTTAAGCAGTGTTACACACATTAGGCAGGACGAGTCGACGTCCTTTCCTGTCACTGTGTCCACTAAACACATCCATACTCATTCATATGGCTGTTCATTGTATTTGTTTTTAATTTGCACATTGTCTATTGTTACAAGGGTGCTTTAAATGCACGGGTTGACCCAGGCTGAAGTGCCGGGGTCTCTGCTAAAAAGGGCCCCCCAACAAACTTTTTAATTAATATTTTGAACCTAGAGTTGCCATCCATCCTGCATTTAAAGTCAAAGAAAATGGTAGCTGCCCTACCAATACCTGAAATGGCCCAGGCACCGAGTTAATATGCGTCTGTCTATATACCATTTTTGTTGTGCTGTCTGATGTTGTGTAATGTATGTATCATATCTAAAAGGACTTTTTGTTACTTTGTAATAGACAATAAAGTGTTTTTGAATGTTGAACACCCCAGACTGAGCAGGATTCTGAGGCTACCCAGGACGAGTTCTGGGGGGGGGCTGTGCTCACCCCCAGGGTGTTCCGGCAGGTCACCTGCACACCGGCGCTCGATAATGTCAGCACGAGGGCACTGCGCGACAGCGATTTGTGGCAGGATCGTATATCGATGCCTGTGGCGCTTGTCCCGCCATTCCTGACCCATCTAGGTCTCTGAGGGACTCGCTGTCAGAACGGCAGCCGGGTCAAGTGTCCTCCGAGGGAATAGCAGCGAAGAAAAACAATGTCAGGGTGTAATGAGGTGGGCGGTCGTAGAGCCATGAAACAGCCCCTTTGCTCTCCCGTGTCATGTGAACAATTTGCTGTGTATCCAAATGAGAGTGGGGGGGGGGGGGGCAGGTCAAGGACAAAAATGGTGCTTTGTGTGTGTGACAGTGCACACTGTGTCAGCGTTACCCTTGCCTCTCACAGAGAGTGAATCTCAATATGCGTACTTGACTGTACTTGTGATCTCATGCACCCGTTATCTGTCATCTTCCATCGCCGAAGACCAGTTCCAATACTAGGAACAGAAGTACAGAGGGTGGTAAAAATCCCTGGATGTTGGCCTTGCTTCACCCCAAATGTCAACGATACATCAGTTGCATCCTTCCTAACCGAGACCAAGCCCCTGATTCATTGCATCCAAAGTTTGTTCTTGGACGGCAAGTTAGCAAGACCGTTCTTGCCAAGACCACAAGTATGATCTTTGCGTTCTTGGTGTTGAGATTCACTCCAAGTCAGGATGTCTCCTACTCTGCACTGCATGTTTCTTATGATGATGTCACTAATCAGGCTTCAATCAGCCGATTCGTGTCACTTCCAGGAAAAGGCGTGCCCTGATAATGAGGCTTTGTCTACTGCAGCGATCAGCGGGGAAAGTTTGGCGCTCTGATCATGGCACTGACTGAAATTTATCATACAAGAACATAATTATAATCGGGCGTGTTTTATCATCCCAACACGGCAAAGCCTCAATGACTGACTCACCACAGTTATACATAATGGCTGCTCATGCTGAACATGTGATTATTGATATGGCCATGATGAATGCGGCGGCCAAAATGCCACCGTTACACATTAAACACAGTGATTCATACCTCTTTTATTATTCCTCTTTATTCATTTACGGCTGCTGAAAGAGATTTAAGCAGAGATTTAAGTTTTTTCTGCACTCTGGAAGGGTGCTGTACTTCAGCCTAGTGATGAGAAATGATGCTTTGAAACTCACTGTAGCGGCCAGGTTTAAGCTAATGGGGGCCATTAAGAAACCAGTGAAAAGCGGGTTAAACCGCCCACTAAATCGCTGACTTAGTGCAGATTTAGAAACTTAATTCTCACAATCATAATTAGATCATTTCTTTTGAAGTTGGCATAGGAAGCCTAAACATATATTTTGAATTAAGCAGGTTTACCCTTCCGACATCTCCTGCACATAAAGTTGCCGTGCTACACAGAACATGAAGTACCCACAAGTGTTTGATGGATTATTCCTCTAAAATAACACTAATTTTGAAATGTTTCGGAGAAACCATTTAATGCTGGAGCCAAACACTGAAAAGGTTAATGAATGGCACTTCAGGAGAGTTTGCAGTGAGAGCAAATATAGAAAATTAATTCTGAAGCCTTATATAAGGCAATTCAACTTCCAGCCTTTTGAGGTTCCTTAAAGAGAAAACTTTTCAGACTTATTACAAGTTCTGGCTTTGATCAAATTGACCGGGCACTCTGATATGCCGAATGATTACAGATGCAGCCTTCTTTACGTAGCGCTCAGCCTCAGAATGAAGGAGAAAGTCTCTGCAGGACAGGGAGTCCATTCAAAGAACAAATTAGTATGTGTATTTACTGTTGGGTCTGTTGGACTTAAACTTAGTTAAATATGAGTAAGTCTGAAGTAATCATCAATGAAGTATTGTATACAGAGAAGGGAATTTTACTAGTGGCTTAAAAAGCCAAGCATTTGGTAAATGGTTTAGATGCTAAGCACTTGGGAGAGTTCAGTTTATGAATAAGGTCGCTGCTGAGTTAAAGGACTTGTTGTGGACTTGCTGTGAAGAAGTTTGCATGATAATTTGTACTAGAGAGGAGAAATCAAGAGGGGACAGGAACTGGTGAAGACTGGGATTATTGGTGTGTTGTTGATGTTTGGCCCTTTAATAAGATTTGAAGTGGTGGGTAAGTGTGAGGGCTGCGTGAGGCCCCGCCCCTTGGCTCGGTCTCCACACAGAAATCCCACAAGCCGGCGGGAAACACAGGGATGAAGGATAGACGGAGGTAAGCAATGAGGTCAGAGCGTATCTGGGAGGTGGCAGCCTTAACAATGGGGATGAGCCGCGGGGGTGGGGGGGGGTTGTGGACAGAATGTGTGGATCACGGCAGACGGTGATGGGGGGCGGGGGCAGCTGCCAATGAGATGAGAATTAAGACAGACCGGGGGAGGCGGTGCGGGGGTGTCATCGCTGCTGTGGGAGCACATTTGTGTGTGTGAAAGGGCTCTCTGTTAGCCAGTGCGTGCCCCCTAACACCGTCTGGCCTCACAGTACAGCAATCTCACAGTCACATTATGCCCCTCAAACAAAATCAAGGAACGATAACAATTCTACGTTTTCTCAACAGCTAACAGCTCAGTGGCATTTGAGTTACTGTAATATTCCCCAGCCTAGGGAATGTTCGGTAAATGAGGAACATCGGCAGGCTGTTCGGATCTACATATGTGCTTCATCAATGTGATGTGTCACGAGCGTGTTCTCCCCATGTCACCGTGGGGTTTCCTGAGGGTACTTCCCCCCCCCCCCCACCACAGTCCAAAAACATGTGAGACAGGTGAATTTGAATGACCAAATTGCATGTAGGTATGTCCATATCTGTGAGAGGGAGAGAGAGCCCTGTGATGGGTTGGTGCCCCGTCCCGGGTTATTCCCTGCCTTGTGCCCGTTGCCTAGGCTGGACCATCACGTTCTCCTTTGACTGTTAGAAGATGGAACCGGTGCGCATGATGAGACCTTCATCGAGAGGAGGCCTTCATCGCGAATGGGTCTTTCATGAGGAGATCCTCATGTTCATGTTCCTTCTCATGTGCTCCTGAATCTTGATTATCTCCGTGAAAGTGGCTCCAACACAGTCAAAGCAGCAACAACCGGCTCAGATGCAGAACAATCACGAGGATCCCAGCCCAGTGATGCTGGTGGATGGAGAGCTGGTCAGGAGCCAATCTGAATGCCGGGTAATGTACTTTGGCCGGTGAATCTGAACTGAATGTTTGCATTGTGGTATAACCCATGTGCAAACTGCAAACTCACACAATCGGAGTCAAACTCAAACCCACAGCTTTGGCAGCGTAAAATACCAGGGAATTTGTGGTGCAGAATTGGGGTAACGGACACTGGAATTGTAGGAATGCTAAATTACAAATTTAACTGACAATAATAATAATGATGATAATAATGCACCCCCCAGCTTGCTCTCGGCAGGTGAGGGTAAGCTGGCTGCAAAGGCAGTCACCCATAGCACTGCCCAGGGAGCTGGAGGGTTACAGGCCTCGCTGAAGGACCTGCAGACGTGCCCAGGCTGCACCTGAACTGGCAACCTTATGATCATAGGCACTGAGGTTTAGCCAATTTTTTTTCAATTCAGGGTGATAACTGAAGACCAGCGTTCCAGTGTCCTGCTGGCTTACTGGTGCGTGATCCTAGATATAATCTCGATGCAGATTGTATTTACTTACCCACCCATGGAGGGTGCTGGCTGATAGCTGATATTTCCCTTCCCGCTTTCATTCATTTCTGTGGCATATTAACATTTTACTGAAATCTACTCCAGAGGAATGATGCGATATTTCCTATATTCTCTCATGTGAACAAAGACCATCTGTAGTGTGCATCCAAATGATCATTTGCATCTTCAGATTAAGTCCTCGATCCAGACTAATGTAAATGTGCGTTGCCGGTCTAAGCAATCTTCTGTAGGAGTTCTGCCCGCTGTGTTATTCTGCCTGCACACCTCAGTGCACGGCTCAGATCTGTCCCACCCATCACCCATATGCACAAGTAGCTTGCTTTGCAGTCTCTGATTTCTTAGCAAAGGACCCAATCATAAAATTTAAGTGATGACTCTGATTGTAGGCTGCTCGATCGCATCCGCATGTGAATCATATTTCTGGTTAGTGCTGGTAATTACCAGTGTGTTAAATCCATTAAGAATTTGTCACCCATCTGTAGAAATGAATAAATATGGAGATCAGTCCGTCTGTTGCGAGCCGCTATCCGGTACAGGGTGAGTCTGCACCCCACCAGGCAGAGGGAGTTCGAGTCCCCTCCTCAGGGCACAAAGCCCCAGCTCTGCTGATTGACATGTTTGGTGAACATGACAGGCAACATATAATTAAAATAAGAATCAAAACCACAGGGATGCAGCAGGTTAAGAAGAGACATTCATGCTTCCAGTTCCTTTTTTTGTGGACGTTTGTATCTGCTAACGGAATTTAGCACAAATCACCTGTTATTGAAACTTCCTCCTAAGTGATGTGCACTCGCTTTTTTTTTTGTGGGGGGGGGGCAAGGGTAAATTTTCATAGTAGTGGCACTAAGCATAAGAACATCCTTGGAGATGGATTTTGGGTGATTGTCAGTCTTCGAAAAGGGCCCCGAAATACATCGAAATGGGGCATTTCAGTTCAGCTCAGATAAAGGGGCAGGTGCCTCCCCACCCCCCCGCCCCATATGTCCCGTGATACCTTGTGCACCCCAGACTAAATTACTAGTCCTGTAAATTTCCATAGTTATGCAAAGAGTATACAGTTAGATTTCCCATGGCCATTTTAATAGTATTTATATTAGTTATCTATTTCTTCCTTTAATGGTTCTCTAGTGCCGGCCACCATGCCACCCCTAAGGCCAAATTAGAGACACTGATTCACTGAGCCACATTTTTGGACTGTGAAACTGGGGTACAAAGCGGAAACCCTCACAACACGCAGAGTCTAGCCACCTGCCGGGATGCCAAGCACCAGGCTTTTGAGGAATGGCAGCCTTCTCATCCATTGTGGGTAATTGTCTCGTACATCAAACTCAGTGACATTTTAACAAACCTGAATCTGTAAAGCAGATCTGCTGGAAATCAGTCAGCTTCATAGCTGCACTAAACATGCAAACACCTGAAAAATTGGTTTAATTCAGGATTCCTTTCAATTAATGTTAAGGTTTGTACTTGGAAAATGCTGTGAAGCTCTTGAAAGTTATTGAAACAGATTTAATAGATTATTACATATTCATTGGGAGAGCCGTGCTAATGATGAGTTTGATGCATTTGGCAGGTGATTTAAAATTCTAATAGATCGACCCCAACGCCCAGCTGGGGGTGAGAGAGAGGTGCGGATATAAGGAACAGTAGCAACTGGTGGGAGTGAGACAGTAAAATCTGATCTCACACATGTAAGCGGACGGATTTTAGGCTTTAAGTACTGTAACTCGAGGAGGACTGACAGGAGAAGCTCGTTTAAGTTCTCATTTTAAGGAGAAGCAGGATCCACACTGAAGTGTGTGGGGATGGAAGGACGACTGAGTGGAGAGAGCGGCTGCTCTCCTGCTCTGAGGTACAAGCAGCACGAGAACATCAAGAGCAGCGAGTGTTCGCATCATATCAAAGAGCAGCGGAATTATTCCTGTACGAGGAGCCGTCGTCCTGTAGAGAGATTCATACACATTTAGGTTAGTGTGATGACAGTGTGGGGAAGGAGCTTATACTGACTGATATCGCCGGTGCTGTCCATTAAAGTGTAATTGAGATGCAGTGATACAGTGATACACGCCACAGAGTCAGAAAACTGTACAGAGCAATTTGTGGGCCAAAGGGTGGTGAGATTTCCTAAGTTCACCTTCTATTAAAATGAAAGAGTTGTCATTTTCTTAATGGTATTTAAATTTAAAATCAGCTGTGTTGTTTCTCACTTCAGCATAGCAGCTGGTTGGGGGGGTCTGTAACCTCCTGGGTTGGGGGTTCGATTCCCACACTTCAGATTTATTGTGGGATTAATTATTTGAGCTGCTTTTCATACGTTATGTCCTCTTGTTTTTCTAGTTCTGATATTTTGTCCCATTTCTTTTAACATTATTAATAGTAATAATATCACTTTGGGGTGTTTAAACCATCTTTATAGACCATACATCCACCACCACACCTCCGTGCTTTTGTTTTTGAGCACCGTCTGTATTTGTTGAAAGGTGGAAAATCCTTCAATTAATATTTTAATGAATTTTATAGGTGAAATTGTTCAGGGGTCAAAGGTAATGTGTACTTTAGTGCCAAAATGGAGGCTCGTTGTGACGTTACTGAATGTGCAGCTACCACACAGCACCACAGCGCGTCGGCGGTCATTATAACAGGAGTACAGACACTGCAGCGGCCTGAGCGCATGGACGGGGCCCTGCTCTGATGCGGTCACTGACACAGCCACTGATGCCATGTGATGCCTTATTTATATGTTTGTTTGTTCATTTTAAGTTTATCACTCAAATGGTCTCATGATTCGCGCATTCAGACTGGACATTGAACACCCATGGGGGTATGGGAAGTATTCTAAAGTAAACGTTGAGAATAATTCTGCAATTTCTAATAATAAATGGTAACTAATCTGATTCCATTTTTAAAATGGCACTATTCTAGCTCTCCTTTGCAATTTTCAAAAGAAAACAAACATCAATAACTGAGAGCCACCCACAGGGTGCCAGAACATAATAATGACAATTATACCAATAACCTTTACAAATTTTGATGTCAAACACCATAAATTCTTGTATGTAATATAATATAATCCTTACTCTTGAAAACTGTAATATACATAATATTTGACACAATTAGGTTTGAATTGTTATATTGTTCTTTGAAAGTGTATGTAAACAGGGAATTCATTATGGAGTCGTATTTGTCAATTAATACACTGAGATTTGCACTATGACATGTATGTATTGTCAGCGAAAACACTTCAGCTTGATAGGCAGTGAATGAGTCATGCCATGTTCTCAAACGTTGCCATCCTTCAGTTTGTTTTTAACATTGCAGGAACTGGAAACTCATGAGGAACAAAGGATTGTAAACCCACAATGGTTAGGAGGCGTCCTCTGGGAAATTTAACATTAAGCAATCTCTGAATTTTATTCAGTAGCAGAAGAAATGCATGTAGTGGATGTAAGTGGGTGTCTGCTTTCTTAAATGAGCGGATGGTTTTATTTAAGGCTTTTTTTTGTCAGTGTAGCTACCTTCTGCATTGCCGTTGGGGCTTTGGGGCTCCGGAAGCTTCCTGACCCTGCTCTCTGACCTCACTGGTACGGTGCTTTGGACGAAAGCGTCTGCTGAATAAATAAATGTAAATGTAAGCTCATGGTGTCTCTACCCTGACCGCTGGCATGATATTTTTGCTTATGAGGTTAACAGGCATCCATCCTGTATACCCTGTTGATTAAACCAGCATTGACCAGTATAACCAGCATAATGCTTGCTTATTATGCCAGCATACAGTATGTTGTGTCTCATCAGTTGGACCAACTTCATGTTGGTACACCAGCCACACCATTACCAAACCAGCATGGAAATTGCCATTTTTTTCAGCAGTGTAGTGACTGTTTATAGCCAAATCGAAGCTCTCTTTCTCGGGGGGGGGGACACAACAAAGGTGTGGTTTGAGTAGGTTAGGGGTGTAAATTATGAGCAACTCATTTACAGGAAGGCCTGTGTGTTACCAGACACATTACCTTGGATGGGCTTTTGGATGTGCGTTAAGTTACGATTGACCCTCGCGATGAGACCGTAAAGTCGGACCTGAGATGGCCACAAGGAGATCGGAGGGTGTTCTGAGAGGAGGGAGGAGAATACATAAAAAGGATTCCCCCAAACCCAAGATATTCCTCGACCCCAGAGGCTCTGGTTACCGAGGCGATCACCCTGTTCATAACGGAACGTGTGTATGCAGCGGTCCGCTGACGAGGCTTTCTGTCTTGGTTGCAGGCACGCAGGAGGCGCCGGTGAAGTGTGCACTCAATCACATGCAGTGCCTCGGCACAAACACCTGCATTCATTTCAACAAGCTCTGCGACGGGGCCAAAGACTGCGAAGACGGCTTCGACGAGGGCGTCCACTGCAGAGGTGGGTCTTCCGGCATACGAGATTACGAATGTTTGTATCGTGATTTTGGTCTCAGTTTCAAAATTTTTACCCAGTGCTTCTCACAGAAATAATGGTGCCGGCTGATTGGGGTGCCGGCCAAGGAGACACGCAAACACTTTCTGAACTTTATCACAATGCGTGGACCTCCTGCTTGGTCTTACAGTGAGGTTCTGACACAGTGAGGCTGTCTCTTATACACAGGCTCAGTAGCCATAAAAACGCCTACGTTTAGCTGATAGAAATTAATTTTGTCCTTAGGAAGATAAGTAGCTGGCCTGTTTTATGGCTAATGAAGTCTTCCATATATGACAAGATATCACAGATGCCACTGCCTGAGCATGCCTGTTGGAATTGACTAGAATACCACTAGCAGGTTAGGAAGTTAATTCACAGCATTGCTGGTTGCTAATTGCTCTATTTTTCTGTCCTATAATTACATTCAGTGAGCAATATCTGATAGCGTATTTTACTGCATACTTTACCTCAGTGTAATTTGTACTGATAGCCAAAGCAGCTTCTTTCCTTGGATTACTGATCATGGGAAAACAAAGTCCATAACAAGCAAGCTGGGCCCAACAGGATGGGTCATGTGATTTGCATCTAGACGGTGATAGGCTATATTTAAAAGTCTGTAAGCCTGGTGATGAAGGTTCTTAAAATGACAGAAAAATAAATAAATAAAACAACATATTTTATTAGGTATTTTAAATATTTTTAATACATAAATACAATCTCTCAGAGTATTTTATTACAAATTGCATCTGTTTTTTCCATCCAGCAGAATACAAAGTACAAAATACTTTTAAAAAATGTAATACATATTTAGAATACATTTGATTGAAATACTGCCCATCTCTGATGCTTGGCATGTACAGATTAGTGTAAAAACTTATTTGCGAAGTCCCATAATAGCAGCAACGAATAAAATGAATCGAGTAATATATGTCCGAGGGTATGTGATGCATTTTGATGCCAGTGAATGGTTTACTGAGCAAAGTTCATCCATCTAACAGACTGTAAAGACACCTTCCCTGCTTGTGACAGGCCACAGAGTGCTGCTTACGATGGGGGTCGCTCACTGAAAGTCATACGCCATGCGCTGCTGGTTGTGTTGCTGAATCGTTGTGTGGTTTTCAGCATGCCGGCGGATTCTCAGGCAGGGAGCGCTAGGCCTCAGCCTGGCGTCAGGAAAACCAAAGGTGATGCATGATCACCATGATACTACAGTGTCCACCATACGTTTTAATATATAAACGTTATATGAAAAATGACAGCAAGTAAGATTTACTGCTATGGAGGCCTAAAGATTCCCCAAACACAGAAGGGGACGTGGTCATACTTACCAGAACTTTCTCTTCCTGTATAAGCAGACATTATGTTCAACGTGTTTCCCATCAAGTGCTATATATGCTTCCAGCAGAGACCAGTTCAAAAACCACTCAGCTGTAGATGATGTCTTTCTCCATGAGTGACTCCAGAAAAAGAGCATAACAGTGTAATTTCCTCAGTCAAAGGGAGACGTCAGTTAATGTGTGTTTACTTGGACTTGCAAGGACCCCCGTGAAGTTTCAACCCGAAGCCATTGGTCTGGAGGCTTTGTCAGTGTGTTTTGGTGGTGGGGGGGGGGGGGGGGGGGGAGACGACTGCAATACAGGCACCAGTGTTTCATTTCAGCCTGCACACTTTTGCCTGCACATTACTGGCCTCCCTCGCTCCTGTCACCTTTGTTTTATTCTGTTATTCCTTCTCCCTATTATTGCAGGAGAAACACCATCCGCGCCAAATCACATCCTGAATGCATTCGGGTTCCTCATTCACATTGGCCTTGTACAGCAAACTCCCCTCTTTGAAATATCCCGCTGTAAGCAGTAGAGAAACAGAAAGTTATGTGAGTCACTTTGGATGAAACAGGCCGTCACAGACCCGGCGAAGTGTTTCTGCAGTGAAACGCTCGCCAAGTGGATGCCAGTGTCTTCTGGGGCTGTCCCTCTCTGCCATCATGCCACCGGTGATGCCAGCGGCTGTCGCTGCTAATATGCGTCTGATATTACATTTCAATGGTTATTTTTGTTTGATGAGAACTCAGTCGGGGGCTGTGGAAGAAGTGAATAGGCCATGATTGAATTTGGTCGCAAACACTTAAGAATATTACCAGCTCATATTCACTGCCTCTCTGTTCATAAATTTCAATCAGCCTTTTTGCATAAATAAGGGGTCTTTTGCCTGTTTTTCATAGCATTTGTTGAGGGATATAACCTTTTGAATAAAAGTTTTATTTACAAGCTGATACTAAAAAGCATCAGCTTGTAACTAAGCATAGTAATATAATTTGTTACATAATTAATGTCCACATAATTTTTATATTGCATAATTTATGAAATGCCCTGTGATGGGTACCTTCTCCTGCCTGGGATAAACTCCAAAACTGCACTGGAGAAACATTAAAGCAAGAGATGAAGAGATAATTAATATAAATATGATTAATATAGCCATGATTTATCTAATTATATACTGTTTGCATAATTGTGGAAATTTACATGAATGGTAATGGTTAGACTTTCTCAGGGGTGCACAAGATATCACTGGCAATGACGAATGCAAATCAGCTCGCCTGAAAATAAGGCCTGACAGCTAGTGTGTGTGCAGGGAGCCAGCAGGGTGGTCAGAAACCAGGAGAGGCATGGCCAGTGATGTCAGCAGGCACAGCCTCAGCCCAGACCGTGATTGGTTAATAACAAAACCCCATCTTATAAGCCTTTGTTATATCCTCACAACCCCTTCATTATCAAGACAAGTCACTGATCACGTATCAGCTTTATTCCTGGTTTGTGAATATGTGAATAATTAAGTCTTACATAGTACTTGGCAGTATTTCTCTTCTGTCTTTCATTTAGACCTTCACGGGCATCTTAAAGGCTCAGTTGCAGAAGAATATGTGCACGGTTCATTCACAGGTGGTGACCAGGTCTGGGCTGGCCATCTGGTATGGCGGGCATTTTCCCGTGGGGCTGAGGGGTTTATGAGCCAACAAAATTCATCGTATGGGAGCCTCCCGCCCCCCCAATCAGCAGCATTTATTGTGGAGACCACTACTCCCCCCCACCCCAACTGGTGAAATGTATCATGGGTATGCTTGTGTGGTGTGCCTGTCTGGGCAAAAGTCCAGGGCTGATTTTTAATCCCAATTCAGCCCTGGTGGTCACTGGATGGATGCATGGATGAATGGATGGATGGATAGATTGATTGTTTCAAGAGGCTGGGTCTTTGATGTGCTTTCAGGTCTAAAAAACCTACAAAAGATTTGCACACATGGATCTTAAAATATGATTAGCCAGCATAATAATTAGATTATGAATAATTAGATTATGTCTGAATAGTAGACTTACGTTTTTAGCCACAGGTTTAGAAACTATTAGATCTTTCATAAATATATAACAGATATAGAAGCCTGTCTAATATATATTAATATATCACACTGCAACATCATCTGAAGGGGAGAGCGTGAATATAGCAACGTCAAACAGGGATGGAAGGATAGGACTGGAACTTATGTTGGTTATGGGAGTGGACACTGGTTTGATGGAATGAAAACTGACAGCTGATTTGGTGCAAGAAACAGGTGGGCAGAGTGAGCAGGCTTGCCACCCAGAACAGGATGTCCACTTTCACTGCCCTCCCATCTAATATATATGCTAAGAAGTTGGCCAATGTGAGCCAATTTTGAAGCATTGCAGGCTGATGCTAATGTATGTGTTTATTATAGATGCTATTACTTATAATAACAAGATTGATTAGATGCATTTATTATTATAAGAAGACAGAGATGGGCCACCCTCTCCTTTTATATTCTGTTAAATTAGCCTCTCCGCTTAGGTTCATCACAGAAGTATTCTAATGCAGATTGAGTTGAAAAACGTAATTAAAATGTTTGTCCATTTTATAAATCACTCATCAATGTCAATGCATCAGTGCATCAGATAATGGAAGAGCACAATTAATGTGATGACGACAGTGCTTATTTAACTATTAGAATATTCCAGTCTGTTACCAGTGCTCAGCCCGGAGTCTTCTCTGGTCTGCAGTTCCTTTATCCAGACCTAGTTATGATTTTTGGTGTTGACGGCTCATATTGAATTCTAATATACAAGGATCGAATATGAACACTTAATAATCAGTGAGATCACCACTGTATAAAAATATATGCATTTTATATGGCTTTCTTTTAGTAACTATATCCTATTTTACTTGCAAATCCTCCAGTTGATAATACTCTAGTTGTTGTTCACGAAGGCATAAAAGCCATGAGCGAGAGCTGAGCGAATGGGGCGATCCTCTCTTTCTATGAATAAACATGATGGCATCCTGAGAATCTCTTCATAATATCAACCATATGGGAAGTGATTTTTTTTTCTGAATAATTTACGCTCCACTTTACAGAACTAAACCTTCATGCAAAACAAGACAATCAGCTTATCCCACTAAGCCACCTGTCTCATACTGCACACGAGTTAGCATGCACCATAAAGAGACAATGAACGCAGGCAAGTCTACAGGTGCGTCTGCATAATTACCTGCATTGCGCCTGGACACAGGTGGTTGTTGTCCATCTTCAAGAATTATTACTTGCTTCCGATTGTTTTCTGGAAGTCGTGCATCAAGTTGAGAATGCGGAGTAACAGGGATGGTACCAAATTGTATATTACCTAAAACTCACTGAAAATCTGTAGATAAAATTATAGAATGTTAATTTTATTTAAAAGATTTGGAGTAGCTTGTCATTGTATTGTTTCTATTAAATTCTGAAGTCTAGCTTGCTATGCAACATGCTATAGTAATACTATATTAAAAAAAAACCTATAATGTTTGTATGCATTCATATAGTTTCAGTATTCATTGTCATGTTTGTTCAGAGGAACACAGTGAGATTCTTACGCAGTGACAGGCGTATGGGGGGTGATAGGAAAAACTGCAATACAGGACAAAAAGCAGTGCAATAAAAGACAAGGCAGTGCAATATAAGAACAAGTGGACAATAAATAAGCAATAAATAGGTCATTCATTGGGGATAAGGCTGTGCAAATAACCATAAAGTATTAAAGTGCTGATGAAGTTCAGGAGGACAATATTAACAATACTGTGCAATACAATGCAGTATATCTGGAGTATACTGTATATTCATAACATTAAGGTGTATTTCATACTGCTGATACAATGACTGTGATACTTGCTTTTATAACCTCTTGTGCAAGTGGAAAAAGATACACAGAGTTAGTATATGGGTACTTTACTGAAGAATGTCTCAGACTCCATCTATTTGTCTCCTGGCCTTGGAAATAAACAAGATGCAGTCATCCTTCGTGACTTTCTTTTTCGCGGTTTCAAGTTTTATTTGTCAAGCGCAAACACAGACGACAAACGCGCACCAATGCGCAGTGAAATGCTTTTCCAGACCGCTGCATGGATTGTGCTCTAGAGGGAAATATGTAATACAAAGAAAAAAAGAATGAAAAAGATAAATAACATAGATTGAAATTATAATGAGATTTAAATAATGCTAAAAATAAAATAAAAAATAAAAGAAGTGAAAGACAAAAAAAAAAGTAATGATATCAATGGCACTGCTATGGCTCTTATGTAGGCTTCATTCTCAGACGGTTTAACCTCAGGACCGCGTTATTGGTGAATGTTGTCGACTTGGGGGTAGCATGGTGACAACCTTTTTTTAAGCACACGCTCCGTGACCCACTGCAAATTGTCCTGCGACCACACAGTTGAGAAGCCCTGATCTTGACAGCGGCAGTATTGTGAGCGCCGGATGATAATGCGTCAGAGGATGCTGCTCAAACACTGATACATATTAAATCAGAACAGGTGGTGCCTCAGGAGACAGACAGACAGAAGGCAGGGGCAGATGTGAGGCCAGTGATTTATACAAGGAAATAAAGGCAGAAACAAGCACAGGGGCACACTGGAGCTGCCCAGAGCACCGTCTAAACTGTGATTAACGGGAGCCGCTGGCATCTCCCCTCTGCGCTGCATGATGCCAAAGGAGTGTATCCCCATTTCACCGGGCAATAAAATATTTATCCCGAGAGCTTAAAGACACCATGGGGCTCTGTTGGAATTACTTTTTCCAGTATCCCAATGGCTAAAGGATGAATGATCCGGAAAGTGGCGAAGGATTGTTGCCATGTGTTCTGGGGCTGAGAAGGAATCTGCTTCCGTGGGTGGGAAAAGAGCCTAAGGGCACTGCCGCGTGTCGACTGTGGAGAGAGACCCCATCCATTTAGGACGGCAAAGACAGCACATGTGCAGGTGCTTATTTTAAAAGCCCTCAGATTTAGATGGATGTGGTCCATTGTACACGGTCGATGACTGAGTGACTGGTGATCACAGCAGGTCACTGTCAATAGCAATAACATGCCTTTAGAATGCCATCCTATTCCTGTATATTTATTAATTAGACACAGACAGGGAGACCGACAGATAGATACAGCGCCCTCCACAGTTATTGACACTCCTTGTAAAGATTTGTAAAAAGGGTTAGAAAAAATCCACCTTTTGGTGAAGCAGCTTCACGTCACATTTGAAAAATGAGAAAAATCCAACCTTTCATTGAAATAAATGTAATCAAAGAAAAACAAATCCTTCATCAAGAAATAATTATTTTCAACATAAATGCATGTTCCACAATTATTGGCACGCAAACATTTAATACTTTGCACAACCTCCCTTTCCCAGTATGACAGCACTGAGTCTCCTATAACATTTTATAAGGTTGGAGAATACAGAGCAGAGCATCTGAGACCATTCCTCTGTACAGAATCTCTCCACATCATCCAGGGTCCTAAGCCCTCTCTTGTACACTCTGCTCTTCAGCTCAGCCCACAGGTTTTCAGTGGGGTTCAGGTCAGGGGACTGAGATGGCCACGGCAGAAGCTTCATTCTGTGGTCAGCTAATCATTTCTGTGTTGATTTGGACATGTGATTAGGATCACTGTCCTGCTGGAAGATCCAGTGACGACCCAGTTTTTGTTTCCTGGCAGAGGCAGCCAAATTCTGATTTAAAATCTCCACAATACCATGCACCCTAAAAAGGTTTCCAGGGCCTTTGGGGGAAAATCAAACCCACAGCATCACAGACCCTCCACCATATTTTACAGCTGGGATAAGGTTCTTTTCATTACAGCCATCCTCCATTTTACACTAAACCCACCTTTTTATTGCCTTTATTGCCAAAAAAATCTATCTTTGTTTCATCAGACCATAGAACATGGTTCCAATCAAAGTTGTAGTAGGAAACATGCTTCAGTTACATTGTGTTCAGTGTAATTTGCAGGGGTGCCAATAATTGTGGCACATGCCTTTTTGTTAAAAATAATTATTTCTTGATGATGGATTTCTTTTTCTTTGATTACATTTATTTCAATGAAAGGTTGGATTTATCTCATTTTCTCAGGGTCACATGAAGCTACTTCACCAAAATGTGGATTTTTTTTTCTAACCTTCACAAGGGGTGCCAATAGTTGTAGAACTTTGTTAATCCCAAAGGAATTGTAGGTTTTAGACTGTACGGAAGACATTTAGACAGTAATAAAGAGTAAGCATAAATAATAACAATAAACAGAAAGAGTGCAAAGCATAATTATTTTCATATTCTTGCACATAGCTTTGGTTCTACAGCCCCTCCTCAGCAATGAGCTTCTGTCAGTCTGTACAGTCCAGACAAACTGCCCAGGGGTGACCTGGTGAGGGATGTTCCCACCATAACAGTAAATGTCCTTGACAACAAAGCCACTTATGTCCTGCTTTTGCGGCACTTTATCGTAATGTAAGGCTTTCTCACAGTGTCCAAGAGATTTACATGGTCTTTGAATGTGTCGTGTTGAAAAGAAAACCATCTACATTTCGAAATGAAGCTCTTAATCTCTACAATGTGCTGCTTATCAAGCAATAGTCTGGAATTACTTGTCTCTTCTTAAATATCTTTCTTTGTTGTATGCCTTTGATAGTTTTTTTTGTTAGTCATCAAAAGCATTTTCACCATTTATTTTGTCTTGTTAAACATATTGAAAGTTTTAATCCTTGGTCTCCTATGTAACCCATGTATTAACTTTTATTTTTTCCCCAAAGTGCTCTTCTTGTTTTCTGCTGGGTGTCGTACAAAATATTTGCTTGCATAGCTTTCATAATTTTTACTTTTTTATTATTCAAACTACACAAATGTAACGATAAACCTTTATGAATAAAATAACTGTATTTAATTTCCGATAATACGTTTTAACCCTTTGAAAACTGAAGCGCCTGCATAAACACTTGCTCGTACTATCTGGCCCTAGCAGGTAACCTTGGCCCATGTTCTCCATACAGTAACAGGAACATTGCTGACAGCACAGTGGGGACTGAGTGACCTGATCCTGAACACACTGCTATCAGTATCATATTTGAATGGCTTTCCTTTAATGAATCAAAAAAATGCATTAAAACTACCCTGCTAATATGCTTTAGGTCTTAATTGTTTTTTTTTTAAATATATCCATTCATAGTGGTGATAGAAAAAGTAGGTATGGGCATAAAGTGTCATCGATTTTTCTTTAGTGTCAGTTAACTTGTACCTTTCAGATTCTAACTGGTGTGAAGGTGTAATTGCTGTCAGATATGAAACAGACACTTAATCCTTTTTAACTTTCAACTGTTCCTGTATTTATGTGGAGCCTCTCACAGCTTCTGACAGCCAGATTATTACTCTCTGTAATGGCAGGAAACAATCTGGCAAGATCAAATCCTATCACGATAGATTTCACTTTTCCAAACAGCACTTCTTTAAACTTTTATCACAATGTAAATGATTGATAGAATTACTATCTCCCGTCTTTGTGTTCAGCGTTCCAGCTTTATTTACTTATGATTATTTTTAATTTGTATTTATCTGACTGCTTAAAATTGGCCACTTAAAAACAAATAGCTATATCTATAATCCACAAAAGATCAGTAAATGTGATGTATATTTTGGAAATATAATTACATGATAATGAAGAATGAAAGTATATATGTCTTTAATTGATGGAATCATGAGAGGTTTGTCAAATAAATTTCAGCAAAACATCTTTTTTTGTATTGTAGTAATAAAGCTGTTTAATGAGACAGAATTCAAATCATTTTAGCTATTTGCTGTTTTCTTTGTGTCATAAATTGAAACAAACAATCAATTTCATTTTGTCACTGACATACATGTAGTTTGGTTTCTATTCACGGAGTCAACCAGCAGTCTGAGCAAATCCTAATCTAAAGTTGCTAAGATTTATTAATTCCCATTCACTTAAAATCATCTCAACTTTATTCTCTTTGTGGCTTTAACTTTCATCGACTGTAAGGAGAATCTTTTATCCACTAGACTTTGATTTAAAATAGTGTACATGGGCTGTATCCATGTTTGCGGTCTCCTCTGCATGTTTGTGTCCCTACCGTACTATGTGAAGGAAAACCACCCTGACTCATTAGCTCATTCTGCCCTGTGAAGACCACACTCTCCCACATCATGACATATGATCTTCTACTGGGTTCCATGTCCCATTGCATGACTATAAAGCAATGACTTTTTCAACAAGTACCTTGCTGTGCAACACCCCCAGGCAGTCAAAGAAATTGTTTAATGCCATCTATTTGGGTAGCAGGTGTATAGTTGTATTGAAAAAAAGCACAATTTAACATTAGAACATATGCAGTGTTTCCCCTAGGTTTACAGCTTTGGGGGGGGGGGCAGACAGACACCGACAGGATTCATGGTGTTCATGCATTTCTTTTAATGACAGCAGTCATTTGTTTTTATGATGATTATCCACTAAGCGTGCAGCTTTTGTCACTGCAGTGTATCTTTCTGGGAACGCAGATATTTTTGTCTGCTTTTCAGGTGGCTGATGCAACAAATTTTCCAAGGCGCGCTCTCTGTCCGCTGGTCGGAGTGTGCTCACCTGTGTGTGTGCGCACGTTACTGTGCCGTGCATTGGGGCGGAACTCCGCCATGCGTGATACAGAGAGCAGAGGAGAATTATAAACGTGCGACCGTGTAGAGACAACAATGACAAGCTGTTGTGTATATACGATAAATAACATAAGGCTATTTAGTTTAATAAAAGGACAATGTATAGACCTGTTCTATAGGAAAGGTAACCTTAAATGACTTCTGTCGTGATCTGGCGCTATATCCTCCTGAGACCCGAGGAAAAAAGTGTCCTTCAATTTTAGGTTATTTGTCTTTGGAGGAAATAAGACATCTTACAACTTAGATTTTTTCAAATTTATTTTTATTTTTAATTTCACAGCATGTCCTCTTTAGTGTACAACAGGAATAAATACGTTTCATTACATGAGTGAAAAGATAGATGAAAAAACAAAATGTCCACTACAATGGACATAAATGAACGGGTGGGGTCTCAGGAGGATATGGAAAATAAAATTAAATAAAATTAACTTGATCTTCATGGGGGGACGGGAGGTGCCGTTGGAGGGGAGGGGGCGGGGCGCCCCCCTAATACAATGGTAGGGGAAACACTGATATGCAATATCACAATAAACACTAACAAGAATTTCTTCTGTTCTCCAAAAAGTTCCTGATATTGTTTCGTCCTGCCCGTCATGTCCAGTGTTGGGAGTAACGGCGTTTAAGTATAATGGCGTTACTAACGGCGTTATTTTTTCAGTAACGGAGTAATCTAATTAATTATTTTTCCCATACTTGCAACGCCGTTATCGTTACTGAGAATGTTAAGTAGCGCGTTACTAAAATTTGGTTGAATGACGCGTGAGATGTCAAGCTTTGGCTTTATCAGCTGCCTGACGAGAGATAATGATGACGCCATTGCAAATGCGATGATGATTGGCTGGGTGGGCGGATGCCATGCTCATGGTGTCTCACTGCACGCTCACTGACACTCTGACTTCCACTACCTCTGAACACACTGGACAGCGACAATGGCGACGAGCCAGGGAAATTCAAAGGTAGCGTTCCCGAACTGGAAGTACCGGCACTACTTCTCCCTCGTCGAAATTAAAGGCAATAATGTATATGTATCATGCACGCTATGCCCAGGAAAAAATATATTATCCACGTCTACCTCAAGCAACTCTAACCTTATGAAGCACCTTACATCTACACATGCTAACACGAAACTTGTTGCTGCTGCTAACCAGACCCCAAGCCCAAATGCAGCTAGCGTGAGCTCCTGCGAAGGAGACGGAGACACTGCGTTAAAACAAGCATCGCTCGATTTTTCGGGTCTTAAATGCAAAGTGTGTTAACATTATTTATTTTCAATATTTAATTTGGTTACTTTTCGGAATATTTAAGAGTAGGATAGTGTTCCGTTTATTGTGCAGTAGGCCTAATATACAGTTTAGGGGTGGAGCCGAACCCGAATACGGTATTCGGAAAGGCACAAATAATGTGTTTTTTACGAATACTTATTTCGAACAAATACTTAAAAAAATATTTGTATTCGGGAACAAGAAAAACTTTATATCAAAAAGCTGCTTTTCCTCTTGAGACCGCAGTGCATGCCCGGATGAGTGAGTGAGTGAGTGAGTTCAGGAGTCGGGGGGGGAGTAAAAGAGGTGACTGACACAGGCTGCTCCACACAGCAACAGAGAAGGCTCGGCTGAGCGAAAAAAAGACTTAACTGTATCACTATTTTTGTACCTTAACTGGGTTCCGGAGGCAGTTTATAACTTTCGGGAAGCGGAGTTTGATCGGGAGATTATTCCATTACGCTGCATTATTGACGTCTGCAATCAGGTGCTCTCATGTTCGCTCTGTTTACGTAGCTCTGTTAGCTCGGTAATTTAGACAATAGGCTGTTGACAGAGTAACGTTAACGTTTGGTTAAAAAGGTTAAAACAATGCTTGTGTAGTTGTGTCGAATTGTATGCACTTGTAGGAGTTATATGGTACGTTTAAGTTACTCTGTCTACTGCATATCCATAATTATTATAATAGATATAATTAAAGAATACTTACACTGTAACGTAAATTAGAAGTGCAACGCAAAAAAACAGGATTTTTACGCCTCTTTTGAATTTTACTCGAATACAAATACAAATACTTTTCCCGCCTCAACAAATACAAATACAGATACAAATACCGGCTGCTTTGCACACCCCTAATACAGTTACAGAGTAACTGCAGTACTTAAAGGCTAGATTTTCCTTTGTTTCTTTTTACCCAAGTTTACATTTGTGTCTTAATTTTGCACTTGAATTTTATTTTCAATTTTTATTTTTTATATGTTTTTTATTTCTAGGCATATCATATGGCAGGCTGCAAGCTAAGTTCAAATAAATACCAAATGTTCTAAAATACTGTTTTTATTCTTCAATCAGTTATTGTAAACATCTTTGACGTTAAAGATGTTATATAACATACTGTATGCCCTGTAGAACATAAAAAATAATGTCAGTTATGTTGCTGAGTAACTAATTACTTTTACAGTGTGGTAACGGAGTTACTAACTCAATTACTTTTTGGCAGAAGTAATTTGTAACTGTAACTAATTACTTTTTTAAAGTAAGATGACAACACTGGTCATGTCTGCCTGAGCCTCCTGTCACCTCCCTGGCATGGTCCTGAGGAGCCACGCCTGTGGCTTGTAATCCCACATTAGTCTTGGTATTTAAGTACCGTATACGTTTGTCTCATCATCCCCACTCTGGTCATTGATGTCCATCCTCCTATCTGCCCATGTCCTTCCCCATATAAAACCTTCTCGTTTTGACCCCTCGCAGTCTTGTTTGTTTCCCTGCCCCCTTTCAGTTAAATTAACCCTTTTTTGTTTGCCGATTGATTGCCTTCAAGTCTATCATCCCACATTTTGTGACAGATATCTTGTTGGATGGCTAGAGGAACACAGCCTCAGTTGCCAAACCTCTCCTCAGGGGCGCCCCCTGGTGTACTGGATGGCTGCTGCAAATATATGGGGTGAATTTAGGAAAAGTTTTTCAAATGGTTAAACTGACACATTTCGATAGACATATAATTATAGTTACAGCAAGTTGAAGATCATATCTTTGTATGTATTGAAAAATTGCATCCATTTTTGTCTAATATTTATACCGAATTACATGAAGACCCCACAGGATATATACCATATATATATGTACTATATATGTGTATATACACTGTGTGTGTGTGTGTATTTATATATAATATAAAATATGTATTTTCCAATGGAGGAAGATACCACTGTAGGGTGCACAGGATAACTCCCAGTGCTTTTGTGCATAATGCCATTTGCCTGCATAATGAAGCCGACAACTGAGCCGTCAAAATCCTTCACCGTGGGAAAGAAGCACTTGAGTCTGTAGGCTTGTTTTGGCCAGAGTATCACAGGTACCTAAATGTTGCTCAGAACGGGGGGATGGGTGACTCATCTGACTTTTTTTCCTCTGCCTAATACACAGCCTGCTGTGCTCTTTGCAATACTAAGCACGTACATATACTTTCTTTGGTGTAATAAGGGTTTTATGTGCTGAAGCTCAAGCACAGTATCTCTCGATGTGAAGTTCTTGAAAAATCGGACTTGAATCTGCCTGTCTGTTCCATAGATTGTGCCCGGTGATGCTGTAGACATTTGCAGGCTACTGATTCAGAGTGATTTGAGCAAACGCCTGGGTGTCGTGGTCGTGTGTTTTCCGGCTTTGATGCCAACAAAAACTTGGCAGCAGTACCCCTGGATACTCGTGCTAATCATGCATGAAAACTCTCAAAAACAATGACATCTACCAGCAGTTGTCAAAAAAATGGGCAACTGAGCTGTAACATTTTTTCTACATTTACTACATGGCGCTAAGCACTGTGGGATGTTACTTGGTTAATTAACTCAGGAACCGCACCTATTGCTTTTAGTGTCTCTTATTTATTCAGATGTTTCCTTTATTTTGATTGCTACTGTACCATGAATGTCCCATAGAATGTCCCAACCACTGTTTGAGCAATTAATTCAATCAACAGCTCAAGTAAGCCTAATTAATTAAGCAAGAAAAAAAACACATTATACAAGATGTGCACTGAGAACCAGGGTTTGAAGGTAAGTGGTGTTGATCCTACATAAGATGTAGTCATTTGCCTTCAGATGGTCCGTCGTGTAGCAGCAAAGTTCATGCTGATGGGCCTATACTGAATAGTGCGCGTGAAAACACAGCGTCACGTGTTTGTCGTTCACATTCCCTCGGCAAGGACAGGCGGATCTGCAGGGAAACGCCGGTATGTTATCTTCTGTCGAATAACAAACATGTAAAACATCTCCCTCGGTAAGTTACAGCCAGGGATATTAGGAAGCATTGGCACATACATCACAAGACACAGCATGATGAATTCCCTGGTACAGCAGTAAAGTGCATATATAACAATGTGCTGATAATGATTCATAATGATTGTAAAAAAATGTGTGCATTGCACCACATTTTTATTAGATGAGTTTATTAGATTGTTAGCAAATGAATCTTAATTAGCCAGTCCTGTACGTTAAGGGTTCGTGTTCCTTTAAACCTGTTTTGCTCTTCTCAGTGCAGCTATGAGCGTATTTTAAGTTCAGTTTTGTGTCTTATCCAGTGTGATAGTTTGTAACCTATAATGTTTTTTTTTTTCTTAAATTATATGAGCCTTTTTAATTTGACTTTAAATCGAGCAATTATGGAAAGATTGTGGGTATGGCTCCATGTAATCCAGCAGGGATTGGTAGCCTGGAGACACAGAACCAGACCAGGAGCCTCACTCACGCCAACCGCTCGTTGGGATTCATTTAATGAACGATGTCCGACCGTTGCATCAGTTTGAGGTGAGCAGCTGGACACATTTAATTTCCCAGTGATGATACATAAAAGGTTAATTATTTATACCTATGTGGCAAGTTGCCCAAATTTTACATCTGTTCAGATAGCTGTTGTTACTGCTTACAAAAGATGGATTTGAATATTTTAGATATAGATATCAACCAATATTTATTTCATATATATTTTTGTCTCACTGAAAAAAGGAGACAAAAATGCTTTGTCAGTTATCAGTTGGCACCCTGAATTCCAGGAACCACCCGGAAAGCATGGAGATATTGGCAGTGCCATCTGTCAGACGCGGCTCTCTGTCTTAATGCATCACCGCGGTAACGGGCTAGACATATCATGAAAGATGAGGTAGCGACGAATCCATAAATCTTTTTTATCCTAACAATGCATGTTTTGGGCCCACTGTTTGACAGCTGACAGTTTCCAGACTTTTGAAAAGCCTTCAGTAGCTAAAAGGGAAAATGTCTCTGCACAGCTTTTGCCTGACAGCATTTTCGCGGCCACAAGCACATGATGTGACTGGGCCACGCTCAGAGCAGGCATCCTGGCACAATATCATGCTGTGAGTGTCTTCCAGGGAGGGAGACGTGAAGAAAACGTCTGGGTGTGCTGTGGCTCCACGGGTTCGGATGTTGTGCCCGTGATCAGATGGTCGCTAGTTTGAATCCTGGGGTTGACAGTGTGATGTCACTGTTGGGTCCCTGAGCAAGGTCCGTAACCCCCAATTCCTCCAGAGATGGTTACTGTAGATCCTGCTTTCTCAGTTGTATTTTGCCTTGGATAAAAGCATCTGCTAAATTAATAAAATGTACGTTGATTAGACATCAGTGATTAGGAGGCAGTGCCTTGAAGTTAATAATTCTTATTTTGCTTTGCTTTTTTTACTCATCCATAACATATACTGTGTAGCATATCACAAAAATACCGAATAGTACTGTTAGTAATCATGGAACCAAATCAACCCAAACGAAAGATCCCCCAAAATGACCCCCCCCCCCCCCCACACCACCATCCCTCTACTTTGCCCAAACATCTAGGCCATTCCCACAAAATCCCTCACTAATACATTCATCTCCATTGCTCTCCCCTATTCCTGCATGATCTGAACCTGCCCTGCCAACAGGATGTTTCCACTGAAGAAAGAAATGTCCTTTTCACAATATTTTGTGAATGTCACATGGAAGATTTGCTAGCAATGCAACTCAATGGTTAAAAAAAACTGCTTATTTCCTTTAAGAAATGAACAAATCCTTTCATGTGGAAAGACCCTGAAAATCATTCTATACCACAAAGTTACATTAGGAGGGGTCTCCTTGATCCAATTAATCAACACACTTCCGTGCTAAGGGTAAAAATTTATTGAGCAGCTTATAATACTCAGGGGGAAGGGACACATCCTCAGATGGAGGTCCAAGCAAAACAGACCCCAGTTCTTTTTTAATTCTAGCTTTAAAAATGCTGCTAATCTCTGTGGCAATACACATGTTTCTGTGTTCCCAAAAGAAATGGAAATAGCTTCCTTTGTATTCCTTGGATTTAAGACATACAGTTGACATGTTACAGTCTGTCCTGCTTCACATAGCCGGAGTAATATGTAACCTATGCAGTGTTTTGTATCGCGTTTCCCTTAATCTATTACAGGTACAAACAGATCAAATACAATCAAAAGCCTCCTGCCAGTCATTCTGTATATACTCCGTACCTACATCCCTCTCCCATTTACGTTTAACCCTGTACATACTATCTGAGATATGGGAATGAAGAAGTGAATTACGGGAAGGAAAAGAATGAGAAAAGTTTTCATGATCTAAAAGAAATTTTTCTGCAACATTGGGTGCGTTTAGGGAGGGGTATTTGTGTCTTAATGAAATGGTCAGTTCTCACTATGCTCATGGGGGAACATTTCCTTCAACAATTTTGATGCAATTTCAGTGTTATTGCATTAGCATTTAATGTACTTGTTAGATCTCAGACTTCTGGTAGATGCTACTTGATATGAGTTTGATGCTGTGACCAAGCTTTACGGACAGCTGAAGCCATTTCCCTGTGTATGTTATTCAGAAATAAGAGAAATGGAGCAGGGTGAGTCTTTCTATTGTTTGTGTCAGGAGAGCAGCAACATGAAGTTGGGGAGGTGAGACTCAGGGGGTTTGCTGAATCCTCAGTTGGGGAGCCTTAGCGATCACCATCAATACTGGGAGAGGCTATCAGGAGCCAACGAGCTGTGATCAGTGGTGATTAGGCATGAGTGCCACATGGCTGCATGTGAGCCAAGGGCTGAACATGCAAAACGAGCATTAAGGAGCAGAGAGGAAGAGGGCAGGGCTAGAGGATGGGGTGGAGGGGGGGAGCCGCTTGATTGGTCGTGAGCGCTGTAGGTGATAATTCACATGGACAGGATGGACCACACTGGTGTGTCAGATCTTGGTGTCACCCAAACTATACCTGCATTATGCCACTGATGCAGTTTGCAATTGGCATGCAATTTGAAGATCTATAGATTACGTTTATAGATTGATTACGTCAGCCACAGTACGAACAACCCTTGGTAAGGCTTGGTTGGTGAACTCACTCGATTGTGCACATCTACAGTTTCTATTAAGTCTCGCTTTACTTTGCATCTGAATCACTAAATCATACCGCAGGTATTTAGCAGGCTGGCTAGAGCTGCCACATAATGCTTGGGCAACATTTAATCAAATTTAATTGCTTGAAATATCAGGTTTTTGCGTTATACACATTTAAACTTTGTTATTGCTGCAATGTGAAATTACAACAAATGATAAATGAATGCAAAACATATCAAATCAACTTAAATGATGTAAAATGTGCAGCTGCCAATCCACCTATCTTCCAACCTCGTATCCTGGTGAGGCTCGAGGGTCCCTGGAGCCAATCCCAGGATGCATAGCGGACCATGAGCAGGATGCTAGTTAGGTATTGAAGTACAGACACTTGCTGTGTTGAAGGATGGACATACTGAGTAATTGGCAGCATAGTAGCCTCGTATCTCCAGGATCTCCAGTCAGACGCGATATGTGAAAATGAAAGAATTACTACACTGTTGTATTAGTTCAAACAGCGAGTATAATTATCATCATTTTCATTAGGGGGTCTGTGTTTGTGCTGCATAAATAGTGTTAGAAGATGGATTCATATCGATCAGTAGCCATGACTGGCATGTGTCCTGAAGTATCCCATAGTTAATGGCTGTTCTACACGTCCTCAGTTAGCGTGTAGCACTGACTGTGCTGGGGACTCGCTGGGCTGCATTGAAAATGCCATCTGTCAGGCTAAGCGCTCTGCATTATAGCTTGCTGTTTTTCTGCCTCAAACTAGTTAGCACTGTTAAGCATCGCAATTACACTTTAATGGACAGCACCGGCGATATCAGTCAGTATAAGCTCCTTCCCCACACTGTCATCACACTAACCTAAATGTGTATGAATCTCTCTACAGGACGACGGCTCCTCGTACAGGAATAATTCCGCTGCTCTTTGATATGATGCGAACACTCGCTGCTCTTGATGTTCTCGTGCTGCTTGTACCTCAGAGCAGGAGAGCAGCCGCTCTCTCCACTCAGTCGTCCTTCCATCCCCACACACTTCAGTGTGGATCCTGCTTCTCCTTAAAATGAGAACTTAAACGAGCTTCTCCTGTCAGTCCTCCTCGAGTTACAGTACTTAAAGCCTAAAATCCGTCCGCTTACATGTGTGAGATCAGATTTTACTGTCTCACTCCCACCAGTTGCTACGGTTCCTTAAATCCGCACCTCTCTCTCACCCCCAGCTGGGCGTTGGGGTCGATCTGTTAGAATTTCAAATCACCTGCCAAAGGCATCAAACTCATCATTAGCACGGCTCTCACAATGAATATGTAATAATCTATTAAATCTGTTTTTATGCAACATAAATAACTTCACAACATCATACTAGCCTGAAAATGAATGGAAATGAAATCCCTACTTAGGTCAATTATTTTATTTAGTATTAAGTGTGTTCACAGACCTGTTTCTGAATGTTTAAAAACCTGCTTAAATTATGACTAAAATGTCCTCAATGATCCTGATGGTATTAAGGAATACAACAGATATATTTATCCAGTGTTTATTTAATGACACTCTGCTGGTAACAGTTCCTGAAAGTTTTTATAATTTGATCGTGAATCAGACTGACAGTGGGGCTTGGCAATGAGGGGCTGGTTCACTTCCTGTTTAGGGGGGAGGGGTGGAGCCAACAGAGAGCTGAGAGTTGGCGTCATGGACAAGGAAGGATAAGCAAACATGGGGCTGAGGTATAAGGATGAATACGGGAAATATCTGTAGAGGAGCAGCATAGAGGTCTTGGGATTTGCGTTCCAACTCACTGAGGTGAAACAAATCAGAAAACACTAATTTATTACAGATAGTGGGAGACAGAAGGAGCTAATCAGGATGAATAACCCTGATCTCCTGACATGGCTGTGGGTTTTGCCTCCGCACATCCTTCACACCATGTTTTATGACTTTTAATTTCATTCAAATTTCTTTTCAGTATTTATAAGTAATGGAAGCTTTTTTTTAAAAAATTAAAAAATAATGGAGTACATGATATGATTCTAAATCTGTATCTCCCATGCTGACTAAAATTCAGCCCCACTTATACTCTTCATTCCCTAATGTTCAATTATTTGCCAGCAAATAAATCCATGGCTTACTTCTTACTCAAGGGGTGTTCTGTAAAGATGAGCCGCTCATATTTTTTCTGTACTGCAGATGGTGTCTGAGCTTGTTGCGCTTGATTTGGGCTTAACTGACTGGGGCTACATATTACGCGTGCATCCTTTCATGGATTCAGCCATGTAGGGGACTTTAGCCTTCCGGGGTTGTGAGTTTAACTACAAAAGCCCGTTTGTCAATATACTCAATCAGATACTGAAGATCTAAATGGTCTGAGCTGACAAGACAAGATGCCAGCAGATGCATGAAAGAAATCACCGGATGAACTGACCCTATTATTATGTCACATTTTGTTAAGTATGCTAAATTGATGGTCCCTTTAACCATTACTCTTGTACATCAAGCATTTGCAAATCAAACCTAAGTAATGCATAGACCTGAAGGAACATGCCGATTTTGATAAACAGACAAGTGAAGAAGAAACAGATCGAGGGCATTGTGCTCATTTGGAAGCCATGTCAATTCATAGCAGGAGTAATGCCTGTAGTAATCAACTTTGGCGCAGAGTGTAGCACAAGGAACGGAAAAGCATTCTGTTATTTCTAGTTTTTAATTTACCAGTGGAAATGTTTCCCATAATGCTTTGTCACCCTCTCTTTCAATCTGATAACAGTATGGCCCAATCCCAAACTATACCCTCGACACTCCGCCTTCATTTCGAGTCACACTCCCTCTGAGGCATCCTCACAACACGCCCTATGCACTTAAACTGAAGGAAATTGTCACAAGAAAGATTTGAGACAGACTTGCCCTCGCAGTGCCTTTTTACAGTCTTCTTTACCGGAAAGAGGAAATGCATTACGTAGTGATCTGACAAAATGAAGAAGCTGTATTGTATTTTCTTTAATGACATATCAGTTATTTAAAGAAGCACAAAGTTTATCTAATGCGAGAAGATGACGGCTACGTCGTCTTATTGCACTGACTGAGCAATTTGAAGTATGTACACGTGTCATATTGACGATTGTACAATTTCTACCATAGCTAACTTAGTTTACACGCGTAAAACATTACGCATTACTTCTGTACCAAATACCAGATCCAGATATGTAGAGGAAAAAACAGGCAAATATGAAACATAAATTGTTATTGCTGGTGTGATGTTGATCAAGTTTGTGTACGAACGTTTCTTCGTGTGGTTTCTAGTTTGTAAAGTACACTAAATCTTTCTTAATCAGATCACGATAAAATCTATCTGTACTGATCAGCTACAAATAGCTGCTTTCCTAATTTTTTTTTCTGCAGTGATGAATTATAACATGTAACATAGACTTTCTGTGTGTATTTCACAGTGCTGTTACAATCCAATTATTACATTATCAAAAACATGACATTGTGTATTTTTTTCTTTTTTCGCGCTGTTCTGTTTCCTGTGCGCTAGGAATTGTGGGATATGGAAGTGGTAGTGGAATCGCGCCAGCCACCATCGTTGCATAATCCACCACTCCCCCTTTGCTCTTGCTGCTTTGAGACACACTTCAACATGGCGACTGGTCTCAGGAACGCGCAAACAAAGGCGGAGTGGTGAGGCGGAGTGTGTAGGGACCGGTTTGGGATTGGGCCTATAACTGAGTCACATATTCCCATAGTGAAACATATTTATTGTCTCACTTCCTTTGCGGTGCTGTATGACCCAGTGGGTTCAGCCTTTGGACCCATGGTTGGAAGATCACTGGTTCAAATCCCATGATTGGCAGAATGGTCATATCCTGGTTGGTCCCTTAACTCTAGGGTACCGGATATATGGCTGACCTTGTGCTTAGACCCCAAACTTTGCTCTCAAGTTTATATATGTGTGCCTTAAAAGGAGTGCATGATGGGAAATGTGTAAACAAATACATTCTGATATACCTGATTTCGTACAAATGGCAGATAAAGCTTCATTTTATATCCAAATACGGTAAAATAAAAGTTCTCTTTTACAGAATCTGCAGTGCAATAGGTATGTGAGTGCAAAACAGAGAGGTTTGCTAGGCCAGGCAGTTTGGTGTTAATGTGCCCAGCACAGTGAGGGCTCTACTCTGACTCCCACCTGGTCAGGGACCTTGAGCCCCAAGGCTTGTCTGATAAAGCCTCCCCCCACCCTAATGCTCACTCATGTACTATCAGACTGTGCTGGCTCCTTGAGGGAAATAAAATTTAAATGTTAATGGTGGGGCACCTACTCAGGGCATCACAGACTGATGTTTGCCTCAGTAAACAGTAAACAAGCAGGAACTTTCATAATATGTGGCAATGATAGGCACATTTCATAAGGAAAGAGCCATTTGGGCATCCACACACAATCTCTGCACAGGGACAGTCTATGTGAGCAGTGTCCATGGATCCACACAAGGTTTCTGCTCAGGGACGGTCTTTGTGAGCAGCATCGGTGGATTTGCACGAGGTCTCTGCATAGGGACGGTCTTTGTGAGCAGCATCCTCGGATTTGCACAAGGTCTCTGCATAGGGACGGTCTTGGTGAGCGGCATCCTCAGATCTGCATGAGGTCTCTGCATAGGGACGGTCTTTGTGAGCGGTATCCTCGGATTTGCACGAGGTCTCTGCATAGGGACAGTCTTTGTGAGCAGCATCCTCGGATTTGCACAAGTTCTCTGCATAGGGATGGTCTTGGTGAGCGGCATCGGTGGATCTGCACATGGTCTCTGCATAGGGACGGTCTTGGTGAGCAGCATCGGTGGATCTGCACATGGTCTCTGCATAGGGACGGTCTTGGTGAGCGGCATCCTCGGATCTGCACAAGGTCTCTGCATAGGGACGGTCTTGGTGAGCGGCATCGGTGGATCTGCACATGGTCTCTGCATAGGGACGGTCTTGGTGAGTGGCATCGTAGGATCTGTACGAGGTCTCTGCATAGGGACGGTCTTGGTGAGCGGCATCCACGGATCTGCACGAGGTCTCTGCATAGGGACGGTCTTTGTGAGCGGCATCCTCGGATCTGCACGAGGTCTCTGCATAGGGACGGTCTTTGTGAGCGGCATCCTCGGATCTGCACGAGGTCTCTGCATAGGGACGGTCTTTGTGAGCGGCATCCTCGGATCTGCACGAGGTCTCTGCATAGGGACGGTCTTTGTGAGCGGCATCCTCGGATCTGCACGAGGTCTCTGCATAGGGACGGTCTTTGTGAGCGGCATCCTCGGATCTGCACGAGGTCTCTGCATAGGGACGGTCTTTGTGAGCGGCATCCTCGGATCTGCACGAGGTCTCTGCATAGGGACGGTCTTTGTGAGCGGCATCCTCGGATCTGCACGAGGTCTCTGCATAGGGACGGTCTTTGTGAGCGGCATCCTCGGATCTGCACGAGGTCTCTGCATAGGGACGGTCTTTGTGAGCGGCATCCTCGGATCTGCACGAGGTCTCTGCATAGGGACGGTCTTTGTGAGCGGCATCCTCGGATCTGCACGAGGTCTCTGCATAGGGACGGTCTTTGTGAGCGGCATCCTCGGATCTGCACGAGGTCTCTGCATAGGGACGGTCTTGGTGAGCGGCATCCTCGGATCTGCACGAGGTCTCTGCATAGGGACGGTCTTTGTGAGCGGCATCCTCGGATCTGCACGAGGTCTCTGCATAGGGACGGTCTTTGTGAGCGGCATCCTCGGATCTGCACGAGGTCTCTGCATAGGGACGGTCTTTGTGAGCGGCATCCTCGGATCTGCACGAGGTCTCTGCATAGGGACGGTCTTGGTGAGCGGCATCCTCGGATCTGCACGAGGTCTCTGCATAGGGACGGTCTTGGTGAGCGGCATCCTCAGATTTGCACGAGGTCTCTGCATAGGGACGGTCTTGGTGAGCAGCATCGGTGGATCTGCACATGGTCTCTGCATAGGGACGGTCTTTGTGAGCAGCATCCTCGGATTTGCACAAGGTCTCTGCATAGGGACGGTCTTGGTGAGCGGCATCCTCAGATCTGCATGAGGTCTCTGCATAGGGACGGTCTTTGTGAGCGGTATCCTCGGATTTGCACGAGGTCTCTGCATAGGGACAGTCTTTGTGAGCAGCATCCTCGGATTTGCACAAGTTCTCTGCATAGGGATGGTCTTGGTGAGCGGCATCGGTGGATCTGCACATGGTCTCTGCATAGGGACGGTCTTGGTGAGCAGCATCGGTGGATCTGCACATGGTCTCTGCATAGGGACGGTCTTGGTGAGCGGCATCCTCGGATCTGCACAAGGTCTCTGCATAGGGACGGTCTTGGTGAGCGGCATCGGTGGATCTGCACATGGTCTCTGCATAGGGACGGTCTTGGTGAGTGGCATCGTAGGATCTGTACGAGGTCTCTGCATAGGGACGGTCTTGGTGAGCGGCATCCACGGATCTGCACGAGGTCTCTGCATAGGGACGGTCTTTGTGAGCGGCATCCTCGGATCTGCACGAGGTCTCTGCATAGGGACGGTCTTTGTGAGCGGCATCCTCGGATCTGCACGAGGTCTCTGCATAGGGACGGTCTTTGTGAGCGGCATCCTCGGATCTGCACGAGGTCTCTGCATAGGGACGGTCTTTGTGAGCGGCATCCTCGGATCTGCACGAGGTCTCTGCATAGGGACGGTCTTTGTGAGCGGCATCCTCGGATCTGCACGAGGTCTCTGCATAGGGACGGTCTTTGTGAGCGGCATCCTCGGATCTGCACGAGGTCTCTGCATAGGGACGGTCTTTGTGAGCGGCATCCTCGGATCTGCACGAGGTCTCTGCATAGGGACGGTCTTTGTGAGCGGCATCCTCGGATCTGCACGAGGTCTCTGCATAGGGACGGTCTTTGTGAGCGGCATCCTCGGATCTGCACGAGGTCTCTGCATAGGGACGGTCTTTGTGAGCGGCATCCTCGGATCTGCACGAGGTCTCTGCATAGGGACGGTCTTTGTGAGCGGCATCCTCGGATCTGCACGAGGTCTCTGCATAGGGACGGTCTTGGTGAGCGGCATCCTCGGATCTGCACGAGGTCTCTGCATAGGGACGGTCTTGGTGAGCGGCATCCTCAGATTTGCACGAGGTCTCTGCATAGGGACGGTCTTGGTGAGCAGCATCGGTGGATCTGCACATGGTCTCTGCATAGGGATGGTCTTTGTGAGCAGCATCCTCGGATTTGCACAAGGTCTCTGCATAGGGACGGTCTTGGTGAGCGGCATCCTCAGATCTGCACATGGTCTCTGCATAGGGACGGTCTTGGTGAGCGGCATCGGTGGATCTGCACATGGTCTCTGCATAGGGATGGTCTTGGTGAGCGGCATCAGTGGATCTGCACATGGTCTCTGCATAGGGACGGTCTTGGTGAGCGGCATCGGTGGATCTGCATGAGGTCTCTGCATAGGGACGGTCTTTGTGAGCGGCATCGGTGGATCTGCATGAGGTCTCTGCATAGGGACGGTCTTTGTGAGCGGCATCCTCGGATTTGCACAAGGTCTCTGCATAGGGACAGTCTTGGTGAGCGACATCTTCGGATCTGCACAAGGTCTCTGCATAGGGACGGTCTTGGTGAGCAGCATCCTTGAATCTGCACATGGTCTCTGCATAGGGACGGTCTTGGTGAGCGGCATCCTCGGATTTGCACAAGGTCTCTGCATAGGGACAGTCTTGGTGAGCGACATCTTCGGATCTGCACAAGGTCTCTGCATAGGGACGGTCTTGGTGAGCAGCATCCTCGAATCTGCACATGGTCTCTGCATAGGCACGGTCTTGGTGAGCGGCATCGGTGGATCTGCACATGGTCTCTGCATAGGGATGGTCTTGGTGAGCGGCATCGGTGGATCTGCAGGAGGTCTCTGCATAGGGACGGTCTTTGTGAGCGGCATCCTCGGATTTGTACAAGGTCTCTGCATAGGGACGGTCTTCGTGAGCGGCATCAGTGGATCTGCACATGGTCTCTGCATAGGGATGGTCTTGGTGAGCGGCATCGGTGGATCTGCAGGAGGTCTCTGCATAGGGACGGTCTTTGTGAGCGGCATCAGTGGATCTGCACATGGTCTCTGCATAGGGATGGTCTTGGTGAGCGGCATCGGTGGATCTGCAGGAGGTCTCTGCATAGGGACGGTCTTTGTGAGCGGCATCCTCGGATTTGTACAAGGTCTCTGCATAGGGACAGTCTTGGTGAACACACTGCATTCACCCAGCCGTGGGCTCCGCGCACAGCCCATGCTACCTGGGATAGGCTCCAGGTTTAGCGTGAACCTGTACTGGACATGATGGGTGGATGGACGCTATAGTAACTTGCTAGGTACCTAAGTGATACAAAGCACCCATTCTAATGTTTTTGAACAGTGATGTAAGGCATAGACTAAATGTCATTCTATGACATACACAGAGGACTAACAGAACTCTAACAGAACTCACAGATATATAGGGTCCATCCCATATGTAAACACCTGACATGCTTCTAAATTAATATCAAGCTGTCACTCCCTTGATCTGACTGCAACATCCAGAAAGAATGAGTTTAGTGAAACAGCTGAGCTGCTGTTTAGAGCACATAGTAACAAGGTCATTCTGTCCAGGCAGCAAAAGAATCGAGCACCATCGGGTATTAACAGTAAATTTATTGAACTTGATCCCAGCTCGTGTTGTGCCAGCATTAGTAAATAATGGCATTTTTTTTCTTTGTGTTTCAGGAGTGATAGATACAGTAGGCAGTTCAAACGCAGTGAACAGCAGCTTGTGTCGGACAGCTCTCTGAAGGATGTGCGTTGTTGAGGGCAGTCATTGCGGTTGCCGTGATACATTAAGACATGATGCACTTTAAATTCCCGTTTACTGCGTTTTATTGACAGGAACCTGGGGTCGGTGTGTAATTTTACCTAATATATCAAAGGAAATAGTTTAAAAGTGATATGATATGTGCTTTCTATTGGGTGAGCCATGTACTGCATAGTAATAAACAGCCAACTGAAAGAAACTACTGACTGCATGCAGGAAACACACGTCTTATTTATCTGTATCTCAACTGTGATGACATTGACACTCAGAGTTCAAAGACGACGATGACATGGACACTCTGCGATGACATTGACACTGCGATGACATTGACACTGCGACGGGGGCCTCTGTGACAAGCAAAGAGACCCCATACTTCTTCTGTTTACTTTTCACATTTTGATATATCAATTATAGACGCATGCTGTTGCGCTTGGACTGCTCTACAAAACTGAAAATTTCACCGGAGATGATATGAAATTGGCACCTTGATGCCAGATGAATGTTTCCTTGCTGGGGTCGGCCATGACACTTCATGGCCGATTCCTGTAATCACACATTGCACAGGTAGTGTTGCTTAAAATGTTCTTCTAAAGTGCTTATCGTGGCGTTTCCATTGCAGGACATGTAGCTTCCCTTTGGTGGATATATTTTTTTTTGCCTGAAATCTTATCTCAGATTCTTCTTTACCCTGTTGATCCTGAGACCCCTTCAACTTATCGCATCATCATCGGTGCCTGAAAGGGAAATTTAGATGGGGAAACGGGCCCTGAGGAAGGCGAGATGAAGGCGATTTATCCTCATCCTCACTCCATTCTTCCCTCCCTCCTTCTCAGAGCTGTTGCCCAGCTGCCACGAGCTGCGCTGTCGCTACGGCTGCGTCATGGCCAGGAACGGGACCTTCTGCTTCTGTGGAGACGGCTTCCAGGTGGAGGCTGATGGCCGCAGCTGTAGAGGTGTGTATTGCTTGCCAGGGGTGGGGGATCGGGGGTTGTGCATGAATTCGTAGGGCTGCTGCTTCTTTAAGAGGCCCAGACAGACACACAAAGACACGCTCCCTGGGAGTGTCACTCACATCGCGGGTAATAAACATTCTTTATTTATGATCAGCGGACTGCGCGGCCTTGTCCGTTATCAGCCAGTATTCATCTAATGGCCAGGGACATTCCTTGTTTTCTGCTCAATGATAAAAGGCTCGCTTTCCGCTCTAGACAAATTTTATTTGTTGTTATCATTTTTTTTCTTTTGTCTTTGGTTTTATACACAAAGCATGTTAATAACAAACGGCCAGTGACAGAAAGCAGTAAATGAATTTTTACACATTTATCATCCTCATGGTCACGGTCGCATGGTGGTGCAGTGAGCAGTGCTGGACCCTGAGGTCACGGTCGCATGGTGGTGCAGTGAGCAGTGCTGGACCCTGAGGTCACGGTCACATGGTGGTGCAGTGACCAGTGCTGGACCCTGACATCAGGGTAGTGGCTTTGCATTCTGTCCCCAATCTCTATACATCTGCTTGTTCTCACTGGGTTTCCTTCTCTGTCCTAGTTTAGCAAACTGATCTGTAAATAACCTTTAGTTTACAAGTGCGTGGATTATGCTTATATTACATTGTGGGGGCCAAATGTCCCCTGTTATTTTGATGTTGTGGGGACAATTTTTCAGGTACTCACAAAGGCCTTTGTACGCAATGAAAATACTGAAAATGCCAAAAGTCTCATGTGTGTATGTGTTAGTGTGCCCGTGTGCATGTGTGTGCATGCTTGTGTGTGCGCGTGTGTGCGCGCGCGCTTGTGTGCGTGTGTGTGCATGCACATATGTGTGTGCGCTTGTGTGTGTATATGTGTGTGAGTGTGTGTGTGCATCCATGCGTGTGTGTGTGTGTGTGCGGGTGTATGTGTACGCATGTGTGTGTATGTGTGTGTGCATGCGCATATGTTTGCGCTTGTGTGTGTGTGTGTGTGTGTGTGTGTGTGTGTGTGCACAGGTATACGTGTACGCATGTGTGTGTACCCCATCCAAGGCTCTCCCCTGCCTCCTCCCCTATGCTGATGGGCACAAGCACCAGCAAACTCACATCTGCATCACTGCATCCCTCACCAGCAAAAAGTGCTCCGAAGTTGGATGGATGGATGGATTATTATCACTGTGAGCTATTAGCTCTTCAAATTACAGCATATAAAACTATCACCTCAGACTGAATCAACAAAGTCACAGCATTGGAGGTATATTAGGTGGCAGCGGAGGGTCACATGAAGCCTCTCTAACAGGTTGTTCTCTCCCGCTTTGTAGATTATGATGAATGTAGCGTGTACGGCATGTGCAGTCAGACCTGCATGAACACGTATGGATCATACAGATGCAGCTGCACAGAAGGTTACATCCTGCAGGCGGACAGGAGCTCCTGCAAAGCCAAAAGCGGTAAGGCGCTACATCATTTAAACAACACCTTCATTGCAAGTGTCTTATGGTATAATTACACTAACACATTTTTACCAGTGATATGTTGTGGCAATGAGGCATATTATGACACTTTATGCATGAGTAAGAGGTTCATGATTAAGTAATATGGCCTAATGAATTAATGATGTATTTTAAACGTTATTCTAAAGAGAAGAGAGGTAATGTCAGAATCGTCATATTGTGTAATCACGTAATTATTTACCTGGTAGACAGCAAGACCATGCCAGCCTTGCGATTGGCTGTTCCCTCATGCTGATACAGGCAGTCATCCCTAACAACCGTAGGTGGTCAGGGTACTTTCTGCTGCTGCAGTGTAGCGAGTCCATTTATCAAGTCTACAGTGCTAACATTATTAATTGTTTCGCAGACACATTTATCCACAACAGTTTTTATTGTAGTGAAGAACTGCACAATACAGATTAAGCCGAAGCAATTTGGGGTGAGCACTGGCTCTCAGGTCTCGGAACTGTGACTCATGGCAGTCGGATCAGTGAGAAGTCACAGTCCGTGTCTGGTTCCTGAGGTGCCTGTCACTGTTTGTCACCAGTAGAGGACGCGCTATTGGAGAGCTGTCACTCTCCATTCAGCACTCATTTGGAAAAAGTCTCCCCCTAATGACGCAGTATGTATTTTATGCTGGTACCTTAGTGGCTGCCTCTGTTTGTGTGGAGTATTCTCTCTGTTCTCCCTGTGGGGTACCGGACTGTTCCAGGACCTCTGGTTTCCTTCTAGAGTGTAATGATATGCAGTTAATATAAATGGCATCTCTAAATTGCGCATAGTTTGTGAGTGTGTGTGTGCCCTGTGATAGGTTAGTTCACCCCTGCTTAGTGCCCAGTGCTGGATGAGTCTGCCCTTGCTTAGTGCCCTGTACCGGGTTAGTCTGTTCCTGCTTAGTGCCCTGTGCAGGGATAGTCTGCACCTGTTTAGTGCCCTTTGCTGGGTTAGTCTACCCCTACTTAGTGTCCTGTGCTGTTAGTCTACCCCTGCTTAGTGCCATGTTCTGGGATAGTCTACCCCTACTTAGTGTCCTGTGCTGTTAGTCTACCCCTACTTAGTACCCTGTGCTGGGTTAGTCTACCCCTGCTTAGTGTCCTGTGCTGGGTTAGTCTACCCCTGTTAAGTGCTCTGTGCTCGGTTAGTCTGCTCCTGTTTAGTGCCCTGTGCTGGGTTAGTCTACGCCTGTTTAGTGCCCTGTGCTGGGTTAGTCTGCGCCTGTTTAGTGCCCTGTGCTGGGTTAGTCTACCCCTGCTTAGTGCCCTGTGCTGGGTTAGGCTGTGCCTGCTTAGTGCCCTGTGCTGGGATAGTCTACCCCTGCTTAGTGCCCTGTGCTGGGTTAGTCTACCCCTGTTAAATGCCCTGTGCTGGGTTAGTCTGCGCCTGTTTAGTGCCCTGTGCTGGGTTTGTCTACCCCTGCTTAGTGCCCTGTGCTGGGTTAGTCTACCCCTGTTAAGTGCCCTGTGCTGGGTTAGTCTGCGCCTGTTTAGTGCCCTGTGCTGGGTTAGTCTGCGCCTGTTTAGTGCCCTGTGCTGGGTTAGTCTACCCCTGCTTAGTGCCCTGTGCTGGGTTAGTCTACCCCTGTTTAGTGCCCTGTGCTGGGTTAGTCTGCGCCTGTTTACTGCCCTGTGCTGGGTTAGTCTTCTCCTGTTTAGTGCCCTGTGCTGGGTTAGTCTGCGCCTGTTTAGTGCCCTGTGCTGGGTTACTCTACCCCTGCTTAGTGCCCTGTGCTGGGTTAGTCTGCGCCTGTTTAGTGCCCTGTGCTGGGATAGTCTACCCCTGCTTAGTGTCCTGTGCTGGGTTAGTCTGCGCCTGTTTAGTGCCCTGTGCTGGGTTAGTCTGCGCCTGTTTAGTGCCCTGTGCTGGGTTAGTCTACCCCTGCTTAGTGCCCTGTGCTGGGTTAGTCTACCCCTGTTTAGTGCCCTGTGCTGGGTTAGTCTGCGCCTGTTTACTGCCCTGTGCTGGGTTAGTCTTCTCCTGTTTAGTGCCCTGTGCTGGGTTAGTCTGCGCCTGTTTAGTGCCCTGTGCTGGGTTACTCTACCCCTGCTTAGTGCCCTGTGCTGGGTTAGTCTGCGCCTGTTTAGTGCCCTGTGCTGGGATAGTCTACCCCTGCTTAGTGTCCTGTGCTGGGTTAGTCTACCCCTGCTTAGTGTCCTGTGCTGGGTTAGTCTACCCCTGTTAAATGCCCTGTGCTGGGTTAGTCTGCACCTGTTTAGTGCCCTGTGCTGGGATAGTGTACCCCTGCTTAGTGCCCTGTGCTGTTAGTCTACCCCTGCTTAGTGCCCTGTGCTGGGTTAGTCTACCCCTGTTAAATGCCCTGTGCTGGGTTAGTCTGCACCTGTTTAGTGCCCTGTGCTGGGATAGTCTACCCCTGCTTAGTGCCCTGTACTGGGTTAGTCTACCCCTGCTTAGTGTCCTGTGCTGGGTTAGTCTACCCCTGCTTAGTGCCCTGTGCTGGGTTAGTCTACCCCTGCTTAGTGCCCTGTGCTGGGTTAGTCTACCCCTGCTTAGTGTCCTGTGCTGGATTAGTCTGCGCCTGTTTAGTGCCCTGTGCTGGGTTAGTCTGCGCCTGTTTAGTGCCCTGTGCTGGGTTAGTCTGCGCCTGTTTAGTGCCCTGTGCTGGGTTAGTCTACCCCTGCTTAGTGCCCTGTGCTGGGTTATTCTACTCCTGCTTAGTGTCCTGTGCTGTTAGTCTACCTCTGATGTTTGCTATAGCAAGTCATTGTCTTCGAAGCCAATGTATTATAATTGTAATTCCTACCAATTAAAATGACTTGCTTGTAGACCTGTTTTGAGGAAAGCAGAATTGGATCCTCTTATGGGTTCTTAAATACTAACATTTAAATGCAGCCTTAGCTTCTGGTTTTATGCATTTTCCAGAGCTTTGACTACGGTGCTAAAATAGAAGTTGTGAATGCAGTCTGCAGCTGGATTATAGCAGGAAGCGCAAATCCTTGTAATAAAGATCATATTATAAAAATCATGGTGTTGAAGCTCCAGATTAGAGAGTCGGATGAGCAAAGGTTTAGGTGAGAATAAACACAACCAAGGTGTGTCTGCTATTTGCAAAGGAAGACTGGGAGAAGCCCCAGGTCTGCAAAGGCACCTTAGGGGGTTAAGATCCAAGGTAAGGCTGCCTGCAGTCAGAGCAGCCTGATGTCTGACTAGGGGACATGGGACCATGGGCGTATGCAGGGGGCAGGGACACGAGTACTGATTGGCCCTCGGAGTGGCGCCTCAGCTGTCACTCACTAATTCGAAACATACAATTGCTTGATAAGTTTGGCCCCTGGCTTGAATTGTGGCCCTCTTTATGCTCCCCAAGCAAAAAAAAAAAACATCCAAGATTTGCCCCTATTTGGACATTACTTCAGGGGTGTCTGGCAACCAGAGGACAGATATGAGAAGATGCTGTGAGACCTATTTGAGTATCTGGAAACCATAAGAAAAGATTTTGTAGATATGCAGCATATTTTTATGGGGAGGAAAAAATGTTGCAAACTTCCCAGAATAGTCATGAAATGGAGAAACTCTCCAACGACTGTCTTCTGAAATCATATAAAGGTTGTCTTGTGAATTCTAGCACACTTGGGGGGGGGGGGCAAGCCAGCGCTGGTGTTTACCTGTCATCTCCTAATTGTGGGTCTATTATATCACAGAATCACAAATTGTTTTATGGTGTCATTTATACTCTGGGGAGCTGTGGGGAGGCACTGCCCCTCTGTGCTATATTTGACCGTGGCTCATTATCAAAGATGGCCATTGTTCCACTTGATATATTGTCCTGGGAGAGGTATGATATCCCTGGCAGGTCATGTGACTCAGTTCAGCCTATAAATCACTTACACTGTTTTTATTCTAAATTATCCATGCAAGCATATAACATCTAAAATCCTCATGCATCTCTAATGGCTGTTAATGTGTATATGCCAAAGCTGACACTAAATTATAAATGCTGTGTATCAATGCCAATAAGTATCATTACATCATCACATTCACAAAGGATCTGGAGTCCACTTCTTGCAGTAAAATTGAAGTTGCCGCCCTAATAATTGTAACTCAAGGCATAGCAAACCTTTCTGGAGTACAGTATCATTGACACTTTTTTTCAATATGACTGCTTTCCTACTAGGAATAAGCTGAATATCATTACACATAAACAGAATCCAGATTTCACCTGCATTAATATACATACACTGAGAGTTACTCCAGTGTGGCAATAAATATGCAACATCTGTTACTTGTAGGTGCTTATGCAAATGTATGTCTGTCTCCGTTACGCTCAGCCATAGATGAGGGGGGGGAAGGGTCAGAGTATGTGAAATGAAGTGAATATTTTTTAATATTTAAAGGATGGTTGCCATTGTATCACCGAGTCCCACTCATCGGCTTGTGTGATCATTTATACATTCACTGTCAATGTTTCATGATGCAATTAAGCTTTGAAGACATTATTCTATAACTAGAAGTACAGACAAATTGATTTCACCCAACATGTCTGGAGCTGTGTTCAGATCATCTCTCTAATTTATTCTCATTCTGACAAGCTGAATTTTCAATTTATTGAAAACAATTACATGCCAATGACAAAAGCTGTAATTGTCTTCCTTTCATTTGGAATGAGACTTGCCTTTGTGAAATGTCACAGCTGATGATACAGAAAAACACTGAGTGTCTCTGCTGAAGAGACAGACAGACACTCAAACTGAGCAATAATCTGACAGTGGGCAGTGCCCCGGCCCCACCTTGCACATGCTCCTCCTGGGGGGGGGGTGTGGGTACTCCTGGGGGTGCTGCTGGTTTGTTAAGTCATTAAGTCAGACCCCACTCAAGACGGCAGCCAGGGGTAGGTAATTCAGGTCCAGAGTGTATCTGGAATTTTACTCTCTGGACCTGAACTACCCACCTCCAATGGCATCTTAGGTGGTCGTCTAATGGGTTCACTGGGACTGATTACAGCCATAATATGAGTCACAGGAAATGACACGCTGCTCCCAGCCACCGTGGTTGTGGAAGCTTCCTGGTCGAGGGAGCTGATGATGAGAGATAACGTGAAAAGGGCCCCCTGCTGATTTCTTGCCTATATTAGACAGCGCAGCGCCTTCTGCAGAGGGGCTGGACAAATCAGCACCGGTCTGAGCAAACTCTGCTCCTCTGTATCTCACACTCAATTAGGCCCCTGGACACCGTTAGCTGTGGGGAGGCTACAGCTTGGCATAACGCTCCAGCCGGGCCGAGGTGCTGCTGGTTAGCTAATGATGTTGGGACTCCGTCCTGCCACACGTAGCTCCCCCAGTCCTTGTGGTTCAAACATTGTTTTGTGCTAATTTGTGGATTTAGTGGGCTAGAATCTCAGCGGTGAAACTCCCAGATGAGAGAAACCGATATGCTTAACTCCACAAGTTACTGTCCGTGGTGTTTTAATTTAAACTATTCTCAACAAGAGAGACTGCAGTTTCAGTGTAAAGGAGAGAGCGAGTGGTTTGCACATGCCACAAAGCATTGGCAGATAAAATATATGCTACCACACACTGTTAGATCAAACACATGCTAATGAACACTGACAGATCAAACACATGTTAATGCACACTGACAGATCAAACACATGCTACCGCACACTGCCAGATCAAACACATGCTACCACACACTGTTAGATCAACCACATGCTACCACACACTGTTAGATCAACCACATGCTACCACACACTGCCAGATCAAACACATGCTACCGCACACTGCCAGATCAAACACATGCTACCGCACACTGTTAGATCAAACACATGCTACCACAAACTGTTAGATCAAACACATGCTAATGCACACTGCCAGATCGAACACATGCTACCGCACACTGTTAGATCAATCACATGCTACCACACACTGCCAGATCAAACACATGCTACCACACACTGCCAGATCAAACACATGCTACCGCACACTGTTAAATCAAACACATGCTACCACACACTTAGATCAAACACATACTAATGCACACTGTTAGATCAAACACATGCTACCACAAACTGTTAGATCAAACACATGCTAATGCACACTGCCAGATCAAACACATGCTACCGCACACTGTTAGATCAAACACATGCTATCACATACTTAGATCAAACACATGCTACCACACACTGTTAGATCAACCACATGCTACCACACACTGTTAGATCAAACACATGCTAATGCACACTGCCAGATCAAACACATGCCACCACACACTGCCAGATCAAACACACTATCATACACTGTTAGATCAAACACATGCTAATGCACACTACCAGATCAAACACATGCTAATGCACACTGCCAGATCAAACACACTATCACACATTGTTAGATCAAACACACTATCACACACTGTTAGATCAAACACACTATCACACACTGTTAGATCAAACACATGCTAATGCACGCTGTCAGATCAAACACATGCTACCACACACTGTCAGATTAAACACATGCTACCACACACTGTCAGATCAAACACATGCTACCGCACACTGTTACATCAAACACATGCTACCGCACACTGTCAGATCAAACGCATGCTACCACACACTGTTAGATCAAACACATGCTAATGCACACTGCCAGATCAAATACATGCTAATGCACACTGCCAGATCAAACACATGCACCGCACACTGTTACATCAAACACATGCTAATGCACACTGCCAGATCAAATACATGCTAATGCACACTGCCAGATGAAACACATGCTACCGCACACTGTTACATCAAACACATGCTACCGCACACTGCCAAATCAAACACATGCTACCACACACTGTTAGATCAAACACATGCTAATGCACACTGCCAGATCAAACACATGCTAATGCACACTGCCAGATCAAACACATGCTACCACACACTGCCAGATCAAACACACTATCACACACTGTTAGATCAAACACATGCTACCACACACTGTTAGATTAAACATATGCTAATGCACACTGCCAGATCAAACACATGCTGCTGCACACTACCAGATCAAACACATGCTGCTGCACACTGCCAGATCAAACACATGCTACCGCACACTGTTAGATCAAACACATGCTACCACAAACTGTTAGATCAAACACATGCTAATGCACACTGCCAGATCGAACACATGCTACCGCACACTGTTAGATCAATCACATGCTACCACACACTGGCAGATCAAACACATGCTACCACACACTGCCAGATCAAACACATGCTACCGCACACTGTTACATCAAACACATGCTACCGCACACTGTCAGATCAAACACATGCTACCACACACTGTTAGATCAAACACATGCTAATGCACACTGCCAGATCAAATACATGCTAATGCACACTGCCAGATCAAACACATGCACCGCACACTGTTACATCAAACACATGCTAATGCACACTGCCAGATCAAATACATGCTAATGCACACTGCCAGGTGAAACACATGCTACCGCACACTGTTACATCAAACACATGCTACCGCACACTGCCAGATCAAACACATGCTACCACACACTGTTAGATCAAACACATGCTAATGCACACTGCCAGATCAAACGCATGCTGCTGCACACTACCAGATCAAACACATGCTGCTGCACACTGCCAGATCAAACACATGCTACCACACACTGTTTGATCAAACATACACTCACCTAAAGGATTATTAGGAACACCTGTTCAATTTCTCATTAATGCAATTATCTAATCAACCAATCACATGGCAGTTGCCTCAATGCATTTGTGGGTGTGGTCCTGGCCAAGACAATATCCTGAACTCCAAACTGAATGTCAGAATGGGAAAGAAAGGTGATTTAAGCAATTTTGAGCGTGGCATGGTTGTTGGTGCCAGACGGGCCGGTCTGAGTATTTCACAATCTGCTCAGTTACTGGGATTTTCACGCACAACCATTTCTAGGGTTTACAAAGAATGGTGTGCAAAGGGAAAAACATCCAGTATGCGGCAGTCCTGTGGGCGAAAATGCCTTGTTGATGCTAGAGGTCAGAGGAGAATGGGCCGACTGATTCAAGCTGATAGAAGAGCAACTTTGACTGAAATAACCACTCGTTACAACCGAGGTATGCAGCAAAGCATTTGTGAAGCCACAACACGCACAACCTTGAGGCGGATGGGCTACAACAGCAGAAGACCCCACCGGGTACCACTCATCTCCACTACAAATAGGAAAAAGAGGCTACAATTTGCACGAGCTCACCAAAATTGGACAGTTGAAGACTGGAAAAATGTTGCCTGGTCTGATGAGTCTCGATTTCTGTTGAGACATTCAAATGGTAGAGTCAGAATTTGGCGTAAACAGAATGAGAACATGGATCCATCATGCCTTGTTACCACTGTGCAGGCTGGTGGTGGTGGTGTAATGGTGTGGGGGATGTTTTTTTGGTACACTTTAGGCCCCTTAGTGCCAATTGGGCATCGTTTAAATGCCACAGCATTGTGTCTGACCATGTCCATCCCTTTATGACCACCATGTACCCATCCTCTGATGGCTACTTCCAGCAGGATAATGCACCATGTCACAAAGCTCGAATCATTTCAAATTGGTTTCTTGAACATGACAATGAGTTCACTGTACTAAAATGGCCCCCACAGTCACCAGATCTCAACCCAATAGAGCATCTTTGGGATGTGGCGGAATGGGAGCTTCGTGCCCTGGATGTGCATCCCACAAATCTTCATCAACTGCAAGATGCTATCCTATCAATATGGGCCAACATTTCTAAAGAATGCTTTCAGCACCTTGTTGAATCAATGCCATGTAGAATTAAGGCAGTTCTGAAGGTGAAAGGGGGTCAAACACCGTATTAGTATGGTGTTCCTAATAATCCTTTAGGTGAGTGTATGCTAATGCACACGGCCAGATCAAACACGCTACCAAACACTGTTAGATCAAACACATGCTAATGCACACTGCCAGATCAAACACATGCTACCGCACACTGTTAGATCAAACACATGCTATCACATACTTAGATCAAACACATGCTACCACACACTGTTAGATCAACCACATGCTACCACACACTGTTAGATCAAACACATGCTAATGCACACTGCCAAATCAAACACATGCTACCACACAGTTAGATCAAACACATGCTAATGCACACTGCCAGATCAAACACATGCTACCGCACACTGTTAGATCAACCACATGCTAATGCACACTGCCACATCAAATACATGCTAATGCACACTGCCAGATCAAACACATGCCACCACACACTGCCAGATCAAACACACTATCATACACTGTTAGATCAAACACATGCTAATGCACACTACCAGATCAAACACATGCTAATGCACACTGCCAGATCAAACACACTATCACACATTGTTAGATCAAACACACTATCACACACTGTTAGATCAAACACACTATCACACACTGTTAGATCAAACACATGCTAATGCACGCTGTCAGATCAAACACATGCTACCACACACTGTCAGATTAAACACATGCTACCACACACTGTCAGATCAAACGCATGCTACCGCACACTGTTAGATCAAACACATGCTAATGCACACTGCCAGATCAAATACATGCTAATGCACACTGCCAGATCAAACACATGCACCGCACACTGTTACATCAAACACATGCTAATGCACACTGCCAGATCAAATACATGCTAATGCACACTGCCAGATGAAACACATGCTACCGCACACTGTTACATCAAACACATGCTACCGCACACTGCCAGATCAAACACATGCTACCACACACTGTTAGATCAAACACATGCTAATGCACACTGCCAGATCAAACACATGCTAATGCACACTGCCAGATCAAACACATGCTACCACACACTGCCAGATCAAACACACTATCACACACTGTTAGATCAAACACATGCTACCACACACTGTTAGATTAAACATATGCTAATGCACACTGCCAGATCAAACACATGCTGCTGCACACTACCAGATCAAACACATGCTGCTGCACACTGCCAGATCAAACACATGCTACCGCACACTGTTAGATCAAACACATGCTACCACAAACTGTTAGATCAAACACATGCTAATGCACACTGCCAGATCGAACACATGCTACCGCACACTGTTAGATCAATCACATGCTACCACACACTGCCAGATCAAACACATGCTACCACACACTGCCAGATCAAACACATGCTACCGCACACTGTTACATCAAACACATGCTACCGCATACTGTCAGATCAAACACATGCTACCACACACTGTTAGATCAAACACATGCTAATGCACACTGCCAGATCAAATACATGCTAATGCACACTGCCAGATCAAACACATGCACCGCACACTGTTACATCAAACACATGCTAATGCACACTGCCAGATCAAATACATGCTAATGCACACTGCCAGATGAAACACATGCTACCGCACACTGCCAGATCAAACACATGCTACCACACACTGTTAGATCAAACACATGCTAATGCACACTGCCAGATCAAACACATGCTGCTGCACACTACCAGATCAAACACATGCTGCTGCACACTGCCAGATCAAACACATGCTACCACACACTGTTTGATCAAACATACACTCACCTAAAGGATTATTAGGAACACCTGTTCAATTTCTCATTAATGCAATTATCTAATCAACCAATCACATGGCAGTTGCCTCAATGCATTTGTGGGTGTGGTCCTGGCCAAGACAATATCCTGAACTCCAAACTGAATGTCAGAATGGGAAAGAAAGGTGATTTAAGCAATTTTGAGCGTGGCATGGTTGTTGGTGCCAGACGGGCCGGTCTGAGTATTTCACAATCTGCTCAGTTACTGGGATTTTCACGCACAACCATTTCTAGGGTTTACAAAGAATGGTGTGCAAAGGGAAAAACATCCAGTATGCGGCAGTCCTGTGGGCGAAAATGCCTTGTTGATGCTAGAGGTCAGAGGAGAATGGGCCGACTGATTCAAGCTGATAGAAGAGCAACTTTGACTGAAATAACCACTCGTTACAACCGAGGTATGCAGCAAAGCATTTGTGAAGCCACAACACGCACAACCTTGAGGCAGATGGGCTACAACAGCAGAAGACCCCACCGGGTACCACTCATCTCCACTACAAATAGGAAAAAGAGGCTACAATTTGCACGAGCTCACCAAAATTGGACAGTTGAAGACTGGAAAAATGTTGCCTGGTCTGATGAGTCTCGATTTCTGTTGAGACATTCAAATGGTAGAGTCAGAATTTGGCGTAAACAGAATGAGAACATGGATCCATCATGCCTTGTTACCACTGTGCAGGCTGGTGGTGGTGGTGTAATGGTGTGGGGGATGTTTTTTTGGTACACTTTAGGCCCCTTAGTGCCAATTGGGCATCGTTTAAATGCCACAGCATTGTGTCTGACCATGTCCATCCCTTTATGACCACCATGTACCCATCCTCTGATGGCTACTTCCAGCAGGATAATGCACCATGTCACAAAGCTCGAATCATTTCAAATTGGTTTCTTGAACATGACAATGAGTTCACTGTACTAAAATGGCCCCCACAGTCACCAGATCTCAACCCAATAGAGCATCTTTGGGATGTGGCGGAATGGGAGCTTCGTGCCCTGGATGTGCATCCCACAAATCTTCATCAACTGCAAGATGCTATCCTATCAATATGGGCCAACATTTCTAAAGAATGCTTTCAGCACCTTGTTGAATCAATGCCATGTAGAATTAAGGCAGTTCTGAAGGTGAAAGGGGGTCAAACACCGTATTAGTATGGTGTTCCTAATAATCCTTTAGGTGAGTGTATGCTAATGCACACGGCCAGATCAAACACGCTACCAAACACTGTTAGATCAAACACATGCTAATGCACACTGCCAGATCAAACACATGCTACCGCACACTGTTAGATCAAACACATGCTATCACATACTTAGATCAAACACATGCTACCACACACTGTTAGATCAACCACATGCTACCACACACTGTTAGATCAAACACATGCTAATGCACACTGCCAAATCAAACACATGCTACCACACAGTTAGATCAAACACATGCTAATGCACACTGCCAGATCAAACACATGCTACCGCACACTGTTAGATCAACCACATGCTAATGCACACTGCCACATCAAATACATGCTAATGCACACTGCCAGATCAAACACATGCCACCACACACTGCCAGATCAAACACACTATCATACACTGTTAGATCAAACACATGCTAATGCACACTACCAGATCAAACACATGCTAATGCACACTGCCAGATCAAACACACTATCACACATTGTTAGATCAAACACACTATCACACACTGTTAGATCAAACACACTATCACACACTGTTAGATCAAACACATGCTAATGCACGCTGTCAGATCAAACACATGCTACCACACACTGTCAGATTAAACACATGCTACCACACACTGTCAGATCAAACGCATGCTACCGCACACTGTTAGATCAAACACATGCTAATGCACACTGCCAGATCAAATACATGCTAATGCACACTGCCAGATCAAACACATGCACCGCACACTGTTACATCAAACACATGCTAATGCACACTGCCAGATGAAATACATGCTAATGCACACTGCCAGATGAAACACATGCTACCGCACACTGTTACATCAAACACATGCTACCGCACACTGCCAGATCAAACACATGCTACCACACACTGTTAGATCAAACACATGCTAATGCACACTGCCAGATCAAACACATGCTAATGCACACTGCCAGATCAAACACATGCTACCACACACTGCCAGATCAAACACACTATCACACACTGTTAGATCAAACACATGCTACCACACACTGTTAGATTAAACATATGCTAATGCACACTGCCAGATCAAACACATGCTGCTGCACACTACCAGATCAAACACATGCTGCTGCACACTGCCAGATCAAACACATGCTACCGCACACTGTTAGATCAAACACATGCTACCACAAACTGTTAGATCAAACACATGCTAATGCACACTGCCAGATCGAACACATGCTACCGCACACTGTTAGATCAATCACATGCTACCACACACTGCCAGATCAAACACATGCTACCACACACTGCCAGATCAAACACATGCTACCGCACACTGTTACATCAAACACATGCTACCGCATACTGTCAGATCAAACACATGCTACCACACACTGTTAGATCAAACACATGCTAATGCACACTGCCAGATCAAATACATGCTAATGCACACTGCCAGATCAAACACATGCACCGCACACTGTTACATCAAACACATGCTAATGCACACTGCCAGATCAAATACATGCTAATGCACACTGCCAGATGAAACACATGCTACCGCACACTGTTACATCAAACACATGCTACCGCACACTGCCAGATCAAACACATGCTACCACACACTGTTAGATCAAACACATGCTAATGCACACTGCCAGATCAAACACATGCTGCTGCACACTACCAGATCAAACACATGCTGCTGCACACTGCCAGATCAAACACATGCTATTGCACACTGTCAGATCAAACACAATCCCACACTGTTAGATCAAACACATGGTATTGCACACTGTCAGATCAAACACATGCTACCGCACACTGTTAGATCAAACACATGCTACCACACACTGTTAGATCAAACACATGCTAATGCACACTGCCAGATCAAACACATGCTAATGCACACTGCCAGATCAAACACATGCAACCACACACTTGTATATCAAACACACTGTACCACCCACTGGCAGAATAAAACAGGCCACCAACAGAGCACACAATGAGTGACTGACACCTGTTATACTTCTAGTTTATGATCTTTAAAGACCTTTTAATTAAAGTTATCCGCTAATGTTATTCGTGACCTTTTGCCCTTCTTTCCATCTCCACAGAGCCTGGAGACAGACCTCCCGTGCTGCTCATTGGAAGCACCCGGCACATTGCCGTCACCTACCTTAATGGATCCTCGGTACCCAGCCTGAAGTCGCTGAGTACGAATGGCACACATGCCATGGACATTGACTACAACCAGGAATCGGTTTGCTGGGTCACGTCCACTGAGCCTGGCAGGCAGCTACGGTACAGCAGGATGCGGAAGCTGAAGAGCTTTTCCGAGGAGCGGACAAGGCGATTCGGCCAGAATCTGCAGAGTAAGCGCACTGTAGGAAATATTCTCAGGATATATATTAGGGTGGGGTGAAAAAATCGAAATTTCCAATAGCAATTTCCAATAGTACGGAAAAGTTGTCACTGGACCTCGTTATTAAACGTGCAAAATATCTTTGAAATAGGTTAATATTCTCAGGTTCCGCAACGCCATCGAAGTTTTCACCTGTTACATCAATGGGCAATATACACATTATCTATACTCATCGCTGTTGTGTCTGTGCACTTTCACAACATGATAATCACTACAAAATACCAACGTTCAGGTAACACAGATTTTTGCTGGGTATCAGCCATACACATACAGTACTTTGTGTGTGGCCAAGTGTGCAGTAAGGCAGCTTCCCACTGGAAACCCTACTTATAGATGAAGGTTCCACTCTTCTAAACCAAATGCTCATCTCTGACTTATGAGAATACCCCCTTCATTTTCACAGTATGATATCTCAAGCTTTCATGTTATGACCGATTATAGTCTGACACAATTGCACCTTGATTGTAATTAATTATGTATTGCTGGGAATTTTAAATTGAGATTTGATTTGAAATTGGAAGCACTCCCAGCCTCTGTACATCATCGATTGGAAGCAAATCAGTAGTAGCAGGGATTCTTATCAAAGAGAGTTATTTTTCATCATGACAGTTTTACTACTTTAAGGTTTCTGACTTCTAGTTCTTTTACTAAAAAATCTTTCGGAATAGTTTCTGTTTCCTTCAGTCTATGAAGATGGGGCAAATTAGGTAATTGCAATTCTGGGTGTCTTCAGGTAAGCAGACCTGGCATCTTGACAGCGAGATAACACTCAATCCCAGAAGACTCATCTAGGGACAGAGTCGACAAAGTTATGTATACATTTTGTAGTGGATGAATATGCAATGAAGTCTTCTAACCAACCGCGCTTTGATGTGATAATTTGTTTTTTTTTTCTTCTAGTAAAGGAGATTTGAAATTTCAGATGTGGATTTGATTTGATTTTCCACTGTGTTAATGACCTGAAGAAAACTGTTTATTCAAAGCAGCTCAATATACAGGCTTATTATTCATCAAGAGACTGCTAATTAATTTGGAGTACAAGTCAAACTTCCTCCACAATGCACTCCTTGGGAACAAGAATTGTTCTCTATAAGGATTTAGGTTAATGAAAATGATTTAAGTATTCCTCTATACTTGTTTTTTCAGTTTGTCAAATTTCATGTGACTGAAAATCAGGATATATTGATTTATAATAAAGAAGACCTTTATTGTATTGTAATGCTGATACAGTAGCTACAACCTTATTAAAGAATTTTCCTTCTATCAGTTGAGTTTCACGGCTTTATCTGGTCATGGAGAGAAATATGACCACTGAATCCACGACCGAATCAGTCCGCTTAACGGAACACCTTGCCCAAAGACAGCATTTCCACTGGCTGCTGCTCGTTGCAGAAACTGTGTTATGTTCCTCACAGTGGCTGATGCCCACGCTCACTGTCTCTCCTGTGGTTCAGACATGGTTCTGCTAAAAGAAAGCAAAATTACACCAAATTGTAATATGCCCTGAAAACCTTGTCACATCCGCTGGGATCATAGGCAGGTCTTTTGTGCCATCTCTGAGTATGCTATTCAGCCACATGTGAATTGATAATCCCATGTCACTTTTCTCTGTTTGTATCATTAATTGCACAATTCATTACAATTAAAATTTCACCACTTAATCGTTCCAAACCAAAAGAAAATTAATGGTCTTTATCCAGCACTTTTCTCTCTGCCCGTATAGTCTTCACTGGTCAGGGCGTGGTTACCAAAGAATTAGTTTTTTCTTTTACTGTTTTTCATTTTCAGATGTGGAACAAATGGCCGTTGACTGGCTGACTGGGAACTTGTACTTTGTGGACCGGGTCAGTGACCGGATATTCGTGTGCAATCAAGGCCAAGATGCCTGTGTGACCATCATTGACCTTGACCTTCAGAACCCAAAGGGAATCGCACTGGATCCACTGATGGGGTAAGACAGGGGGGGCGTAATTGCCCTGCTCCCCCCTCAACCAGAATGCTGCCCCCTTTTTTTAAGCTTGATTCATCGTGTGCTCGTCACCCAGGACGATGATTCGGTGATTCACTCTGTAGCATGTGTGATAGAAACAAGGACACATTTTACAAAGTTTCCAAGCCATTTATCGGTTTTAAAGGAAGGAGAAACAAATCAAGCATGAATCCAATAAACCAATACATGACAATTTTCAAAAATAGTTTGGTCGCAGCTGATTATTTCTGTTTCCCGACTGTGTATATTGTGCATTTTAATCACAAAGATTTCTATTCCGTGGGAGATTGAGATTGGAGACATCTTAAAGATTATAGCCTGGGGCCAAGGCTAAAATCCAGACTAATAGAGGATTTGATCAATAACGCAGCAGCTTAGAGTGCTGCCTGGTTACGTGTGGATGCCTTACTATAAACCAAAGAATAAGGTCTGCAAGCCAGATGCAAGCCCACATTCTCTATTAGTTGGAAACTAACTGCAGTGAATATGTTATTTTTAATTAGTCATGTGCAATGCTGTGGACCACAATCTTAGTCAGGATGTACCCCCGCACCCAGACCTCCCCAGAAGCACAGCGCCCCCTATGGGACCATTCCATGTTTAGTCACCCACCGTATTTCATACTCTTGCTGACTTTACTAGCCTATCTGCAAGCACCCCAAAGCTGTTTGTACCCTACAGCTGGCTCTCTCACCTTTACTTAAACGTCTAATGTTTGTTTATTAATGGCACATTTTTTATTCCTTCTGTTTCTAATTTTAATTCTTATTTTTTATTATTCATTTATCATTATTTTGTGTATCTTTGTATTGATGGTGTGTTTAAATTGTATACTTCACCCCACCACCTGCACCAAAACAACTTCCTAGTTTTCCTAGTCAGTGACCGGATTCCTTCCTAGTTTTTGCGAATAAACAATCCCCTGCAGTTGGAAAATAATTGGATGGATGGATGGATGGATGGATGGGTATTTAGAAGCTGATGATTACTTTTTCTCTAGTTAGTCTCTTTGCAATAGAGGTTCTGAGGAAACATTGCCATTCGTTTTACCCATTATAAGTATTAGTAAGTCAATGTTAGTGATGCCATGAATCATATTCAATAATATTATCCTCTTTATTTTCAACACTGTTGTATTTATCTGCATCTTTAATCTTGCTTTTTAAAGAGCCAAACTAATTCTCTAAGGAGAGAGGTCTAATTATGATAATAATGCTATTTGCTCCTGAAAGACCTTCACTGGATTTCATTTTCACCCTTAATATTTAAGATTGTAGCAAATATAGAGGGAGCATAGGCATCTATTTGGGTTTATAATGCTGCAGGTGTTTTTGGAAGCACAGTAAACGAACAAGGAGTTTGTAAGGATGACTTATAGTGTCGCACAGATTTTACATTTGTTGCGTGTACTTGGCAGATGGCAGGTGTGTTTTGAACTTGGGGGGGGGGAGGGGCGGGGCTTGCTGAAATGCAGGCACACCCTGAGAAGTGTGCTGCTTCACTAATTCGGTGACTCCCACTGTAGTATCACACTGCTTTTTTTTGTCGCATGAATGGTGCACGACTTCACAGTGCTTTTATATAACGATATCCTAACTGCACGTACACACTGTGATTCTTGTGAGCTGGAAACCTTTGTAGAATTCCAGCAGTTTAATGGAGACCTTGTGTTTCACATTAAAGCACTGCCTCACCCAGCTTGTTTTTTCCCTTCATTATCAGTAAGCTGCGTGACTATTTTGGCCGTTACCATCTCATAGTTTGGAGAAACAGTCATGCCGTCCTTCCCGGCAGAAAGGCAAAACTAAAAAAACAGTAGTAAAGCAATCTTTTTTCTAATTCCGTATCAGTAATTGTATTCTTTTTATAAATATAATGGATGTTTATCTTCTGAACAAAGTGAGTGATGTCTAGGGGCATGTTGACAAAGCTGCAAAGTCACATTCATCTGATTCCTTTATTTGATTTATTGTGGCTGAAACAATCGATCCCTGTTGTCATGCAACAGGTAAAAACACCTGTATGACTGAAGCCTAGATCCAAAGAGGCTTGTTAAAGGTGCTATAAAGTGCATTTTCACAGTATTTTAAATTGTTCTCTGGTGTCTACACAGATGATATGTGAACTTGATTTGGTCTAAAATGCCCAGGAGCAGTTTTATAGTCCAATTTATAACCCTATTATTTAGCCCTAGAATGAAACAGGTCATTTCTTTCTTTGTTTTTTTTGATGGGCTCATTAATATGTTGATTGGCTGGTTTACAGTGAGGCACTGACATGGCTTACACAGAACGAACACCTCTACAGTCATGCACTGCCTGATGATGATGGTCAATGATGGACCGCATATACAACGGTGGTCCCATGAGATTATAATGGAGCTGAAAAATGACCTAGTAATGTCATAGTTTAACACATTACACACGTGTTTGTGCTGATGCTGGTGTAAACAAACCTACTACGCTGCCAGTAGTGTAAAAGTATAGCACATACAATTATGTATAGTACATAACACTTGATAATGATTAAAAAAAACTATGTTACTGGTTTATGTATGTACTATGCTGTACTTTTTATCATAATTTTAAAATGTACTCTTTCTTCTTTGCCATACATAGGTGTAACACTCCCACTTCAGCCTCAACCTGTTACCAGAGTCATAACTTTGTTTTTAGCATTGTAACAAGAACATTGTTACATTTTGCATATAAGTCAACAAATAATTTTACGATGCTAGCTTCCTCAGTCAGCAATGGCTGACAGATGCACTTGTGGAAAATGTATACGTGTGCCCCTCAAGAGACAATATATGTGTTGGAGGTCCATTTGGCTTAAAAGTGGGATGGTGTATTTTAAGTTTGGGGGTATAATTAAGACTGTTACGTAACAGTTTTGGATTTTTGAATCAGCCTGTTTTATCACCTCCTTTTACACATGCAAGATTTATATTTGGAAGAAGGAACAGCAATATCTGAGACTCTCAGTATGTCAGTTCCTTGTACTGAACTCTCCTTATTCAACTGTGGTGAAGTAAGATTTCCGCTCTATGGCACCTGTAAATGCTGACCTCTCTCTACTTCTGGATGCCGTTTTGTTCCCACTTTCATGGCAACTATTCATTCATGCGTGATGCCACCGGGCAGCGGCAGATGCCAGGCCAGCCAGGACATGTGTACCCTGAGTTAGCCTGGCATCGGGCCTGTCTGTGTCATTTCGGCGTAATCGGTGATGGCAGATGCCGGTGCGCAGAAACATAAGCGGCCTTCTGGGCTGCCATCTTCTGATGGGGAGCTGTCTCAGCCAGCCAGTTTCACTTCATCTTGGACGGGAGGTGGAGCTTGCCTAGGGCGCTACGTGGGCGTCACCTGGCACTACGCTGTGTGCAGGCCGATGAAGCACGGGGTGCGGCCTGGGGTGGCGACAGGGGAAACGCAAACGGCAGGGCTTCGCATGTAAGGGAGACATTATTCACAGAAGCCAGTACAGATTAGCTATGCATTGTTTACCTCCTTTAAATTGAAGTCTGGGAATCTAAAATGTGAAACAGAATAGCTTTTTCATTACATTCACATGAAGATCTTTCCACTTCTGCATTTTCGGTGAGAACTTTCTGCAAGTGTTACCGTGCACTTCTTTCTTTCCTGGTACTTAATGTACACACTGGGCACACACTGCACAGTGACAAGGTGTTAAGGGCTACAGTCCCAACCCTGCCTTAATTAGGATAAACATGTCACACTGAGCGCCACGGAGAGCTGCAGAAAAAGCCGTGCGCATACGTGTCACATCGCAAAACCTTAGCATACTTTGCATGTGATGCAGAGTCAAAGCCCTGCGTTCGCTGCAGCTGATGGAAGATTTTCTTTATTAGTAAAGAAACAGGTCATGTCATACGTCTCCTGTTGGGATTAAAAGAGCTATTTTCACCTTGTTGTCAGTTATGACTACAAGCCGTTCACCCTGTTATAGATGGATTATCAGAATATGTACAGCATATACATGCAAACCACGCACAGCTTCTCTTTCATCTGAGTCATCATTGATGTTGAGCACTCCCCTCAGCGAATCAAGTCGTTCCCTCTGTACCTGTCAAAGCTTAATGTTACACGTTTGTCTTTAACATCATGCATTTCTCACCTGGCTTCACAGGAACGCCTGGCTTCCTCCGCATGTCCTGGCCTCGGATCCGCTGCCGGCAGTCTGACATGCCCTCATTTCTCTCTAACCATGTATTTATTCTTTCCCTTGCTGGAGTCAAAGAGCCAGGGAGTATTTCCTTTAAATGAGGTCCTGGGTGTATTTATTGAAAACTAATCATGGATTTAATTTGATTTCAGGCAGCTGCGTGGTGGGTCTTTCGTTAAACGAGTGTTCCTTTTCATGATATGTGGGGGGGGGGGGGGGTTGAGGGAGTGGGCTGTGGCCAGGGAGGGGCCACAGCTTTAGACTCCCCCGTCATGAGCAGAGCTCACTGCAGCTCTTCCATGATGCTCATACTTCTGTGTTCTGCTCTCTAGCCTGCAGCCATGATGCGATTCTCACTTAGATTTTCCAATTGCTTGCACATGTCTGGATGTATAAGAAAGAGGTGTTTTACATTATAAAGACAGTTTAAAGACTGACTGTTCAATTTAACAGGCAAATGCAATGGTTTCTACTAAGAGCCAAAGCTTATTCTATATAATATTGGAAAAACAAATTTTAACTGTTTTCAAAATAGTCAGACTTTGTCCATGGGATATAGATTTCTGACTATTTTTATTGTAATTTAAAGGAAAATGATAATTTATTCCCCCGCCCGAATTCCTTCCCCCTGTGACATATGGCTCAGCTGTTTGACCGGTGATGCAATCCCAGTGATCCAGTTTCAAGGTAACCTGTAAGTTTCAAGTGCACACTTACCGTGGCAGAAAGAGTGCATATCAATAAAGTGCACCCTTACCGTGGCAGAAAGAGTGCATATCAATAAAGTGCACACTTACCGTGGCAGAAAGGGTGCATATCAATAAACTACGTTTGCAAATGTTTTTGTTTTTAAAGTGTGTTTTTATTAATCATGAAAATCGTCTGCGTTTCACTTGACAGTATAACCAACATGTATTATTAGATTATTAATGCATATAGCTTGTCATCGACTTATGACATATGCAACTTTACGACCGTTCCGAGACCGAATATATGTGCCCGCAACTGCGGCACAAGTGGCAGTGTGAGTGTTGTCCCACATGAGTGTATGACAGTTTCTGCCCCAACTGCCAGCAGCCGTGAACTAAGAGAATGGTGATTAAAAGGTTTAAAAAATCTAACATGATAGAATTTTATTATGCAGTACATATGATACATGCATATGATAATATTAGCAAATATTATAAAGGGCCGACTTATGACCAAATCACTTATGACCGGACAGTCAGAACCATTGCGGTCGTAATGGCATCCTATCACGGTACCACGCTTGAATTCACTGAGTTCCTGAGAGTGACCCATTCTTTTGCAAATGTTTGTAGAAGCAGTCTGCATGCCTAGGTGCTTGATTTTATACACCTGCGGCTATGGAAGTGATTGGAACACCTGAATTCAATGATCTGGAGGGGTGTCCCAATACTTTTGGCAATATAGTGTATATAACCCATTATTTATTAGTAATTGTTTCACTTGACATGTTTTATTCGATTTTTAATGTATATTTAGCTCCATAGCAACATGGTTTATTGATTATTACGGTAACAAAATACATTTACTCATATTTTAAAAAGGTGTCTTAATCATTATAAAAATCATTTACAAGAAGCTTGACAATATACTGTAACTGACACATTTCATTATGGTTTAAGCACCATGTCTTATTGGATTATTAATGTATATTCAGCTCATTAGCGATATCTTTACTTATCTGACATTATTGTAGTGAGACATATTGTAGACCGAGACATCGAGAGTGCAGCGAAAAACAAGGAGACTTGCTTTCCGGAACAAAATACGCTGTTTATTACAGTCCTGTATAGGACTGTAACAGGCACCTAATTAACACCAAACCCAATATAACCAGGGAGAGTAGGGAAGGCTAGACGTTGGACATCAAAGTACATACAGGGTGGGCGATTTATACACAGCTAAGGACACGCGAGTATCGTACGAGGTGCACATAAGACACAGACAAACACGCACGACAACAGGAACACCGGTATCTTGCTAAATACACGTCATCGTGCACTTACGACCACTGTGGGCTGGCCCACAGAAAACCCACATACTGTAGGGGCCCCAAAGGGCGAAACTGCTGCGGGCCCAGCGTGGGCTAACCCGCATGGGCCCCACGTGGGATTAGTGTGGGTTTGCCCTGCCCACACTGGCCCACAGTAAACCCACACCTGCCCATGCTGGGCCCAAATTGGCATGTTTGCTGGGAGTGCATCTCTAGTAAACATTTTTTATTGATGTGACATCTTGCTGCAGCGGTAAGGGTGAACGTATCGCTATCAAGCTAAGTATACATTAACAATCTAATTAAATGACCGGAGTAAAGTTAATAGTGGGTTCGATATTCACTGGACATTCACATTCATCTCTGTATATACTCTTTTAAAACAATTCAAAAGCGAGGAAACTCCACATTCACAAATTTGTATGTTTGTGAAATTATATGTGCCTCTTGGTTTTTCTAATAATTCATCCAATAAATAGTGAAAATGAAAAACATGAAGCTCTTGTTGTAAATTAACATATTCGCTTGGTTTATGACAGTCCACAAAGGTTCAAAATAAAAATCCCTAATGGATAAACAAGAATACGACTATTACTGAAGACACACAACACTTTGAATCTCCATTCCAATATGTTACATACACAAAATCACAAGCACATACAGGGCCCACTAACACTTCTGAAACTGTAAATTATAGTATTAGCTACCATGTCCAGTTTTTTTGTATGCAGATGGAACATACGACATCTTAAATTTCAGCTTGTGGTCAAAGAACATGAGTAAACCTTCACATATCCTGTACTTTGGCACTTGTGAAACCTGGAGGTAGATTGTGAAATTAACTTATGTGCCTCGTATCTATTATTTTCTATGTAGGTGGAACACAGAGCACTTTATTGCTCAAAAGCCAAAGAACCTAACAATAATATTTCAGCTTGTGGTCAAACGGCATGAGTAAGCCTACACATATCATGCAGTTTGGTACTTTTGAAACCTGTAGGTAATACGTGAAATTAATTCATATTCCTCATATTCATTATTTTTTGCTTCATGCACAGTAAAGCATCATTTGAAAAGATGCATATTGTTGAAAAAAAAATGAAAAGCTTCATGTTCAGTATTCATGTTGAAATGTAGTTATGATGGTTTCTATGCCACATTCATTGAAGATAATGAATATGAAGTATGTAAGTTAATTTCACAAATTATCTACAGGTTTGTTAAGTGTTAAAGTGCATGTTATGTGTAGGTCTAGTCATGTTCCTGCACCACAAGTAGGAATTTAGTTGCTGGGCTCTTTTGCTTTGGAGCATCATGACTTTATATTCCACCTGCATAGAACATAATGGATATGAGGCATATAAATTAATTTCAGAAAATATCAAACAGGTTTCTCAAGTCCCAAAGGGTGTATGTGTAGGGCTAGTCATGTTCCTTGACCACAAATTGAAAATGAGTTGTTAAGATCTGTCTTGAGAGCATTATGCTGCCTGGATAGAAAATAATTGATATGAGACAAATACGTTAATTTCAAATTGCCCACAGGTTTCACAAGTACCAAAGTACAGGATATGTGTAGACTTACTCATGTGTAGACTTACTCATGCCTTTTGACCACAAGCTGAAATTTAGTTGCTGGGTTCTTTGGCTTTTGGGCATTAGGATGCTCTCCGTTCCACCTGCATTGAGAAAAATGGATATGAGGAATATAATTTCATTCCAAAATTTACCTACGGGTTTCACAAGTGCCAATATTGCTGCTGGGTTCTTTGGCTTTTGAGTATTGGGATGATCTGTGTTTCAACTACAGAGACAATAATGGATATGAAGAATTTAAATTAGTTTCACAAAATATCCACAGGTTATACAAGTGCCAAAGTGCATGATATGTGTAGGTTTACTCATGTCCTTAGACTACAAGCTGAAATATCGTTGCTGGGTTCTTTAGCTTTAGAGTATTAGGATGCTCTGTGTTCCATCTCCATAGAAAAAATGGATATGAGGAATATAATTTCACAAATTTCCTATGGGTATCACAAGTGCCAAAGTTGGATGGTGTGTAGGTTTACTCAAGCCCTTTGACCACAACCTGAAATGTCTTTGCTGGGTTCTTCGGCTTTGGAGCATTATGATGCTCTGCGTTCCACCTGCATAGAAAATAATGGATATGAGGAATATCCATTCATAGTTTAATTTCACAATTTACCTACGAGTTTCACAAGTGCCAAAGTACAGGACATGTGTAGGTTTACTCATGTTCTTTCACCACAAGTTGAAATGTAGGATGCTCTATATTCCACATGGATACAAAAATAATGTTAGCTTAAACTAATATTTACAGTTTTGACAGGCCCTGTATGTGTTTGTGATTTTGTGTAAGCATATAACAGATTGGAATGGAGATTCAAAGTGTTGTATGTCTTCGGTAATAACCGTCTGTTAAGAAATTCCTTGTTTTTTCCATTTGAGTTTTTTATTTTGAAACGTTACGGACTGTCAAAACCAAAGTGAATGTGTTAATTTACAAGAGCATGCATTTTCACAATTTATTGGATGAAGTAATTGAAAAAGCAAAGGGTGCATGTAATTTCACCAACACACACAAATTTGTGAATATGGAGTTTCCTTGTTTTCGTAATGATTTAATAGAGTAAATACAGAGAAGATCTGTGAATGCCGTATAATCGAACCTACTGCTAACTTTTCTCCAGTAATAAAATGTTGGTTGTACTATCAAATTAAATGTAAATGATTAAAATAAAATTGATAATTAATGATAATTAGTAAAAAAAAAAATCATCACGATTGCATCATTAGCCAAACAGGCATGTCACAGGGGAAGTAATTTGGTATGACCAGTGTCACGCAAGAAAATTATTTTATTTTTATTTTAATTCTGTGCGTTTATTACAGAAAATTTTCTACGTCTTATTTGTTTACCGATTACAATCATTTCCTCTTTTCCACACCATTACTTCATTAGAATTCTATACCAGGTGCCTGAAACAACACTCTGATCACCTGCATATGAAATAGGAGCAACTTACTTATTGTTGTTTTGACTTCTTCAGAAACAGTAAATATTAATGTGTTGGATTATTTCTATCCTTTTGATGTTCCTTACGACTATAAACATTCATCTGATTAAACAGAATATATTAGACGCCCAACAAACAAGTCCATCAAGAAATTACTCTTAATTTAGAGTATGCTTTGATTTAGTCAATTTCAGTAAATATTTATGTTATGTTTCCTGCCAGACAGATGCTTCTAATGAAGAGGACTGGACCGTGCCTTGTAATATAGTGCAAGCTAAATGGAAGGAAGCCATTTAAACAAGTCATGCTTCTTACAAACACACAAAAAGTCAACATATTTCATAGATTAACTCAATTAATTATTCATGTCTGACACATGCGAAGAAATAGTCTTAAAAACTTTAGAATGTGTGGTGGTCATTTGTATTTTAAAATCACTCCAAAAAAAAAATCAGGGGAATATTGATTGATTCATTGATTATGTCACTCAGTGTTCTAACGGGCCTGTCATTGAACTTCAGACCAACATGTACTTCAACTACTAAGTACAGTGGTACCTCGGTTCTCGAACTTAATCCGTTCCGGACTCCGAATCGAATCCTAAAAAGTTCGAGTTCTGATCGAATTTTTCCCATAAGAAATAATGGAAAACCAATTAATTGGTTCACCAAAATTACACCTAAATATGTTTTTTTAAGCATTTAAACACAAAATGAACAGGATAAAAGAAGAAGAGCATTTTTTTCTTAATGGCTTCCAAAACTATAATGTTATCCCAACATTACCCCTGTCCTGCCCAGATCGTCCGCTCCTTCCGTGTGCCACGCCCCCTCGTTAACCTCGTGTGGGATCCCCATGTGATCAACTGTTTCTGGTTGTTGTCATTAGTCCTCTGTATTAAGTCCGCGTTTCAGTTTGTTTCTCCAGTCAGGTCATTGGGTGCGACTTGCTTACAGCGCTGGTTACGGTTAGATGCATTGCGACATTTCAACCGGGCTTCACAAACTGGAACCGCCTCCGTGACGACACACCATTGCCCTTATTGGCTGAAAAGTTTAGTTACACGCATGACGTTTGTATCCCAGCCAGTTCAGATGCGTAATCTGCTATTTCACTCGAATATCACGTAAAGCAGTGAGAACTGGTTTTTAGTTAATTTACCTGGTAAAATAAAGTTTAAATAAATAACATAAATGCTCTAATAGTACACATAAGTTAGTGGTTTATTTATTGTTAGTTACTGTAATGTTGCGCTGCTTTATTTGATTAATCATCCAGTCTGTGAAGAAGGCATTCAAGTAAGAATTGCATTGTAGTATGACTCATTTCCTGGTGTGTACAATTTATATTAGGTCAGAGTTCACGGTTCGACTTCTGTTATTCAGATCGAGTTCTAGGTCAAACTGGTTTGTTCGACTTTCAAGAAATTCGAGTTCTAGTGAGTTCGAGAACCAAGGTACTACTGTACTTCACTCACACGGTAGGACACATCTACTCATCTGCACTTTTTTTCTTCCTTGTCCACCTGTCAGGAAGCTCTTCTTCACTGACTACGGCTCTCAGGGGAAAGTGGAGCGCAGCAACATGGACGGCACCAACAGGACCCGTATCGTGGAGCACAAAGTAGAGTTGCCCAGCGCTGTGGCCCTAGATCTGGTGAAAAAGCTGGTGTACTGGGCAGACGCCTACCTGGATTACATCGAAGTGGTGGACTACTATGGCAGGAACCGGCAGAGCGTCATACGGGGCAGCTCGGTGAGTATGTACTACTGCTTCCTGCCGTGTGACACAATGAGGGCATTGCTGTCCTTATCATCTGTATGTTGAACTGCATGCAAGGTACCTACCTGTCTGTCTACCTGTCTGTCAATCAATCTATTATACAGGAGCTCGATGTGCCCCAGCGTAATGTGGACCTGATGTCTAACAGTTTTTTATTTTTGTATTTCCGTGTCACGTACACATGTACAATGAGTGTGTGACACGTACACATATACAATGAGTGTGACACGTACACATATACAATGAGTGTGTGACACGTACACATATACAATGAGTGTGTGCCCATCCAACATGCCATTTGAATCTTAATACTACTTAATTGAGACACCACTATAATGTTCCTGAAGAATACTTTTGAGAAAAAGTATTTCAGAAAATACCCAGGCCATTAATATTCACAGGACTTTAAGCGGCTACTCAGTGAATTTGCTGTTCAGGGAAAAGGAGCATGAAATGCCAAATAAAATATCACTCCACTTCTGGGTACCTTTGCCTGAACCAAAACCAACATAACAATGTGTGACCCCAGTGAAAACCTTTGTCAGATCACATTAATATGACTAATACAATACATATATACCAACAGACCAGCCTCGTCTTAAGTGGTCCTCAGACCCCAGCAGCGAGAGTAGTATGATTTTATGCTGTAATTATCCATAAAGCACAGTAATTGTCTGTTTTTGTGTATCACTCATTGTCTGCTCTTATATTACTGGTAAATTATTGAAAGAGAGGTCTCAGTACGTTTCGAGCAGATAATTGCGGGACATGTCCTGCGAGCTGCCTGAAAGCTGGTCACATGCATACATTGTCACTCTGCAATTATGCCTAATGCTCGCCCAGGCTTTGGGCTTAGCTCGGAAAAGTTCACTGTTCATTACACCCATGTACACCAGCATCATTTGTTCACATGACCTCAGGGATGAATCCCACGTACCTCCAGAGCGTTTATTACGTAGCTGTGTCAGATTTGAAGCAGAACCCAGAACCCAAAAAATGCTGTTTTTTAGCTGGGATTTCTAGCACCGCTGTGATATTTGCGACACATGCATGAGCTCTAGCTGCATTAGCCGTAACAATTCCTTACTCCACTCATATTGGCCTTTTTGAGGCTGATACCCACTCCTGTCTGTCCCCTTTTGCTTATGTTCTGCTTCTCCTTAGCTGTATTGTGTGTATATTTCAGCTCCTTCATTCTTCGCCACATTCATAAAAGGCAGATTAAGTCGGAGTGGAATGCAACAGGGTTGGGGTTGGAAAAAAAAACTATGGGGAGCAGAATTGGAATTAAATTCGAATTTCAGGGAGATTTAAATTCCAACTCCAGTTACATTTTCTGATTTGAATTGGAATTGATGAATGCAGCCCGGAATGACCCCCACTCTGGAATGCAATTGTGTCCAAGGAAAAATTAATGTTCATGCACTGTGCCAGCTGAGGAATGTATACTGAATCTGATGGCGTCTTGTTGTGTTTGTGGGCACTTTGATTTTTACATTTCTGCTTGGTCCTGCATACACTCTTTGGGGGCGCTGTGTAGCACAGTGGGTTTGGCCTCTGAGTCTGAGGTCAGAAGGTCGCTGGTGCGTATCCTGTGCTCAGCAGAATAATCACATCTACTGCTAACCCTAAGCTCAGATGCCAAGTTTCATTCTCATATGTGTATGTGTCTTATGTGAAAGTTAGTTCATTCATTCATTTCGCTACACAGACTTATGTGAATGAGGCCCATTTTGTGAATCAGTTTACTCAGGACTTACTCAGGACTGACTCGAGATGTGGCAAATACATCCCGGTCTGCTCATTCACTTCAAGTCTCTCCCCTTTCAGGTGTCATACGTGCATGGATTAACGGTTTTCGAAGATTATCTGTTCGCCACAAGCTCTGACCCGAGCGCGGGAGACAAAGTGGACATCCTCCAGATTAATCGGTTTAACGGGTCAGACAAGAGGACATTAACTAGCATGGAGAATTCAAGATGGATACGTGTTTACCACAAACTGGCCCAGCCGACAGGTAAAGTGGGAGGGGGTGTGAAGGAGCAGTCAGGTGAATGGGTGTGTGGGGTGGTATGCATGTGATCAGATGGTTGCTGGTTCAAATCCCCTGGTCAGTAGAGTGGTTTCATCATTGGGCCCCTGATCATGCAGCTTAACCCTGCTTATGCCCTGGCTTCTTAATTGTGCATCACTTTGGATAAAAGCGTTTGCTGAGTAATGTCTGGAATGCAGACATTACTCAGCGTTCTGTATATGTTGTTGAAAGTTATCCCAGCGAGCAGCCTGAAGCGTGATGGACCGGCTTTGGCCCAGCACTGATTTCCCCATCTTTGCAGTGTGGAGCCATGCCTGTGAGGCCGACGCCCACGGGAGGGCAGGGGGCTGTGGCCACATCTGCCTGCTTGGCGGCAGCTACAAAGTGCGGTCCTGCCGGTGCCGGGCCGGCTTCGTCCTGGCGAGCGACGGCGCGTCCTGCAGCCGTGAGTTACAGCGCTGTGGCCTCTAGCTCTAGCTGCAAACATCCCGCCGGTGGCGGTGCGGCATATCTGCATGATACTCGCTTCCCAGGCTAGGAAATATTAGCTATTGATGTGTAGAAACACGATAGCAGAATATCTTCAGAACAAGCTGTCATGGCGATTCTGATAAATATTAGCCCCCTGCATCCGAGTCTGGAAATGTAATACACTAAAACTGAAACAGGGATGATTCATTGACAAGCAGGAATATTAAATGACTCACAGAGATACAGGCTGGCTTGTCCTTCTGTTGCGGGGGTAAAGATCTCATTCTGACATAATGTCATCTCAGAATTTCATCTTATTGACCTACAACAGACATAATTCATTAACGTCTTGGTATAGTTTTGATCTGCGGACTCAGTTCATTTCATCGATAAAGATGATGCAGATGTCAGTATGTGACAGGGGTCACATTACTAACAGGGTTGGAATTACAGGCTAGTTTGGCCAGGCTGAAGGAGAGCCAGTCATATAAGTATACCAACCTTCTAGAACATTTTCTACTGTTCTAAAAAAAAAAAAACTCTCAAATAATGTGACTCAACATCTAGAACTGCATAGCTGTAGTAGAAACTGCAGTGTTGTAAGCTGTTGGCCAGAAATTGCATCTGGGACCACAAACTGCCTCTGGGGTGAGGCTCTCTCTTGGACTCTCTCTAAGAGCATCTTTTCCTGAGCCAGAACTCAAACGACCCTCCCTTTCTTTTTCTCTTTCTCTCTCTCTCTCTCTGTCTCTCTCTCTCTCTCTTTCTCTCTGGGGATGCATCGAGAGGCCATTACCATCCACAGCAATCAATGTTCCAGTCAATACAAACAACATCTCCGCCAGTTCCTAATGAATTGTAAAATTAAATGTCCGCAGCATAATAAATGCCCATTTTGTGCAGGCTACAACACCCCCCCCCCCCCACCCCAAGGGAGGCTTGTTTCGAACAAAGGCGTGATTGATTTGATAAGACCTAATCAGCGGAACTAATTCTTGTTTTAATTGAGGTAATGCAATTAGCTTAGTCCGCTCGCCTTAGATACATTTTGATTTCCAAAGGGTTTAAATTTCATTGCTGGAAAAAAGGGGCTAATTACGTCGATTAATTAGGTGCTGACAGTATACAGGGCGAGGAAGATTAGTCGCCGGTGGTTTGTTTACCATGCCTGATCTCACTGCCACAGGACCCAAGAACGAGCTGTTTCTGTTCTACGGGAAAGGCCGACCGGGAATCGTCCGCGGCCTGGACGTCCGTGCCAGCGAGTCCGGCGACGAGCACATGGTGCCCATCGAGGACCTTGTCAGCCCCAGGGCCCTCGACTTCCACGCCGAGACGAGCTACATTTATTTCGCTGACACAACTAGCTTTTTAATCGGCCGACAGAAAATCGATGGGACTGGGCGGGAGACCATCCTCAAAGACGGTGAGCTGTATGCCCAGCCCTTAATGCACTTTAGCTCCCATCCCCCGCCATGTTTGCGGTAGCGTGAAAGAGACAACCTCATCAAATGTACAGTAGCTTTAAACATCTCTGTTTTTTTAAGGTGTGGGTATTTCATCAATTTTTCTTACCGGCTTTGGGATGCTTGTGAATCAGACCACTTTATCTTGTCAGGTGAAGTGAATTTCCTCAAATGGGTCAACCTCTGCTGCCCAAACACATTTGTGTGCCGCTGCATTTACATGTTCTTTGTTTTTCATCCATACAAATGATGAATTTCCTACAGAAAAAAAAGCCTTCAGCCCTAAAGTATAAGAAACAGGGGAAGGGAGAGACATTAACAGATAATCCTGCAGAGCTTGTGTCTCAGGGAGGATAACAGCAACGTTCTGAATGTTATTCATTCCTGCTCCATAGACCTGGATAACGTCGAAGGGATCTCTGTGGATTGGACAGCAAACAACTTATACTGGACAAATGACGGATATAGAAAAACTATCTGCGTTGCCAGACTGGATAATGCCTCTGAGACCAGGAAAACCCTTCTGTCAGGAGATATGTCCCATCCCCGAGCCATTGTGGTGGACCCCCTCAACGGGTGAGCCTATCATGTATTTATTTTACTTGTTGTTTAATTATTTACTGGACCCTGGTAGCCAATCTGACTCCCCCTGCTTACCGGTGTCATCCGTGTCTGTTTCCCGAATTAGGCTTATCAGTGCGATACCTCCTTTGTAGTATTTTTACAGATATATTATAAGAAAACAGAATTTCCCTCCTACTTTGAAGTCATGGTAGTGCGGTCTGGCAGTTTGTTAGGGCTCCCTGTGTCTGTGATCAGAAGGTCGCTGGTTCAACTCCCAGGGTTGGCAGAGTGATGTCACCGTTGGGCCCCTGAGCGAGACCCTTAACCACCAATTTCTCCAGGGACTGACTGATCCTACTCTCTCAGTTGTGTGTTGCTTTGGATTAAAGCATCTGCTTATTAACTGAGATGTATATAACAGTTGCATTACCAAGGCAGATAAAAATGCATTTAAATGGAGTGGATATGACTCCCAAACTTGTTGTCTACGCTGGAGAACTGGAGCTGCATTTATCCTGTGTTTATCAGTGTTGTTTGGAACTTTTAAGGACTACCTTGAAAGTCCCACGCAGGACCAGCGTCAACAGCCTTCCAGTCAATACTTACACCAAGGATGTCCCCAGTGTTCCCTGAGTTTTATTGGCCTTGAGTACCACTGTAAAGCAGTGAATGTGTTGGTGAGGGTGACAGTGTACACATACTCATGATAGATGTATGTTCAGTGTGTACAGTATGTGTGCATGTGCTAGTTGGAGGCTGTCCTTAGGTAAGCCGATGTACATATTCTTTCATATGCTGAAGCTTTGTATGCTGTATCCTTCATGTGTGTCTGTGTCCCTCCTTGTGCGTATGTGTGTGTGCGTGTTTGCTGTGGGTCTACACTGAGCTTCTGCTCCTGTACTTCATCTTAAGCGTAAGCAGTCATAATAATGGATCGGTGGATGGAATGGTTACTTTTATGCAATGTTTATCTAAATTTGATTTATTTGCATTCACTGTAAAGTTCTTCTATCACAGAGGCCTAAGTTTTGCCTGAAACCTTTTAGATATGGTGTATTTCACCCAAGGATGAATAACAGTAACCAAAGCTTGCACCAAAACGCTGGATCCATGCGTGTACAGTAATCCACACACATGCATTTTCTGAGATGAAAGTGCAGCGAACATCTGGAGATACATGTCATAGTTCTCACTGGTGGCTTTTGAAAGCACATTTTATTAGTCTCTCATAATCTGCTTCAGTTACTCTCAGACTTTTGCAAGCCCACCATATAAATCTTATATATGGTGTGTACGTCTGGGTCTCTGTGTCACATACCATGATCTGACCACTTTAAATGACATGAAACACGAACATCGTTTCTTAAAATCCCTTGAGGACAGAACTTTAAACATGAGGGAGAAAACAACATTGGACTTGTGTTCTAATTTTGAGGCAGACTTTCTTTGTTTTGCTCAATAAAATAATCTTTTGTACTAACTGTAAAAGCCAGAAAAATAGCAAGCTGGGAAATCTATTGAGTGAGCATATGGTAATGAAGAGCAGCAAATGGAGGCACACAATAGCTTACAAGCAGTGAAATAAGGGGCTTCACTGAAGGTCACCATTACCCAAGTGCTCACTGGAAAAGCTCCACAAAGGCAGAGCTGGCAGTTCAGTACATGGTATCCTGAGGAACCGTAGCACAGTGACTCAGCACTGTTGCCTTATACCTCCAGGATTAGAGGTTCGAACCCCATCCCCTGCTCTGTGTGTGAGTTTGCATGTTCTTCCCTCTGGGTTTCCTCTGGGTATTCTGGGTGTCTACAAGGACTGGCAGTTAAGCGTTTCTAAAATGGCTGTGTGTCTATTCCTTCCAATTGACTGGCATCCCATCCTGGGTGTCCTGTGCTCTGTGATGGACTGGTATCCCGTCCAGGGTGTCCTGTGCCCTGTGATGGACTGGCATCCCGTCCAGGGTGTCCTGTACCCTATGATGGACTGGCATCCCATCCTGGGTGTTCTGTGCCCTGTGCCCTGTGATGGACTGGCATCCCGTCCAGGGTGTCCCCTGCCTTTCTCCCTGAGCTGCCTCAGATTGCCTCCTGGCCCTTCTATTACCCTCAGTGGATATAAGTCATTTTTAAGATGGATGGGTATATCCTATTTAAAAGGATTAGGATAATATAAATATATACTTAAAGAAAGAGAACTTGTAAAATATTTTCTTAAAAATGTAAGTGCATATTATTTGTTTGGTTATAGCTCAAAATGGAAATACAGTGTGTGTGCTGGAATAGAGTGTGTTTTGGCATATTTTTGCAGATATATTGGATGTTAGTTTACTGCAGCTGCAGAACACAAGTAACCATCCATTGACAAACAAAAAGAGTACAGCAGCATGTCACAGACATGATTAATGAAAAGGATTTCGACCAAGACTGTTTTTACAGTACATTGATTTCCTGCCTGGTTTCCCCTTGCTTACAGTGTAAAACACCCCGTGCCTCATGCACACGCAGAAGTCCGGTTCCCGTTCCTCGGCCTTCCCGAGTTAGGGGCTGCGAGCGATTGGCTTTGCTGCTGTCGAGGTGGCCTCCGTGGCTCCAGCCCAATCTCATTATCACCTTAACGGGAAGCGACGCACGAGTGCATGGGAACGCCGTCCGGCAGGAACGGTGTAATTCCCTTTCGTTTTTTTTTTTCCCTATCACTGTCGTTTTGGCTCCAAAGTTGAAGAAGAAGTTACCTTAAAAAAAAACAATCTGATCATGAAGCTTCTAGTTCTAATGATCGCTATAGAAAGTAATATGGGCAGACAGTAAATGTCACACAGTCTTTCTTCTAAAATAAATACCTCATTTAAATAGCTTGGCTGTTGTTTATGCAACAGGGTGTTTGGTTTATATTGCTTCATTAATGTGTTTGTGTCGTTCTTATTTCATGTAATAATGCATTCAGTATGTAATAGTATGCTAGTATGTGGTATGCTAGTATCTAGTATGTTGTATGCTAATAAGCGCTTTTTGTGTTGGAGTATTTTTCCTGAGAAGACAGCTCTGAGATTTACTAGTGCCACGTTACTGCTGCTGTGCCGTTTACGACAGGAAAGAGAGAAGCTGAGATTAACAGCGTGATGGGAGAATGAGTCAAATAAACTCACAAAAATATTCAGAGGAATAACTATTGTTCCAGCCACTACCTGTTTCATGCCAAAGATACAATAGTCCAATTTTCAAACCAGCTATTATTAATCATAGTTCTTTTGCATAATGTATTTCCTTTAAGTAATGATTAAAATGTACTCCAGAGAACAATGCAGCAAATGAAGGACCGCAAAAGGAAATAAATAATGATAATTGTAAATAGTCTGTCATGTTAGTTCTGTTTGCATGCATAAACTTGTTTATATTCAGACCTTTTATTTTAATTTAAGTCCAGTGTGACTTGATTAAAAGGCACATGTGTTAAAGCTCACTTGTTATTCCACATCACGCTGTACGTGCATCATATCAGTGTATTAAAACACCCACCTCACTGCGAGTCCTCCACTCCTCGGAGGCTTGCTTATCGGGAATTTATGGAGCTTGAAAATAGCTGCATCTTGTTTTACATTTCTGCCATGAAGAGATACATGCGATCACGCAGCGGCATGCTAGTGGGGTTTACTGACATGCTGGAGTTTAATTTGATCTTTGCAGACGAGAAATCGAAGGGTAGCCCATATTTAGGTTCTTCGTGCTTTTCTGCAGCAAATGGTTCAGATGGAAAATGAGCCCTTTAGCTTGTCATCGCAATGTAGTGCCTGTTGATATTAAGTTGATGCGATTCCCAGGCTGTATTATTGTGGTGTTTTTCAAACTTTCTTTGTTTCTCCATTTGTTTGTTTCTTTCTCCATCTGTTCCTCTCTGCATGTCACTTCCTGTCTCGTCCGGATTAACACTTATAACGTACCACTTTGATCCTGTCTGTTGAGCTCAGAAGCCGGGCTGCCTTTAGCAGAAGGTGCTCCCAGTGAGTAGGGTCCCCTGTGCTTTGCATTATTCATGGGGTCAGTGAGACTCCATGAGCAGGAGAGTGCTTGATTTGTCCCGTCATCTTCGATTTCATGGTCGGAACCTGTCGCGGGGCTTCACTCCTTGATGAGGCGAGTGGGAAAACAAAAAAAAACGGAGACTTAGCCATCCAAGGGCCAAGGTTGTGACTCAAATCAAAACAGTATCCTGTGGTCTTGTCATGTTATTGCACACCTGTGCCAGGAAGCACTGTGTTCTGTAGGTTTGGGCCCCCTGGGGGGTTCATGGACCGTCTGGCTTTAATGGTGCCCCCTGCAGTTCCCAGTTAGTGTTTTCTGCCTGCATTTCTGGTCTAGAAGATTCTTTGCATTGTCACTGTTCATTGTCATTTATACTTTATTGCTACAGTTTATTTCTGCTTACTTTCTGAATGTGTTTGTAAATGTGTTTATTTTCTAAATGTCTGTGTATTGTGCCATGTACACCTGCGATTTCTTCGGGATTAATAATGTCTGTCTGTCTGTCTATCTCTCTGTCTATCTATCTATCTAGCTGGATGTACTGGACAGACTGGGAGGAGGATGAGGTGAATGACAGCATCGGCAGGATCGAGCGGGCCTGGATGGATGGGTCGTCCCGGCAGGTCTTTGTCGCGTCCAACATGCTGTGGCCCAACGGCCTCTCCCTGGACCACGGAACCGGCACCATGTACTGGTGCGATGCCTACTTCGACCACATCGAGAGGATGTTTCTCAACGGGACAGGTCGGAAGGTGAGTGCCGAGGGCTGTTTTGGTGTCGTGTCGTGATGAGAATCGGAAGGCAGTGAAATGAGCACCAGAGTGTTAGACAACATCAGCTGCAAATGATGTCTCGGGAGGACGGCATCAAAACCGTGTGACAAACATAATATATACGTAACACCCCCCAACATACACAGACACTCACACACACACACACACAATCGGCATGATTGATATATGTAATAGTCACTGTTTAGAACTGCAGTTGTTTTATGTCTTTAGCTGAATATATTTCCTGTTCAGGTTGTGTACAGTGGAAAAGAATTAAAGCACCCATTTGGGATTTCCCATTACCGGACACAAGTCTTCTGGACCGATTACATGAACGGCTCCATTTTCCGGCTGGATCTTTCATCGGGGAACATCACACTCCTGAGGAGTGAGAGGCCCCCCCTGTTCGCACTCCGGGTTTACGACGCTCAGAGTCAGCAAGGTGAATGGCCGCCGTGTGCTGCGCAAATCTGACTTTTGACCGCAGGAACATGGGCGGGGCCTGGCCGTTACCTTCCTGTTTAGCTTTTCTCTTTCAATCCAAATGCTAACCGGTATCTGAGTTATGAAAGAGCCGCATGTGCTGGTAACCGCTGCTTTGAACTTTAATTAGCACTTCTTACAGGTCCACAGTGTGTTTCCCACAACCGAGGTGCCAAATGCAAATTTTAACCTTATCCGTTCAGACTGTGAGCAGATTATTTCACTTGACATCTGTCAGTGTAAAACCCAAGGAGATGTAAAGCTTTGAAATGATGCACATTTCCAGGAGAAAATAAACACTAGGAAAAAATGTTATGTCTAGGAATGTCTTGAATTTAAAAGGAAAATGCTTATACATAACAATTCCTCATATTTAAACCTTATCTTTTATTATGAATAAGTCAATGAATCAACAGGGAATTTTATTGTAAATTAATTCATTTAAACATGTAATTACACTCCATGCACAAGGCCAGGGGTTGATGGGCAGGCATAGTTTGTTGGGCATCTGCATTAGAAGTATATTTATTAAATGAAATCTGAGCCATCACACTTAATTATCAGTGCTTTTGAATAAATTTGAAAACCTGAATTACTCCAGTAATCCCAGCACAGAGTGATTTCCACTCAGGGATAATTAAAGGGCTTTGTTGATTTATAAATAGTCAAAAATATGAGATGGTGATCACAATCACTGATATTAAAAAGCTTTAAACGTGCCATGCTCTTAATGGGTGACACACATTTATATGAACATGCAAGATGATCTCACATGTAGAATGTGGCCCGTGATTAGTATTTTGTGTATATATGTTTAATAATGCAGGGTGGTGTAATTATACTATGTTATAGTGCATTTATCGGCATGATTGATTTATCGTTACGGAGCAATTCCGGAAACATGGAGTCAGGCGCCTGGGGTCGTGACCTTGCAGGTGGGGCAACAGCAGGAAATGAAGGCCGTTGTCTGTAATCTCATAAGCGGCTATGAGGATGTGTTTATCCTTCCTGACTCCCTTGATGTCTAGAGCAAGAATGCGGTGAGGGGAGGGGAGGGGCCGCTGGGGGTGATTACAGTCACTGAGGCGCAAAAGCACCTATCAGAGCCCAGCGGTGGGGCCTCCTCACCCAGCGGGACATGGGGAGCCGCGACGGCGGAGCCGGCGACTTTACGCATCATTAGCCTGCATCCCGCAGCTCCTCTGCGCTGCATGCCTGCAGGAGTCGAAGAAACAGCACTCGCGCATCACTTCTGGTGTTATTTTTGTCCAGCGATGGGCAGCCGCTGATTCCACTTGCAGAAGTTGAACACTGTAGTACAGGGATGATTCTTCCTACTTCTGCATTTCTGTGCCGTCCATGGTCTGCATCAGACTTATACAGAGACAGACACCTCCATCAGTCAGATGATCCGCAGTAAAGGAAATCATGTAAATAAGAAAATATTCTGCTTATGTAAAGGATGAAATTAACATCGGGGAATGTTTTCAAACTATTACTTAAAAGGTAATTGCAGTTTTCAGCAAAATGTGGACATAACATATACACTTGTAGTGTCCCACTTCAGCACATCAGGTTCGAAGTAAATTATGAGCAGAAAAGCCATCTTGGACTTTTACTAAACTCTTGGCTTGTCGTGAAAGTGCAGTTAGCAATAGCCCCAAATTTCATGCCACAAAAGAGATTGATTGCGCCTCTTTGTGTGTATGACACATTGGCTCTTACTAAATCAAGGTCTTTATCTTATTGGTTCAGGCACTGCATACTTACAGAATCTTCAACTACACAATCTTCTCCATACTCAACAACTGGCAGCTGCCCCATGAGGGAAGAAGGAATCACTTTGTCATTGCTGTGTTTGTGTTTAGCTCTGACAGTAAGACAAATTATTAATCCAGGGAGGAAAATGTCAAATCCACCCTCAAAAATATGCCCCATAATTCAAAAGTGAATGCTAGAATCTGTGATACAATTCCTCGCAGTCTTATACAGGACAGGAAATTGGTTTTAGATAAAGATGTCACTTAAATAAATGCTTTTATTCTTGCTTGAAGGCTGAACGTTTGATTGGTTATTCTCACCGCTTGGGGAACCTCCTTCCAGGGCCAGTGAGGCATTCCTGGTCAAGTTGAAAGGTTCGCTTCTTTGCATCCCACAGGGGCCGACAGTGAGTGTCGGATAAACTACGGGGGCTGCAGCACCCTGTGTCTACCTATTCCAGGGGGGCGCGTCTGTGCGTGTGCCGACAACCAGCATCTGACGAAGAACAACTTCACCTGTTCAAGTAAGCCTCTCTCCATGGAGTCATCCATCGTGAAACAGTGTTTCCTTTTACTCCCGGGGCATCGTGGGAAACGTGGGGCTCTGCGTTAATGTCCATGGGTGTGGATCTCTCCCAAAGGTGTGACGGGGGAGCCGGAGCGCTGCGGCAGTGGCGAGTTCCAGTGCCGCAACCACCGCTGCATTCAGGCATCATGGAAATGTGACGGGGATGATGACTGCTTGGACGGCAGCGATGAGGACGCCCATGTGTGCTGTGCGTGTCTGCGTAACTCCGCTAAACCAGCCACGTAGCTAAATAAAGCAAATCCTTACGTGGTTCATTTGTATTTGTATCCTTAAGCGCAGTTTTGTGTCATGTCCCCGTCTATGTATAGAAAAGCAGCAGCGATCTGTAAGTACTAGAGGTGTAGCAGTTTTCCCACAGTTCGGTATATGTCATGGTTTTTGGACCCCGGTAACGGTAAAGTTTCATTATCTTTATCTTAAAAGAAGAAAACAAAAACACATGAAACTTTAATTAAACAATTAATTTTTATTTCTCCATATAACAACTCTCCATTCAGCAAAATGGTAGCAGGACTAACTTGGCCAAATTTATGTCTCTACTGTCTGAAATCAAGGAGAGAACAATATTTAAATTGAAGTGTTCCTTAACTTTGATAATCTGTAGGTGCTTTGTCTATTATATTAGACAAATTGTCTATTAAATAGTATATGCAGTGCTTATACAGGCAATATTAAATAAAAAATGATAGTGTAACATAAGGTAAGCTACCTGCCTAAGCATTCTGTGTTAGCATTCTCTAAGCTTTGACAAGTTACATAAACAGGGTACATACTTGTATAGACAATATTAAATGTAAAAATAACTGCAAAGTGCAAAAACAAGTTGGTACCCTAATGAGATACTTATTTCTTTATGGTGAGATTCTTTGTAAGAAGATAAGCATGTGAACACTCTCTGAAGCAAGGCGACTGCTACTGAATGTCATCTTTATAAAGAAAAATAATTTTAATTGACAAAAACATAACCAAAGTTATGGATATCACTGTTAAAAAGTAACCACAGGCCATCGGAGCACATTAAGTGTAGGTAGATAATCAACGTTACAAACTCCACAACCCAAGAGAGTGCAGAATGTTTCTGATGCAGCAGACCCACATAAAGGGGGCAAAAAACCCATTGTGGCGAGTGATCAAGTCATTTTCATAAAGGTCCAAAGAGTTCAAATCCAGACCAACCAAGCAGTTGAGTACTCTGACTGTGACTCTTAACTGGTTGGTTGAAACAAAATCATGGTCTGGACTTTTATTCTCTGGAGCGGAACTTCCCACCTCTGGTAGCACACAGAAAAGGAGGCCATCATTTTACATAGCACTTCTTTTTTTTAGATGCTTTATTGATCCCCGCAGGGAAATTCTCTTTTATCCCTCCTCCAACTCGCTCTCTGTAAGTTGGAGCAAGCTGGCCGCGAAGGGCAGCCACCCATAGCCATGCCCATGGAGCTGGGGGTTAAGGGCCTCGCTCAAGCAGCCACAGATGTGCTGAGTCTGGGCTCAAAGGGGTGACATCCTGGTTACAGCCACACTAAGCCACACACAGTCCCCACACTAATGAAACACACGGCAAACATTACACAGTAACAACATTTACAATTAACATAAATACACAACTACACATTCATTTACACCATTTAAAGATAAGTGCGATGCGATATAAAGCATGCTGGCTGCTGACCAACCACACGGCCTCACATTATGTCAGCCAATTGTCGACAGTGGGTAGGATTATGTCAGCCAAATGTAAACCAATTGTCGACAGTCTGCGGGATCACTGCTTATATGATGTTGCATTGTTGAAACAATGTCTATTATGTTTGTAGTATGCGGCTACTTTTAGCCAGGAGGCGGATAATTAATGCCATCTGTTGTTGTATAATAACATTTAAATTCTATTCCTTAAAAATAAGATGACCCCAGGTTTTGTTTTTTTTTGGGAAAAACACCGTCTTATATTCACGCCAGTACATTTACGAAAATGCCAGACACATCGTAATACCGTGGTTCAGTGCGTATTGGAGTAGGAGTCGTATTGAATGGTTCGATAATATGCGGTGCACTGTTACACCCCTAGTAAGTATAGGGTCAAGTAAGTTTTGTGTTGTGTCTCTGTATATGTATAGAAAAGCAATGACAACACTGTGCCTCTCGCCCCATGCAGATAACCGCAGTTGCCCCCCTGACCAGTTTAGATGCTTGAACAACCGCTGCATCCCCAAGAGGTGGCTGTGCGATGGGACCAACGACTGCGGGGGTGGAGAGGACGAGTCCAACTCCACGTGTGCCGGTAAATGTCCGTCAGTAGCACCAATCAAGTGAAAGCTGATACAGAGTGCCCTCTGCTTTGACTCTCCTACAGAGTCACAGTGAAATAGAGCTCACAGGTTAGCCGGAAGCACACTGTACATGGTGATAATCCATCCATCCTCTAATCGCTTATCCTGATCAGGCTCACAGGAGCCTCTCTCAGCATCTGCAGACAGTCGTACTCAATGGGCAATTCAGAAACACCCAGCTCTGCAGATTAGGATACTCTGTGTCTATCATTGGAAGGTCACTGGTTCAAATCCTAGGTTTGGCAGACTGATTTTACGTTCCAGGGACTGACTGACTTTGCTTTCTCAAATATGTACGTTGCTTTGGCTAAAATCTTATGTGAAATAAATAAATGTAATCTAACTGCATGTGAGGGACTGCAGGAGGACACCAGTGTGACATGTGAAAAGCATACAAAAACCAGACACACACGCACGTTTGTATTCACATCATTGTGGGGACCATCCATTTATTTCTATGGGCAAAACCCTAATCCCACCTATGATGACCTTAACCCCTGCCCCTAACCTTTTTTAGTTTTTTGATTATAGTCTCAGATTTTTAGAAAATTGAGTTTCCCCGAAAAAATGGTTTTTGGTCCTCATGATATATATATATATTCCAAACACAGATGGGATTCGAACCCTTGAGCTGGAGGTGTTAGACCAGAGTTCTGAGCCACTGTGCCACACACACTGTAATAATGTGTTTTATAAAATATACACTCACACACACACACATACAAGGCAGGACAGTGTGGATGTTTTGTGTCTTCTGATGAGTTATGACTTAAATAACTTTAAAAGTCTTGGTGTTTGATCACAGCTGTTTTCCCTCAGCTGAGCTGAAATACTTCACGGCCTGCTTCAGAAAGTGATAATACATGGAAAGTCTTAGGCAGTCTGGCTGGCCCTCCTCCTGCTAGGTGCTGCTTGCTCTGATTTATTGCTTGTGTCTGAGAGAGTCGTACGGCGTTTGTCACAGCTTGCTGGTGTGTTTTACATCTCGTGAGGTGTAAAAAAAAAGAAATTGCCAGGACCATGCTTCAAGAATGGATATGAATCCAAATATGTACTTTGTGCATTTCCCTGATTATTCTAAATGTTAGGCTTTCGAGACATTCATTCTGATATATGGGTATCATAACCCCAGTGCTGTCTCCATCCCAAGACACATATGCTCTATTTGTTTTGTAGAAGATATTACACAACTCTTGTGGGCGTGTGTGTGCTCTGTGTTGGACTAGCATCCCACGCTAATTGTGGAATTGGTGGATACTGTAGGTTCTAGACCCATCATAATCCCATATTAGTCATGTTTGAAAGGGATGTGTGTATGATTCTACAGTACCAGAAAGGAAAGTTTGTCTAGTTAGTTAGAAACTATATTCCAGATTCTTCCCAGGAGAATTCCAACTCTTTATATAGCCAGACAGATTTTGGTCCAGTTGTAATTACCATTGCAATTATTTTTCGTTGTGATTGCTCACAGAAAATAAGTGATTATAGGAATTACCCCCCAGGATACTGAGAAAATTAACATTAGGAATATAATTTTGTTTTTAGTTTTGTTTTGATGTTTTTCAGTCTAGGCAAGTTGGAGACAGTACTTTACAGTTTATTCAGCTGTGTAATTTAACGCCGATTTTACTATACGCTTTGAAATGCAGAGCCGGAACTTGAAAGACGGATTAAAATCATGTTTCGGTCACATCACTTCACCACAGATGCACCTGTTACTGAGACACAGACGGAGGTTGTTGGGATTATGAGTCGGCCTGCCGTTAACTGGTGCCACCTGAGAATATGGCCCTCGTACCACCGTCCCGTGTCGCTCCTATGTAGAATATGGCCCTCGTACCACCGTCCCATGTCGCTCCTATGTAAAATATGGCCCTCGTACCACCGTCCCGTGTCGCTCCTATGTAGAATATGGCCCTCGTACCACCGTCCCGTGTCTCTCCTATGTAGAATATGGCCCTCGTACCACAGTCCCGTGTCTCTCCTATGTAGAATATGGCCCTCGTACCACCGTCCCGTGTCGCTCCTATGTAGAATATGGCCCTCGTACCACCGTCCCGTGTCGCTCCTATGTAGAATATGGCCCTCGTACCACAGTTCCGTGTCGCTCCTATGTAGAATATGGCCCTCGTACTGTACCACCGTCCCGTGTCGCTCCTATGTAGACACCGGCCTCCATTCTCTCATTATATATCGGTGTCTTTGTTAAACATGTCTTGATTTATCTGCTTGTCATACACTGACAGAAAACCTAAGTTCCTCCCGCGTCCAGAAAGAAATCGACAGGGACATCAAAACATCCGCGGGTCTACGGCAGCTTCCTGCGGCGCCAAGCCGAAGATGAAACGGCCGGGTCACCGGAGATAGAGTTCATACTTCCTGAGTTCCGCTGAAATCCCATCCAGATGGGCCCGTCGCGTAGCCGATTCACAATAGGGCCGTGTTGCATCGCCGCATTTTCTGTTTCATCACCCCTGTCGTGGTCCTCGTAAGCCCGCCATTAGTGGCATGACTACATACAGCAGTCACTTGTGGTTTGTCCCCAAAACCTCGTTTGAGGCATAACCACATTCACTAATGTGCTACTAGGAGTATCTATATTTTCTATTTATATTTTGAAAGCTCTCTCTTATGCTTAATCCCAGAAATAAAGCTCGTATAAACGCTCATACGCACCTACTGTAGACAAACATTAACATACTGCTGAGGCTGTAATACCCCTGGTCTATTTTGTCCTTCTGTTGCTGGAAAAGCACATTAGCTAAGTGAGTGTATTAAAACTTTAAGATGTTAGACACTTTCAAAAACCCACAGACCATTAAAAGGCCAACCAGCCTCCAAAAACAGACTCAACGGGTGCCCTAATCCCGTGACAATGAAATCACTCGAATAAACCTTTTCTTCTTCCGTTTTTAGCTCAGACATGCCAAGCGGATCAGTTCTCCTGTCACAATGGCCGCTGTATCCCGGAGTCCTGGCGCTGCGATCGGGATGACGATTGCGGGGACCGCTCCGACGAGACGTCCTCATGCAGTGAGTGCTGACAGCAGCCACCTGTTTGCAGCCCTGGAGCACCAGGGCGGAGGGGGCACGGGGGCGTGCGATTAAAATGCTGTAATCCCACATTTACATGTGCAGGAATATGCAATGCAGAGAAAGTTCAGGGGGGGGGTAAAACTACAGGCTTGTTCTCAGTCTAACAGCACAATCCTCTCCTCCAGGCATGATAGGCCAGTAGGCAATAAAAAAAAATAAAAGTTCGCTTCTGGCTGGGAAAAAAAATGTCTGGAAAGTGACCACATCCCGCTGACTTCACCCTTTAGAGGAACCCGGTAAAATGGTTGCAGGTGGTGTTTGGAAGGTGATGTTTACGAGGATGTCTGGGTCCACAGCGGTGATGGCTGCTTTGACCAGACCTCAAAAGCGTCGTGCATTTTCATGTCCGTCTAGCGGAACCAGCAGTGTCCACAGCCAAGTGGCGTTTTTAAAAGCACTTTCCAGCTGTACTTTTTCTTCCTTTGAAATGCAAGCAGTCGGTCCAGGAAAAAAAAAAGGTGTTGCATGGAAGCTCTTATTTTTCACTGGGATAAGTGTTCGTCTTCTGCTTCTCGGGGATGGCGGTGGGGAGGAGGTCAAGGAAAACAGTGGAAGGCGTCGCCTGTCTCGAGAGCTGCCGAACAGACTACAATGAGTAATTTGCGGCAGGTTTTACTTACTGGATTGGAAGAAACTCTGTGTTGAGGCAATACTTTCAAAGCCCGGTTGCACCAAGATAAATATATTTCTTTCTTTAAATGTTGCTTTCTGGATATAAAGGGTGTACCAGGCCCCTTTTGCTCCATTTGAGCAAATAAAACATTTTTAGTTTGTTGGAAAGATATCCTCATATGCCCCACTGGTCTTATGAGTAAGGATTCCTATGCTCTGCTCATTATAAGCCAAGGCCAGACCTGGTGTGTAGCACGTGTGGCCCTTTGGTCTTCTCAAAGCCTGTGTTTTTATGCCACAAGAGGCTAACGCTGAAGGACAAACAGCCAGACCGGCTGCTGCAAACCAACGTTTGCTCACCCCCCTCACGCTCCGCTGCCCGCCTCCCGAGGGCGCCTCCGAGCGCAGCGAAGCATAACTTGACCGACGTCGCGGTTTGCCAGAGACACCCGGGCAGACCCAGGGGCCTGGGGGACAGACACGAACTCCACCTATACATTCCTGATTGCATCAGCTGAACTGTCTCTCATATGACACATGGACGTTATATATTATACGTACACAAAACAGGATAAGCAGTTGGGGGCACTGGGGGACACTGGCTGTGATCGGAAGGTCGCTGGTTCAAATCCCTGAGTCAGCAGAATGATTTCATCATTGGGTCCTTTGGCAAGGCCCCTAACTCCCAGTTGGTCCTGGAACTGTATACCGTCTAGGATAAAAGTAACTGCTAAATAAATTAAATTGATGGACAGGGGCCTTCATATTTGCACTTAGTGGGAATAAAGCTTTTGTCTTGACCCATCTCACTAACAGAGACAGGGATTTTTCTTCCCCAAATACAACGTGACCTGTATTGTAACTTCAGAGAAAGATTCCTCATGACCTAATTATTCACTCTGTAATTTCTTTAGACGAAGGGAGGGGTTACTGGGTATGGCTCCTGCTGTCCTGGAGCTGACATACTGGTATTAAAAAGGCTTAATTTGCGCATTTGGTGGACTTTTCCTTGCCTTCTACAGCGGTCCGGCCTGCCGGATCCTTAAGGCGCTGCAGAGCACTGCGGCTTCATTCCATAGCTTTACAGCTTCCTTCGTTTTGGCCTTTAAGCCATTGGCAGGCCTCCCCCCATGTCTCTAGGATGCTGTGGTATAGTCGCCTGAGACACACTCGTTTCTGTTGCCTTTTGGCAGCCTACATCCCGGCTGTGTAAGCATCCCCTGTTCCGCATTTCCCGTAAGCTTAGTCATGGCCCAGCCAAATATTTTTCCTGGCACATCTTGGCTGAACGTTCATTGGCCTTAGTGGCTAATTTGCCTGTCTTTTATTTGGCTTTACTACCCCTATTTCAGATTCAGATGCGTGTTTTCATGGTCGTATTTTATGCAGAGTGCACTTTGTATACTTCAAGAAAGAGGCAGAGGGGCAGCTGCAACGGCGTGAATTACACCACGCTCCATTGTAAGAGAGCCCTGGTGCATTACAAAGAAAAGTATATACGAGTGAATAAATAAGATAAATAGCGGCAGGGGAGGAGCAGTGAATAGCTCCGTGCCGGTCCGGTGATGGCGTCCAAGCGTCTCGGTTACGGCCGGTGTGCATCGCAGATCGCTCCGGTACAGACACAAACAACTACTGTATAATTAAACTTTACGCTCCGATTCTCTAAATAATATTCAACTACGAGAAACCTGACCAGCTTTGGTCAGGTGGCTGGCGTGAGTTTGCATACGCATTTACATGTATGCACCACTTATATTACTTTGTACATAATCTGTAGGGTTTGCAAACTACCCAAGGTCTAGTTAATTTTAAATCTATAACGGAATAAAATTGATTTGCCGGAAGATTTCTTGCGTGTCACGCCAAATGCATGGGAGTTAGCAACCCTGACATGTTCTTCTCCCTCTTTTTTGTTTTATTTTCCCCCTTTTCCCCGTCACATCAGCCTCTCGCGCGTGGCGCGCGGTGGGCGCCGCCTCGAGCCCGGAGCCGGATTCCAGCAGAAGCGCGTCGGCTTCCGCTCACCTCCGATGACCGCGGGGCGCTATGCTTCCCGTACCCGCGTTTGTATTTTTAACACTCTTCCAGAAGGACGACAGGGATGCTGCCTCTGGAAGGCGTGCGAAGTGTGCCAGCCCAAAGCTGGGATATAAATGTACTCATATCCCATGGCTTTTTACGGGTTCGTTCCCGGGTGACACCGGTAAGCAGGCGCGCGGTATGTGAAGTTAATGGGCTCGCGTGCACTGTACTCCAAAGTCACTCCGTGTTTTTGCTTAACTGCCACATGAATTATGAGGCCACTTCCCGGCTGAAAAATGCGGCGAGCGCACGGTTAGCTTTTATGGATAGGTTAATTTGCGTGTTTTATGGAGGCGGGTTCAGATTTCCGGAGTCAGGCTTGTTAAAACGGTAACCTCCACCGTATAAAGTGGGGCGCAAATTAATGGTCTCAGAAAGTGACAGCAAAGAATGGATATAATTATTAGAGGGACAAACGGACTAGATGCGTATGTGTAAACGTGTTCCTCTGGTAAGCTGTACTCACTGAGACGGGCCTTTGCTCTGTGTCCAGTCCTCCCACCTTGCAAGAAGAATTATCTGACAGATGCCGCTTAATTAGGGTACCCATTCATTTTTCGTCTTGTTCACTTGTCAGCATCAATGACATCCTTAATCCCGTGGATGGAAGAGAGGGGGTGTCCGCTGCGAGGCGGTCCTGTGGCTGTAGCGGTCCGGAGAAAGGCTGAAGAGCCGGAAAGCCCTACATGTGAAAGCGTGCCACCGCAACTCCGCTGTGATTAAGTTTCACCTGAAGTTATTTGCCTGGGCTTTAATTAGATTCACAGTGGTCTAGCAATGAATTCCAATAAATAAATATAATTCCGTGACTTGCAGGAGTGTTCATTAACCCAGGGTCTTGGATCGTTTATCATTTTTTTTTTTCTTGTAGGGCTGTATAATTTACCAAAACTAAAGCAACTTCCGTGCGATGCTGGATAACCTTGTATTTATACTTTTTCGTTGATGTGTGTTTCTGTGCCTTTTAGATGAAGGGGAGAGCAGATGTACTCATCCCAATACTGAAAATAATAAAGATTTCACCTTCTGGTTTTTGACCATTTGTGATATATTGAGTCCCTGCACTTTGAAACGACCTTGTTTTAACCAATAAAAAAGGTTTGCTATTGTAGCCTCACTTGGAAATTGAAATGTTTATATGTCATATGTAAGAGTGTTGAATCCAGGATTGTTGAAGTAAATACAAAACACATTTCAGTCTCTTAGTTTGATGAAATCCTCTGGTGGGCTTATTCATTGCTTTCCATGAAACTGGTCTGTTTTTGTTTGTTTGTTTAAAACAATTAAAGAGACGTGATTTTTAAAAGCATTTGAATGTCTTTACAAATAAATTGTAAAACGTGATTTTGTTTCTGGAACTTTCCATTAGCCTTCCCCACCTGCGAGCCCCTCGTCCAGTTTGCCTGCGCCAATGGGAGGTGTGTCAGTGCCAAGTGGCATTGTGATTCGGGTGAGTTTCCGCGCTCTGTTCATTTGCAGATGCTGATTATATATCTCGCCGAGCACATGCACCACTGCATTTATCGCATTCAGATGTTTAAATGGAGAGATATAGCATCGGCGGCCTTCCTCGCTGCTTCTGTTCTGTCGGGTGGGGAGGGGGGGAGGGGTCCACAAACACTACATCATTTAGTGTGTGTATGAAGCCAAGAATGTGGCTGCAATACATGTGTGATTGATGTAGGGATGGCCCGAGTCCTAGGCCAGCAATCCTCTTATTGTGCGAATGCAAACAAGCTGGGCCTCGATTCACCCATATTCAAACCGCGGTACAGCGAGATCCCAGTAATTTTCGGTGTGTTAATCAGTGGTGTGCATCTGGACGGCCTTTTGGTGATAGGCGTGCCAGGAATACATAGCGTATCGGCTTGGCAGGCGAAAAAAAACAAAACATTGACATATGGTTTTTAAGACTGTGACGTATGCTGAGAAGACATCAAATACGTACGCTAGGCTGGGGATCCCTGTGAGGGTCAGGAACATCTTGCATCAATAAAAAAATGGTGAGAAAGGAGCTGAATGGTTGGACGCCTTTGCCAGGCTTGTTGTGCGCATGCTGATTATTATGCTGTGTAATGACTGTGGAGCATCCAGGCAGCTCCAGGAGGGTGTTGTGGTCTGCCCAGCCTTCCCTCACTGCGTCGCTTCACAGTGCAGGGTGACAGCACAAGGGAGCCTCCCCTGAGTGGCTGATTCTCAGAGTAAAAGCTTCTAGCCGCTCCGTAATGGGCTGGGGCACATTCTGCCACCATGACCTGGCACCACTCAGCTGTACTAGAAGGCAGACGTAATGAAATGTGATATGCTGCTCTCCCAGGGGACCGTCTGCTTGCCATAATGCAGCTTTTCTTCCCCGCTGGGAGGTTGTGTTCCTGGCCAATGATACAGTCTTCAACAGGCAGCGCGAGGAGCATTATTTGTTGTCCATGGAGCCAGCCGGTTACCAGAGCATCGGGCGATCATTTGAGGAGCACCATCAGGGGCGGCTGTGGCTAGAGAAACGTTGCAAATTCAAGAAGTCCCTTGTAGGACACTAGCGCCACATGCAGCCTTAGTCAATATATCCGCAACCATTTGGACATAGGTGGCTGTCTTGGCTGTCATCTCCTGCAGAGGTGCTGACTTAGCCGGGCAGGGGGGCTCACAGAGTGGGGCTCCCCCCAACCCTCTGCACACAGAGTGGGGTTCCCCCCCAACCCTCTGCACACAGAGCGGGGTTCCCCCCCAACCCTCTGCACACAGAGCGGGGTTCCCCCCTAACCTTCTGCACACAGAGCGGGGTTCCCCCCTAACCTTCTGCACACAGAGCGGGGTTCCCCCCTAACCTTCTGCACACAGAGCGGGGTTCCCCCCTAACCTTCTGCACACAGAGCGGGGTTCCCCCCTAACCTTCTGCACACAGACGGGGTTCCCCCCAACCCTCTGCACACAGACCGGGGTTCCCCCCTAACCCTCTGCACACAGACCGGGGTTCCCCCCTAACCCTCTGCACACAGAGTGGGGTTCCCCCTGTCTCTCTGCACACAGAGCAGGCTTCTCCCCTAACCCTCTGCAGGGAGAGCAAGGTTGTTCCCTAACCTTCTGCACACAGAGCGGCATTCCCCACTGTCTCTCTGCACACAGAGTGGGGTTCTCCCCTAACCCTCTGCACACAGAGTGGGGTTCCCCCCTTACCCCTGTAGGCAGTGTGGAGTTCCCCCTGATCCTAGCCTTCCTCTTTGCATCCAGATAATGACTGCGGTGATGGCAGTGACGAGGTGGGCTGCTTGCACTCCTGCTCCAATGCACAGTTCCAGTGCGCCAGTGGACGCTGCATCCCGAACCACTGGGCCTGTGATGGTGATAACGACTGCGGAGACTTCAGCGATGAAAATTCCACCTGTGGGGGTGCTGGTGTGTTGCTTATGTACCATTTGTGAATATTTCCTAACAGTAACAACAAACAGTTTCATTCATATTGTATCAGCTGTGTATTCGGGGGTTCTGCTCTCTGTGTGCATTTTGCATGTCCTCCCTGTGTACTCTGGTTTCTTCCAACACATGCTGCTAATTGATGTCTCTGAATTGCCCATAGAATATGGTGTGTGTATATGTGCTCGGTGATGGATTGGTGTACTGCAGCCTTGTGCCCTCTGTTGCCTGGGATAGTGCCCCCCAGCCTACAACAGCCTGGACTAGTATAAGCAGTTGTAAAATATATGGGCAAGAATATGCTGGTATTGCTTTTTAGGGACCTTAATTAGGTTTAGTATGTCCTCACTTCATGTCGAATTAATCTGCTCTATCTGTTTTTAGTAAAGCATCCTCTGGATTTGGATTCTTTAATCTGCTATAATTATCCAGCGGGGCAGATATGGGCGCTCAGAATGCTTACAGCCCAGTAGCTTGTCAGGAAAATGAGGAAGCTATTTATCAAAAGCTTCCTCTCAAACCACTTCCCAGACTTCCGTGGTCTCAAGAGGCCGACCCAGTAGAGGTGCGTTGGCTCAGGCCTGGGAGTCTCTAGAAGGATGTGTGAAGACAAAGCAGGAAATTGAATCATCGTATGTTTTAGATTGTAATGTGTATGTATTCTAGGCAGGTTGGCAGTGTCAGACCGGGGGATATTAAATGAGCCGATCTCTGAGAGCTGGGGATGTATTATGCTAATTTAGAGCCGACGTTAGGTAGCATCCTCTCTCTTTTTGGTTTCAGGGTGAATGTTTTATTCTCAGGCTTGTCAAGCACATAAGGAAATACTGGCCTCGCTTGTATGAAACCTCTCTGTTTGTTGTCACGTGACTAATCAGCCTCCCGGGTGGGAGTGACAGCTTTTAGGTGTCAGCTTAGGCCTTACAGAGAAATGCACTGTGGTTGGCCAGACAGTGATGGGACACGTCACCCCTTTGTCAGTCTCCTTAGCATTAGCGTTATTATCATAGCGATTAAGTGAAACCAGTGCTCACAGGCTGCCCAAGTCCACCCGATTCTTTATTAAGCTTCATTCAGCTTTCCGCTACAGTGAAACAGCAGTGAGTCCACTGGGATTTCATTATTTGGGTTATTATTTTCAGTTTTTGCACATTTTTTGTCCAAAGTTGCATGCATATCTAAGTTTCCCAGTTGCTATTCTGGTTAAGGAGTCTTGGAAAGTGCTGAGTAATTAGCTAGACATCATCACACTTTCTATTGATATTTAACCATTATCTGGCCCATTAGTAAGTTCTGAATAAGTTTTGCAAGCTATTCTGGAGTTTTGTCTGTGTATGGTGACAGTAATATTATTGCAAGGGTAGCTTTACAGGCCTTTCATGGATGCATGACCATTGATGTCCAACCATTAAGATGTGTAGTTTGCATTACCTTATTTAGTAGGGTAGTTAGAACTAAAGCACATGGGCAGCTCTGGATGTGAACCATGTAATAATCAGCTGTTCTAGTCTTTACTTCCCTTACGGAAAATGAAGGTGCATCAATTCAGCGATCGTTAACTGAAGATGAAGAGCAGCACTGTCAGTAACCAACCCAAAAAGAAATAACAGTTTGCTGATACTGGAGGTTGCCATGTTACCAGCATTGGGGGGGGGGGGGGTTTGTGCTGATGATGGAGGTCTGCATATGACCGGTCTTGAGGGGGGTCTCTCTTTCTCCCTAAGCCCCACCTCCTCGCAGCGACTGTGGTGTAGAGGAGTTCCAGTGCGGTAGCGACTACACCTGCATCCCCGAACGTTGGCGTTGCGACGGCGACAAGGACTGCGAGGACGGAAGCGACGAGTTTGCCTGTGAGGACATCAAGAAGGTTTGCGACCCCAAGGCCAAGTTCACCTGCCAAGCGTCAGGTGTGTAGCCGCAGTTTGCAGTGCCAGCGTGCTTCTGACAGCTCATCCTTCCTGCTGGGGACTGTGCAGCCTCTGTGCTCTTCTGTGCAATTTTGCTCTAATGGAATTGTGGTGCTTATCACTGGCCATGCTGTGTGAGGGTTTGCGTGCCTGTGTGTGCCCCACACCGGACTGCCATCCTCTGCATGGTGTTCCCCTGTGCTGGGGCCATTGTGGACTGCAGCTGGCGTCACTGTGACCGTATACTCAGTATGCAGTTGGAAGGTGAATGGATTTTACAATAATTTAGTCCTTAACCAAACCAAATGTTTAACTTCACAGAGGAAACGCATAATACTTGTGGATTTAAATATAGTCCGATGAGCCAAAACATTATGATCACCCCCATGTAAAATGAATAATTTTAATTATCTCATAAAAATGGTGCATGCCAAGGTCTGGAATGTATTCGATGGTAAGCTAACATTCGGTACTTGTAGTTGACATGTTGAGTATAGAAGAAATGGGTAGGAGTAAAGATCTGAGTAACTTTAACAAAGGCCGAATGATTATGGCCAGACAGAGCATCTCTGAATCTGCATGGCCTTTGGGGTCAGCCTTGGTGAGCACCTACTGAGAGCGGTCTGAGGAGGGAAAAACTATGAACTGCCGACTGAGCAACCAAGACATGAGATGTGAACGAGGTACATGTGGTTTGTCCCATGTGGTACAAACCAACAGAAGGGCTACTCTGGCACAAATAGCAGATACATTTGATGATAAGTATGGGAGTAATGTGTCATGACACACAGTACACCGAGTCCTGCTGCGTATGAATAGCCATGGATTGGTTTTGTTGGTCAAGCACATCCCACAGATGCTTGACATTCAACATTATTTGCTTCACATGGGGGGTGGTCATAATGTTTTGGCTCATCAGTGTGTATATACACTCACTGGTGACATCGTGAGGTACACCTGTTCAAGTGCTTGTTGAAGCAAATATCTAATCAGCTAGTCATATGTCAGCAGCACAATGTATAAAATCATGCAGGTACAGGTCATGAGCTTTAGTTAATGTTCACATCAAACACCAGAATGGGGAAGAAAGGTGAATATAAGTGACTTTGAACGTGGCATGATTGTTGCTGCCAGATGGACTGGTATGAGTATTTCAGAAACTGCTGATTTACTGGGATTCTCACACACAACCATCTCTAGAGTTTACAGAGAATGGCCTGAAAAAGCAGAAACATCCACTTGGCGGTTCACTGAAAATGCCTTGTTGATGGCAGAGGTCAGATAATGGCCAGGAGTGATTTTCCCAAAGCTTCCTTATCGCTACGTCATATGTAAGTTCTATGTAAGAAGATAGAACTTCCGAATGACGTACCGTTAAGAAGGCTTCGGGAAACTCACCTTAGACTGGTTCAAGCTGATAGAAAGGCAACAGTATTTAAAATATGCACTCGATACAACCAAGATAATGCAGAAGTTTATGCAGATTTATTGTCATACACTGGTAACAATGCAGTATCATTATCAGTAATGAAATTCTTAGGTTCAGAGACACCTCAACTTTTGCACAGTAACGAAAACAGGATGACGTGAAAAATTTTAAATTATATGTACATATGTACGTGTGTATGTATGTATGTGTGTATATATATATATATATATAAATGCATGTATGAATGGAAGATATGATTCAAAAAGTGATTAGTGCTGTATTGCTGTGCTGTGCAATGTAAAAGTATGTGTGAGCAGCACCAGGGGTATGGGGTAACCGCTGTGTGTAAAGGTGATGAGTGGAGAGGAGATAAAAACCGTCCCTGAGGCTGCTGGTTTGGGTCTTGATGCTCCTGTACCGACTGAAAAGGCTGTGACTGGGCTGGCAATGGTTGGAGAGGATCTTCTGCCTTCCTCAATGGTTGGCAGCCTAGTCTTGGTGATGCGCTGCGCTGACCTGCCCACCTTCTGCAAAGCTTTGTGGTAATGGGTAATACAGAACAACATGTGAATGCACAACATGTCGAACCTCGGAGCAGGTGGGCTTCGGCAGCAGAACATTGGGTGTTACTCCTGTCAGCTAAGAGGAGGATGCCGAGGCTACAGTGGGCACAGGCTCACCAAAATTGGACGATGGAACATTGGAAAAATGTTTCCTGGTCAGATGAGTCTCAGGTTCTACTGTGAAATTCAGATGGATGGGTCAGAATTTACAACATGAACGCATGGGGCTATCCTGACTCAACAATTCAGGCTGCTGCTGGTGGGGTAATGGTGTGGGGGATATTTTCTTGGCACATTTGGGGCCCCTTAGTAGCAATTGAGCATCGTTTAAATGCTACAGCCTACCTGAGAATTGTCACTGACCATGTCAATCCTTTTATGACCACAGTGTACCCAACTTCTAATGGCTACTAAATGTGCCATGTCACAAAGCTCATATAATCTCAGACTGGTTTCTGGATCTTGACAGTGGGTTCACTGGCCTTCACAGTCACCAGATCTCAATCCACCTATGGGATGTGGTGGAACGGGAGATTCGCATCATGAAGGTGCGGCTGACAAACATGGACCAAAAAGGCATCTTGTTGAATCTATGCCACAAAGGATTAGGGAGGTTCTGTAGGAAAAAGGGAGTCCAGTCCAGCACTAGCCAGGTCTGCCTAATAAAGTGACCAGTGAGTGAATTTCAAAAGAAATGTATTTGTGGGCTGAGTTAATCTGTTTGCATCATCGGGGTCTGGAATGCACCATGTTTGCCCTACATTTGGCTCCCCTTCCATAACATGTTCACACAGGCTACTCCAAACTCCCAGCTCCGGTGCCTTCCAGCGGCAACGTGGAGCGAGCCCACCGCTGCCTCCCGGCAAACTGTATTTATTATATCAAATTGGATCAATTTACGCCGCTTCACACACCTCCCGAAATAGCACCGAGTGTGTTTGGCTCACGCTGTAATTGAAACCAGGGGGCGGGGGGGTGGGGGGGGGGCGGCGATTTTCTGATTACCCACGTGAGTTCAGGATCAGGTGTGCCGCAGGAGGTGTCCCGCTGGAGCCCGTATTGATCTGCGCCACCGAACGCGTCTCATAAAAATGGAGCATTTACCATAAAATAAGCCGAGGGACGCGCCAGCACGCTCCAGCCGCATCGACGCCTCCCCGGAGCAGACGCACACGTCCCCTGGCTGCATCCATATCTGAACGGCAGCATTGCTGAAGGCTGTTGGGCTCTGATTTGGTGTTTATTGTTCTTCATAATGCATTTTTTTTGTTGCTGATATTGTGAGACAGTTGTGTTTTGTTTGGTTGTATATGCGTGGATTTGTTATGCTCTAATGACGCTAAAATGATATTTCTCATTCTTCGTAATATATTATTATATAGTAATATAGTATTATATAGTAATATAGTATTATACAGTAGGTGCTACATATTGATATACTGAAATGTACCTACAGCTGTAGGCTTGCGTAAAACCAAATTAAGTAAATCTGAACTTAAGCAAAAAATATCCACCTATAAGTTTGTTTGTACTTTTCATTTGTTTAATGTATGTTCTTCATGTATTACTAGTATTCTTTTACTGTTTTTCCTTTAAGGTAACAATGGTACGTGAAGATGAATCCAACTTCCGTAAAATTTGACTTAGACAATAGGTTTGTGGAATGGATTATTTACGTTAGTCAGGTACTGCTTTTACTGAGAGAGACATTGGTAAGAAAGAGGCTTTTTCATGGACACGGTCTGGAAGGTGGCCCCAGCCAGCTGGACGTGTAGCAGCTAACGATACGGGCTCACGGTCATAACACGGCTGGCGCCAGTCCCGGACGGAGCCCTGCCATTGTAACCGGAATCACTTCCGTTAAAACGTCCAGCAGGTTAGGGGACCTGTGGTGCTTTGCCAATAGCAATCATCATCATCATTGCTGGGAAGATAAATCATGCAGCAATTCTGGTGCCGAATAAAAACAAATAAACAACAAACAAACACATGGCTATAAATGGTTTATATATGACAGGCATCTAGGCAGTGAGTTTTAAAAGTATTTCTTCACAAATGTATTTGTTTGTGCATGCTTATCATACTGATCACAGGCAATAATGATCAGTGTGATTGGGGGGGGGGGGGTAAATGCACACATCTGCAAACATCTGGACACAAGGGGAAATTTCATTCTCCAAACACAGGCAGATATTCGAATCACGGGCCCAGGTTATGAGGCATGAGAGGGAAGATAGATTGTACTTGTGAGTCATCAGGACTCTTTCAAGAATAACCCAGAATCTTTACAGCGATTTATGATCTTTTGAGGGCATTGGAGCAAAGGGTGTTGACTGGTTAGTTTATCATGTGTCACACAAAAATTACACCCCTCCCCCTCAATACTTAAGAAGAAACTGAGATAAGTGAGCGGAAATAATTGGACAGAAGGGCAGAGGACTGAGTATCCATGACCTTATCTCCAGTGATCTTAATGAAAGTCTACTGTACTGATTCCCGGCTGGCATTGAGAAGATGAGAGCTGGAAGGTAATGGGTGTTGACAACATTCGAGCGACTCATAGTCAAGGACCTTCGTTGGCCAGCACTGATGTGGAATGGGAGAGCTTTCATGTTGCTGGGGCCTTTCTCTTTTTACGGTGCCTTTTGTTCCACTTTGGATTGCAATCAATGTTTCCGGGCAAATTGGAAGTCCAGGAGGATTCCCAACTGCAATTTTCATTATATTCCCTTTAAAATAGGGGAAGGAAAAGCAATGGGCAATCTGGGGCTATTTCTGCAAGCGAGGGTGCTTGTTTTGTTTTCTTCCGTTGTACAAGTGCAGGAATCTCTGACAGCTGCCTCTGAGCCCTCGCCAGGTATTCAAGCGGAATGACCCGTTCAGGACTAATGCAGATGCTTTATTGTGGATCTGAAACACAAATGCAGGGAAGGAATTTCAGGCTTGATTGATCTCAAGCCCATCCATCACTTCTGGTCAGACTAGGGGACGGTTCGGCTTCCAGTTGCGCTGATTCACCACCATTATTTTGCTTGTTGCCCTTCACAGAGGAGACCGTTTTTGTTCTGTTACTCTGTTGCACAAAATAATAATCATTATGAAATAGTCAGAAATTGCAAAACCCATTAAAGCTGAATGAAACACATTTGTGTGCGACTCAGAAAAGGTGTAAAGGTGGTTCATTGTTTTTCAAAATTCACAGGTCGGATCGGAATGTAATGCATACGGCATATCATGGCACTATGCGAAACGTATCGCCCGCCTGGCTGTAAGCAAAAGTCGATCATAGGTAATTCTGCATTTATGGCACAAAAAGTCCTGTCATATGTATAACATACTGGAAAATCAGAACACTGTTTCCGGGGCTTATTTGTGATTATTTTCCTGGGTATTGTTCAGTCCATGGCTTTGGCCTGTTTAGTAGTCATGTAAATAAAGCACCTATACGTTAAAGTGCTGTAGACAGTTCTGTACTGTGAATGCACAAAGAAGAATAGATCTAAGAGAGTGACAGCGATCAGCTTAAAGGGGAAGTTTGTTTATATTGTGTGGTTTAGTTATTTTGTGCAATAATTCACCCCTAGTTCTGTCTGGGATTGAATTTATTCCACTCTGCTGAATTTTACCTTGTGAGTCTTACTTAATAAAGCTCTTAGGTACACAGTCTTCTTATTGCTTAAGAGAACACCAACTGCTTATTAGTCTTAATTTGCCATATTACCAAAGATCCACGTGTAACCTTTTCAAACATATTTCCATTAAAGCAGAATAATGTAAATCAGTTTAATAATAACAAGCAAACAAACTCCTGTGAAACATAGTTAAGGATTGATTGCACTGGATTTAGGGTTTAACGTGGACCTCCGGCACTGCTCTGATAGCGTTGATTTAAATGTGCTTGTCCCACATTATGCAGGGCGTTATTGTCCCCTCGGTGGTCGTTCTTATGACTGGCAGACAATGGCAACGTTGCCTGTAGCACATAGGCATACAAAAAACAAACAAAACCCGTTAGACGCAGAGGCTACATTCATGAAAAGATAATCGAGTCACTGCAGGTGTGCTTCCTTTGATGGCGAACATCGGTGTGTCTACTAATTCGGGACGGTACTGTTTACATTCTGGTCTCAGCATGCTTAATTATCCCCTCTATTGTTGTGGGCCGATAACTGCGCTCCTGTAACGGCGCCGTGATTCTCCTGTGTTCTGTAATTATTCTCGTCCTGTGAGAGACGGGACTTCTCATCGTTCTCCAGAAATGCCGGCAATCTGGTTTCTGGCTTGGGCCTGGCCGGGAGATCACCCCCCCCACACCCCTCTTTATTTGTATAAAGACCCCCCCACCATATATTTGCTTGCTAATTACAGGCACTTCATGCTGCACAACACTTTTTCCACTTTTTGGAAATGCCAAACTTACTGCAGAGCCTCAGGTGTGGTAATGTGCAAAATTCCTTCAGCGTGTTCCATTTAAAATGGCCCAAGAGTAGTAGGTGGGTTGTTCTACCTAGATTTTTCTGGAATAGATTTGTATTCACAAAGAGGAAATGACCTATTCGTACTGGAGTGACTTCGAACGGTGAGGTTAAGATGCTCCAGACCCCATGTCTTTGTTTTCTTTGTCCTCAAATAAAGTGAATGTGTTTCCCATGGATGCGGAGGGAGCTCTGGGAATAACTCTCTCCTCTGCATTTTTATGCTCAGATCATTTGCTTCAGATTAAATTCTAATTGAATGAGCCGGTTTCAGAACAATTTGAAGAATTTGTAATCCTGCAGGCCTAGATTTAGAAAAATAAAACTTTTTTTTTTTTTTGTCTGTGACCTTGCAGTTCTGATAACATTGACATTGACTGATCAGTCAAGATCAATTGCTCGATCGATAGATAGATAGTATAATAATATTCATCCATGAAAGCTAAATTAAATGCGGAATGAGATGCTGACTGTAGGTCCGCTACAATCCTACACTGGATCAGCAGGTATGGGAAAGAAATACAGACGCTCCTCTACTTACGAATGAGACACTTTCCGAACGGCCGTTTGTAACTTGAAATGTTCATTATTCAACATCATTTTAAGGGTATATATGCAAATACAAAGAACTAGGATGCTGGGAGTACGCACGCTACGCCACTGTGCGGCCGGAGTCATACTACCTGGAATTGGCACGCAGAAAAAAAAAATTGATGTTGCGCACAGGAAATTGGAGCCCAATGAACACCTCTTTGTTCGTATATCTGAAAGTTCGTAAGTTGAAAGTTCGTAAGTAGAGGAGCGTCTGTATATGGGTTTCTGGAGGGTTGATTTATTAGGGCTCCATAGCACCACTTTTGTTTTTGTTAGGATTTTTGATTGCTTTTTCTCTCTTATTATTATTATTAGTATTAATCCATAAAACAAAATTGGCAGCCTAAACCGTAAGACCTCGTCTACATGTGTTATCTGTGTTTGGCTAGGTAATACGCCCCCTTGCTGTCAGTTCAAAGTCAGTTCAAGATGATTATGCAGATGATTATGTTGAAAGGTCACAAGACTAATTTTATGGCACCTGTATTGCCATATGTAATAAAAGACAGCTTGACCTTCATGATGCATCTGATTCAGCACCTGGCAAAGTGGACGCTACAATTGTCACTATTTCTCCTAAACCCAGTAATATGCCTATATTGACGATACATTTGTACATTGAAGTTGCCTGTATGTTTTGCACGGTGCAGAGTTTGTGGAACGTACGCTGCAAACAGATCCGGATGAGACGAAAATAGGGCCTCAACGCGATTGGTCCGTACGCGGCAGGCAGTGGTGCGACGTGCAGCATCACCCAGGCAACGGCGAATGGCGAGCGTAGCGGTCATGGCATCGCACCACTCTGTGCACGCCGGTCCTCTGCTGCGGCAGCGCGGAAAGCCGGGGCTGTCAGGAAGCGATACGGAGGGCATCTGTACCCACGGAGCATTTTAAAGCCAAATCTTACTGTTGAAACCTGCAGCAGTCAGAGCATTATCTAAAAATAGTTGAACGTTTCCACGATGACTGTTAGTGAAGGTGTTTCAGAAGAGCACTGTAACACACAATGAATGCAGTTAGTACTTTTTGATGTGCGTATGTTCACCACACCCCTTTATCATGAACGTTATAAAACAGAAACCTACCAGTGGCAGTGTTTAATACCACTCAAACCACATATTTGCATGAGGCCCCTTGTTGGCCAGAAAGTTGCATTTTGGGGTCCAACAAACCTGCCCCTGCATATAACATCCAATACTTCCATGTACTGAACCTCCTAAGCTTACTGCCCTTTTTTAAAAACTCATTTTTGGCTTGAATTGTAGGAGAACAATCATATAATGGCTTTATAAACATCACCTGCTCCCTCGCACAGGCAAATGCATCAGTAAGAACTGGGTATGTGATGGCGACCAGGACTGCGAGGATCGATCGGACGAGAAGGATTGTGGGGTGTCCGTCTGCAAGCCCCCCAAGTACCCCTGTGCCAATGACACCTCCGTCTGTCTCCCACCGGAGCGCATCTGCGATGGGAGGAGTGACTGCGCTGACCAATCAGACGAGGGGCCTTCCTGCGGTAAGATACATCATGGGTGGAGCTGGGGCATGGCATGCACGGTATACTGGAGTCTCTGTCCATGGTTTGGTACCAGTCAAACAGATGGGATCTGCAGTGTTGACTAAAAGCACATTCCATTTCCAGACTTTGTTGATTGGCTTGAAGATATTGTGTTAATAAATAAATGATGTTTCATCTGCTTATTTCCTGACCTCTGTTTGTAAACAATGGGCTCTTCCGACTTATCGCCGCTAGCACCCCCAGGCCATTAGCAGGAGTAGCGTTTCCTAGGTAACATGAAACGAGTCAATGTCACGGCTCAGATACCGAGGTATGGCTCTGGTCAGATTTTCTAGGAAAGCAAGCTCTTATCCGAGTGCAGTCTAAAGAACGCTGTACCCATATTGTCTGAATGGTTATGGGTACCCCTTGTTTGGTGACACCAGAGAAGCGGTCTGTGATAGATTGTGTTTCCATTGGCCAGGAGGACAAAAGAGGAATGGCCTGTCTGTGCAAATGAGATGAATGGCAACATTTTAGCGTCAAGTGGGTTTCAGTTTACAGTATATGTCAGTAATGCAGTAAGGACACGATAAATACTTCATTTATTGAGTTTTGCAGGCGGCTGGGTAATTGCTACTGACTTATGCTGTGTAGTCATTTTCATGAACTTGAATTTATTGAACAAGAAGATTAATGCACCCTGCTGATGATATAAAACATTTAGCTTTTTGTAGCAGTTCAGAATGAAATTCACTTGCAGCTAAGTAAAATCTTAAATAAAACAGTTACTAACCATAGTGTGAGCTAATGTTTGTAATACCTTAAAAACTCCTGTAATGATGTAGGCATCATCTTTTTTTTTTTCCCCAGTTATTTTTCTTTGGCACACATTTAAGCGCTCATATCTTGCAGGCTGGGAATAATATCTACGTTTCATCTTGCAAAATTCCCCTTCTGGTTGAACAGGTTTATGTGATGGAACAGCAAGCATCCCAGCCGGACAGGTTTGCGTCCTGTTATGTTTCATGATGTCAAGCCGCTCCGAGCCACCTGGGCATATCCCCGTTCCATGAGACATGTCATTGGTCCCCTGACCATTCAAAACTGGCGATAACACCGGCGAGGAAACATGCCTGGTCAGAAAAATCCTTACTCATGATAAACAAATACAAACTAGGGTCAGGAAGATAATGGTGCACAAATTCAGCCGTTTTCCTTTTTCCTTCAGTCCTTGTTTGAAGGATAATGCCTTGAAAGTAATTATATGCAAATTTGCACATGTAGCAGAAAGAAACTCTCAGCGTGGAACTATTCTGTTTGTGTGATCCCACACGTGACTGAGGAGGAATGTTATACAGTAGATGTGGGGAGTTTAAATCTGGAGATTCCAGACTATTGCATATCCTACACCAGGTTTGCCCCACTAATATCAATATCTCGGGGTTTTTTGTGTTATATTTGTAACCTGGCTGGCTGTTGATTCAGATCTTAGCTAGCTGTCTGCAGAAAATAAGACTTTTCTGTGAGTTTGTAATGATAATGCATGTGCTTCATTACTTTTGAGGCTTGGCTGGCTGTCACACTGCGGTTACGTATGTGTGGGAACCTTTCAGATGAATTCAAATTCCCCTTGCAGGAGAAAGGAAGTACATACCATTCCTGCCTATTACCGGCTAACAGGAGAATCTGCTCCTAATGGTGTCTACAAAGGTCTCTACAAATAAGTTAAAGCCAAAGCTTCAACCCTGAAAAAAGGGAGCACATTAACATGAGCTGGGCTCCGGTTTTGCATGTACGTGCGTTTAAGGATCGGTTGACCCTCCAGTCTAGCCCAGATCTCCTTCTGCCAAACCCCTTCTAATGATCAGAGACACGTCAGTCAGAGTTGCGCAGCTTAGCGGAATCCTCATTCCTCTGCAAAACGTCGTGTCCCCAATCTCGCTGTTACTGCACAGGCTTCTCTTTCAGTCATTGACTTGCAACCAGTTTCATCTCATCGCTAACTTTTTTATTCCCCCATCAGAGACCTCTCTGAATTAAAAGTTGTTTTGTGGAAAGCTGATGCCATTAAACAAAGGTCCACGGCATCTGCTGTACCTACAAGACGTTTGGAATGATTTCACAAAAATGTCAATAACATGTCAAAAGACCAGATCGGGCACATGATTCAAAAAGCAGACATTTTTGATACTTTACAGCTTCTCTATCCTTGATGTATCACTGTTCTGTCATACATTAAAAAATAAAAAGAGAGAAAGCACACAGCAGGGCTGAATCTGCTTGAATACCCCTGATTGTGCCAATTTTTAACTCGATCCGACTGCCTGGCTAATTATGATTGATTAATCTGCACCATGCAGAGAAACAGCAAATTATCAGAAGAGTTTGAAAATAATGAGCATCGCTCACAATGATGTTGAAAATGTTTCTAAAATGTTTTTGCCCCTTTCATTGAGAAGTAGTGTTTATTAGTTGTCAGATTTTGTACATCACGAAGTACAACCATAGTTTATTCTCATTTACATTTTACAAAACAGTACATAACAATTGGGGATAGATTTTCTAAGATATGTGCACATAAAAGGATTTTCTTTTCACCATAATTAGTGGTTTAATGCTTAAAAATTATATTGTATCCTTAAAACAGTTATCATGATTTCTGTTGTGTGATTTCTTCAATAAACATCTCATCTGTAAAATCAGTACCTCCACTGGCAGATCTGTGACTCTGGAATGCTGTGGTGTGACATTGTTAGCGGGGGGGAGTCATGGGGGATTGTGCAGGAAACACAGAAGTTAATCTCAGGCAGCATCAGGGAGCGCAGACCACAACAAGCCGGAGACTGTAAGCAGAATCCTCACCTGAAGCTGCCTTATAGCCAATTGGATCATATCCCTGATGCAGTTAATATTCCTCGATGAACCCTAATCACACATCGCCGGGTAGCAGAGCCAGTCCAGGAGGAAAATTCAATCCTTTCTCTTTACTGCGGCAAGAAATGTCTTAATAATGGGAAACCAAAGGATCTCGGTCCAGTCATTTTAGCCGATTTGCTTTCTCATCTCACAGAGCTCGACTTTAATAAGCACAAGGTGCTATTGAGAGGAGTTTTCTATTAAAGTTAGGGAAGGCAAATGGAGGGGGGCTGAGGGTGGTGGGGGGGGGGTTCTTTTCTAAAACAGTCCTCTCAGGTTTATTAGACTTGCAGATTGTGTTTGGACACCCTGACGATAAAAGTGGTGTCATTGCAGTCAAGGCCTGGATTGTCTTTAAATAAGAGCTGAGCACTCAGGAGCCCTGCTGTTTGCCGCATAATTGGGGCTGACCTAGAATGTTCTTACTGTTTGGGAGTATCTCTCATTATTATTACTTTTTTATTCCGTTTTTCCGTGCGACACGATAAGTTCAGAGATGGTCCTGGGAGTTAAAAATGATGCACCCCTCCAGAGACCTTCCGGTGTACAACTGCTGAATGTCCTCGCCTCATTATTAATAAGTAACTGTAGCGTATGTGATCTGTCTTGGACTCACACTCTTTATGATGCTATTCTTGAACTTGTGGCGTAGATCTCATAGCCGGTGTGGCCTCTCCAGGGATTTTGGGGGGAGGAGGGATAGGAGTTCTGGTCCGTGAGTCACATGTCCCCCAACCCCCAAAATGACTGGGGGTGAGGGGGTAGGGGGGCAGAGGTCTTCTGACAATTGAATGCGATTTTCCCAGAAGCTGAGTCATTCTCCATCTTAGCAGAAATCTATTATGCGGTTTTTGTATAAATGATTCATGCTGGGTATCGGCGGTTAGCATCAGTGACTTTTTGGAGAGATATGACTGCCGTTTGGCTCCAGAATGGGGGCTACGTCCCGAAGGGCGTCTGCGTGTTGCTAGAAGGATTCGCGTACGTTTAATGAGCAGCCATGCAAGTCACTGCAGTGCTTAATCAGTCGTGCACATTGATTCCAGATTCCCTGCATATGCTTTTTAATGCACCTCGTGATTACGTAATGTAAGATGCCGTGTTGTGGAAAACCCTGAAGCTGTCACTCCCAGGCCTGCGGTGATAGGTCAGAGCTCATGTGAACAGATTTGATGTTTCTTAGTGCTTCTGGGCTTCTCCTCCTTGAAACGTTGTTGTAAAATGATGTGTTTGTGGGGCCCGTCTCTGCTGTCTTGGTGTCCACGTTTTCTCGCCAGTGAAAAGCGATCACAAATTCCCGTCGCCACTCCAGGTAAAATCGGCTGCTGAACAGCAAAAGGGATAATAAAATGTGAGATGGCGGGGGGGCATGACGCCCTAACCTGTCCTCTTGCTGCATCTCTATGCAGAGCAGGACACCTCGCATTCATCCGAAGCCTGTCCTCAAATGCCCCTTTTCTTCAGAAACAATATCTCCCCCCCCCCCACGCCATGATGGCCTGTCTCTGTTGAAGTGACTTGTTCCCTTGCTTCCCCCCAGACGAGTGCGCCCTCACTAATGGTGGCTGCAGCCACCTGTGCCTCCTGGTCCCTGGGAGGGGTCTGGCCTGCTCCTGTCCACTGGGCCTCCGTCTGGGCCCGGACAACCGCACCTGTGAGCTGGTGGATTACTGTGGCCGGCACCTGCGCTGCAGCCAGGTGTGCGAGCAGTACAAGACCACCGTCAAGTGCTCCTGCTACCCAGGCTGGCGCCTGGGGCCCGACGGCGAGGACTGCCACAGCACAGGTACCCGGCTCCAGAGGGCAGGGCAGGGCGGGGCGGGGCCTGACGATGAGGACTGCCACAGCACAGGTACCCGGCTCCGGAGGGCAGGGCAGGGCGGGGCCCGACGATGAGGACTGCCACAGCACAGGTACCTGGGTCCAGAGGGCAGGGCAGGGCGGGGCCTGACGATGAGGACTGCCACAGCACAGGTACCCGGCTCCAGAGGGCAGGGCAGGGCAGGGTGGGGCCTGACGATGAGGACTGCCACAGCACAGGTACCCGGGTCCAGAGGGCAGGGCGGGGCGGGGCCTGACGATGAGGACTGCCACAGCACAGGTACCCGGGTCCAGAGGGCAGGGCGGGGCGGGGCCTGACGATGAGGACTGCCATAGCACAGGTACCTGGGTCCAGAGGGCAGGGCAGGGCGGGGCCTGACGATGAGGACTGCCACAGCACAGGTACCCGGCTCCGGAGGGCAGGGCAGGGCGGGGCCCGACGATGAGGACTGCCACAGCACAGGTACCTGGGTCCAGAGGGCAGGGCAGGGCGGGGCCTGACGATGAGGACTGCCACAGCACAGGTACCCGGGTCCAGAGGGCAGGTGGAGTGGGGCAGTATGAATCACAGGCAGCTTTATCATATGTGTAACAAATTTCTAATGTAGTAAAAAGTAAACTATCAAAATAAACTTTTAAAATCTGGTTTAGAAGGGCGGTGTGTAGCTCAGTGGGTGAGGATGCTGCGCCGTGTTGTCAGAAGGTCACCGGTCAAATCCCAGGGTTGGCAGAGTGATGTCACCATTGGGCCCCTGAGCGAGACCCTTAACCCCCAGCTGCTCCGGGGACTGTCTGACCCCACTTTCTCAAAAATGTAGGGCGCCATGAAAAAAAGAGTCTACTGAATAAATGTAGATGTCTTATTAACCAAAAGTTAGCAAATTAAAAATAGTCCTGATGTGGGATATTAGGTAGTTCATTCTGTCTTCAGTCTGGCTGGAATGAAAATTTGATATTGTTTTTTTTTTTTAGTTTTTGTAGAATGTTTTTTCCCCAAGCCTGTCTGTATTAATTGTCCTTTTAGACATTTTATGTGTGCATTGTTTAGCTAAATAGTTGCTATTTGCATCCACCCCGGAAAGCAATGCTAATTTTCATCCAGTGGGCCCAGCCTGTAGGAAATAAAAGTGGTTTACATCACGAACATAAAATGGAGAACGATTTCAGGTTATCGACTTTTGACTCTCTCTCTCTCTCGGAAGGTAATGCTTCAAATCCTGTTTGTTTACATCTTAACTGATGTTGTGTGCCAAAAAAGAATATTGATTCTGAGGATATACTTCATTCATCCATTCATTGAGAGTTTTTATTCCCCAGTTCCACCACATGGTAGGCAATTCGTTGTGTTTTTTTGTGGGTCTAACAGTATTACAAGCAGAGGGAGTCTTTAAATTGAATGTGAATGTGTGGTTTGCGTTTGTTCAGTGGTGCTATGGAGACCTATTTGAATATTACAAACAGATTCTCACCCTAAGGCCTCAGGCTTAGTTATTCTGTTGCTTCCTCTTTGAGAGACAATTTCAAGCTCGTAATGTTTCAAGTATGTTAAAGACAGAGTATGGTTATACTGAGAATTATTATGCTGATTACTTTCAAAAACTCATCATTTGCTGGTATACGACAGATGAACTCCTTTACAGTTAGTTGATGTAAGTCTTCCTCGATGCCTCAATAAAGTTGCGCCATTCTGCTCATTCAGAAATCTTCACCCTATGCAATAGCTGTTCTGCAGCTTCTCACTTTTAAAGGCATCTTTCGAATTGGACACTCTGTGCTCAGAAGCCCAAATTTATTTTTCACTTTGCTCTCGCTGTATTTCCCCTTTCCTTCTTCCACTTCTTAAAGGCATTTTACGCCATTTTTTACTTTGCTTTTGTTATGTCTCTTCTTACCTTCTCGCAGATCCCTTTGAGGCTTTCATCATCTTCTCCATCCGTCACGAGATCAGACGGATAGACCTCCGCAAGCGAGATTACAGCCTCCTCGTTCCTGGTTTAAGAAATACCATTGCCCTGGACTTCCACTTCAATCAGAGTTTGCTCTACTGGACTGATGTTGTGGAGGATAAAATTTACAGAGGAAAGCTTTCAGAGAGTGGAGGTATACAGTCGTAGTGTAAACACTGCTTTGTTCTTGGAGACTAACTGGTATTTAATCTGTGAATCCTTGCTGGTGTCAGTATTAACTACGACCTGGTACACTATGGAAAGTGAGCCATTGTTCATTAATTTAAATCACAAAATTAAATTAAAGGAAATCAATACAGGAACTGAATGGAATGTTACTATACTACAGGCATCTGGTAGTGTGTATGAATTGCAGTTAAGCTAGAGTTTGATTAATTTGTATTCAATGTTTCATTTTTATTTTGGGGGTGTGTGGTGGGCCTGGCTTTTAGTTTCTGACAAGGGGATGCAGTGACTCACTTGTTATGCTTTCAGTTCCCTGGTACAACTAACTGTCTTGTGTTTTTGCGAATACTCCGGCTCTCTGTAAAAAGCCAGCAGCAAGTGTAGATAATTGCAAGCAGCTGGATTCATGTTTAATTTAATATTTAATAAAACACTCAGGGAGACTTTGCTTCAATTAGTCAATTTGTTCTCCTTGAGATTTTGACATTTCCTGGAAGAAAGGGAGGAGATTCACATGGGTAGCTCTGGGAGCAGCTTCCTCGTCCTGGGATGCGGGCTGTGATTTAAAGCCGTCGCGAGGTGGAGGGCAGATGTTTGGATCCCAGCTGACTTTATCTAAGAGACAGCCGGTGCACTCCACAGGCGTGACTGGCATTGAGGTGGTGGTGCAGCACGGCCTGGCCACACCGGAAGGACTGGCCGTCGACTGGATCGCTGGGAATCTCTACTGGATCGACAGCAACTTGGACCAGATCGAGGTGGCCAAGCTGGACGGCACCATGCGGGCTACGCTGATCGCTGGTGGCATGGAGCACCCACGTGCTGTTGCCCTGGACCCTGCACACGGGTACCTTTCCACTTGCATCCAGCAGCGATGCTCGTGTGCAGCACCCCCTGCTGGCCGATGGCTGCACTCGCCTATCAATCCACTTTCTTGGCTTTTGTCAATGCTTAATTACTGGGCATGTTCCCTTTATAGCCCTTCCTGTAAAGCTCAGACTGTCAGCTTCCTGACATTTCTGAACAAACATTAAAAACAATTTAAAGATGTCACTCCTACGTTCTATGGGCTAGATTCTTCTTTTTGTTTTGGTAAATAGGATGACAAATTTTATTACAGTTAGAGAAAGATGAGTTTGATATATAGACAGAGACTCTAGAATAGGTTTTTAATGCTGGTGCATTCAGTTATGAAATATAATTGAATTATGTTTTAATTCTGAGGGTTTACAGTGGCTAAATTCTTTAGGGGCACATTGCATCTTTGATGTGATTGCTTCAAGGGAAAGCTCACATTATTGATCTGGGGGTCTGATCACATGAATGCCGCTATCGATGTCCACTGGGGGCCTTCCTCACCGAGCAGTTCTGCCGCGGCCTGTTCAGAAGCTGACCCCTGCATGCTGCTTTCACTTGGTATGCAGCAGGACGTAGGCCAGGACGTAGAATGACTCCAGCTCACCAGTATCTCTGGTGAACGACAGTGTCCAGTGCTGCTAAAGCTTTATAAGTCACTAACAAAGTGCACCCCATTGAAATTGATGAAATCAAGGGCATATGTAGTACACTGTTACCTAATAGTATTTACAGTTATTTAATGTCTTAGTTGTTTTTTTTTTCCTGGATGGTGGTTTGTCTTTTTTTGTTGAGATTCTCTGTCGTCTGGCTGAAATTTTCGAGATTCATTTTGACGCAGGAGGCCTGCTATGCGAACTCTTGGATGCTGCATCCATTTAAACAAACACTGAAAGGGTTTTAAGCTGCTGGGATATATTTTTATACTGATAGGGGCTGGTGCCAAGCTAGTTGCATTTTGGGCCCTGTTGGGTTTGTTGGAGTAATTATTCCTTTGTTAAATCCTTAACAGCTCTCAGGGCTTCGGGCTGGATATGTCTTGGTAAATGGGACAAATTTCTGTCCCCTAAATGTGGAAACTGTCCCGGCCGTTTGCTTGCCCATCGGCCTATTTTCGTTAATTCACTGAATATAATATTATCATGCTGTTAAATCGCATTGAAGTGCCATTGGCTAAACTCTCTGGTGACCTGCCCTACCTATCCCCGAGTTAAAAAAAAAGTGATTTCACAAAGTGTTTTGAAAGGTCATTCAATGAACAAGACATCATAATATATCCTATATTAGAGTTCAAGTTATACAGGCCTGTGTACTTAGGGTTTGATCCAAAGGATGCTGAATTTTTTCACACTTTCCTTTTGTCTGTCTACAGTTAAATGGTCATTATGACTTGACCTGAGCAAACCGTGAAGCTGTTGTGTTAACCAATAATATGTTTTTGTTTATAGCATCCTGTTCTGGACAGACTGGGATTCTTCTTTCCCTCGCATCGAAGCGGCCTCGATGAGCGGGGAAGGACGCCATGTTGTCTTTAAAGACATGGAGATTGGTGCGTGGCCTAACGGACTGACACTGGATCATCTAGAGAAGAGAATCGTGTGGACAGATGCACGGTAAGCTGAAGAGCCATCGTTCTGCCAACATTTACCTACCTCTTGATAGCAGGAGAAGATCATGCATGAAAATCATCATTAGAGTAAGAAAGGGATAAATTCAAGGTTGCTTTGTTATGGTACACATGGTTTTAAAGGGAATACTAAGGGTACACCTTCTGTCCCAAATTCATTACCATTAGTATTGTCTGTACGAATGCACAATTTCATCTGATGAACAGTTAATCAATTGAGTTGATTTGATGAACAGTTAATGAATTGACTGAGCCAGATGCTGGATTTTGTTCCTTGTAAACCATGATCAGAGCATGCAAACTAACTTGCCAGTCAGTGGCAAAACACAACAGGTAATTTTAGCGATGTTTAGGATACTGTAATTCCCTGAGAACTTTGACAACATGCCTGTGTTATGTACCCTTTTCAGGACTTCATGGTGATGTCGTATCTACCTACAGTATTCATCTTCCCAGCATGTAGATACTGAGCCTTGAAGGCTGATGTTGATCGTCCTAACAGGTCTGATGCCATATACTCCGCCCTCTACGATGGCAGCGGAGTCATCGAGATCCTGAGGGGCCACGAGTACCTGTCACATCCCTTCGCCGTCTCCTTGTTTGGGGGTAACGTGTATTGGACTGATTGGAGGACCAACACACTGGCTAAAGCCAACAAATGGACAGGCAGCAACGTGACAGTGATCCAGAAGACCAGCGCTCAGCCCTTTGACCTGCAGATCTACCACCCGAGCCGCCAGCCGCAAGGTGAGCGCCGACGTGGAGTGGAGGTTACCTTGGGAACAGGAAGGAGGTCTCAGGGCCTCATAAATGCAAAATACGTTATTAGCGAAATGAGCACAACCCAGGCATTGGCCCCATAAGGTTACCGGGGCGCTAAAAATGGAAACAGATGCTGAGCCGAATGATATTTTCAGAATAAATAGACTTTTCACAGCAGATAAATCTCCTTCTTGCACTCAGGTCTCGTCTCTGTATCCTCCACAAGTGAACGTTCCTCCAGGGCCAGAAGGCAACACGAGCTGAACATCTGTTCTGGCCGGTGCATCATGTTAGCCTTTTGCAGATATCCCATTACCCACAGGAAGAGTCCATGTCAGGACTGGCCACCCACACAGTGTATGATGTACTTTCGGCCCCCAAAAATGCATCGTACCTGGTTGAACAACGGCACTTGGAACATGATGATATCCTGTTAGCAAAGAACCATGAAATTCTCACGCGGACCGCCAGATGCGTGATACAGAATGAAAAAAGAAAAATATTGATCATTGAATTAGTTGTTTTCTGGAACTGACTCAAAGCAGCACTAAGGTGTGAATTAGCAAATGAATGTGCTTCACATAACAGTTTAAGGGCTTGTGAATGCAGTACAGGTCCTGAGCCTCGGCTTTGCTCCACACTGTGACGTAAATAACTGATGGTGTCTCTTTAAAACGCAAAGTTGTCAAAAACCTATTAGTAGCACTTAGCGAGATTCTTCAGTGAATAACTGAAAAAGTGGCCATGCTATTGGCAAGGTGTCCCCAATGGAAAGTCTGTTTCTCTTTTCCGTCTTTGAAGGCCAAGCCCAACAAATAGTTTAGTCTTTATCCCATCAGGCCATTTTTCTGGCTCAGGTTAACAAGAATTAGCCTACAATTCAGGGGCTGTAAAGCGGACATGGTCACAGCTACAGCTTACCAATGAGCATAGACTGGCAAGCTTTGAGCCACCAATCAGCTGTTAGGAAGTGAAGCCAGGGCCCCAGACGGAAAAAAAAAAACTTTAGGAACCATTTGCTCCTAAACCCAAAATGCTTCTTTTGGAGCCATAATCTCCAGCACATGCAGAAATGTGAAATAGATAAAAAATACTTACATAGGACATTTTGTCTCCAGTCTACCTCACACTGCCTTTTCTTTCTCCTGTCTGAGCTATCTGATCTTCCCACTATTGCCTTTTGCATTCTTATACATAATAATGTAATAATGACACAGAAATATGCAATATATAATATGCAATATGCAAGCAAGACAGCTGGGCTATTGAACATGAAGTACACACAAACATTGAAATATTAATTAAAATTCACCCATATAGAAATATGGAAAACCAAAGTGTGCTGCTTGCTTTTGTTGAAAGATGTTACAGCTGGAAAACTGAACATAAAGCTAACTGTGCCACAGTGTCATTGTTATGGTTTAAACCCAAAACCACTTTCGGCAAACCTCTCACCGATCTATACTGAAATATTCCAGAAAGTGGTTTTGAGTTTAAAACTTAGCACCAACATTGCAGTAAAGATAGCTTTGTATGCAGTTTTCTGGCTGTAATATCTTTCATTGTTTGTAATATTTTTCATTGCTTGTGTGCGCACTTCTTGTTCAATAGTACAGCTATCTTGCTTAAAGTCACTTGCAGTGAATGGAGACAGTACAATTATTAATAAATAAATGCATATAAAACACACAATATGCAAGTTACATGGTGTGCATTGTCCCCCCAAGTTTAATGCTTAAAGCACGCCTTAGAGCAGGGGTGTCAAACTCCAGTCCCCAGGGGCTGGAGCTCTGTGTGTCTTAGTTCTTTCCCTGTTCCACCGCAAATGATTCAGCTCAAGAGCTGTGTGGTAATTAGTACAAGGAGGTGCAAGGAGTTGAATCAGGTGTGTTAAATGAGGGGAAACTCAAATGTGCTGGGCTTCCAGGACTGGCGTTTGACATCCCTGCCTTAGAGGATATGTCTGTATCGTTTGTGTTTATACTTATACTTTAATTACATTTTTAATGGTAAAGTAAAAGTATTGCGAGAAATGCCACCTTTGCAAGAGTCCATTTTTTCCCCAACCACTGATTTTTCCCCCCCCCCCATGCCCCTCCTGGGGCTCCATAATCTCTGCAACAGGCTGCCAGATAGCATGGAGAGTTTCCAGCGCAACGATTTGACAAAACCCGCCCAACCAGTCCGTGTCCCTACTTACTCCATAGCCCCATTGGTTTGGTTGTTAGATTAAGACGCTCTAGGGCTGCCTCCAGTGGTTGAATATCTTCATCTTTTTTCCTGCTGATCGCTTCCTGATTTTTGCTAAAACAAACAGGTCTACCTGTTAGCATGATGGCAAGTAATAATTAATGAAAAAAGCAGAAGCACTGCTGTAAAAGTGCTGAGTGACTGTTTGGACAGATGTGCGTTTGTTCACGATGCCTTGTTTGACAGATTAGCTCAATGCGAAAGTCATTAACGTCTGCAAAGCTGCACAATGCAGCATATTTACATTGGCAGGCAGCTTTTAATTGCTGCAAAAGGCATTTTTATCTGTTTATTTAAAATGACAGAATTGTATCATGGTACTTCTAAGGAGTAACACATAAGCTTCTAATTGCCTTTATTGGTTCAGTGTACAAGTTATTAATTGCTGGCTTGTATTTGTAATATTTAATAAATACATACATTATATCATTCTTTGATCGTGATCCAGCTAGGTATTCCCATTGGATACCAACTGTCAAAATTATGCAATATTTATTACTCTGTTGTGTATTACATTATTAAATTATTACCAGCTCTACAAGGTTATATAAAAGTGAGTTACTGCAGGTAAAAGTCCCCAGTAGGACTAATAGTCTTGAAGGACTTCAAAGGTCTGTCATTTCTTGCCTTTACAATGCAATATAATGTCAGGAAATATGGTCTCAAAGTACAATAAAAAAAAGGACTGAGAATAAATGCATAATGAAATATGGTGCCGTTCCCTGCATTGCGTTTACATTGGCCTGCAGATACGGATCTTGCTTATTTATTTCTATGTATTATTTTTTCTTTGTCTTACTTTAAAAACATTTGCTCTGGTTTTCTGAAGTTTCTAGTTAAGGTAAATCACTATGACTGAGAAACAAAGCCAAAATGTTCTTATCTTGTTACGTACATGTACGGCAGCAGTGTCCGTGATATACACAGGGGCGGCGCTTAGCATTATAATAACCGCATCCAGGTGTAATAAGCTCAGGCTGCGTGTCTCTGACTCTACCACGGTGCAAAATGCCGTACTTTACAAATCTCCCTTTAATATGTCCCGGCTATATCGAACCTGTATCCCTTCATTCAGATATTTCTGCCCATCCGCACGCATTAGTGAGCTCATTTCCTTTATATCACTTCAGATACCCAGAAGATTGAGGCATGGAGCGCTTCCAATATTATAGAAGTTAATTAACAGCCGCCCCCTCCTTAAAGAGCTTTGAGACCACTGTGCACAGGATAAGTGCAGGGAAATTAAGCTACCGCACTAACGGATCCAATAAGTATGTCTAGTCCAGCCTAAAGAGCCTTTTGGGGAATAGACTTGCAACCAGAGTCCAAAATACCAACGGCAGCCAGTCAAGGAGAATTAAGACATCTTGGATACGTCTGGGTCCATTCTCTGACAGGTCTAGCAGACATTAATTAGGCTTAACTGATTGTTTATACAAAGTTTGTAGTCACCGCACTCTGAATTAGCAATTGATATTTCTTATACGGCGAATCTGACGAGTGATGGTTAATTTTCTATAACCTCATATGCAGTGCCGGCCATGGGGAATTACGGTAGTAAATCAATGCGCGATTATAACCTTTAATTCTAAGTACCGTTACTTAACGGAAACTCTAAAAGCGTATAAATTGATGCAAATCACTTAGGCAACAACAGTGCTTCTGGGTAGGGAAAACTGTGGTCAGTAATTAAATACCAAAATGATTTGCTGATCTGATGCACTTGCAGTCCAGTTAAACTTTATACATTCTTGTTTAACCTGCCTAAGCAACACAGTAGTCAAATCCTGTTTTAATAATATTAATAGGTGAATGAGTCGGTTTTACCCATAATGCAGTCGAGTACCAGGAGGTACGTGAAGCTAAATTAATAAACAATGGCTTGTTTTCAGCTGCCCTTTGAAAAACTTATAATGCATGACTTGGATTGAATTTACCCGCTTATGTCACGTACGGTAATTATACAGATCTGGCTTACCCGTTTTTGAGCTAAGCAGCAGGCAGTTTTTACCTACTAACTATAACTATAATTGTGATGTTAGCAATAGACTATTTTCGAATTAACGACGGCTTGGGCCCTATAAAACCAAAATGTTTAATGGTAGTGGGCTTGGGCGATATTACGTTATAAACTGTAGTCTTAAAAAAATCAACGCTATACCAGTATTTTTAAATATTGCCAATAAAATGGCAAAGCCACAAGGCACAATTTCGATTAAATATAGGTCAAGCCTAAATAGTAGTTCTACTAATTATATATGCGTTCCGATTTGTAAACGTGCAAAAATGTCCTAAAGTACAAACATATGTAAGCCAAATTACCGGTTACCGTGGTATAAGCGGGTTAATGCACCCCAATTAAGCCATGCATTATACTGCATTTCCGCAGCTGTGCGTTTAAAAACGTAGCCTATAATAATCATTCTATATACTACATAATACTACGTACTCCACATTTAAATAAAAGCAAATAATCAATATTAATGGTTACTTGGGCAGCTATTGTGTGTATATATTTATATAATGTAGTACAAGAAGATGTATTCCCTAAGTCTGTCTTTAAATTGAATGTGTAGATTAGTCAGAAGAATAGTAATACAGTTCATTATAATTACTATTATACACTAATAATAAAAGTAATTATATATGGTACTGTACGTACTGTACCTCTAGCCGACAAACAGTACGAGTTGTCTGTAAGTCGGACGTTCTTAACCCGGGAACTGCCTTTACTTGTGATGTGTTTAAAAGTATAAAACATGCGGGAAGAAACATTTTCTACCAACTCCTGGTTTATTTTTCAGGTCTCTCCTGTAATTCTTACTCCGACCACTTGGCGGGGCATGTTTTGAGTGTGTGATTATTTACGGAAGCAGTATGGAAGAGAAAACGAGGAAAAAAGTGGTAGACTGGTTTGTTTGCATAGAAAGTAAAAAAAATGCTTTAAGTTAATGTTTCTATGTGTAGCATAAAAGGGGTTACAGCGCCTTTGAAGGAGGGGGAGGTATTGGATTCACCTACTGAGCATACCAGTGGCATTCTGCTTCCAGCCAATAAAGGAACACTTGTATATGGATCGGTGAACCCGTCCCTTGTTCCCCATCTTCCTGTGCCTCCACAGATTTGTTTGGTGGATGTAATAATCCATATGGTGTTTTTTTGTTTGTTTTTTTTGTCTATTGATTGTAAGTTTGGGGACTGAGCTTCATATTGTGTGGTCTTGATGTGGGATGTAGGAGTCCACTGTTCTTTATGTATGGATAGACTTGGGCTCATTCTGGCTTGACTTTTATTATTATTTCATGTATATGTGTTCAGTACCAATGTGCAGGGTTAGCATTTTATTCTCACCCTTTGTGCATCAGTGGTGTTTGGTCTAAAAAATTTGTTTGTGTGAATCCTGCACTTAGCACATGGTATACCAGTCTCCCTTTGTTTTCCTTCCAGCTGCGCTGAAGGCCTTAGATCACGGCTGGGTGTTATGCATTACTCTTACTTTTCCTAGTTTGTCCTTTTGTATTTTATTGATAGTAGCACTGCAGTTAAAATAAACTTTCAGTGAGGTTGCGTGACTCACCCGGGCCTCTTGTGAGTATATAAAAGATACCATTTTGTGAGAAGAAAAGCTTTTTGCACTGCCAGGAGTCAAGTGTGCCTGTCAGAGACTGCTCATCTCTTACACTCTTTCCTAAGATGCAAATAACACAGGCTGTTGCTATCTGAAAGCCCTTAACAAGCCCTAAAATGCACGAGTGCGATCGTACGCATATCGGAAAGCAAGCGTGTCATTAACATAAACAGATTTGTGTGAAAAAGAATATTTTTATTGCAGTATTTCCTTGTTTCTGTTTACATGACTTAATCAGCATGCGTGATGTGGTTTCGTGCTTGGAGAGGGTTGCACATTGTCACGTTGGGCTACACTGTTGTTCCCATTGATTGTTTTCATTCCTCCAGTTGAGTCCAATTTTCCTTATGTGCCGACTGTGTGGGTAATTAATTCATTGGGATTATCCCATAATATACTCAAATGAAAACAAAAGGAAAAGAAAATTGCTAAGGGCAAGTAATTGCTTCTCTACCATATAAGGCAATAAAAAAGGACAGAAAAGTATAAAACAGCACAAAAACAGCAAACTCTCTAGCCGGCCGTTTCTCTCATCTCTAAAGTATTTCACCATTACGTGGAACCTGCTTCCTTTTTGTTAGTCACCATGTTCATTTAGAGATGACAGCATTCTTCTTGGTATATTGTGGCAGGTTCTGTGGTGTTGGATGGGATGTGGCTGTAGATGTGTTAATGAGCCCAATCCGGGCACGCTCGTTAAGGCCCTCAGGAGTGTCGGTCCATAAATGGCAAAAATGAGGACCTTTTTGGAAACGAAAGATACAGCTGAAAAACCTCGATCGTCTCCCTTATAGTACATTTTCCCTTTTATTTCTACTCTCTTGCATGTGGGGAAGGCCAAGATAGGGATTTTTTTGGTGCTGTGCAGAGTCCCTGTGACCTGTTCGACCTTGAGTTTAGCGAGCTACCTTTTTTATTTAGTTCAGGTATCACAGGAACAGCGGTGTATGATTATGCTTTTGATCTCCTGAAAATCTTGCCCATTCCTTCCTAATTCTTGGCCAGTCCTCAGGGGATAGGGAATCCCACAGGGGGGAACAGAATGTGGGAGTATAAATAAATCGGTAGGGCAGCCGGGGGGGAGTGAATTTCAAGATCCTGGAAGCGTCATCGGAGCAGATCTCACTCTGCCAAAACTGACAACCCCTCTCAGGTGTACCCAGGCAATTTAAAACCACATCTTAGAACTGCGGTCATGTGATTGATCTAATGCAAAACAAATACACCAGATTAAAAGAAAAAATATAGATATGTATACAGAAATCAAATCACAAGTGCATTGATATATGTATTTCAGGCTGCTCAAGTTACTCAAATGTGCCTTTTGCCTGTGGTTATGTTTTTATTCCCCCCAAGATAAAGTCATCTCTGACCTCAAAAAATGTGTCGTGGGGGACTCGAGTTGCTTACACGGCTGTAATAAAACCCTCCTTCTTGGTATCTGGGTAAGTATATGTGGGGAGGACACGACATCATCAGGTTTGCGAGCCCGAAGCTCCCAGTGGCTGACACGCATTTCCTCCCCTGACCTGCTTGGCTCTATTTATCTTTACACAGCCTCATTTTTCTTGTGTTTCCTCCTTTCTTTTCCTTTCAAAAATAATGAGAAAAGTAGGTCCCTTCGTTCCCTTCCAAGAAGGTGCAGAAGGCTTTGTCACGGGAGGAAGGAGGTTTGCCGGACCCCCGGCATGTGATTTTTCTTATTTTCTGTTGCCACACAAGCAGGACCTCCCCAGTTTTCACCTCAGATGAGCACATACACCAAGCTCGCGCTTAACGGCTTAATAATCGAGGTGTGTTTGGTGTGACACCTCCGGGGGCTTTTTTCTGTCTCCTCTAGTGTCAAACCCATGCAAGGCCAACGACGGACGGGGCCCTTGCTCCCACATATGCCTCATTAGCTACAACCGCACGGTGGCCTGCGCCTGCCCCCACCTCATGAAGCTCTCTTCCAACAACCGCTCGTGCTTTGGTGAGTCAGTACTCCCCCCCCCCCCCCCATGTGCAGCCATGAAAACAATTTGCTACTCCTTCTGAATGACGCGGATGTCTGACAGTCAGCGGATTGGAAGGTAACACGATGGGCGATGTACCAGCCGCAGTATAGCCTGGGAGAACAGTGGACATTCAAGCGAAACAGCACACATTTATATTAATTTGAAAGTGCACAGCTATCTTAATATTCCGAAGTGTGAACTTTGAAAGGAGTCAACATCTCCCTGGTTCTGGGGAAATGCATTCTCACAGCCCTGGAGTGAGTGCTGAAAAGACCTGATTAAGGCAGTCTGGGGATAATGAGTCACTAGCGACTTACATGTGTCTGTCGTCTGAAGGCAGGGTGTCAGTCTGTCAGTGAGTTTGAAATTGGCAGCAGTAATTATTGAGTTCACTCTGCAACATGGTCTGAATCCAGGGGTGGCCAGAGTCTGCTAGTGAAAGGAACAAGTTATTTTCTCCATTTTTTTGTTCAAGAAGTTTCTGGTAGGAAAAATGAGAAGTTTCTGCTTCTTTATCAAGTGAGTTCAGCTTATAGACATAATCCAGTTCCCTTCCTTATTGGGGAGAAGAAAGTGGAAGAGGTGTTGATACAGACTTAAATTGATTAGCCTTCCACATCTGGCCTTGTCTCTTTGTTGGTGGTGCTTTGCATTAAAAGTGTCTATGTTGACACTGGGTGTTTTACATCATGTCTACCCCTAACTCGATCTGAATTTCTGCATGCTTGTTGTAGCCCTTTCCTGTACCAATAACAATGCTGATGGAAGTGTCTTGCATTTAACTTATTAAACTAACTTAACTCCCTATTTTTAGTTAGCAGTATATTTGAAAAAAGCTCCTGTTTAAGCCGGAAGCAGCTATTAACACTCTTCCGAATCCCAAACCGGCTGGGGCACCAAACTCTCATTTGCCAGTGGTGCTTTGTGAAGGTCATGATCACTTCTCCAGTATATTCCAGCTGCTCACTCTTAACGAGTTACATGTAATGTGCTAATAAACTCAACCCTCCTACTGAGCAAATGCGAACACTTTGTTAAGCATTCCAGCCCACTGTTTATGCCTTTAATTGGGATTTCAGATTTGGCATCCTTTATTCAGGCATAGTGTAGCTTAGTCATTGATGTTTTCACTGGGAGTCCCGTTCATAGCGCGGAGGATTTCCTTAGTGCTGCCCAAAAACTACTCTAACCTGCATTTCATGCTGGTTCTTCAGGACTTTCTGTGATGTACATTGGTTCCACATCACCTGGAATTTGTCGACTTTGTTCCCACCTGATCTTTTTTTTCAGTCACTCCTACCTTCAGTCACAATTAGCAGATGTCTTTAACGTTTTCCAATGATTTAGGCATCTCTCTCTCTCTCTCTCTGTCTCTCTCTCTCGCTCGCTCTCTCTCCCTCCCTCCCTCCCTACAGCCCTGAAGAAATTCCTCTTGTATGCCAGAAGGTCAGAAATCCGGGGTGTGGATGTGGACAATCCATACCTAAACATCATCACCGCCCTGACGGTGCCCGACATCGATGATGTCACAGCAGTGGATTACGACGCAGCAGACGAGCGGATCTACTGGGCTGACGTGAAGACACAGACGATAAAGCGTGCCTTCATTAACGGCACTGGTTTGGAGACAGTTGTGTCAGGAGGTATTGCACCAACACCGCTCTTATGCATCTCACTCCTGCTTTGTAACAGCGCCTCTGTGGGGCCACGTCTCTCAGCCGTGAGATGCCTGATCACACACCTGCAGTCTTCCCAGCCGCTGGCATGCCTGCTGCGTGTGTGTTCTGATCCTTCAAGAAACCGATGGAGTAAATTTGCTCCAAATGGAGTGCCTTTGCTGAGTTGGGGATTAAAGCCAGATCTCTTGGGGTATCCATCTTTAATCGGAAAGTTTCCAGTCCGTCTCCCAGCATCCCTGCAGGCGGCCCGGGAATTTAAACCCCAGGCAACAGGATCTGACTTCTCCTCTAGCACGGATAGCCAAGAAGAGATTTTTGTACATTTCTGAATAAGTCTCTGAACACCTGTTTGGGCTTATAGGTTTAGGCTGCATTGAAATATTGAAACATTCCCAAGGTGAATAATACAGAATATTTTCAAAAATAATGTGATATCATTGTTTCTAACCTGAAGTGAATAATCTTATTACCCATCAGGAAAGACGTGCTTAGCAAACACCTGACCTTAGCAGGACAGACAGCTTCTGAGTGCGCTACTAGTATACCTGGTTGTGGATCTTCAGCTTGGTTAACCTAGTCTGTGAATGCAATCAAAAAACTAAAATGCCTATAGTCTTGCATTTTGTTTGGTTACTTATGGCTAAGGTTAGGGCTGGGTAGTGGTTAAGGTTGGGATCAGAGTTTGGATTAGTTGGGATTAGAGTTTTGCCCATAGAAATAAATGGACAGTCCCTACAAAGATATGGATATCTAACCTGTGTGTGTGTGTTTCCCCTCCCCCTTCACTACATTAATCAAACCTCCAGATATCGTAAACGTTCGCGGGCTGGCTTTAGACTGGCTGTCGAGGAACATGTACTGGATGAGCTCGGAGAACGACGAATCGCAGATTAATGTGGCCCACTTCGACGGCTCGCTAAAAACCTCCATTATCCACGGGATCGACAGGCCAAAGTGTCTCGTCGTTCACCCGTCAAAGGGGTAAGATAACTAATCAACATCTTTTGAGAAAATTGTATTGTATATAGTCATATCGTAATTTATAATAGAAATGCATCCATAGTTTCCTAATAGCTAACAATGAAAACTAGGAGTTGTTTAGTGCTTGTTTAAGGTAGTCGCACAGAGTTTTCATGTAGAAATGCCCTTTTCCATGTATAACAATTAGCTTATACTCCAGTTGTGCAGTTCTGATAAGTAGGGGTGAATACATTTTGGTTTGTGTGTATTTCTGTTGGACTGCTGTTTCTCAGCAGAGCAGGAGCAATCAAATGGTGGTGTTGGCTCTTTTCTGCTATACCAGCATTTACTGCACTACTGTCCCCCAAGTGACCTGTAGCGTGTGATTTATGTTTCCACCGTGCCATAAAACAGAATGTCAGAGTCTAGATATTATATATATTTCAGGGTGTTTCATTACATTTTCCCAGGAAAATCTACTGGACTGATGGCAACACAGTAAACCTGGCGAACATGGATGGCAGCAATAGTAAGATCCTTCACCAAAACCAGAGGGAGCCTGTTGGTGAGTTTCATCATCCAGTGTTTTGTCTTGTCACCTGCCCAGGGTTAAGTCAGCTAAGCCGGCCCTGCTCTTTGAATCCCACGCAGCATCCACATGAACCCAATGGCTGGTACTATGGGGCCCAAAGCATGGCAAGAAAATATCCCCCACATCCTTTACACCACCAACCAGCAGCCAGAATTGTTAATGGCAGGATGGATCCATGCTTTCATGTTGTTCATGCCAAATTCTGACCCTACAATCTGAATGTTGTAGAAGAAATTGAGACTCATCTGACCAGGCAACGTTTTTGCAATCTTCCATTTTCCGATTTTGGTGAGCCTATGCCCACTGTCACCTCAGTTGCCTGTTCTAGGCTGACAGGAGTGACACCTGGGGTGGTGTTCTGCACCCCATCTGCTTTAAGGTTTGACGCGTTGTGCATTCAGAGATGCTCTTCTGTATTATCTTTGTTTGTAATGAGTGCATATTTGAGTTACTGTTGCTTTTCTATCAGCTTGAGCCAGTCTGGCCATTCTTCGCTGATTTCTGCCATCAACTAGGCATTTTTGCCCAGAGAACCATTGCTCTTTTTTCTTTTTTGGCTCATTTTGATAACCCTAGAGATGGTTGTGTGTGAAAATCCCAGTACATTAGCAGTTTCTGAAATACTCATACCAGCACCAACAACCATGACACTTTCAAAGTCACTTAATCACCATTCTTCTCCATACATTGTGCTGCTGACATTTGAGCAGATGTACCAAATAAAGTGGCCAGTGAGTGTGTATACAGGTGAAAGTGAAGCATTCATCCAGTGCCTTGAGCATTTTTCAGGGGTTAAGGGCCTTGCCCTAGGGCTCAACAGAGATCTGCTGATCATGGGATTTGAACCGGTGCCCTTCTGGCCACAGGCACACATTCACCTGTTGCATTGAGAGGTAGCATTACAAAGACACATGTGACTGTATTTCAGAGGTCCTTGGCCCTTCTTTCAGCCGGGCAACCTTAAGAATCATCATCTGTGTCTCTTCAAAAGGTTTCTCTTCAAGTGTTCAAACAATATTTAATTTATTCTGACTCTTTCATTTTTGGCCCAAGGTCAAACCTTCAGTTTCTCTGGAATATTGACCCTGTTATGTTCCCAGCCATGTATTTATACCATAAATCATCTTGACGTGCCTTACAGAACCTTAAGAAAAAGACAGTTTTTAAAACACCTTTGATTATAAGCGCATGTAGCTCTAGGAAGGGTTTACATTGATTGTTTGAGTTCTCCCCAGTCTATGTTTTCAGCATTGTATACTCTGGGGTGTGAGTGACCTGGTACACTGCCACAAACCACTGTCCTCCCTGGCTTCAAATAGTGACACACCTTACCAGATTGATGCTCTTTCTTACAAACTTCCCAATGTAAGGTAGTGCTCAGCCCCGGAGTTGAGGGTTTGAGTCCCACCCCAGCTGTGTGTGGGCTTTGGGCTGTCCAGGGTGTCCCCATGCTCTAACCTGCTTGGCTTAGGTACCAGACGGGGATGGGTTTGTTGTTTCTGTGGCTCCACACCCCCGCCCCTGCCACTGGCTCAGGGCCTTCCATGGACCTGTACTGGGCAGGTGGTTGAATGATGGATACATTTCCTTTTAGTAATTATATAAGTTAACAAATACTAGCAGAGGCCTAAATGCTTATGGAAACATCTAGTCAGATGAGTCAGTTATAACAAGGCTGCTTTACCTGAATGCAAAAATAGATTTTAAATTAAAGTTTCATTGTTATGTTTGCATCTTGATAAGCGTGGAAAGTCAATAATGTAGTCCAATAACAATTATCGTTATTAATGAGATAAAATGAATAATTAATGTTACGATGCAGTTTACATTTTTAATTTGTCTTTTAATTATCTCAAATAACAATAAATAAGTCATGCAATCAATAAAAAGAATATGGCTAAAGTATTACATTTCGACTGCTGGAATTGAACCAGAAAATTTAATACCATGTATCTGATTTCTTAACCCGTAAATTACTCATTTTAAACTATACAATAAAAATGTATTGCTTATGAGGTTAATGCTGGTAATCTAGCTGAAAGTTCGCTGAGGTTGAACTGAAGGTGAGGTAGACAAGGTGCCCATAGGTAGAGATATGAAGATGTTTCCTTGTGGTTGTTTATAAGATCAGAATAAATCATCAGGAAGTCAGAATGGTGTTAACATACTCGTTACTGGCTTGTAGCTATTGGCTTGTGAGATACGCTCCTGATAATCATCTAATCAGACATTCTGCTCGACCAGGCTTGTCGATCGACTATGCTGCCAACAAGCTCTACTGGATCAGCTCTGGCAACAGCACCATCAACAGGTGCAACCTGGATGGCAGTGGCCTGGAAGTCCTGGAGCCAGTGAAGAAGCAGCTGGTGAAAGGCACCGCCCTTGCCATCATGGGTGAGTGGCCCTTTACCTGTTTTCTCATGTTAGCCATCGATTAAGAGCTCAGGGGGATAGACTCACTGGTGCTGGGAAGTGGGCCCGAATGAAGTCGTTTGGTTAGCGCTGAGACAGCCACATTGACATTGCGCATGGCTGCGTGTGAAATGGTGCCATCAGGACATAACACAATTAAGATTGTTGGCAGCCCATTTGGCCCTGTTATTAATATGAAACCATTCAGTTCATTTGAGGATTGTTGTCCTTAAAATGTTGTAGTTAGCATAATGACATGTTTTACCTTGGTGGTGATTGACCTTCTCCCTTTGGATACAAAACACTGGCTATTACACTTTTATTGTATTTCCCACATGGGGAATACATATGGTTTTGGGACCGGTCCTTCACCACAGACACTTATATCTATAATGTGTCAACTCAAAAAGTATTCTATGCAAACTTTGCAGAACAATTATATGGGTTAACTGCTGAAACTGATCAGATTTTGAGACAGATTGCACCCAAATTCAAGGAGCACTTCGTAGTGGCAGCCAAGGGAAGGGCGATGGCTGAAGACACTTGATCTTGTGAACTCAAAAAGTATTTGATGGATCTTATTACCATTTCATAAAAACATAATATGGATAAAGATCTATTCCTGATTTCCTGAGCTAGAACTGAAGCAGCAGCACTATGTGACAGCAAAGGAAGGAAAGGGCAACTGAAAAAGACACTTGATCTTGATAATACAGTAACTCTGAAAGTGTTTAATGGATCTATTGTATAGGTGTTGATCTGGGACCTATTTCATTTAGTGACAAATTGCACCACAATTGAAGCAGTGCCACTTAGCGGTGGCACATGAAAGGACTTCCAAAGTTTCCCATCAGAGGAACCTGATTACATTGAGACAAGTCACACAAAGTTGGGCTTTTAATAAAGATTTAAATATAGTATGTGCTTCCTGATACTATCAGAAGTGTGATGTTTATGGGTTGCTGGTGTTTGCTGAGGATGTTTGTAGTGTTGATAGAGCCGTCCACCTCGTGCTTCCTGGAACTGTGAGGAATGTAAAGCTTACAGGTTGTCAGTGTTTCCTGAGGCCATTTTTAGTGTTGACAGAGTCATCTACAGTAACCGGTGCTTCCTTTTAGTGTAAGGAGGTTAACTTTTCTGATTTGCCAATGTTTGCTGAGGACATTTGTAGTGTTGATAGAGTCATCTAACTGTTCTTCCTTTTACTGTAACTCTTACGTTTTGCCAGTGCTTGCTGAGGCTATTGGCAGCTTTAAAGAGGCCAACCACATGGTGCCTTCTGGTACTTTGAGGAGTGTAAGGCTTATTCTGTAATTGTGTACAGTTGTGCCCAGTGGTTCTCCATACACTGATTCAGGCAATCTGTCAGTTCCAGTCTCTCACCATACAGGCCTGGTCAGAATTATTGGCACCCCTCAATTTTAAGTGCAGAATGTAGAATATCTTCAGAAATAAATGCAATTGAGCCATCAGATTTTTTAATAAAATGTCCAAAGTTATTGAAAAGAAAAAAAAAACTGTCAGATAGTGTTAGTAGTTTCTGCCACTCATCCATTGCTATGCACTTAAGCTCTCTTAAGTTTGCAGGAGTCCTTTTTGCAGTGGCAGGTTTCAGCTCGCTGCAGAGGGTTTTCAATGGGACTTTGGTCAGGACTCATCGCTGCCCAGTTTAAAACAGTCCATCTTTTCCTTTTCCACCTTTCCCTTGTACTGTTGGATTTGGGGCGCTGACCTGCTGAAAGACTTTCACCTCAGACCTAGTTTTTGGACACTGGATTACAGATTTTGCTCTAAACTGCCTTGATAATCTTCTACTTTCATTATTCCTTTGGTACATTCAATGGCTCCAGTACCAGAAGCAGCAAAGTAGCCCGACAACATTATAGAAGCTCCACCATGTTTTTACTGTAGGTAGGGTGTTCTTTTCCTTATGGGCTTCATTCTGTCACCTATAAACAAACTGCTGCGCTACATTCCCAAAGGGTTCTACTTTGGTTTCATCTGTCCATAGGACATTATCCCAGAATGACTGTGACTTATCCAAGAAAGTTTTTGCAAACATGAGTCTTGCCTTTTTGTGCTATTCCTTCGATAGTGGTGTCCTCCTTGGCCTTCGCTCACAGAGCCCTACTTGGTTTACTGTGCAGCATACAGTGCTGCCAGAAACCACCACTCCAGATTGCTCCAGGTCAGCCTGGAGCTCTTTAGATGTCTTGTGTTGTGTTTTTTTCCACAGTGCGCACCAACCTTCACAGACTTCTCTCACTGAGTTTCTTTTTCGCTGCACGTCTTGGAAGCATTTTAACAGTTTTTTAACTTGAAACAAGTTCTTTGGCGATTGCCTTGTAAACTTTGGAATTGTTATGCTTTTTGATAATACCAGTTGTGGTGCACTCAATTACCTCTCTTGTCTTTGTCATTGTGAAAAAGAAACTGGAAGCAATCAGTCTTTTTTTATGTAGTAAAATCTTCATTCAGTGATTAATTCATTATGTGAACAGTGAAGAGTAAGCACAGGTGAATTTTATTTATTTCCTAGTTTAAGGAAAAATTTAAAACCTTAAAATGGGTGCCAATTATTGTGTCCAGTGTACATTTTATGTCGATAGGCCATGCAATGTTTTCAGGTTTTATGGCAGTCTGTTCATAAGTATGAGTTGTCTGTAAATTCTTAATCTGGGGACAGTCTATAGTGGGGAAACTTTCAGAATACATTAGGAGAGTATTGGGGTTGATTTTCATCTGCAAGGTCATGTGACCTACTTTGATTTATCAGTCAGCTAATTCATTTAGAACCATTAACCTGAAGACTTTTATTTTTCTACTTGGCTGCAAGCCTGTTTATCAACAGGCCTGTAGGCCATTGTGGTAGAAATCGGGCAGCTTTTCTAAAAAATCCAGTAAATGTAAATGGGTGGTGTGGTGGCAACCGTTATGATGGTACTTGAGACAGCCTGCTTCACTTCGAGGTGTTTGATAACACAAAGTGGAGAGATATTAAGTATGGAGAGAAGAAAGAAGATGACAAAAGGATGTATAGATCAAAGAAGCATATGGAGCCAGATAACAAGGCCTGTCATGTCTGAAAGATCTCCATTGTGACACCCACCATATGGTTTTACAATTACTTTTGATGTCCGATGTTTCTAATCTAATATTCAGTTGTGAATTTGCATAGCTAAAGTGACAGCATGAGCCACCTGTGCTGTAGGAGTGAGACTGTACCTGCCGCAGGGTGAACCTGCTCTATGTAAAGACTCCTCCGCTAGAACATCAGTGCCATCCATCCATCCCTCCATTTTCAGTAACTGCATGTCCTGTTCAGGGTCATGGGGGGTGCAGAGCCTGTCCCAGAGGCAGAACTCAATGGCACCTGGAACATTTTCCTCACACAAGTGCAAAGGCAAATGTGATTTCATTGTAGAGAGGACCAGAAAGTTCAGGGTGACCATAAGAAAATACGTTTTACAAATCTTCAAATACTATGATAAAGTGCATTTTATTTTGTACAAACACAATAGCGTGGTTGTAACTTTTTCAGATTTGCCGTCAATACTTACCAAGCCTGTCTTTTGTAAACCCGCCTGTTAAAACTCTGAGGTTTTCCCAGTTAGTACTTTGTCACCTATGTCTGAATGCTTGAATGGATTTAATTCAAGAAGGTGCTTGCAGTCCTTTAAAAAAATGTTGCCTGACTTAATATTCCAATAAAATAAACTTCTAGTACAGATGCAAAAACTGGCAGAAACATTTTATCATTAAAAACTACTGGTAGGATATGCCACTGGTAGGATGGTAGGTATTTATTTTGAATTTATATGAACAGTGACGTCCTGGCATATTATATATAAACAGCGGTTGTCTGCTAAGTCAGTAATATGTAAATACGGTGTTAGTGTTTATCTGTTGTGACAGTTCCTGTCCCAATTAATGCCACTTGCATGTCTACATAACCTACACTTAAGCAGACATTATACATTTATTAGGGGGCAGGTAGCACATATTGTGTTGTGGCAAACATTGAGCTGCAGCTATTATACTGTAAAACACAGGCTCAGGTAGAAACAGGGTTTACTATTCATGGAAAAGAATTTCACGTATGCTGACTTTAAGGAGGGCTCCCAGGACTGAAGCCAGCATGTTCCAAACACTAGAAAGACACTCAAATTCAAACTGTTAAGATGCAAATCACGACTTAAAAGGATTTAAAAAATGGTGTCCTGGGCACCTCCTATGATTCTGACACAACACAATATAACATCAAAAATAAATGTAAAATTCCCTTACAGGGTTCCTTTCAAAGGAATCTTGACAAATATTTCTAATAAGAATTATGATACTCTGTACGATCTGGCAGAGGATGTAGCTAGATTTCCACTTCCTGTGTTTGTACACGGACGTCTAGTCACCAAAATGAGGAGAGCTGCTGCTAATGCGTGGCCAGGTGGATACAAATGGCATTTCAGTTCTGGAACTTATGGTGTAGTGTGTTCACTCTCTCTATAAGGCGCCCTTCTTGTACAATTGATTAAGAAACACTTTCTGACACATTACAAGTAGAAATATTTGGCATATTTAGCTGTGAAATATAATAAATAAACGTAGAGGGCATGGCACCTAACATAATTATGCGAGACATGTTTTTTACAGAGTTCAAACTGGGTTTATTAGCATTGCATATCAAATTATAGCCATGCATGCTTTGTTGTGAATTATTTTTAAATTACTGTATGGTAATTTTCTCTGAAGCCACAGGGAATGTATCCTAAGCTGGAAGTGACATTGTCACGTGTCATAGGTTCCATCAGTCTCCCGGCACCTGCCTTCAGAATAAATCATCTTCTTGTGCTGGGATCTGATCTCCCCGCTTGCTTCTGGGTTTGGTTTTCCTGTGGTATCTTCTTAGAGCCACATGCTGACAAATGGTCGCAGGAACCTGAAAAAATGAGCTTGGCTTTGATTTGTCACGCTTGAAAAAGGTGACTTTTGAGTTGCGAGGTGCAGGTGCTCCGTGAAATGCCGAGACAGCTATGTGAATTCTGCACGTCTCGTGCCTGAACCGCGACCCAGGAATGCTTGCAAAGATTTCATTTACAAACACACAAGGGAAGGAGACTGAGTTTATGAGAAATGTTATTTAAGGGTGAACAGAACAGGGCATTCGCCATAACCAAATTCAGGCTTTGGTTTGATACCGGGTGCATCTGAACTTTCAAACAGTACATTTGTCAGTGCAGTTTGACTAATTACTCCTCCTTCTTGTGCTTTTTAAAGGCACATCTTGGCAATCTGCCTGGAATTAAGTACCTAGCTGTCATCTTTGAGCACCACCTCACCTATTAGGAGGAGCGTTAGAGACATCAGGAGGAATTTTGCGACACTTGGTCTGATACCGCTGATGTCCTGTGACGATGGTCTCAGTAATTCTGGGGTAGATGGATATTGACTTTGTCCCTCCAAATGTGGCCCAAGATAATTGTCCTTTCAGAGCGATGACTCTGCTGGCTGCCTAGCCTCTTGGAGCAGGGTGCTGTCACATTTATTTGAAGATGTAGTCTAACTGAATGCTTATGAACATAACCACATTTACATATATATGTATATACATGCATGTGTGAAGCATTTTGACTGGAATTAATTACATTAAAGATTTAGCTGATATAAAAGCATGTGGGGGAAAACAGTGTCTTATCTTTTACCCTTTTATGTAATTTGCATTCTCCAATCTCCAAACAAGGGTTCTGGAAGGGTCTTGATAAACTCGGCACTGTTTGAACGCTTATTTGGTGCTACAGTAATGATTTTTGCTCCAAGGCAAAGTGCCTCTGTATCTCACTGCTAATTGACAAATGTGGCGTCCTGGACCCTGAGGTTTTGTGTGCTGAGAAATTAAAGGAAGCAATTGTTTTGTGACTAACAGATGTATCTCGATCAGGCCTGGGCAATTAGGCCTGTTGTCTGTGGAAGCCAAATCTGACAACGGTGGCATTTTTTATTGATTATTTTCATGCACCATGAAAGCTGCAGTAATACACTTGCTAGATTTCACTATCTGTTTTTATTAAGTCAAAGGATGATTTGTGGGCAAAACCTGCTCATTTTCATAGACTTGAGCATAAAGCTTCGGCCGCATTTTTAAGGCCAGTAAAAAGAACTCAGCAGGCCAGCAGTTGCCCAGAGCTGGTACAGATATATGTCATAATATTGTAAAATAAGCAGAGAATAGTTACAGCACTGATGTGTGCGTGTGTGTGATTGAAAACATAACCAGGTTAGAGAGATAATTAACACTACTAGACTGAAATTGTCTGAACTTGAAATCACAGCTGCTGACTATGTATTTTCCACACCACTTACCCAGCACTGGACACGGACTGTACACGGCGGGACACGTCCTGGACAGGAAGCCGGTCCACCGTGGGCCGCGCTCACACACTAAGGGCTACTTAGAGGCCACTCTTCCCCTTGTGTTTTGGCCTGCTGGAGGGAGATACAAACACAGAGAGCCAAGCCTGGCAAGGGAATAGGATGTGCAATGTGGCACTTTATTCATCCTCATCTATCCCATCTTGCTCTCCATGAGACTGACAGACATGTATGCAGGTGAGAGCAAAGCTTGGGGGTTACAGTCCAGGGTCAGCCAGCGTGAAGCGCCCCTGGGGCAGTTGGGGCTTAAGGGCCTTGCTCAATGGCAGCATCAGCCTGCCCGTCATGGTGTTTGACCCGGTGACCTTCCGATCCCGGGTGCAGAGTCCTGACCTGCTGAGCCCTGGAGGTGTGAGGTCACAGCTCTCCCTCCTGAGCTGCCACTGTGCCCTGATTCACTGAACAATTCAGCCTAAAACTATGTTGGAGATACATGTAGTCAGAGAGAAGAGATCAGCGTAACAGTGACAGCCAGCTGCAAGACTGAAAGGGAAAATGTTCACTTTGTACCTTAAGCAAGAGCTGGTGCGAGGAATCGAATGTTTCATAATAGAGGGACAGTTCTACACGATGCGTATCTTGCTTCATGCGTTCATCTGAACGTAATTTCAAAAGAAATGGCAACAACATTTTAGGGGCCTCTGCGCTCTGATGCTGCTTTGATAGCTGCTCTAGGCCCCCGATGAAAGGATCCTGTCTGTGGTTTCAAACCTTGTGAAGCATTGTGAGGCCTCTCCCTTTTTCGCCATGTTAAAAGGGGCTCCTTTGAATTGGATTAAAACTTGTTAACAGCCTCTTTCCAAGGTGCTGCAGCTGTGTGCTTTTAAAAAGCCCACGGGCTGTCATTACCAGGCCCTGTGCTACAGCTGTACACAAATTAACCGCACTTCTCATTTGTTTCTGACACCATTCTAACTTTTTAAAATATTTATCCGTATTTCAAAATCATTCATGAAATTCTGCTTGTGCTAATGTGTGTCTGTGATGACCAGTATCACTGATACATGCAAGATTAAAGTATTACATGGATATGAACTAAAATGGTTATATATATATTCCTTAAAATGAATGTTTGCTTAATTAATGGTCAAATCTGCTCTGTCTGGCATACACCGCATACAATCAGAATGCTTCTGTTTCCAAGGCACAAATGAACTGAATGGTCTTGCTCACTATTTTGTTGCCATTTGTAATAAGCCTAATTAAGTGGGAAATCCAGGGTGTTTTAGCATCGCTGGATGACTTCAGAAAAAAAAAAAACCTTTAAGAACACAAAATCTTAGCCCTTAATTTGCACGAAATCCAGTTGTGTAATGTGCAGCTTTATACCATGGTAATGGTGTATTTGCCAGATTATTATTTAATTGGAAAATGTGACCCTCTGTAGAAACCCATATAAATTAGAACTGTGCAAGAATAGAATTTGAACAAACCAGCTGGTATTTTAATCTTGCCATGCAGAAATTAATCAGCCATTTGTGTTGCTTTCAATTGATTTTGTTGATGCCATCATTCTGCCCAAAAATCCAGTGTGAATTAAATATGATTGAGATCTTACAAGTGTTTCACCTAGATCATTCTCTCCCCTCTAGATAAGGGAAAAACTTATGGAGGGATTTATGTTGATTCTACCTGGAGGATACGTTATCTTTTGTAATGTTCATTGCCTCATTAGCTTTAGCAAGAATATGATTATCTTGTTTTGTTAGAAGGCATGTGCTTATTACTTTCAATTTCAATAATAGCAGTATTGGCTGTGAGATGAAAGTTCTGATCTCATTAGAAGAGTATTTTGAATTGTTGATGTGGCGATGGAAAGATTGCAGTTGTATAACAATGAGGTCATGTGATCAGATATTCATTTATAGTCAACAATTGTCCATAAGCAGCTGATTTTGGTTCTTGTCACAAGGTCATCAGATGCATTAAAATACAATTACTGCCTTAAGTAATTGTCGATTAGGCAGGAGAATGCTTCAGTGTCCCAGGATTGATCTATTATCAGTGAGATTGACTCAAGGACCCCTGGGTTGGGAATTCAGAAATTCAGCTAGTCATCTAGCAGATTTCTTACCCTAACTAGACATTCTTGCTGTTTTCATGACAACAGGCTCTTGAGATTTAGTATTGTTGGCTTTTACGAGAAAGCGACTGCATTTGACCTGTCATGTTTTGTAGGAGGACATCCGTAATGCAGTGGGACAGGTGGTTTTGTAACTGTTAGACCTTGCAGTTTGTAACACAGGCTGAATGGTGGCTATGTGCAGGATGCTGTGGTGACTCACTGGGGGGCACTGTGGCCCCACCCCACTGGGCTGGCAGCTGCTCTCCTGCGTGGCTGTGGAGCCTCTTGCCGTTTGCATGGTATGGATTTCCGCTGCTTAGGCTGCAGGCTTGTGTGATGTTGTGCTTGTGGGGAATGACAGTCAATCAATTAATCAGTTAAAGATTTGTTTGTCACAAACACAGTTATACTCAGAGCACTATTTACTAAAATGCTCGTTTCCCTATAGCTCCAAGACTGTGCAACAGGGCACATATGTATAATGAGACAAAACATTAAGCAATACCATGCAATTTGCAGTAAAGTGGCAGGTGCTACTGCAATATATGTAAACGGTACAGTGGCAGCAGGCTGGACATGTATAATTTCAACTTAAGAATTCAAATCTTTATTTTGCTGCAACAAATAATGAATATGCATTTGGAACCATTTCGTAAAGGGACTGTTAATATGCCAAGTCAGTCTTTAAGGCAAATTTGTAGGAACTGGTACATATAGTTCTTATTTAGCATCAGTTAGTCAAATGTTTGTCACACACACGCATAGCCTTTCTCTATATCAAACAGGAAGAAACAGGAAGAAACACTTCCAAATACACCACATCTTAAACGTAATGAAGTACATAATAATAAAATAATAATAATAATAATGATAATAACAATAATAATAAGAGAAGAAGAAGAATATGCTAATAAAAGTAACTACATACAAACTGCATGTGTGTAGGTAAACAGTACTTTAAAAACATTAAAGAAATGGTTCTTAAAACGGTTTTGATAAAAAAAAGAAAAAAGATCATAATTGTATAAGGTTAACACTTACTCTTGTTCCATCAATGTCTTGCATACTGGAAGGGGTATTTCTGAGGTAACATTACAATAAGATTAACAATTATGAACCACTGAAACTGCACAATGTTTTCATGAACATGTGTGTTCCTTATTGCAAACCATTTATTTAACTCACATATTAATTTCATAGGCTTTATCACTGTCTGTTCTTAAGTAAGAGTTGTCCATAAGTCGGAGGTTTGTAATCTGGGGACTGCCGGTGCATTTGCAAATCGAAAGCAAAGGATCATTTCATTTTCATTGGAATACCTGATTATGTTTTGGTCATTTTAAGCTGGGCTTCCCAAACTTTTGATGACCGCAGACTGGCATGCATTATGCAAAAATTTCACAGAATGGAAGATTGCACATGATTAATAGGAAAATATCATTGGCATCATGGCTTGTTTGCTAACTGATTAGCAACCCCTGGGAATTTGTGAGTATTATTTTAACTTGAAGCAGGGGGGTATTCCATGAAAGTAGGTAAAGAAAGCCAAGAAAGCCTAGCGCCATTTCTAAACTTAGCCTCATGTCATTCCACTAACGGAGTTAAGCTTTAACTAATCAAGGTTCATACACTTGCATAGTCTCTTAGTGCGCACACCCGAGATATTTATAAAGCCCAAATGAATGGATGAATGATTGATCAAATGAGTCGGAAAGCATGTAAAACGGGAGCGATGTTTTTTTTTTCCGCCGCAGACCAAACGCTGCTGACGGAGCTGTATGAAGAATACAAAGATGTAATCGCTAAAAAAAAGGCTATACTGTGGCCATAAATAAAACCAGGGAGTTGGCTTGGCAAAGAATTGCAGACTAAATACTAAGTTACGTAAATGTTACAAGTGCTTAGTACAGTGGCACGGTGGTACAGTGGTTTATGCTGTTGCCTTACACCGCAAAAGTTACTGGTTCGATTCCCATAACCAATGGGGAACCTTCTGGGTTACATTCACGTGTCATTCATACTGTAGTCTACAGTATAATGTTATTCTGTATTATTTGATCTCCGTAAAATACTCAACCAAAAGACTAAACAAAATATCTACCGGTTCATATTATTTTAATGTTTTTGGAATGCTGAGACGTGATTTTTATAGCCTTTATTATATTGATCACATGACATGAGTAATGAGAGCGTGGAATTTCGTCTGACGGAACGATCTTTTGGGAATCTGTTCCCACAACGCGTAACTAAGCGAGACAGTTAACCTGATCCAGAGTAGACTTATTCACTCGCATAAATTACCATAGTAGCTCAGCGGGGATTCATTTAGACTTGTCGAAATAAGTAAGACTTTCCCTTAATCCTGCTTCGTTGGAGAACCCCCCCCACCCCAGGACAGTGACCGGTTCTTCGGAACCATTAGCTTGCTGATAACAGGTACATTTCTCAAGCCTACGTGGAGCTGACACAGGGACTCCTGGCTTAAGGCTATCAGCGTTGGGCTGCTATAGAGGCCGTCCCTGGGGCTCCTGGCTTACGGCTATCAGCGTGGGGCTGCTATAGAGGCCGTCCCTGGGGCTCCCGGCTTACGGCTATCAGTGTTGGGCTGCTATAGAGGCGGTCCCTGGGGCTCCGGGCTTACGGCTATCAGCGTGGGGCTGCTATAGAGGCCGTCCCTGGGGCTCCGGGCTTACGGCTATCAGCGTGGGGCTGCTATAGAGGCCGTCCCTGGGGCTCCTGGCTTAAGGCTATCAGCGTGGGGCTGCTATAGAGGCCGTCCCTGGGGCTCCTGGCTTATGGCTATCAGCGTGGGGCTGCTATAGAGGCCGTCCCTGGGGCTCCTGGCTTACGGCTATCAGAGTGGAGCTGCTATAGAGGCCGTCCCTGGGGCTCCTGGCTTACGACTATCAGTGTTGGGCTGCTATAGAGGCCGTCCCTGGGGCTCCTGGCTTATGGCTATCAGAGTGGGGCTGCTATAGAGGCCGTCCCTGGGGCTCCTGGCTTACGACTATCAGTGTTGGGCTGCTATAGAGGCCGTCCCTGGGGCTCCGGGCTTACGGCTATCAGCGTGGGGCTGCTATAGAGGCCGTCCCTGGGGCTCCTGGCTTACGGCTATCAGCGTGGGGCTGCTATAGAGGCCGTCCCTGGGGCTCCGGGCTTACGGCTATCAGCGTGGGGCTGCTATAGAGGCCGTCCCTGGGGCTCCCGGCTTACGGCTATCAGTGTTGGGCTGCTATAGAGGCTGTCCCTGGGGCTCCTGGCTTACGGCTATCAGTGTTGGGCTGCTATAGAGGCCGTCCCTGGGGCTCCTGGCTTAAGGCTATCAGTGTTGGGCTGCTATAGAGGCCGTCCCAGGGGCTCCCGGATTACGGCTATCAGAGTGGGGCTGCTATAGAGGCCGTCCCTGGGGCTCCTGGCTTATGGCTATCAGCGTGGGGCTGCTATAGAGGCCGTCCCTGGGGCTCCTGGCTTACGGCTATCAGCGTGGGGCTGCTATAGAGGCCGTCCCTGGGGCTCCTGGCTTAAGGCTATCAGCGTGGGGCTGCTATAGAGGCCGTCCCTGGGGCTCCTGGCTTATGGCTATCAGCGTGGGGCTGCTATAGAGGCCATCCCTGGGGCTCCTGGCTTACGGCTATCAGCTTGGGGCTGCTATAGGGGCCGTCCCTGGGGCTCCTGGCTTACGGCTATCAGAGTGGAGCTGCTATAGAGGCCGTCCCTGGGGCTCCGGGCTTACGGCTATCAGCGTGGGGCTGCTATAGAGGCCGTCCCTGGGGCTCCGGGCTTACGGCTATCAGAGTGGGGCTGCTATAGAGGCCGTCCCTGGGGCTCCGGGCTTACGGCTATCAGAGTGGGGCTGCTATAGAGGCCGTCCCTGGGGCTCCGGGCTTACGGCTATCAGTGTTGGGCTGCTATAGAGGCCGTCCCAGGGGCTCCCGGCTTACGGCTATCAGTGTTGGGCTACTATAGAGGCCGTCCCTGGGGCTCCCAGCTTACGACTAGCAGCGTGGTGGTGCCCATTCTCAGGGGGGTTTCTGGACTGCTGAGGCAGCTTCTTTTCTGTTCTTGTGCCATGCATAGATTCAGCAGGAAAACACTCTGTGCCCCCCCCCTTACCACCAACACCATGGGACCCAAAACCCTAAGATGCAGGTGTCTCCTGGTATCTTCTGGCCCATGAATGATAAATTGTAGAAAAGCCTGAATCCATGTGCTATGTTGAATGAGGAGGATTCTCTCTGTCTATAATTAATCTAGCTATTAATCATGTGATGGATATGCTCAATTGTAGGATGATCAGCAATGTGGCTCGTTCATTCAATAAAATAGGCCTTTGCTCTGCTATGTGATAAAACTGATGCAGTGTGCATAAAAATAAGTTCAGTTAGTTCACTGAGTTAACATAGTTTCTGGGAGTGCACTTTAGGTGTGTTATTGTCAGTGCTTAATGTTCATCCAGCACCTGGAAAGTTGATTGAAATGAAATCAGTAAACTTCATCCAGATCCAGATTGTTTTTACACTTTATTCACCATCTTCACTCGTGTTCTCTTTTACACGAGCTGCGCTCGCCATAGCTCTTGAACGCTTTGATTATGTTTGACGGTCTTAGGGTCATAAACCCAACACCCCTCCCCCCCCCAGCGTTATGCCTGCTTTGATGCTTCTCTCTTTTTCAGGTGGGAAGCTGTGGTGGGCCGATGACAGTCTGGCGCAGCTGGGCATCGTCACCAAGAGGGACGCCCGGAACATGCTTGTGCTACGGAACAAGACCAATGGCGTGCTGCACATGAAGGTCTATGACAGGGAGGGCCAGAAAGGTACAGCCAGAGGAGCCGCAGTGCCACTCAACCCATTAGGAGACACTGGTGGCAACCAAAGGTGGCATCTGCTGACGGGGCACTGACTTAGCCAGCCTATTTCACTTAGTCTCGCACAGAGTTGGGTAATTCAGGTCCAGAAAGCAAAAGTCCAGCCCAGAATTTTTTCTCAACCAACCAGTTGAGTACTCTGTGACTGTGACTCTTTATGTTCAATTGGTTGGTTGAAACAAAATCTTGGTCTGGACTTTTATACTCTGGAACTGAATTACCCAACTCTGGTCTCGGAGCAGGGGCACTGGCGGTAAAGCTTGCCTTGGGCGCCACATGGACTTAGCTAGCAGGCTACTATAACCCTGAGATCGATCTGGCGTTTTGTCATTGGGCACATGGCTGGCTCACAGGCGTCATTTCAGATATGTCCAGGGATGCTATACTGCTTGTGGGACAATGCCACCGGTCAGAGCTTTAATATACCCCACTAATTTCACAATTTAGAGATTGACAGGCAAGAGAAATTTGTACTTTGGAAACTGTAAATGGACTCAATCATGTTTTAATCCTTAAAATAGCAGATTGAGGTTTAAACTATGCACAGAGTCTGTTGTGTGAGTTATTGTCAGAACCATCTGTATTAATGGCAGGTCCATTAGCAGTGTTCCTACAGATCGCCTAAGCATTCCATTAGTATAAAGAATGGCAATTAAGGAGTCCTTAAGGTAAATCTTTTGAGTAGGCGCTTGAAATTCCTCGGACCAATTAGATTTTTCATTTGTCTCCCTGACACAAACCACATGGGAGTGTGGTTTTATAACTTTTCTCTGAAGGTGCAGGTGATATGGTGCACGAGAAATAAGGGCTTGCACCCCCGCCTCCAATTCCTGCCCCACCCCAACCCCGCCCCCCCATGAGCCGGACTTACCTGCAAGTGGTTCAGTGCATCCTGGGAAATAACAGGACTAATTACTAATTAAAGCACGCTCTGATATTGGATAATAGGCAGCCTTGGGATGTCATTGGTTAACCTCAGGACATGTAGCATGATGGTGTTCTGGCATCTAACATCAGCACAACTTGGCCGTGATGTCATGACGAGTCCTGTGGTGCCTATCAGCTCTTTCCTTCTGTTTATGTGATGAATTATGCTCAGGAACTATCACAAGGGATTCTTATTATACGATTTCTGTGTTTTTAATGAACTGAATATTTTTTTGCATTCATTCTCAGATCTGGACTTAATTAGGAGACTAAGTTTTTAGAATCTACCAGTTTATCAGTCTTTCATGTTGTATTGTTTAGGCATAATTAAAAGAAAGTTAAAAAAGAAAATCAGATCTATTGTCGCAGAATGTTGAGCATTCAAAAGAACAAAAATTAATAATAAGCCCTATTAATGGAAAAAATTATATCGACGGGATATGGGCTAAATCAATTTTGATTTTTTTCTCAAAGTACTTGTATTATGCACATTTTTAACTGTGGGATTTTGCAGGCATTCGATTGCTTTTGCCTAGTGAACCTCATAGGTGAATAACAGACAAGGGGCTGCAGAGTAGTGCTGCTCACCTCTGTCGGTGCTGATCTGCCTGTCGAGCAGGGAGGAACCCCTGCCAGCTGAGCAATGGCGGCTGTTCCCAGCTCTGCTTCCCCGTCTCGGAGACGAGCCGCACCTGCTCCTGCACGGTGGGCTACAGCCTGCGTAGTGACCGCCACTCCTGCGAAGGTGAGCTGCTCTAGGCCCGGCAACGTAAATGGCACCGTGCCGCCGCTCTCCAGGGCCACCATCTGCGCTGCCACCTTCAGGCTCCTGATGTCTCTCCTGTGTAGTGTTATAGTAGCTTTGGTTGCTGTCATTATTTTTCATTTATTAAATAGTTTTCACTGCGCTAGCGTTCCTTGCTAAATTCACCGCGCACATGTATGTATTTGGAGATAATAAAACTAAAAGAGCTCAGTTGTGAAATGTCAATTTGAACTCCTGTTTGCCTGTGTGTGTGAGACAGGTATCGGGGCCTTCCTAATGTATTCCATCCACGAGGGGATCCGAGGAATCTCGCTCGACCCCAGCGACAGCAGCGAGGCCCTGATGCCGGTTACCGGCACGCTGTTCGCTGTTGGCCTGGACTTTCACGCAGGTGACAGGCAGAGTGCTCCCGTCGCATACACTAAGCATCTCATTTCGAGCAAGGCCTCAGCCTGATTCGCGGTTTGGACATCGTGAAAAGTACGATGAGATTACATACCTCCATCACGCCAATGTACAAGATGATCCATGGAAACAGTCACAATTCATTTTGCTATTGCAAAAATGTACAAATATTTCTCGTGTCATACTTCTTTGTATATTGTGTATTTCAGTTCAGTTTATTTCTGTGTCAGTCCCTGTGTGTCTATATTGCCCCTGATTAGGCATATGCTGTATTGCTGGCTGCGGTGCTGTTAAATGACACTTTGCCTCTCTGTGGTTAGTGATAATGAAGATGCTTATCCTGTCTTATCTATGTCAAATCCTAAAGGACAGAAAGCATAGCTATTAGCCAAGTGCTGCATGAATGAGTAAAACACAGGAGTCCTGTCACATGTCGTCTGTCTGCCAGCTCTGTCTTGCGTACAGTGAGCACTTGGTGCGGGACGTTAAGTGGATTAAGTCAGTCCCGTAATTGATGCATTAAAAACACACACACCTTCATATGATAAAGCGTAAACATTTTTATTGATTGTATTTAAGTTTTTGTTTAAATAAAAACAAAAAACAGGGCAATTTCTGAGTTAGATAATTTTGGTACCAGCAAAGCGGCCATTTGGCTTGAGAGTATGGTCAGTGTGGGAGGCTCGTATTGAGGTCGTGTTGCCAGTGGAGGGCCCTGGGCCCAGCCGAGTGACACGCATGGCACACGCCGTTTTATCGATATTATGAAGTACGGCCGGCAGGGCGTCTTCTGCACTGGGGCTGCGTGTGAACAGAGAGCCGCGTGAGCCTGTCAGTGTGCTGAGGCTCAGTCCCTCAACGGCTCGATTTATGGCTGTGCGTTCACGTTGCAGAGATCTTGCACGTGTGCATAATGATGCCTGCAGACGGAGCTGCATGCGCATCTGCTCGCGAGAGATTCATCTACACTTTACTTTTACTCGTCCGTATTCCTGTTCATCAACCAAAGATTAAGCATCTCATAAGCAAGAGAACCTTTACATTATTTGTGTATTGCTGTTTTTTTAGTAGATATAAAGAGCCCTTTTTTGTTTCTGGCATGGTGTCCCCAAGAGTGTCCCTTATTTAGCAGCAACAGCCCTGCCGTGTAGCCGGCATCGATGGCAGGTGCCTGCGGGAAATGCCATGCCTGCATTTTTGTGGCCTTGCCATTGTTCGGTAAGCCATTAAAGCCCGCAACCCCCAAAAAGAGCTTTAAATGCCTTGTGAATATGCAGAGGCCACTTAACGTGCATGTTTTCTCAAATGCTGTGGGAGCACTGAGAAAGGGTCCCTGGTGAGCTTTACCTGAGCTTTGGAATAAAAACAGAGGGGTCACAGAGGATGGAGATTGCTTACAAACTGCATAGACTGGCAGACTTAAAGCAGGGAAGCCAATAATTAAGTTAACAAAGGTAACAACAGGAGCAGCTATTTTGTTTAATCCACAAATAAAGTAGACTTTTTAATAAGATCTTAGGTTTGTGGTTGTAAGCCTTCTTTCTGTAGCAGTGCTTATATTGATTCTATGTATGTGTGTAGTAGGTGTGCAAACCTTTTAATTGTTTCTTCATTAATTAGTTGCACTGTGAGTCTATGGGAGTCTCTCCACGAATGAGCTGTGAAATGGAGGGTGTAGCCAGCGCTGAGGTGCAGGGCAGTCGAAATACAAGGCAGGAGTCCTGTGAAAAGAGTAAAATCACAGAGATGTGACCTGAGGAACAGAAGGCCCTCCTCTTGCTTGGCTCGTCATTCTCGCAGGCTCTGAAATTCCTTCAGATGCAGATGAAGACGAACTTCCTGCTAAGCGAGCCTCACACTCCCCAAATATATGCAAACAGCATTTGCATTTCATCACGGTGCTGAACGCTTGAGTGTGAAACAAGCAGCCTCCCGGGTGGATCCATGTAAGAGACGATAACCGTGTGAAGACAGAAGCGTCTGATAATCGGCCGAGCCGTGGCCCTGCAATGCTTCCATACAGAGTCTGGGAAGGGATTACAATGGCCTTTGGACAATGCTCCTATTTCCCACATTTCACTGCTCTAGACTGGTACACATGGGAAAGGTACACCTTATCTTTCAGCTAAGATTTTCACGTTTTGGTTGAGGCTACGGTTGCCACCTGTCCCATTTTTTACGGGATTGATCTGTACCATAAAATAATTTTCTGTCTCATTTTCGGACCATGTGATCGATTCCCATCGGGGACCCTTCTACATTAATTTTATCATCATGGACCTGGGGGGCAGGCAGCATCCCCTATTTCTTCATATTGAAAGTGGCAAAAGCTAGTTGTGGAATCATGGCACCCAGATCATGTGACCCGTGTCGTCCATCTTGGGCCTGCCCTTTGGCCATGAAAGTTTTTTGTGTCTGTCATCTATACCAAACTAAAACCCTCCAGAGCAATTTTGTAATTAGGTTACCATTTCTTCTCTGGCCAAATAATTTTGATACTTGTGATATGTAAAAAGAGGTCATAAAACTCATTTGGATCTCATTATTTACCATTCCTTTTACAATATTCTGCAAGGGCTTCAGGACAGCATGAAATGCATTGCTGCCTCCTGATTAAATCTTTACTACCCTTTTTATTGATTGCCTAGAATTAATTTCTTGGAGGTAAAGTGTGGGACCCTTTATTAAATTCCCCATGCAGGAAACGACACTATCTACTGGACAGACATGGGCTTAAACCGCATCTCCCGAGCGAAGAGAGACCAGACCTGGAAAGAAGACATCATCACAAACGGCCTCGGCAGGGTGGAAGGCATTGCGGTGGACTGGATTGCCGGTCAGTACGCTCTGTGCTCCAGTCCCACGCCAGCTGCCAGCTGCCAGCTTTTGCCTTTACAGATGCGTCACATCTGTTGCTGTGCTCCTGGAGTTTACTGATTGGTTTGTTTCCCAAGGGAACATTTACTGGACGGACCATGGCTTCAATCTCATTGAGATCGCCCGCCTCAGCGGGTGGTACCGCTCTGTGGTTATCTCTCAGGAGCTCGATCAGCCGAGAGCCATCGCCGTGCACCCAGTCCGAGGGTACGTGCCTTCCTCTAAGCCTCTCTGCTGCGGCTCCTACAGGTCTCACCCACATGTCACCATGGAGAGTCCAATAGGTCTTCCATCCTCAATACCTCCAAAGATCTGTATAGAAGGAAGATTGCCCTGGATAATCAGACAGGGCATGTGAATCGGGCCTTGATTCCTCGACTGGCTTCCTGAAGTGTTGCGGCTCTCACAGACCAAAAGCCTGAGCAAATGGGTTGGACCTTGTCTATGTCATGTGACTGCCGCCAAACCAGCTGAGTGAACGCGGAGAGCTCAGCGAGGCGAGCATGCATGTTTCTGGCTATTTCCTATCCCACAGTGGCTGCATTCCAGTTCGCTTAAGCTAACTACACACGTTCTAAGGATGGCGGCCATATAGTCCGCGAGGGAGGGAGGGCTGGTAGGCGCTGGTCTTCCCTAAGGAAGCCCTAAGGCACTCCCAGGCCGCTGTAGCGGGGCATGTTCCTGCAGTGTGCTGGTCCGAAGCCATCTCCATTCTCTCTGAATTACAGGTACATGTTCTGGACGGAGTGGGGCCAGACACCAGGGATCAGCAGAGCGCGACTGGACGGCTCCCAGCGGGTGGCCCTGGTCAGCTCCAACATTGCCTGGCCCAACGGCATCTCCATTGACTACGAGGTGCAGACCACCCACCCACCATTTATTTATTTTTTTTCCTGATTAATAAACGATGGCGATATGAGGGACGGCGTGGGGCTCAGTGGGTTAGGATGCTGTGCCTGCGATCAGGAGGTCTCTAGTTGACTGTGATGTCACCGTGGGCAGGAGGTCTCTAGTTGACTGTGATGTCACCGTGGGCAGGAGGTCTCTAGTTGACTGTGATGTCACCGTGGGCAGGAGGTCTCTTGTTGACTGTGATGTCACCGTGGGCAGGAGGTCTCTAGTTGACTGTGATGTCACCGTGGGCAGGAGGTCTCTAGTTGACTGTGATGTCACCGTGGGCAGGAGGTCTCTTGTTGACTGTGATGTCACCGTGGGCAGGATGTCTCTTGTTGACTGTGATGTCACCGTGGGCAGGAGGTCTCTAGTTGACTGTGATGTCATCGTGGGGCCCCTGAGTGAGCCCCTTAACCCCCAGTTGCTCCAGGGACTGCCTGGCCCTTTTTTTAACAAAAACATTTGTTACTTTGGAAAATGTAAGAATGATAGCTGAGAGCTTATCTTCTGATTGAATTACAGGAAAACAAGCTGTACTGGTGTGATGCTCGCACCGACAAGATAGAGAGGATCGACCTGGAGAGCGGGGAGGGCCGTGACATTGTGCTCTCTGCCAGCGGTGTGGACATGTTCTCTGTGGCTGTCTTTGGCCCTTACATCTACTGGTCTGACAGGTAATTTTTCCCCCCCACAAATGCTACAATGTCTCCCAAACATCCCATGAAGCCAGCTGCTCATTCCTTGTAGGACCATCCGCTTCTTCCTGCTTGTGTTACCTCATGTTGGGGGTGAGATTTTACTTAGACCTCACCCATTTCAGTGTCATGGTTGGGCTCGGTGCCCCTCCTTCTCTCAGGCCAGCTGTCTGCTGCATCTAATGACATGCTGCATTTTAATTGGTCGAAGGCTATCGATTACCTGCTGTCAAACTTCTTGTTTTCTCCCGCTGGTCGGTCTCCTTCCCACCAGAGCTCATGCTAACGGCTCCATCCGGAGGGGCTTCAAGAGCGACGCAGCCGAGACCCAGACCTTGAGGAGTGGCCTGGGCGTCAACCTGAAGGATGTGAAGGTCTTCAGCCGAGGCCGGGAGAAAGGTTGAGGTTTCGCTTCCTGCTGACATTAAAGGCCTCCATAATGTCTGGGTGTGCGAGCGGGCGTAGTGAATCAAACCACGTGTAACGTCTGGGTGTGCGAGCGGGCGTAGTGAATCAAACCACGTGTAACGTCTGGGTGTGCGAGCGGGCGTAGTGAATCAAACCACGTGTAACGTCTAGGTGTGCGAGCGGGCGTAGTGAATCAAACCACGTGTAACGTCTGGGTGTGCGAGCGGGCGTAGTGAATCAAACCACGTGTAACGTCTGGGTGTGCGAGCGGGCGTAGTGAATCAAACCACGTGTAACGTCTGGGTGTGCGAGCGGGCGTAGTGAATCAAACCACGTGTAACGTCTGGGTGTGCGAGCGGGCGTAGTGAATCAAACCACGTGTAACGTCTGGGTGTGCGAGCGGGCGTAGTGAATCAAACCACGTGTAACGTCTGGGTGTGCGAGCGGGCGTAGTGAATCAAACCACGTGTAATGTCTGGCTGTGCGAGCGGGCGTAGTGAATCAAACCACGTGTAATGTCTGGCTGTGCGAGCGGGCGTAGTGAATCAAACCACGTGTAATGTCTGGCTGTGCGAGCAGGCGTAGTGAATCAAACCACGTGTAATGTCTGGCTGTGCGAGCGGGCGTAGTGAATCGAGCCACGTGTAATGTCTGGCTGTGCGAGCGGGCGTAGTGAATCAAACCACGTGTAATGTCTGGCTGTGCGAGCGGGCGTAGTGAATCAAACCACGTGTAATGTCTGGCTGTGCGAGCGAGTATAGTGAATCAAACCACGTGTGCGCTCCTCGCGCCACCTCTTGTTGTTCCCACCCCCCCACTCTTTATTTAGGCTCGTGCATTCTGGCTGTCAAATTTTATTAATTTCACACGCCAGGATTGTGTCACATTAGGCAATTTTTTGGGGGTACTTCCAAATATGCTTAGAAGTTCTTGCTAAAAATGTCGCTATATATAAATCTGACACCATGCTGGATAATCTAGATGGACAAGTACATGGCGGATGGTCCATTGCTATACATACTTTTAGCTGAAATGGCTGTGAGTGATTGTGCGTGATCGAGATTATTTGTGAATACAGGCTGCTTTCAACTTCAATAAAATCGGCTTAAGTAAATCCGGACTTAAGCAAAAGATCTATACAATGCATAGAGTTTACAGAAGTGCTAACGGAAAAAAAAGGCAACACATAGCCATAAGTAAATTCACTTTATCCTTTCATTTATTTCATATGTGTTCTGGATGGAGTATTTCTAATATTTTTTGCTATAAGATGTCTTGAATGGTATGGGAAGGCAAATCCATAAATATAACTTATGTAAGGCTTTGTGTAACGGATTACTTGCATCAGTGAAGAACTGTATGTCTCATGTGCAGTCTCTGGATGAGAGGCCCATGAGAGCTGGGCGTGACCAATGTCCGCAGACACGTGAGGCTTTTCTGTCCCGCAGGCACTAACCCCTGTGCCCGCAACAACGGCGACTGCCAGCAGCTGTGTTTCTACCTGGGGGGCGGGCGGAGGACCTGCTCCTGCGCCCACGGATACCTTTCTGAAGACGGCACGTCCTGCCAGCGGTACGACGGCTACCTGCTCTACTCGGAGCGCACCATCCTGAAGAGCGTCCACCTGTCGGATGAGAGCGACCTCAACTCGCCTGTCCGGCCGTACGAGAACCCGGCCTACTTCAAGAATGTCATCGCGCTGGCCGTTGACCAGCGGCAGGCCACTGCCGGAACCAACCGTATCTTCTTCAGCGACGTCCATTATGGGAACATCCAGGCCATCAATGACGACTGGACTGGAAGGAGGATCCTCGTGGAAAGCAAGTGCCCCTTGTATTTTTTCATCGCTGTCCTGCTTCTCCTCTGTCTAGTCTTCTAGTCTATCTAGTCTTTTATAGGTCAACAAAGAATAAAACAGTCTTAGTTTCAAATGGTGGGGTTTGAAACCGTTTTGGCCTCCTTGCTTTGTGTGCTGAGCAGTGAATCGCTGTTGACTCACTGCTTGATGCTGAGTCCCATCTAGTACAGAAATGTAAAATTTTATTACCTTTTCTGTGGCAGCAGTCCAGGCAGGTCTAATTCCCCCAACTGCAATATTTTCTTTCCCTGCTTTGATCAGGGAAAATAGTATTTATTCCCATACCTTTACAAAAGCTGTTTTCAGATAAGAGAACAATCTGAAAGTATCTGCTTTAATAGATAGTCTGCTTTTGAAGACTGTCTGACTTGATTAATTTCTATTTTTCCTCGCTACATATTCCGAGTTCTTTTCCTTTAACCCATCCAGAAAGGCCGGTGGGAGGTTGTATCCCCCTCCCGATTATTTCATAGAATCTGCCTGTGTGTGTGTGTCAGAAAGAGGGAGAGCAGGTGTCTGTCCAGACAAGCGAGCAGCTAGATATTTCAAGCAATTAATAACATCGCACTTGTTCAGTGGGGACATTTGGATAGAAATGAATTATCTTGTTTAATTTGCTTCATTAAAATAGCAGCTTACTTCATCTCTGCTGTCCTTGACAATGGCACAGAGCAGTTATTGAGGGTGTGGTTTAGTACTGTGACGACACCCTATTGTGTAAGACAGCACAGTAACCTTCCTTTAGGTGAGCATTCAAGATTTGTGGGTCGGGACACAATATTCTAAACATTATAAAACATATCTCCTTAGAAGCAGCCAACACATGTGGCGTTTACATGACTGTAAATCAGGTTGTGCACACAGCTTGTCCTCATTTGAACCAACAGAAGGTTAAATTACTCCTGCTCGTTTGGGTTCGAGGCAGGGATCGTGCTGCTCCATTTCCGCCCCCAAGCTACTGTTGGCTGTTATCTGTGTTTCTGAGGCTCAGCAGTGCATCCTGGACGGCAGCAGAGCCTCATCCCACATCCAGAGCTCTGCGCTACGCAGCCGGCTTAAACCTGCCGCTTGTAGCCATGGCTCAGCGGTCCCCTGTCACCTTGCCCCCGGTTAGCCTTCAGCTGATGCTCTTGTTCACTCTCGATAATCAAGCCCCGTGCGTCTGCCGCTGCTAATTGACAATTTGAAAGTGCTTGGGGGGGGGGGGGGGGGATTCATCGATTTGTTCTGGAACGGCGGCTCCTGCTCATCCCGGCTGGGTGTGGGCCCTGAGGGCGGTTGTCACACCCACCCCACACCCGGCGTCAGGCTCGCCGCGTTGTTCGCCATTAACACTGAGAGGCTCAGTCTGTTTGCTGCCATTCCCAGCACTGTGGGAAATGAGGAAAAAAAATGAATAAATGCAGAAAAAAGGGAAAATGGACAAGGCCTTGATGCACTGTGCTTCTGTATACTCGCTGCAGCTATTAAGAGCGTTGTAATGGCCCCTGCTATTTTTTCTGACTTAAGAGGGCCAATTTAGCTGTCAAAAATGTGATTAACACATTGTATATCTTGTATTGCTTAATGGTTGGTGGGTTAAATTACCTACTTTCTAGCATCCTCAGACCAAGACCAGAGGAGAAATTAAGTGAACAGAAAAATGTCCTGTTTTCTTATCCCTTCATTCTTTTATGGGTAGTTTTGTTTTATGTAGCATGTCCGTATTTTTCATCCTTTCTTGCAGTGTTTTGCATAGACTGCGTAGCGTGTCATTATTTTTATTAGTAGACATTGGTACAACATACCAAAGTAGCCACTGGTTGAAAGTTTAAAAATGGATTGATGAATGTTTAGAGCTGCTTTGGGGGTGAGTGCCAGGCTGACAGAAATGTCCTGTTCTCCTGGACTCAAAGCCATATGCCATTTTGTTTGAATGTATCATTTACATCTATCCATGTTCCACCTGTCCTCCCTCCCCCAACAGCTGCATTGAATTGGTCTCTGCATTTTCAGTGTCTGTTGAGTCTAAAACATGTTGGAACTATGGAAGTCATCAATGTCTGTACAAGCCTGGTTTCCTGAAACACGTGTGTGTGATGTCTGTTCATATTTGGTTCCATGCTCCCGGTTCTTCACCAGTATTAGGGTCTCTTTAGCTGTCCCTTGTACCCCTGCTGTTGATGGTGTGTTTTTAGCGTGATGCTTGTCTCTGTGTTACTGTAGTTGTGGTTCAGGGCACAGCCCAGCCAAGACTTCTCTTTCACCATGAGGAAAGAGGATCGGTAAAGCTAGTGCCCCGGAAGGGTGGCATTTTCTGTTGTGTGCTGTGCTGTGTAGTGTGTTGTGTGCTGTGCTGTGCTGTGTTGTGTTCTGTGTGCTGTGCTGTGTAGGGTGTTATGTTGTGTGCTGTGTAGTGTGTTGTGTGCTGTGTAGTGTGTTGTGTGCTGTGCTGTGTAGTGTGTTGTGTTGTGTGCTGTGTAGTGTGTTGTGTGCTGTGTAGTATGTTGTGTGCTGTGCTGTGTAGTGTGTTGTGTGCTGTGCTGTGTGTTGTGTGCTGTGTAGTGTGTTGTGTGCTGTGCTGTGTAGTGTGTTGTGTGCTGTGCTGTGTAGTGTGTTGTGTTGTGTGCTGTGTAGTGTGTTGTGTGCTGTGCTGTGTAGTGTGTTGTGTTGTGTGCTGTGTAGTGTGTTGTGTGCTGTGTAGTGTGTTGTGTGCTGTGCTGTGTAGTGTGTTGTGTGCTGTGCTGTGTGTTGTGTGCTGTGTAGTGTGTTGTGTGCTGTGCTGTGTAGTGTGTTGTGTGCTGTGCTGTGTAGTGTGTTGTGTTGTGTGCTGTGTAGTGTGTTGTGTTGTGTGCTGTGTAGTGTGTTGTGTGCTGTGTAGTGTGTTGTGTTGTGTGCTGTGTAGTGTGTAGTGTTGTGTTGTATGCTGTGTAGTGTGTTGTGTTGTGTGTTGTGTTGTGTGCTGTGTAGTGTGTTGTGTGCTGTGCTGTGTAGTGTGTTGTGTGCTGTGTAGTGTGTTGTGTTGTGTTGTATGCTGTGTAGTGTGTTGTGTTGTGTTGTGTGCTGTGTAGTGTGTTGTGTGCTGTGTAGTTTGTTGTGTGCTGTGCTGTGTAGTGTGTTGTGTTGTGCAGTGCATTTCGTGGACAGACTCAGTACATCTGTTCATATCTCCTCACCTTTAAAAGTAGCTTAGGTTGTATTTAACGGTTAAATACAGTCTGTGACCACTTTTAAAAGTAGCTTGAATTTCGTTTAATGGTAGTAATATTGTTCAGCTCTGCCACATAGAAATAAACTGCACGTTTTCGCCATATGAATTCAAAAATAAGCTTTTTATATAAAAAAGATTAAATAGCTGTTCCTTAACTACTCTAACCTCTATCTTATGTTGAAGCCTACTTAATCTTTGCCATATTTATTACCTGCCACTGCGGTTTTTACTGTTTTCTGCCAAATCCATAGTGTTTGCAAGAACGCATTACTGTTTTTTCGTTTGTGCAGTAAATTATTCTGACTTTATTGGTTAGATTTACTCATGCAGCATTCCTAAATGATTTCATCTGGTAAAGTTTTCCTTCTGTCAAAACCTAGGTAAGTGTCTCAGGTCATTATTTATTAACTTCACTGAACGTGGCCAAGGAGCTGAAATGGAAAGTACCCGGCTGGCTTGGACCGTAAATAAACACAGAGAAAGCTGCCAGAATTGTGCGGCAGGCATGAATGACGCATCATGCCCATCCGAAATACTGAAGCGCGATGACTGAGTTGTCACGGCATCTGAATGCGGAATTGGGAACACCGTGTTACTGCCTACTGGATCCGTGTTTACCATCGGAGGTGCAGGGCAGGCAAGGAAACGGAAGCGGTCCTTTAGCTGTGAAATCTCGAGTGGACATAATGGACCGGATTCTTTTTTCACAGCGGGAATTCCTGCACCTGTCAGACGTGCGCTGCCAAGGAATTTTACAGTGAAGAACTTTAGCTCAAGGTCCAGGAACAAGTAGAGAATAATGCCAGGTTGTCCGAAAGCAACGCCAATGAAACGCTGGACATATGTGGAACGTGTGATAGGTGTATGTTTGACAGATGTAGGGCTCGACTGTAGGACTCTGTGGGAGGTGCTGTAAGGCCCCGGGGTGCTCGCGGCAGATAGAGGAAGAAGGCAGAGGATTCAGTACCATCTCAGACTACTTTACATTTCAAATTCTGTTGTGTCATTTAGCAGTGACAAATCATTAACTTGGTATCTAATGTAAAGCAGTGACCTTTTTAAACTTATTTTAAACATTTTTTATTTAATACTTAAAAAGCCTATATGTATGAACTTATTTTAAGCCATTTTTTATTTAATACTTAAAAAGCCTTTATGTGAAATACACACACACACGCGCACACATACAAAGTAATTAAAATGAAATGGAATGAAACAGTACACAATACTACAGTAATTCAATAATACAACTACAAATACAAATTTTCTGATATAAGCAGTATAATTATTTATTGTTGATTAAACAAACAAGCACAGATTTTATAGTATATAGTACAGATATCTAATGGGCTTTTGCTATTTCAGGGGTGAGTGAAAGTTCCAGTACTTTAATAATTAATGACCTGTATTTCCATGCCATTTCAGTGTCAAACTGGAAAGAACAGGAGCCTTTTTTGAAGTTTGCTTGACAGACTTCCATTAGATTTCTTTACACATATGAAGTATTGTTTTTTTCTGCTGGGACTGCAGTGTTGTTTGTCTGATTCACCTAATCACCAGGTACCATTAATGGCACTAATTTAGTCCATAATACATGATGATTTCCCTCTGTTTGTTAAATTAAAGCAATTAAGACGTAACTGTAATTTAACAATTATTTGAATGTGTTCATGTGTGTAAAACTACATGCCAGCTCAAGCTGTAGGTGAAGAGAATTACTGTAGTTCCTCTGGGGTCACTCACCTTTACCCAGAATTACCCAGAATTACTCAGGAGAGATGTCACTGGGAGTGGAGTTAAATTGAGCCAATCACAAAACAATTCCTGTCTTTCTTCCTAAGGCTCTCTCTGAAAAGTTTATGTCATAAGGAAGAAAAAACATTGAGAAAGAATGTAATTGAAGAATTTTGTACTTGATCGCTAAGAAGGGCAACAATGATAATTAGCCATATTTTCCTAATTAAGCAGTGCGGTCTATATAAATTCCTGCCTGACGTCTCAAGTGGTTTTCAGCGCACAAAGCTGTCAGAGGATTCTTATTGGAATTAATTAATTAGAGATGAGCTCCCACAATTCAGTTAAATGTATTCCCACAGATGTTTTTGTTGTTCTACATTCAATGGATTCATTCCATACGGTATCATAGCCACTGGCCACCTGTATGCTACCATAAAACAATTACACATCTAATTGACAGTCAGTCCCCACAGTTTTCTGTGATTGAATGGTGGGGCCATGACCTACCATCAGAGGAGTCTGGGTCCAACAGACCGGTGCTTAATGGTGACAGGATACCGTAGGTTACACCTGACTCAGCCGGCAAGGGTGCACTGAGTGCAGGGGTCCTGTCCATCCAGTCCTCTAAGCAAGAAAAGAAAAGTTCACGATTTGTTTGTTCTAGGACTGTAATGGTACTCTCATTCTTCCTGTACCATTTGATGCATAGTTTCTCAGTTTCAAAATGAATGAATACATTTTTTGACACAGGGGGAACCTAAATTCACAAGTATATGTTCAGTATGAAAAACATATTAATTGTGGTTGTGAGTTTATGGCTAATACTGGTTGCAGTCGGTAATAGTCAGCTGTTTGGGAACACTTTGGTTTCCCAATAAATTACACCAATACTGGAGAGAGAGTAGTTTAGATCAAGACTACCTATCGGTATTGTGCCAAATTTGATATGTTTCTGAAAACAAATCCATCATGATAACTTATTTCGGAGGATCATCCGAGCAAGACAGAAAATGCCTCTGCAAGTTAGTCTGCCCTCGACGTTTAAGGTGCTTTTGCTAGGAACTTCAGACTGGGCTAAAAATATAATTATAGGGGTGTTTATAGCTACATATATGCGACCATACTTGGTAGTAGAGGACACAGGTTTTTTGTTTATTATGATCGATATATTTTTTGATTTTTTAATTTAGCATATGAAAATTTAACATATATGTGCGAATAAACATCTTTTATGTTTTGTTATTCAAACACATTGCCTTTGTTTTACAACTGTTCTTAAGTGTAAAAGTAAAATGCAGTACTTGATGTAGTTATCATTTTGATTGGGAGGTTATTAGAAGAATGGAACAGTCAATGGGATCATTTTAGCAGCAGAAAAGCGCTAAGTCATTGTTTCTGCTTTCTAATATAGGCGCTTGGCTATGGAAACGCAGGGTCGCGGGTGTCTGGAGCTGATCCTGCGCGCTGTGGGTGCAAAGGCAGGGAATAACCAGTGAAATCTCAGCTAATTTAAAGCTTCCTGAGTAGCTAAATGTTTTCCTGTTGATTTCCTTTTACCCTTGTCTTGACGAGCATAGATGTCATACAGATTCATCTCCACAACGGGGGCAATAGGCGGGCTTTGTGATTATTTATGAAACTTCAGCTGTTTAGAGCTGTGTTCTTCTTCTTTAATAATAGTTACTGTGATGCCAAATCAACAGAATGGTCTTATTCCTCAGCTCACCTTTTGTGTTGGCCACAACTATCTCATCATGTACATGTTTAATCAATTGCTGATCTCATCAAATATTCAAAGACATGTCAATTATGTTATCCTGTCTGAGCTGATGCTCTGGGGCACAGAGCGTTTTCATATAGAAAAAGCAAAAAACAAAACACATTGGTTTTATTTAGTTGCAATGCAAAGAAAAAAAATGATAGGCAGAGCCTGAATCTTTTGCTATTATATGAAGGGAACTTTTAAGACTTGTGTGCTGTGTGATTGTCAAGGAATGCAGTGATTAAATAAAGCACAGATTTAGCCTGATGACAGCTATAAACCAATTGTCAAGTCATCAGATTTAGTCTTCTGAATCCCTCTTCTTTTTTAATGGAACATACTGTTCATACAGTCCCAAACCATGTGATGAATATCTCACATGAGGTGTTACTATAATGCTCTCCCTGTACAAAGTACATCTTTAACGTGCAACCTTTCCTGAAGTATATAATGTTCCTACTGAGATGGTGCACAGAACAACAGGGACTCAATAGTGGATCACAAATGATGTTCAGAGGCTTTATTACGGCAGGCAAAAATCAATGCCGACAGTCCAAATCCAAAACCAGAGTGAGCAAACAGAAACCGAGACAGCAGGCTGAGGTGATGGTCAGTAGACAGGCGAAGGAAGGCCAGTCGATTAGTGAACAGAGGGCAAGGCAAACTCAGAATCTTGGGATGGAAATCAGGAAGAACAGACAAACAATCACCAAGAAAAAGCAGTCGGACTCTTAATAAATTGAGAATCTGTCAGGAGTGTCTCAGGCACTAAAACAGAGGGGTAGATCAGAGAACCCTCACAACAGCCAGGATGGAAAATAGCCATAAAAATGAATCACCAAGGATCATAAGGTATGGGGGGAGCAGTTCTCCCCTGACTGGATCCATCGTGGGGTGTGGCTGTTGTGATGCAGCAACCCTACATGACGTCGATGGAGTTCCACTGGGTTGGTCTGTAGCAGCTAGGGTATATAACACTCCTACAGTGCTTCTACAGTACATGATGCTCCTACAGTATATAACACTCCCATAATCCTCCTACACTATACAATACTCCTACAGTACATGATGCTCCTACAGTATTTATCACTCCTGTAATGCTACACTATATAACGCTCATACAGTTTATAGGCACTTTTACACCAAAGTTACGGAACCCGTTCCCTGTTTACAAGTTCTTGGGCTGTCTCAACCAGGAATTTTTGCAGCTCCTGGCCACTTTTGTGTGTTACTTTCATATTGCACTACACATTTATATTTTTAAAATTACAAATTTTTATATTTTTACATTACAAAGTTACGTTTTTATTTATACAACCTGCTGTATATTTATAATTCTTATTAAATTTGGCTGACGGATCAATCTTTTGTTTTCCACATAATAAAAAGTGATGACATGTTATCCTTCTAAAAAGAGTTTCATCGATGGCACCGGCAATATAAGACAAAATTATATTGGTCATCAGTTGAACTTTCCAATGCTAAAATATGGAGACCAGTAATTCCTTCTGCTCATTTTTTGCTGTGCTTCTTCTGTCATTTTTCCCCCATGGAGTCCAAGTTAGCCCCGGTGCTTGTGGTCAACCAATCAGCAAGCTGTAAGCGCCTCCCTAGCAGTTCATGTTCGAATGAGTCTGGAGTGGCGACTAAAAAAGGCTTCTGGAATTGCCTCCAATGAACTACAATTGGGCCGAGTTCCTGCAGGTGTTCTGAAAAAAGTTCTAGTTCCTGAAAAAAGTTCCTACACTATATAACATTCATTCAGTACACAGTGCTCCTACAGTATATGATGCTGTTACCTACTAGCACTATGTCTATGATGTACTACATCTGCAAGAAATGTTAGGTGGAAAGAAGAATCAATGCAATGGCTTTAAGAAAATAGCCGGCAGCATTTGATGGTGCTTTTTCAGCCTCAACTAGCCTTTGGTTGTTTCGTGGAGGCAAACATCTCAGGATAGTTTATGGCCTGTGTGAGAACGCGATTCCTTCCCCAAGGCACATGGAATTAGCTGCTTGCAAGTCGTGTGACTGGAGAAATAAATAGCACCATTGTCCTTGTTAAATGCGACAGTGGGAGCTCTGCCAGCTCTAGAAACTTACTGCTCCGCCATTAATCTCCCTGCACAGTTTGACTCCTTCATACCTGTCTGGCCTTGTTACCTTCTTTAGCTGTTCAACTGGCTTCAATTCCGGATGTTTCCAAGACCTCCGCCCAGCTTTCATTTTAAAATCTCCTGTCTGATGTGCTGCATATTTTACTTTAATGGCAAAAATATACATGACCTAGAGGTTATTTTTATGATGGGGAATACGACATGTATGCATAATACTAAACAGCAAAAAAGTGGATTGATATTGCATTGTCTATAAAAAAAAAGCAGGGTTGTCTATCTGCAGTGAGGACTTGAAAAGCACATTCAGTTTCAGTGTTCCTGCAGTACAGTTCTGCAAATTTAATATAAGTGTAATCTGTCATTTTCACACCCTAAAAGCTTCCAACAAAGAAACCTACACCTTCATCAGTCACCCTACTGTGGCAGCGTCATGCTGATTAAAAGCGGTGATATTCCAGCACCTTCTCAAATTGAACTAATCCCTCATTAAGTATGCATATCCTTGTAATCACTTTCACTCCTGTGGGTCACGCTGTTGTTCCCTCATGCTCCCCCCAGATGTGGGCTCAGTCGAGGGTCTGGCCTACCACCGCGGATGGGATACCTTGTACTGGACCAGCTCCAGCAGCTCAACCATCACCCGCTACACCATCGACCAGAGCCGTCGAGGGGCCTTTAACAGGGAAGCGGTGGTCCGGATGTCAGAGGAGGACCACCCGCACGTTGTCGTCCTTGATGAGTGTCAGAAGTAAGAGCCTTCCACTTCCTGTGCCCGTCACCGTGTTTGTGTCAGCTCGGTGCGTAAGCACTGCCGAGGATGTGCCAGCGCACAGATGGTGTCTGAATCTGGTTTCTTTTTGCAAAATCCTGGTTTGTAAAGATGCTGCGTTGAAGAATCACACTGAATCTAAGCCTTTGGTCTGAACGGGCATGAGGTAAAGTTCACTGTGTAATTATGCGGTAAATCATTGCCATTTGGAAGCGCTGAGGTATTACAGAATTTTTAGTACACATTAATTAGCTTCCCCCATGCATCACGTAGCTGAAATATCTTTAGGGTAAAAGGGGAAAGTCAAAAAAAGAGAACACATTTATAAAACTGTGTCTTACATGTGTTCTGTAAAAATATCATCCTTTCCTACAGCTTGTACAAATTCTGCCTTTGGGGTCAGTTTTTCAGGTCTATGATAGTAGGTTTGCCTTTCTGATGTTTGGAACCACAAAAAACTGCAGAAAATAAAAGAATTAAAACCAAAAACAACAGTACTTCTCTCTGTCCCTCTTGAGTGGAGAGGCTTTGGAAAATGTCAGCTTGTAGTGTAGCGGAGACGAAAGATCGTCTAATTGGTTTGACCGCTTCCTATCAGGGCAACGAAAACATGAAATGACAGACGCTGGTTTAATTCCTCAGCAGCCCAGCTTTAATGATCCGGCACTGCGACATCCATTTTAAATGGCACATTTAGGCCTCGCCAGATACAGTTAATATTTCGAGGTTTTGGTGACCCCTGACTGCAGTAAAAACGGAGTCACTGGACCGCATTAAACTCACAACCTTAAGTGCATATCCCAAGTTAGCAGTTTGGCCGGTTTTCAAATAGACTCCAAGAGGTGTCGGTTAATTAGAAATTAAAGTGAAATGATTAATCGGCGTGTCTCAGCGGAGGATTCCTGTTTAGTCCCTTTGCATGCCCTTAATTCTCTGAGCCAATGAAAGGAGGGTGAGATGACTGGACCTGGTAACAGATGTGACTTAGGGGTTCCTGTTTAAGGGGCTTATTTCACTTCAGTTGAGACACAGTGTAAAGGTATACTTACATAGTGCCTATGAATGTTCTATGAATTGATAATAAATGCATTATATAGTATTGTAGTAATAATAATAATAATAGCCTTAGTATTGCAACCAAAATGCTGTATAAATTCATGTTGCTTCTTACAGCATAGAAAAGGCCAGTGTTAATAAGTGTAACCAGTTTGACCTAGAACTCGATCTGAATATCAGAAGTCGAACTGTGAACGCTGACCTAATATAAATTGTACGCGCCAGGAAATGAGTCATACTACAATGCAATTCTTACTTGAATGCCTTCTTCACAGACTGGACAATTAACCAAATAAAGCAGCGCAACATTACAATAAATAACTAACAATAAATAAACCACTAACTTACGTGTACTATTAGAGTCATTTGTTTAAACTTTATTTTACCAGGTAAATTAACTGAAAACCAGTTCTCACTACTTTACGTGATATTCGGGAGAAATAGCAGATTACGCATCGGAAATAGCAGATTACGCATCATGCGTGTAACTAACCTTTTCAGCCAATAAGGGCAAAGGTGTGTCGTCACGGAGGCGGTTCCATTTTGTGCAGCCGGGTGAGAGGTCGCAATACATCTAACCGTAATGCATTGCGTCAGGATCAGAATGCGTTGCTTTAAGCCAGCGCTGTAAGCAAGTCGAACGCACCCAATGACCGGACTGGGGAAACAAACTGAAACGCGGACTTAATACAGAGGACTAATGACAACAACCAGAAATAGCTGATCACATGGGGATCCCACACGAGGTTAACGAGGGGGCGTGGCACACGGAAGGAGCGGATGATCGGGGCAGGACAGGGGTAATGTTGGGATAAGATCGTTATCATTTTGGAAGCCATTAAGAAAAAAATGCTCTTCTTGTTTTATTCTGTTCATTTTGTGTGTAAATGCTTAAAAAACAAACAAACAAGAAAAAACATATTTAGGTGTAATTTTGGGGGGACGGGAACCAATTAATTGGTTTTCCATTATTTCTTATGGGATAAATTCAATCAGAACTCGAACTTTTTAGGATTCAGTCCAGAGTCCGGAACGGATTAAGTTCGAGAACCGAGGTACCACTGTATTGTGGTACATTTACACTGTTGACATCAGATACTGAACATTAACCCTGGATCCCAGTTACTGCACGCGCCATGAATTATATATCTATCTTCCATTTACCACCAGCTTATCGTGGTCCGGCCCTGGTGTGCATCCCATCTCCATCTAGGGTGTACCCTTGCCTTATACCTTATGCTACCCTGTACCCCCTGTACGGTGTATTTACTGTAAGTGGCATTCTCCCTGTGTGGTCTCCTGCTCTATCGAGCATAAACGATGACCTACTATTCCCTTTAATAGTGTCATAAAACGCGGTGTGCAAACCACACCCTTGTCCAGTTAATATGGTGTAATTTGTGTGATTAATGGCGTATTTTATGGGCAAGGGCGCAGAGATAGTTTTGTGATGAACCAGCGGATGTGTGCCTCCCCCTTGCCAACTCCCCCCCGATATGTGATTCCTGCATCATATGATAAGGCTGATAATGGAGCCTCCTGAACTGTTTACTGAAGGCTCAGCTGGAGCAGTTTTGGGGGGAATGTGTTTTCAGTTCTGCCAAACCTCCCAGCTGGTACTAAAACCCAAATAGGCCTGTTATGGCAGTTCCTGGTCCGTGGGACATGTCTCCATGTCCAGAATGAATGGAGGGTTCTGAATTGGTGTCATGTCATAATATGAACCCCTAACCCTAACCGCCTTATGTCCCTTCCCCTGATGGCCTGGCATCCCGTCCAGGGTGTCCCTGCCCTGTACCCCGTGATATATTGGCATCCCGTCCAGGGTGTCCCTGCCCTGTACCCCGTGATATGCTAGCATCCCGTCCAGGGTGTCCCCTGCCCTGTACCCCGTGATATGTTGGCATCCCGTCCAGGGTGTCCCTGCCCTGTACCCCGTGATATGCTAGCATCCCGTCCAGGGTGTCCCTGCCCTGTACCCCGTGATATGCTAGCATCCCATCCAGGGTGTCCCTGCCCTGTGCCCTATGATGGACTGGCATTCTGTCCAGAATCTCACATGCTTCCTAAAGTAGGCCGTTCAGTCCCTGCAGATCAGATAAGGGTGAATGGATGGGGCAGTGACATGTACAGTACTCTGTGCAGTGCTCCCCAGATATCAAACCTTTTACTGGTTTTTCTTACTGGAATCAGAAATGTATGGTAGAAGAATGCTGAATTTTTTTTTGACTCAATATAAAAATGTTGGTGCAGTCATAAATTAGGCAACGTCAGTGAATATATTTATCAGTAGTATGTATGCGTATGTATGTGCAGTAATGCATGTATGATGAGTATTTGGCAACTACTTATTTTATATAAAAAATATGTAGTGGCAATTAATACACAGATAATTTTAACTAGAAATCTTTCCTTTCTAAAGATTTGACGATATTTAGGTTGTTTGTAGCTTTTGATGCTGGTTGTTTTGCACCAGTGATTTTGAATCCTGTTTTCCAGTTTAACACAGCCTTGCTTTTTTCATATAATCTTGAAATGTATCAACTGTATTATCTCCTTTTAAAGCAATTATTTCCATACATCTGCTTTTTCCTAATTTTAATCAATATTTGAATGATTTTGTTTTGCCTGACCTTTAGTGGCACCTTTTCCTCTAAATGCACCCTTTTCCTGTAAATGCACCCTTTTCCTTGTTAACTCTGTGCTTGTATCTCTGAAACTAAATTCCAGAGAGCAAAGATATTTGTGTGACACTGACAGACCTTTTGAAAACACATTGAGGGAAGTTTATTACCTTAGTTTGCTGTTTCCTGCCTCTTGAAATGATTTCTGTCTGTCGATATACACCATGAAATGCTTATTTTTCTAAGAGAGCAATGAAACTGCTCTTGAAGACCAGCAAGAAGACCTGCCCTGGATGCCTCTCGGTGAGGGGTTCTGAAGTCTCATGTTAGTCTGCCCTTCATTGTCAGCCTATGCTTGCGCTTGTGGAGCTCGGTAATATACTTGTGGCTCATAAGAAGTAGGGACGTCCAAGGCCATGCAGTCATGTTCTGTGTTGTCCGAGTTGTGTGCTTGTATTCTTCAGTGGGTAAATGTCCATCTCCGGGAGCTTGCTGAGAAGAAGACCCTCATGGCCCACTGTCCCCGGGGCTCTCTGACCCCAAGCTCTCCTCACTCCTATGCCGCTTTGGACTAAAGCGTCTGCTGAATAAGTAAATGTATATGCGATTGTGGAAGGCCTCCGAGAGGGTCGGTCAGGCAGAGTATCAGTGACCTTAAGAGAACGATGTTAACAGCATGGAGGTGCCCCTGAATGATGCATGTCTGAAGCTCAAGGAGGTGTGGATGTGTGGCAGACTGTCCCGATTCTTCGGTAACTGCCTCGCTGCTACAAAGACTTGGGATGTACAGTCGTCATTTATTAGTTTTCTGAGATAAGGTGAAACATGGCTTTTTAAGATTGAGTACAAACAGTAAATGTGCTTCTGCATTAAAGCCCAGTGTGTTGCTGCCACTCCAAGCTCATTGTGTCTGCAGTGCCGTCGGGGTGCTAATGGTTTCTTCTTCTCCCCTTCTCTCTCTCGACACGATAGCCTCATGTTCTGGACTAATTGGAACGAGCAGCACCCGAGTATCATGAGATCGACCCTGGCAGGAAAGAGCATGCAGATTATTGTTAGCACGGACATCATTACCCCTAATGGACTCACCATTGATCACAAGGCAGAGAAACTGTACTTTTCTGACGGGAGCCTTGGCAAAATCGAAAGGTGTGAATACGATGGGACACAAAGATATGTGAGTACGACCTCTTTTCGGTTCCCTTTCAGTCCCAACAAGCACTGCAGAATGTTTTAATGGCACCCGGAGATGTTAACGAGATGGTCTTAGAGTAGGGCTGGGCAATCCTATGCGACACAGGCGACCGTGTAGGACACCATCTTCTGAGGCACTGAATTGGCGCGGGGGGGGGGCGTGGCATTGGGGCTGGGGGGGGAGCTTGCCGGGGTGGGATGCCGGTGGTGGAGCTTGGTGCAGGGGGGGCCGTGCCATTGGGTGGGGGAGGGAGGGAGCATGCCTAGAGCAACACATGGGCTTCGCCCGGCCTGCCTTACACTTTCATTTCAGTGTAAAAACCTTTCTGTTTTTCATTTTAATTTTGAAAGCACATGTTTTGGTCAAACTACTTGTTGCTTTTGGGTTGCATACTAAATAGAAGCTGGGTGTATTTAAATTGAACACACCAGTTCCCTTAGTCCGTCTTACCCTACAACTGGCGAAAACGACAGATGTGAGTCTGATGGAATCATTCCGGAGTATATCCTCTCTTCGGTAAACCATGTTCTTTGGTCCCTGCCAGCCTAACAGTTTCTCCTCAGCCACGTACCTTAGATGCATCTTCATGCACATCCTCCTGAACAAAAAGTAATATTTCAGATTGAGACACCTGTGTTTCAGAAGAGCAGTTCTTCCTTGAACCACGTGTGCTGAGCATTTTTATAACGCGCCATTTATCAAGTCTCCCGTGGTCATGTTAAGACCGAGGAACACACCGACGTATATATATAGCGGTTTAATCGCGTCACACATGCCCTTCTGCGCTGTTCTACAAAGACGGCCTGCCATGCAAAGAAAGGCACATTTAACTTCTCGCCTCATTTGGGTGTGGAAACGCACAGCTGCCCTGACCTGCCCCTGTAGCTGGTGGCTACTCCCTCTCCAATTAGGCCGGAGGCGGCAGAGTGGCTCTTCCCGACCAGGGCTGTCATCGGAACGTCATAAAAAGTCAGCCGTCTGACCGCGGCCCCCAGTTAGAATATAAGAAGTGAACAGGTCTAGTGATGATCAACAAAGTGGCGGCAGGGGGGGGAGCATAAGAGTACCGGTGGCGGCCCAGGCCCGGCGTTACTGTGGCGACGGGACGTTAAGGCGACCGGTGCGCCGCGTCATTCTGGGATAGCCGGGACCACGGCGTGATTAATGACGCTGTCACTCACTGCACTCGATAGAGTGCCCCCCCCCCCCACCTCAAGTAGAGAATGTGGGCCGTGATAAAGTGCAGAGCCTTCAAGAGAGTCTATAAAGGTACGGGAAGCAAAACAAGGTGTCCCCTACCCTGTGATGGACTGGCATCCAATCCAGGGTGTCCCAGCCCTGTGCCCTGTGATGGACTGGCATCCCACCAAGGGTGTCCTGTACCCTCTGATGAACTGGCATTTTGTCCAGGGTGTCCCAGCCCTGTGCCCTGTGATGGACTGGCATCCCACCAAGGGTGTCCTGTGCCCTCTGATGAACTGGCATTTTGTCCAGGGTGTCCCTGCCCTGTGATGGACTGGCATCCCATTCAGGATGTCCCCTTCCCTGTGCCCTGTGAAGGACTGGCATCCCATCCATGGTGTCCTCTGCAGTGGGCCAGGGCATCTCATTACATACCTGTAACGGGATGGGGAGGGATTCAGGGACACGCTTTTGACATTCCGGCAAGAGCTGAACTTGTGTGACACTCCACCTCGCATCCTTTTGGACAGCATTCTCTACGCTGTGACATTCTGCACCAGAGTGCATAAACACCGCGTTTTTAAAAGTCATGTATAATCTTACAGCAAACATCAGGGATCAGAGAGCTGGGGAATGGGGTGCAGAAAGGCGGCAAGGGGGCCCTGCCCCCCCCCCTCCCAGGTCTTAAACACTGAAAAAGGACTATTCCTTGATTTAGTCTCGCAAATACAACAAACTATTTCTTATTAGTCAAAAATATGAGAGGTACATCATCAAATGTCTCTATGGATCAAACTTTTGCTCCTAAGGATTGTTTGCTCCTTCAGCATCTCCTAAATAAAGAACACGTTTACTCTTTGGTGTAGTGACTGTTTGTATCTAACATCCATGCACCCATGCATATGTGTGGCCTGTGTGGTGTTAAACAGCGCCGCTGGGTAGAAGGTGTTCAGGTTTATAGCTCAGCTGATGAGCACTGTTCAGGGGTCATCAGAACTGCAATGACGCGTAAGAGTAGATGGGTAAAACTTTTCTGAAATGCGACTCGGCTTCCTGTAGCTAAGCAGCAGGGAGAAATGAAATCCCAAAGCAAAACAGGCCGGTGTCTCTTGCGAGCTGGGGCCACCTGCCAGTTTGTTCCCTGTTAATAAACGGCTATACAAGTGCGTGGCTGTTGTTAGTTTGCTCAGTTTGTTTGCTGACCTGGCTTTGAACAGGAAGCCAATTTCAAGAATTTAAAGAGGCTGCGGTGTGATAATTGAGTATAAACGGCCAGTCTCTGAGACATGGTTTTAAGAAACTGAGTGCATTACTAGACTGAAATGGTTTTTTCAAGGTTAGCCCTGCAGGCAGTGTGCACATCATGTGAAGTAAAATCAGCCAGAATGCGTTTATTGATTCATTTCGCTTTAGTATGTTTTTTAGACGTGAAATATAATAAGTGTGGCTTTTCCTCCTCCAAGATGAAGCAAAACAGTTACTCGTGGTTACCTGTTTATTGGTGTCTTTTAAATGATCACTTAACACACTCATTGCGTTGTGGTAATATTCTCCGGGTGACAAAACTGTAGTGTGTGTATTGTAGTGTGTTCAGCGGATGCTTCATGTCTGGGAGTACCCGCCACCCCCCCACTCTGCACTGGTGACAGAGAATGACATAATCATCCGTGAACACTGACATTAGTTTTATGGTTTGTGATACGGAACATAACAAACAGATTCCATCTTTTTCTTTTCTTTAATTTTTCTTTACAGATCTACATATTCACAATGAATGTCTTTAATTGTGCATTACTTGGATTTTTATGACTAAGCTTGTTAATGTTGCTGGAATATGACATTAAACATTAACTGCACCTCCTGTGTAATATCTCTGTTCATTTTCAGTGATGAGAAAATATGTGCTTATTTGGGCTGTAAGGAAGCCAGCACCTCAGACTTCTGCTAGAGATTTGTTTTTTTAATTTAATTTAATTTAAGTTAATTTCATTTGATTTTATTTTTTTTTGTGCAAGTGTGTCTGGATTGAATGATGCTTCAGCTTCCTTCCACAGTCATCATTTTAACAGATTTTTTACTCCATTCAAATCATAGGTCATTGTGAAGTCAGGGCCGGGAACATTTTTCGGCCTGGCTATTTATGGCGACTTCATCTTTTGGTCAGATTGGGTGCGAAGATCCGTGCTCCGCTCCAATAAGTATACAGGTGATGAAATGAAAGTGCTTCGAGCCGACATTCCGCACCAGCCAATGGGAATAGTCGCCGTTGCCCCGGATACCAACAACTGTGAGTACCCATGAACCCTGCCTCATAAATTCATCTCTGTGCTGCCTCTTAAAATGCCACTCTGTATGCATATCTGTGTGTGTGTGTGTGTGTGTATACCTGTTTATTAGTGTTGTGTTTTCTAAATATAAATGGTAATTGTTTTCATTTCCTTTCGTATTGCAGTGATGTCTTGGCCTTCTTGATAAATCGACAACACAGATAAATCCCGTTATGCATTATTTATTACTCAGCTTAGTTATAACATAGTGTCGGCATGGTTTAGTAATTTGTGCATTCTAGGAGCAGTAACAGTGCTAAATGGATAACTCTGGAGTGCCCGATTTATTTAGCAAGAATTAATTTTTGGTTTTGTAATTAAGAAAAAAACTCTTAGAGAAAGAGCTGGAGAAGTAGGACAGCGGACCTGACACGTTTGAACACTTTGTGCCCGTTCCTTGTTGGTATGTCTGTCCTCGCCGGATTTGTTCCACATAACTCAAGGAGATCAGCTCTTGCGCTGTGGTTCTCTGGGGTGTTCCTACACACTGGATCGTTCTTGGGCAAATGTGTCCATATCAGGTTAACCTCTTTTGCTTCGAGAGGCTTGTGAAGTAAGAGACATTCTGCCGTTCTTGTCACGTGTCTCGTCTCTTGGCTGGAATGCTTGATCTTCAGTGACGCAAGATGCCCCCAGAGCCCCTCGCCCTGTCGCGCTGGGAAGCGGGAGGCGGGGTTAACACATCTGAGCCGCGCTGGGTTTTTTGGGCTAGTGGAATGGCCTGTCAGGGCCTCATGTGACACTCATCCACCAATCACCTCTCATTACTGGTGACAGGCAGGTACATAGGTAAGCCGACAGTACAGGCAGTATGGCATGCATCTGAAAGGGAGTTTTGTCCTACTTGTATTCAGTATAATTTGGACATCTTTGGTCTTATACGAAGGCATTGATGGGCAGCACACCAAGAACAAGCCGTGAATAGATACAAATGGACTGTAATCGTTAGGTTGGTATTTTTTGTTTTTACTTAAAGAGTTTCATATTCAGATCAGTGCTGTGTTTAAAAAGAGGAGAATTTCTGTCATTTTCATTTGTTCACTTCATTATTTCCTTACGTGGCAGCTTGAGTCTTATGTTTATCTTCAGGAATAGCTCATTATCAGTGTCTCCTGCTGGAACTCCATCGCTACACTAAAAGAGAAAACACTTAGGCAGCACCAGATTAAAAAGATGTTAAACTTCCAAGCTGTGCTTTTACCGTCCGGGAGGCCGCAGCCACATCCACGAAGCGGCAGAGAGAAGCCGTGGCTCCTTCCCCACACGTTCATTAAAGTGAAATGTGATGTATGCGTCTGTTTTTGCAAATTACTCGGAATGTACAGCAAAGACATATGGGCACTCGGGATGCTCTGAACTGCCCTGAGCTTACAGTACATGGTGTGGCGGCTAAATGGGACAGATAGAGAGGCGTAACGGGCTTCCTCATGGCCGCGACTGCCGATGCTTTGCGGGGCAGAGTAGGCCTGGGAGGATGAGCTTTGTTATTCAAATATAATTTGAATTTCAAAAATATTAACATATTTGATGGCAAAAATGGTTTGAATTTGTGCGGATTTATGTAGGCTGGTATTAGTCATCTCACATGCATTTCCTCATTTTTCTTTTGCCTAATGGCCCTTGTCGCTTACCGTAGAATAAGAGATTTGCCAGTAGGATCAGACATCCGTTGCTCATTGCTGGATGAAACCCAGCAAGAAACTACTGAAATAATGTGTGATTCACAAAAAAAAAAAAAAAAAATGAAAAGCGCCGTCTGGTAACTGTAATTGGATTTAACCTGCCATTTTTTCCTGACCCCGCCCCCCAACTCTGCAGATTTCATTGCCAAGATTTCAGAATACTGGAACCACCTTGCTTTTGAAAATCACATCAGACAAATGTGTACCATGGTATAATTACTGGACAGTATGAACAATTCGGTGCCCTCCAAACCTAGTTAGACATAGCTGAAACCAAAGGCAGAATCTGATTGCATGATGTCGTTTATTTAAATTTTAAGCTATTTTATGCACAGTAGCCTATGTTAGCTGTCTCATGCAAATAGTTTCATATTTTATTTTCCAGCCACAATTTAGACCTTTTTTTGTTGTTGCTGCTGGCATTTCTGTCTAAATAAATAAAAATGTTGTTCCGCATTATTGTCTACTCGTCACTTTCCTCATTAAGACCGGAGCAGGCTAATGTTACAGTTTTCTGCTGTCAGGTGCATCCGAGGGGCTTAGGCTACTGCATGCTGATGAACTACACCCGTTAAAATTGTATAATTCCTATTCAGATTTCTTTGATTGATACATATATTACAAAAATTCCAACCTTTTAAAAAGGAATTATGCAGCCGTAGTGCAGAGCAGGGCGCACATAGGGAGGGGGGGCCGTTTGCTGGCTCAGCGTGCCCCAGGACCTCCGGCACCATGCCCAGCCCGAGGTTCCTGTGTAATTCTCACTAGGATGCTGCACTCGCCCTTGAAATGTAGGGAAACACTGATTTTTACATCAGGAGCCTGACTAGGCCATGATGTGTGTGCGTGTCTGTGTGTCGCTGTGCGTGTCTGTGTGTCTCTGTGAGTGTCTGTGTGTCTCTGTGCATGTCTGTGTGTCTCTGTGCATGTCTGTGTGTCTCTGTGCGTGTATGTGTGTTTTTGCATGTTTGTTGCCCATATGCAAACATGGCCACACGTGCCTATGTATGTGTGCGACTGTGGGTGTGTGTCGTAGTGTGTTTATACGGACTGTGCAAGGCTCATTTTTCAAAGCCCTGACATGGAGTCTGGCCCTTAGAGAAATTAGTGTTTTGTCAGTTCCTTCCGGCAAAAACGTGTAATTCTGGGCTTGTGCAGAAACATCACAGTGGGTGGTGCAGCTATGTCCTTCACATGGCTTAAAACTCATTTTGCTGGAACTTTCCATGATCGAGAAAGTAGTTTCAGGGAAGAAAAACAAAAATGTTTCTTTATGTGTTTGTGCTTTTTTTGTCATGAGGAATGTTGAATTTGTGTTGCATTCCAGTTGCACTGTGTGCTCTCCCTTTCACAGGTGAAATGTCCTTGTGTAGAGTGGAAAACGGGGGATGTGGTGACCTTTGCCTTCTGACGGCAGACGGCTCAGTAAATTGCAGCTGCAGGGGAGAGCGCGTTTTACTGGAAGACAACCGATGCGTGTGTAAGTCGGCCGTCGCCTCTGCTGCGCCGTGATGGCGACCTGAGCGCCGCTCGCAGTGCAGTCATTCCGGCCCTGTGGCCATTTCCTGTGAGGTGATTCAAAACTGCAAAGGTGTCACTTGTTGAGCTTCCCGTCTTCTCCATGTGACACGTGGACATGATTTCACGAGACCCCCCCTCCCCCCTTACCCACAATGTGTGACATCACCGCGTTTGTCAGGAAGGGAGAGAGCAGTGAGGCATTTGGGTGATAATTTCCGTCGCCTCGCCGGGTTTAGCAGCACCTTACGCTCTTCACCTGGTACGGGGGCCGGGGGGGCTATTGGTTTGCTGCCAGCGTTGTGGCAGTGAATACAATAATCTTCAGATCAGGGTGGGGGGGGGGGGTGGAGAATGCGCAGGGTAGAACTGGCCAAGGGAACATCAGTGAAAACGGAGCTCTCTGGGGGGGCCAGCAGTAATGCTGTCTAATCTGCTTCTCCATCTCGCAGCCCAGAACTCATCCTGCAACATACACACTGAGTTTGAGTGCGGGAATGGCGAGTGCGTTGACTACCAATTAACATGCGACGGAGTGGCTCACTGCAAAGACAAATCGGACGAGAAGATGCAGTATTGCGGTGAGGGCGCCGTCCACACGAGGTCTCACTGACTTTTCCCATGGCAGCTTGCTGTGACATAAGTGTTTCGCTCTGTTGTGTTTCTGTGTGTGTGTGTAAGACTGTCATACACTTCCCCTGGCAGATAACAGGAGCTGCAGGAAGGGCTTTCGGTCCTGCTACAACCAGCGATGCATCGTCAACAGTCGCTTCTGTGACGGCATGGACGACTGCGGAGATAATTCTGATGAGGCTTATTGCGGCAGTAAGTTCCCTTGTGTGGTTAAGGGTGCCGTTGGGGCTCTTTTCTGGGCATCCAGGTCCAGGGTCCAGCCTTTTATTTTTGAAAGCCACAGCAGTAGAAAACCCCAGCCAGTGAGTTTGGCCAGTAGATGGCGTGATAGCTAAGGAACCATACTTGTTTCTGATCACAGCAGATGAAGAACCAGTAAACTTGACACCTCTGTGCTGTAGGTTGGGTCACCAACATTGTGGCTAAAATCTTAGGGCATGGCAGGGGGCCAGAAATGAGAATGAACATGTCAGTCTGACTATAACCATTTATTTGTGGGTGCCCAAGTATGACAACCTTTTCGTCTACATATGGAAGAATAAATCACAGGATGACAGGCTCACATTAATCTCCCTTGCTGGGGTTACTATGGCGTGTTAACAAATAGTCGTGTCTTGGATGTTTGGCATCCAGCAAGGTGCCTGCTTGTGTTGCGCATGCATTTCTCAGTCCGGACTGTGAACCTGAAGGCGGGTGGGCCCCTGGTCAGTGCTGCTGACTGCTGCCCTCTGACTGTGACCCCAGACTGTTTGATGCTACGTAATGTTGCTGAACCATGACCTAAAATTCAGCACTCATAGATATATAGTGTATTACACCAAATAATAGTAATAAGCTATATTCGAATTATATCCATATGTACAGTATGCATGTACATGTAAGGAATAGATATTATATGCATTAAATGAGGTTTTTTTAAAGATTTTTTTCAGTCATATGCAATTATTATATGCTGTCATCCATTAATTTTGTCATTTTTTGATCTCTTCCTGGCTAACAAAGGGTGCCACAAAATTTCTGCACAAGACAGAGCTTAATCTGGAACGTGAAACTATTACAAATATTATTCTCTGATTATGGATAAATAAATCAATAAATCATGAAATATCAGGGTTAGGACTTTTACAAGAGACATTGTAATGTTTCCAACTGCCTGCATTTTTTTGTTTTAATTTTCTTCATTTGTTCATTATTTTTTTAAATGGCAGTATGGTACTATATTGACTGCTTTTAAGACGCTGAATTATATGCATTTAAATGGAAAGATTAAGAGCCATGCGAGATTAAGCCGAGCCCGTCCCTTCCCTGGCCTCATTTCGTGGCCGCTAGCGATGAATCGGCCTTGTCCACGATGTTCCTGTTCATCTCCCCAGACTCGACATGCTCGTCCTCGGAAATCCGCTGCCGGGACGGAGCGTGTGTCCCGTATGCAGCCTGGTGCAACCAGATGATCGACTGCCCTGATGCCTCTGACGAGAAGAACTGCAGTAAGACACCCCCCCCCGCCCCCCCCACCAGCTCTCTGTCGCTGGGGCACTTCCTATGGGGGACACATGTGTCATTAACCTCCACCTCCTGGCTCCCCAGATAGCACGGACTGTGCGGATTACTACAAGCTCGGGGTGAAAGAAAGAGGATTCGTCCGCTGCAACTCCACCTCCCTCTGCATCCACCCGTCCTGGATTTGCGACGGGGCCAATGACTGTGGAGACTACGCGGACGAGACAGGCTGCCAGGGTGATCCTTCTGCCATCGTTTTTCCCCTCCCAGCAAGAGCATGTTGGCTTTAAAAAGAGAATTTCACGGGGGGGTTAAAGAGCCTTGAATACACTTCTGTGGCCGCTGGATGAGTCCCAGTGCTTCTGAGATGACGGTGACCTTCATGCTATCACTGGGCCCCTGCCCTCATTGCACTGGCTAAGGCCTAGAGGCTCCTAGCTGAGTGTCCCAATCCAATGGAACTTTGCTACTGTAAGTGCGTAAACCCAGTGGAACATTGCTCAGTGCCAAAATCCAAGGTAGGTTTGCTGAGTGCCCCAATCTAAGGGAACTTTGCTAAGTGTCCCAGTCCAAGGGAAGTTTGCTGAGTGCCCCAATCTAAGGGAACTTTGCTAAGTGTCCCAATCCAAAGAAGGTTTTTGAGGGCCCCAATCCAAGGGAACTTTAGATGTACTGTCTGTCTCCCAAGCAATGCGAATGCTGGTCCAGCAGAGTATTTATGTCCCAGAGAGGGGATTGACGGATCAGCAGAAAGGCTGAGTCCCACTAATTCCCCGTCTGTGGTGGCAGATGTGTCCACTTGACTAAGCTTCTGTTCCTTGCCGAGAGGAGGCCATCGTGGGGGCCGTGATGGCTCCAGTGTGTTGAGATGGTGGTATTAAGACCCCATGTGTTTGCGGGGTGTTTGAGAGGAGGGGAGATGGCTCTATTTGATTGTCAAAGCGGTGTGTACCCAAGTTGTCCGGCTCTTCCTAGCTGCATTCCTTTCTGCTAAGGGTCTCCCGTTTCCAAAGATTAGCCCCTCTCAGTGTGTCCGCCCAAATCTCAGCGTGCTCTCCTTGTGTCTCCCTACAGTTTCCCGGGAACAGCAGTGCGACGACGGCCACTTCGCCTGTCCCAGCGGAAACTGCATCTCCAGCGTGTGGCTGTGCGATGGGCAGAGGGACTGTGAGGATGGAGCTGATGAGTTCCAGTGTGGTAAGAAGCCAGCTGGGGGCAAGGGGTTGGAAGTGCTTTTTATTTCCCTCAGAGCTCCTGGAATTGACCAGCATCTTCTAAAGTGTTTAACTCCTAATTTCTCATGTGGGGAGAAAAATTAGGATGGATGGCCTTGCCTGTCACTATTACAGCCGAGTCTTCTCAACCCAAAACTAGTCACGAGCTAGGAGTCTTCTAGGAGATTCTCAGTAAAGCCTGGTATGTAGGATATGCTCTTGATATAAAGATAAACACAGATTCTCCTGGTCCTTTTCCATCTGCACGTACATCCATTTGGGATTCTCACTGGAATGCTATACCTACAGTCTGGCTGTACGTACTTTTCAGTTTCTTAATTTTTTTTTTAATACAAAATAACCTCCAAACTAGGTCAACAGGTAGTTGTATGCAGTGCTTAATTTGCCAGAGCTCATAAAGACCATGAAGACGTCATACACACAAATTGGCCTTTAACAACGATAATTCGGTATTAATTACTTAAACACGTAACAATGCAGTATTTTCTGTCGACACCTGTTAGTTATATCAAACCTTTCATCTACATTGCACATCTACCATTAGCATCCACACATACTGCTTCTCTCCTCTCTGTCTCTGCTTGTTCTAATCGAGGTCTTCTGGTTCATTTTTGCTCTGCTTGAGGTTTGATTTTGTTGCTTTGCCAAATATCATATCACTTTGTCTTTTTTTAGTGACCAAAAAGTGGATTTTTCTGAGCGCGAGTGCTGAGGTTTTCCCCTTCAGATAAGCGACGTGTGCTGGGGACACATAGTGATTAAGGCAAATGTCAAATAAAATCATACAACACAAACGATTTTATAAATATACATTTGTTTAGTTCGATTTACATCCGAAGTTTAACTCAAACTCATTTTAAGTTTAATTATATAGAGTGCAGGGTTTGAGGAGGCTGTGAGAGGTGCCAGAGGTCCGGGGCTGACCTCCTGCACAGAATTATGCACCGGTTGTACGCTGTTCTCGATCCAGCAATTTTCAATGTTTTTCTCAGGATGCTGTAAAGCCAGGTCTGAGGGCTGGCTCTTTTTTTTCTGAAGCAACATGGGCCTTATTTGCAAGTGGGAATTTTACTGTAGGTTAATTACAGAGTATAATATCAGAGTATGAATTATACTATCAGAGTATGACGGAGCATGCCCCTCCCTGGGGTGCTGTTAGGAGTTCTGTTATGCGTTAACTTTCTGTGAATAGCAGAATGATAGTCATAATCATAACTGTGATGTAAATGGGAAGACAAAAGGAAGAACCTAGAACTGATTTAAGGAGAGTGAGACGTTGAATAATAAAAGCGACACTTGAATATTAATTTCAGTATAGGCTGCGTTATTCATCAGAAGTTAATGACTACATCAGGCCCTCCCTTGCTGCCATTATGCATCAGCAACAATGGCCAGATATAGAGGCTTATGAATGTGGCCATTCAGAGCTTGAATGGAATACCTTTACCATTTTCAAGCAGGATCATGCAGTTTCATTAGATTTTTGGAACGCATTCTTTCCAAAGGACAAATTTGTATGAGGTCTTCGATACCTCAGAGTTAATTATCATATAAAAAAGTCTCTTGTTATTAGGAAATAACTGGCAATGAATAAAAATGTGAAAAAGATTCCGTGTGGAAATGTCATGCACTCTTCTAGACCCGGAAGAAAATGTCAAAACTGATTGTGCGATATACGATCCCCTATTACGATACCCGGGCCTCGTAATTCCTCCCTCGATTTGAAATGCGTACCGCAGAAGAACAGCATTCCAGGGGAGGCATTGTTAAATCATCTGCGTGGCAAATTAGACTTGGCTGTCAGACGGGTTTGATTTGAATGACTGAGAATAAACAGCTTTCCTGGGATCATTTACAAAAGAAATTTGACAGAAAATAGCAGTTTGTGTGCCTCTGAAAAGAAGCCATTTTCATACTAATTGGTTCCCTTGCATTATTTAGGTGGTATCCGTTTTCTCTGAGGATGGGCTGAGTGACACGTGTCTCTTCCCCCTCTTCCTTCCTCTTCCTTCCATCTTCTTCCTTTCTATTCTCTCCTCCTCCCACTTCCCCCTCACTTGCTCTCTCCCCGTCTTCCTCTCTCTTCTACCTTCTTTCCCTACCTCCTTCTTCCTATCTTCTCCTCTCATGTCTTTTCTTTTTTTCCTCCCTGTCCCCTTCTCTTCCTCTCTCTTCTTCCCCCTACCTTTTTTCTCTTCCTCCTCCTTCCCCTTTCTTCCTCTCTCCTCCTCTTATCACTCTTCCTCTTTTTTCTCCCTCTTCATGCTTCTTCTTCCCTGGTCCTCCTCCTTCCTCCTCCTCCTTTCCGACATGTTAAAGGTTCCTTCCTTCAGATCAGAAGCCTTATAAGGGAGGGAATAGCTTCGCAGATTCTGTCATTGTCGGCTGTCAGTGACGGGGGAGCAATGAGATTTGAAATTAATGGGGGCTGTTTTCAGGCTTTGGGGTATCGCTGCTGCTTGTGTGCAATTTAAGCAATAATGAGTAGTGAGTTTACCGGACCCTAGGAGAATCTGCAGACTCTCACATGAGCCGACATAGCAAAGAAAGAGGGCCGGGCCGGTCCAAGGTGCTGTGTGGCCCAAATGAAATAACATTGCTTATAGACTTAGACTTGACTTAACCTATGTCCTTGTGGGGGAAATGTGTTTGGTCCAGCAGCAGGTACACAGATATAAAGAGGACAAAAAAACAATTGCAGTAAGGAAAGAGCATACATGAAAATGCATGAAATAATATAAATAGGTAGTAAAGAAAATAATATTAACAGTTAAGAGCAGGTATATACAATTGCAACATTATTTGTAGTGCAAAAATAGTGAATAGTATATGACAATGTAAATGTTATATTGTATGTCCAATTGTATTTAGTGGGCATTAAGAATGTTACAGAGTGGATCAGATTTATCTGTACATATTGCAGGAGTGAAACAGAATCTGTGCAAAAACAGTGCAGGCAGTCTATTGTACTGACCTCGGTGCGTCCTGCTTCCTGAACCCCCAGCTTGGCTTTGCTGACGTGTCGTTCTGAGACTCACTCGGTCTCGTCCTTGGCCATAGGGTGGTTAACGGACCGCTGTGGCCAGGTCCAGGAACAAAAGTGCAGTGTCATCGGCAGTATCATTGGGAAGTTCTAAGAAAAAAGAAAATACCCGCAGGCATTGTTTTTGCCTATGCTTGGAGGGTCCTCCGCAGAACAGCCACATCTCTGCCTGACCCATGAGCAAGGCCCATAACCACCTGAAAGATGCTCTCAGGGCGCCGGATTAATGACTCTCCTTTTACTCTGACGCCAAGCTTTGCTGTCACCTGTATGAGCCAAAACAGTATGACCACCCCTGGTGAGGGGAATAATGTTAACTATCTTGGAAAAATGATGCTTGTCTGGGATATATGAGACGGTAAGTTAACATTCAGTACTTGTAGTCAACATGTTGAATGCAGAAGAAATATACAGGGATAATGTTCTGAGTGAGGCTGCCCTGTCTGGTACAGTCCAACAGAAGGGCTATTGTGGCACAAATAGCAGATAATTTTGATGATGTGTACTGTGTCACAACACACAGTGCATCAAGCCCGGCTGCGTGTAGGGCTGCGTAGCCAGAGGCCAGTCAGATGTCCATGCTCACCCATGGAAATGGACCTTGGAGCAATGTAGGAAGGTCGCCTGGTTCGAATGAATCCCATTTTCTGTTGCATCATGTGAATGGCCGGGTATGTGTTGGACCATCAAACGCAGTATGCAGCAGCGCTCGATTCCTAGTGTGCCGTGGCTCAGTACTCCCGTAGCCATCATTAAAACTGTCTACAATTTCTGTAGCGCTTTTGTTGGTTTGTACCACACAGGACTGCGTCTCAGTACGTACTCACCACACCTGACAGTGAGCACCCAAGCCTTACTGTTTAGAAGATGGTCTGACCCAGTCATCTGGCCATAATGCTAATTACCATCACTCAGATCTTCACCCCTTGTGGTGATAATATTTTGGTTCAACGGTATACATGTGTGTGCCTGCCTGTGTCTTAATATCAGGCAGCATGATGGAATATGTGAAAATGAACACTTCACAGTGTACCTGTACTCATACTAATGGCCAATAAAGCTTCTTTTTATTTCATTTATTTGTTCTTGGATTGTCAGTAGAGTGTCAGCAGGAGTGGGAAAGGCTTTGCTCATTTGTGTATTGTTTGTTTGTGTATTTTTAAAAATAATAGTAGCAGGAATAAATATATAGAATAAACCACCTGACTGGCAAGCTAATGGGTCACTTTTCATGAATACATTTTCAGACAATCAGCATTGATTTGCACACACTAATGGAAGGTTTTCATTATGTTTTATGGCAAATAAAGCTTAGTTTTATTTCATTACTTGGTCCTTGGCTTGTCAGTGGTAGTCAAAAAGAGTTTGCTCAAGATGGACTCACCTCTCATTAAAGCTCAGTTCTTTCATAGATTCCTCCTGCTCGTGGAATCAGTTTGCGTGCTCCAAAGATAAGTGCATCGCCAGGCAGTGGCTCTGCGATGGCGACGACGACTGTGGCAATGGCCTGGACGAGAGCGTGGACATCTGCGGTGAGGACGCCGTGGATCCAGCAGCGTCAGACACGTTCTTCACACACTAGCGCTTTTGGGGATGGCGCGTTGGGTGTCTTTGTGGTTATGACAGCATGACTATTTATGCTCCTGCCTCGGCCATCGGGATGAAACACATTAAACGCATCAAAAAGGCAGAATAATTCATTAAATGGCTTCCCAATGAATGGGGACATTGCCGAGGAAGATTTATGGCTGGTCGTTTTCTGGTGACAAATTGACGGGAACGTTTCCTACATTAAAGGTTGGGCTCCAGTAGATCATTAACGGAGGTATTATCTGGTCATGTAGGAACAAACACATTAAGGTTTGAGACAGTCCAGCTTGCTCTGAAAATGATGTGCAGTAATTTGCCTAATTGCGAGAAGCATTTTTCATGCTGTCTGCTGTGGGTGGAATATTTCAGCTGTTTGTTTGTGTATTGTAAAAATAATAATAGGAATAAATATATAGAGTAAAACCCTACACTGACAGGCCAGTGGCTCACTTTTTATGAATACGTTTTCGGACAATCAGTATTGATTTGTCCAGACTAATGGAAGGTTTCCATTAAGTCTTATTACGATTTAAGAATTGTGCTGATTCATATAGAATGCAAACACTCCCACACAGTTGGGCAGCTTTTGACTTCTCACGCTGTCATTCGAGGAAGCTCCCACCTTCTGTCTCTGTTTACACAGCAGACTTCTAAAAAGGAAGATGTGTGTTTATATTTTGAGGCCCAATTTGCAGATCTGGCTCCTGAGCGAGGTGGCGTCCCCATGTGCTGCTATGAATGACTCCCACACATCCCCGTTACTGCTAGCATCGTGCTTTTTTTGTCCCCATGAGATTCTGTGAATGACTCTCATGCAACCCTCGTGCTTTGGGTCCTTGTTAGCCCAAGTCGGTGACTTCAACGTATCTGTCGACATGCTTTTTGGTCCCCGTGAGCCACCATGTCCTCTTGAGCTGCTGTCAATGACTCTCATTTGTCGCTCATGGTACTTTTTGGCCCTTGTGAGCCGCCGTGAACAATCCCACACATCCCTCGTTGTGCTTTTCGGTCTCTCAGCATGTTTCTGTGTTTTCCAGGTTCTGCCACCTGCGGCCCTGGCTTGTTCAGCTGCCCCGGGTCCTATGCCTGTGTGCCGCAGCGCTGGCTCTGCGACGGGGAGCGCGATTGTCCGGATGGCAGCGACGAGCTCTCCCCAGCCAGCTGCGGTAACGCCCCCCACCCCCACCACTCATACGAGCCTGTGCTGTCAGGCTCCCGTTGTCAGAGCCAAAATGAATTCTGGCTCAGCAGACATTAGTATGCTGAACAACCCGTTTTTCACAGCAAATGCACAAAAAGAACTTCTTACTGAAAACGATCCATCTAACCAACCACTTATTGTGATCCGGGCCATGGCGGGTGGGGATAGGGAAAGGAGGGGGTTTGGCTGGAGCCTGTTCAAGGCAGTATATGGGACGGGTCTGGGGCACACCCCGGTCGGGGCAAATACAGCATATACAATCAGACACTATGGCCACTTTAGGGACACTAACGGCCTGTAACTTTACTTTGAACATAAGAAATTTACAAACGAGAGGGGGCTATTCGGCCCATCGAACTCATTTGGGGCAATCCCTGGGGAACTGGGGAAATCTCTGCGGCAAATGGAGAATTTCAACCAAAGCAGAGCTAGGGCTGGACGATACCATATCGCGATTATATGCCGCATGTGCGATAATCACCGGGGTTTTATATAATAGGCGTAAACATTTATCTGGACGTCAGCTTTTCAATTGCTATATGGACATTTACTTACGCCCACAGTTTAGTAAGAAGATTAGCAGTACGCCTAAAATATTAATCAGAGGCATATTGTGACATGTAAAAGTTAATAATTTGTATAAATTCGGCATATCCTTATGTTTATTAAATTTGGTTAGCGGAGCATACCACATGCTACTGTTTTGGTAAATCATGGAAGCGATAAGCACTGAAGTGGTGGTGGAGAAAGGGACAGCTCAGCAGCCACAGTATCTTTTGAAAGAGGAGACATTGTGGATAAACGAGGTAAGAAGTGGTGGTGTGGCGGTGTGGTGGTGCTCATGGACGTCGTTAGGTCTGATCTGTCAGGGCTACAGCCCAGTGTATTTTAACTCTAGCCCTGAGTATTTTTGCCCTGATGTCAATCTTCCTATTTAAAAAAAAAAGTCAAGCCCCAGGTAAACTCGACTTAACTCGAATTAACTTATCTTTTCGATAGCGAGAAACTCCACTGTTGGTACTTTTTGCAGTTGAAAGTCCAACATGTTTATTAAACATTAGGATACACCGAATTTACACAGATTGCTAAGATTTGGACATCACAATATGCCTCTCATTAATATTTTAATCTTATTAATATTAATACTGAATCCTCTTGTCACGTGCGTGCAGGCAGGCGAGCGGGGAAGCAGGCGAGTAGAGCCGGTAATACGCACAAACGGGGTTTATTAAGGGATCCGGGCAGACATCGAACATCAAACATGACAATCCAATGACAGAACTGGGGAATACTGACTGAGACCAAATACTCGACAGGTTGAACTGAACAAGCAACAGGTGATCCCAATCAGGAAGTAACACGAGGTAACGAGGTGGGCGTGGCACACATGAGGATCGGACGAGCCGGGCGTGACACCTGTAGTATATGTGTGTCCGGAACGGTTTCCTCTAGCTGATTCCTGTATAGGAGTGGGGAAAAATATATCGATCTTATGATTAATAGTGATCCAAATTTTGACAAATCGATATTGATTCACAAAATCCCAAGATCGACCTAATTAATTAATTTTTTCCCCCCATTTTTGCTGAATTTTATTTTTATCATATAGGTGGTGACACTTTCTCTCTCACCTGTTGGAGGGTTGCAGTAGTATTGCACCTCTCCCATCTTCTTGAGACATTGTCAGTAATGGTAATGGAGTACTCCAAGCATGGTAATGCAAGCAAGTCAAGTCAAGTAGGGTTTTATTCTCACTAATGTTATATAAAAGCAAAATAAATAATATGAAATAAAAACAAACAACATAAAGAGAACATGGATATTATTGGATGTGACCACCTATCAGTAATGAGAATTTTGTTAATTATTCGTTTTTTCAAACATCGTGGGTAACACTGAAGCAACTGAAAGTTGCTAAAAGTCTGCAGGTATAATTTATTTGTTTCTGGGGAGGTACAAGAAGTACAGATAAAAAGTTATGGATGAAATATTTTTGTATTTCCACGGCTTAGTACCAGAAAAATAATCAAACTTGTTACTATATATTGTTTTCCCTTATCTTATTTTCATCATGTAATGGTAACTTAAACAATTATGTTAAAGTTAGTGTTGTGCATGTTGTTGTTTCTACAGTGGATCAGGTTTTATTGCACATTAGTTAGTGATTGTGTCTTAAGTATAGATTGATTAAAGCTGAAGTGGAATCCAGTCGGACAGTTGTAAATCGAAATCAAATCGAAAATTTGTGGTCAGCTTATTAAATATCACTCCAAATATGGAAAGCTGCTATATAGTATATAGTATATATAGTGTTCTGTAGTATATGTGTGTGGGAAACTGTGATGTGTAGCTGATTCCTGTAGTATATGTGTGTAGGGAGCTGTGTCCTGTAGCTGATTCCTGTAGTATATATGTGTGGAAAGCTGTGTCATGTAGCTGATTTCTGTATCATACTGTATGTGTCTGCAAAGCTGTGTCCTGTAGCTGATTCCTGTAGTATATATGTGTGGAAAGCTGTGTCATGTAGCTGATTTCTGTATCATACTGTATGTGTCTGCAAAGCTGTGTCCTGTAGCTTATTCCTGTAGTATATATGTGTGGAAAGCTGTGTCATGTAGCTGATTTCTGTATCATACTGTATGTGTCTGCAAAACTGTGTCCTGTAGCTGATTCCTGCAATATATGTGTCTGTGAATTTGTGTCCTGTAGCTGATACCGTATAATGACTCTCTAGTAGCAGCACGGTCGAGGTGCCAGAAAGGTTACGTGCCTAATGACGGTTCTGCACCTCACCCGCAGCTCCCAACAACACGTGTGACGAGAACACCTTCCTGTGCCGAAACAAGGCCTGCATTCCCAAGCGCTTTGTTTGTGACCATGACGACGACTGCGGTGATGGGTCCGACGAGTCCCCTGAATGCGGCAAGTAGTTCTCTGTCCTCAGTGTTGCCTTCTATGCCATTTACTCACCAGCAATGGTGCTGTTTACCACCACTCAAACCAAGCATTTGTATGGGGCCTCCGCAGACAGTCACTACCCTATATATTAAAGAAGTGCACTCCTTATTTAAGAGATGCTGAAGCAGCATGTTCTGCTAACCAGCTAGACAGCTACAATCTTCTTGTCAGCATGACTCACTAGCTACTTATATAGTTTTTGAAACATCTTGAGGGGGCAATGTGTGGGGGGGGGGGGTGGATGGGGGACAAAAAATCAAACCATCCCTTGCTCAACAGAAGTACGATTCTGCATTTCCACCTTCCGGTACCTTCCAAAGATCAGTACTGGACTGTACCCAGTCCCCATGCCACCTTGACACCTACACCTGCTGATCGCTCAGATCTCAGTTATTAAGCGGCGTAAGGCATCCTGGGGGAATGCACTCGAACATTCCAATTTGGCTCAGAAACTTAATTCATGTTTTATCTCTGCAAGGGGGCTCAAAATTAATTTCATGCTCCAACTGGACGTAAAACTTTAGCAGAATAGCAGAGCGCTAGGTAGCAGCCTGCTAATGCCACACACCCTGTTAAATGCCCATCAGGGGCCTACATTTTCTCCACAAGCACAGATGAAATGACACATTGTTACATTAGCAGAGCTTCATAGGGCTCCAGCTGATCCTGCTGGCTTTCCAGCCAGAGCTTGAGGCGGTTCGACTCCGCAGGGTGGCACTGCGCTTAAGAAATGCAGCAAACCAAAGAGTTTACAGATTACAGCCGAGAGAAGAAGCTGGGTGTGTATTCGATGAGGTCGTTAACCTGCTTTACCTCAGTGAACAACCAACTTGTAACCAAGTAAATGTTCAAAAGAGTCAAATGTTCAGCGGTAAGCCATAGAATCATCTGCTGAACAGCTATGGTTGGTGCTTCGTCCCTCTCCAGCCGCCGTAACGGTATGTGCGCCCGCCCTGTGCCCCATGCAGCTTACCGCTCCTGTGGGGAGGAGGAGTTTCGCTGCGCCGATGGGCGGTGCCTTCTCAGTGCCCAGTGGGAGTGTGACGGCCAGCCCGACTGTGTAGATGGCTCCGACGAGCTGCCCCGGAATCCCAAGTGTTCTGCGGCAGGTGAGGCTCCGCCCACAGCATGGACACAGTGACTGACAGTGGTCCACCTCCTTACATGCCTGCTGGGTAGTTTAGAGTGAGGATGATGCGGCAGGTCGTGCTTCTGACACCCTCTTACTGCTTGTCTCCTCTCTCTATCTCCCTCACTGTCTCTCTCTCACTATGTCCCTTGCTCTATCTCTCTGTCCCCCTCTCTATCTCTTTCACTATTTGCTTTATGCACTCTCTCTCTCTCTATCTTTCCCTATTTCATTTGCTATCTTTTCCCCCTCATCCATAAACTATTTTTTTCTCTGTATTTGTAGACTTGTAGGCTTGTTTCTAGAAACGTTACCAGAAAATGAGCATGTATTGCAAAGTAAACCAATATTAAACATACATTGAACTGAATTTACACAGTGAATCAGTCTCAGCAATATCAAAAATTCATCATGTGGATGTGCTTCTGTCTGAGTGGGAGTGCTGTGGAATCCTGCACACAGCAGATAATGTGAATGAGAGAAGGCTCTTGTTTGGAGGCCTTTTCTCAGTCAGGATTGACTTCAGTTCCCTCACACATCCACAGATTCCACACTGCCCCCCCCCCCCAATCATTTCCCTATGTCTTCATGGCCATGTTGCTGCCCCTTATCCTTGACGTCCGAATATACTGTAACAGCCCCCCCAACCCATGCTCCATGTGTCCCCAGAGAGCCTCTGCAATGGCTCGTTCTTCATGTGCGCCAACGGCCGCTGCGTCGCCGCTGCGGGCCTCTGTGATGGGAGGGATGACTGTGGCGACCGCTCGGACGAGCGAGACTGCCGCGTCAATGAGTGCCTGAACCGGCGCATCAGCGGCTGCTCCCAGGACTGCCAAGACCTCCCGGTCGGATACAAGGTTTGAGCCAAGGTCCTTCCGGCAGATCGCTGACTAGCACAACTTCACGCGAGCTTTCGGAAGTGAGCTGTGGGGTTTTTCCACAAGACTGTAGATGGTTTCTGGGATGCATATGTGCACAGCTTGGGGCAGTTAATACTCACTATAATATCCAGCCTACTCAGGATCTGTATAATGCCCCCACCCGCCCAAAAAAAGAATGATTTTTTTTGTCTGGTCTGATTCTTCAAACAACACATTCTTAAAGCATTGCAGTGGGAACTTTTAGATCAGTACAGTCAATGAAGTGGATTAAATGTGGGTCAAATTAATAAGAGATGTTCATTCTGGTTAAAGTATAGGATTCTTAGGCACAAATGTTGATGCTATGTTGTTTCAAGGGTTCCAACCTCAATGATATAATGCCTAAATATTTAGTGATTTTCACAATAAATGTTTACATTAGTGTACTTAAATGTATTTAAAGTCAAGCAGGCTTTTTACAGACTGATTCACAAGGAGTTTGTGGTAGATTGGTATTACTAGAGCCTAGTGGGCAAGTCCATGTTTCCCTGTCAGTGAAGAGCAGCGTACAGAGCGAGTGTGAGGCAAAGGGGTTTCAGAGCACCTCGGCTTCCTAAAGGACTGAATATAGAATAATATGCAGCCTAAAATTAGGTGACAGTGTTGATATGAAGGGCGTGGGTATGAACAAAGTGTCAAGTGTAAAACAGCTGCCCAGGGTAGCAGCATTAATAGTCTTGGAGTTAGTAGGGTGATTTTATGAAGCTAGTCTGCTGAAAAGACCATTTTTGTGGGCACTGCATCAGCTGGGACCTGCTCTGGTGCAGTCTGTCGTTTGTAATGATCGGTCGGCCCTTTGGCCAGACGAGTCACACATCAGTGACCTCTGGGAGAAACTGCTAATTCCAGCTAAAATGAATCGCATGCAGAAGTGTCAGGCCTAAACCACGGCATGTGTCATTCCAGTGAATATGAGTCTATAGAAATTATAATCTTTGGCTCTGACTAAAAATCAAATGAGTTTGGCTCAGTACTGCTGTTTTATTTGAATAAATGATAAACATCACTATTTAGAATACAGGGTGAGTCTATAGAAGCTGTTGGAACACAGATGTAGGAATTATTTAGACTAAAAAAGGACAAGAAATGCTGAAAGTTGAATTATATTAATAAATATATTCCATGTTTCAATTATTCACTGCTCTGAATCCTTGTAGAAAAGAACAATGACACCAGAGCAGCATCCTGTTCACCACAAATCGACTCTCTGGATCATGGAGAATATATATGATTTTAACACCGGTCTACCTCCACCACAGACGCTTTACTATGTAAGGTGATAACTCAAAAACCGTTTGACAGATCTTTTTCAGACTTTGCACAGGCATTGTATGGCACTAAAACGGATTACATGGCACTAAAACTGATTACATTTGAAGCAGTGCCCCATGGTAATGGCAAAAAAGGGGCAGATTTGACACTTGATCCGGTTGGGGCGATAATTCTAAAAGCATTTGATGGATCTTTTTCAGACTTTTCAGAGGAATTGGATGCCAACCTGTAAATGACTAAAATTTGAGATAGATTTCTACAAAATTGAAGTATGCTGTTGTGTGGCAGCAAAGGGAAGGGTGAAAGCAGACGTCATTTGACTTTGTGAATGTGATAAGTCAAAAAGTATTTCACGAATCTTATTAATGCTTCACAAAACCATTATATAGATGAAGATCTACACCTGGTTTCATTTTCAGACAAATTGCCCCAAACATGAAGCAGCAGCCCTGTGTGGCATCAAAGGAAACGGCAGCTGCAGAAGACACTTGGTCTTGTGAATATAGTACCTCTGAGATTATTGTACTGATCTTTTTCAAACATTACAAATGAATTGTAAGAGTGACAAACTGGAAGAGATCAAATTTTGGGACTGATAGCCCCAAAACTGAAATAGTGCTACATAGTGATAGCAGGATACAAAAGGGGCTATTTTCAGATGTTTGATCCTGCTATTGCCATAACTGAAAAGTATTTGCCAGTGCTTTCTCAGCCTTTGCAGACATTTGAAGGTTGAACATCTGGACCTGATCACATTTTTAGACAAAATGTACCAAAATTGAAGCAGCATAATGACAGCAAAGAGGAGGCCAACTCAGACACTTGATCTTATCAGCATGGTAACTAAAAAAATCTTTGGCCGATCTTTGTCAAATTTTGCAGTTATATTGTATAGGTGAAGACCTGCAACTTAGAAAATCCACACCAAAATCAAAGCAGTGTCACTTAGTGACAGCAAAGAGAAGAATGAAATGATTAGAGGTTTATCCTTGTGATCAGGATCTGTTATCATTTACTCAGTTTCCTCTTTGCTGGATCTAATTATCACTTCGTAAAAACAGTATATGGATGAAAATCTACACCTAAAAATATAAAGCTGATCAGATCCAAAACTGTAACCGCAATGACAGAGGTAGTGAACCTGGAACTGCAAACAGAGGGCAGTGAAACTGGAACTGCAAACAGAGGGCAGTGAAATTGGAACTGCAAACAGAGGGCAGCCGAGAGTGAAAATGGAGCCTGTAGCTGCCATCTTGTGAGCACAGCCATCTTTCATCTAAACGTATTTCATGAATCTTTTTGCAGACTAGTAATTTTAAAACTGTAAGGTGCGACATGATTTTCTGAATATTCCGTATGAAGTAGATTTTTGATACCTAGACTCTCCATTCATCAGATTCTTTCTGAAGCAGTTCGGTAGCCTGCTGGTGACGTATATCATGGGGAACTTAATTATGTCACTTTTATTTTTTGTAGAGGTGGGGGGAATGTATACTGTACAGTAAGCTTATAGTAATATATATTTTTAAACTGTGGCGTTTTTATTTGGTGAAATCATTTATTTATGCTCCTGGGTCACCAGATAAATGGCTTTACTGTGCACTCAGACCCCAAGCTTCTCTCTCATCTGTATATGTGTGTGTGTGGGTTTTGTAATACATGTTTTTCATTGTGTGCGCCGAATGTCGCCACAATGTGATAAAAATCTGTTATTTTGACCTTGTGAGGAGCATTTTTTCAGTACCCACCAGGGGAAACCCGATTTTATAAAAAATCTGTGACTGGGGGAAAAAAAAAAGCCAAAGGTCTTGTATTTTGTTTGGTTGCTTGGGGTTAAGGTTAGCCCTGGGTGGGGGTTATTATTCTTGGGATTAGGGATTTCCCATGGAAATGAATAATGGACACAAAGTAAATACAAGTGCGTGTGTGTTTGTGTGTGTAAAAAAAATATATATATATATAGAGCGTCTCCCTCTCACCAGCCACCTCCTCCAGCTCTGCCAGGGGAATGCCAAGGCCAGCCAATAGATATAATCTCCCCAGCCCCAGTTGGACATGCTCGAAACACCTCCCCAAGGAGGTTTTCAGGAGACATTCTACATAAATACCCGAACTACTCCATTTGGCTCCTTTTGATGCAAAGGAGCTAGTGGGTCTACTTTGTGCTCCTCCTGAATGTCTGAACTCCTCGCCCTGTCTCTATGGCTGAGCCCAGACACGCTGTGAAGGAAATTGTACCACTTGTAGCTGTGATCTCATTCTTTCGGTCACTACCCAGAGCTTATGACCATAGATGTGGGTAGAAACGTAGATCGACTGGTAAAGTGATAGCTGTGCCTTCCAGCTTAGTTCTCTCTTTACCACTACAGAACAGTACATCTGCATAACTGCTGACACTGCCCTGCTCCGCTTGTCGAGCTCCTGCTCCTTTCTTCCTTCACTCGTGAACAACACCCTGAGATACTTGCCGCTTGAAGCAGTAATCCATCCCCCACCAGAAGAGGGCAATCCACCCTTTTCCACTCGAGATCCATGGCCTCAGACTTCGAGGTCCTGATCCTCATCCCAGCCGGTTCACACTCAGCTGCAAACCACCCTAGTGAATGTTGCGGGTCCCAGCCCAATTAAGCCCACAGGTCTACATCATCTGCAAAAAGCAATGACGCAATCCTAAGACCACCTAACTGGATCCCCTCCGCACCTTGGCTACGCCTAGAAATTTTGCCCAAAATGGTTATGAACAAAATCAGTGACAAAGGGCAACCCTGGTGAAGTTCAACACCCATCCAGTCTGACTCACTGGCATCAATGCGACCCAAACTGTGGCTCCAGTTATACAGGGACCTGAGGTGAATGGTGTGATCTCCCTGATACTGTCCCATTTATTAAATATTGGGACTACCACCCCAGTCTGCTAAATCAAAGGCACTATCCCGAACCTCCATGCAAAAGAGGCGCATCAACCAGCCTTTCAGGAACCCTCACAGTCTTACCACTGAAGAGTCTACTTCAGTGACCTCAACTCTAGTGAGTCCTCCTCTGAGTCATCCAGCTCTACTTCCTCTATGGAAGGTATGGCCGTGGGATGCAGGGTACTGCTTCCCTCTCCTGAGCTTCCTGACGGTTTGCCAGAATCTTTTCAACGCCAACCAAAAGTCATTTTCCATGTTTTCACCAAACTTCTCCCACATCCGAGTTTTTGCTTCAATAGCTGCCAAAGGCGCATTCCGCTTGGCCTGCCAGCACCTCACTATGCATTTGGGTGTACCAGGTCTATCTGGCATTTTCCCCTGCCATCTGATCCAAGTTGCTACTAGGTGATGATTAATCGGCAGTGTCCAAAACATGCAGCCACAGATCTAGCGATACGATGCCAAAATCAATAATTGAGCTTCAGCCTATGGGTGGACCCATGTTATTCTTTCAGGCTATTCATCTATGCATGGCCAGGCCCCATGGGTAGAGGCCCAGCCACCAGGTGCCCCAATCCAAGCAGAGTCACATGGTCCTTATTTTTACTTTCTATGGGGATCTTGGGGCGCTTTTCCACAGCACCATGTATCATAGTTTTGGTACTCAAAATTTCATACTTTACCTTTAGCATTTATTTCCAGTCAGATACCAGGACCAAAAGTACCAAACCACCTGGGTACTTTTTTGGTAATTTCTGGCGACTTGCAAACATGTTTATTGTCGATTGCTTATTCAAAAAACTGCCTCACAAGCGCAAAATACAGCCACCATCCTGAAAAAGCATAGTTACAAACTCAGAAAATAATGATAAACTAAAGTAACAGTAATGGATGCACAAACAAATGGAGAGATCCAAAGTGCCCATTGCAAACCACACTTTGGCTGCGCACTAAGCACTAACATCATAGCTCCACCACGACAAGATCAATGGAGGATACACACACACAGAAACACGTTTGTGTTGATATCTTTGTGGGGACCATCCATTAATTTCTATGGGCATAACCCTAATCCCAACAATGACAACCTTAACCCCTACCCAGCCCTAACCTTAACCATAAGTGACCAAACAAAATCCAAGAATTTTGACATTTTTAGTTTTTTGATTGAAGTCACAAATTTTACAAAATTGAGTTTTCCATTGTGGGGAGCGAAAAATTGACCTACAGTACGTCAAAATAACAGGTTTCTATCACATTGTATCCCCACAATGTAATATATACATGACCACACACACAGACACACAAAATGGTTTTCCAGATTTCCAGATAGCACTACTTAATGGAAGCGCCCTTAAAATTACCAAAAGAATTGAATTTGTCATTGTATCAATGGAAATTCATTTTATTATGCAGTTAAAAGCATAATCTGACTGAATTGAACCACAGCGCCGATCATTTCATGGAAGTTGCTTTTGACAGCATATACGTTGATTTTCCCTTTGAACCCAGAATAAATGCAGCCCATAGACCCATTGACACCGTGCTTCACAGGACGTCTATAGAAGATTCTTGTACACTTTGTCGAAAAGGACAATAGACAAAAGCTTATTGCCGAATAATGCTCAGATTCCATGTTTTTTGAGCCTGTCTGGACACTGTGCTTCTCTGCGAGACTACAGTGTATATCTGGGTACCATTTTAGTGGCTGCATTTGAAGGTAAAATGCGTCACAATGGTGTGACAAGGCTGTCCCATTTCAAACACTCCTTCGAATGCGGCCTAGAAAAGCTTCCTTCTTTTCCCGTTCCGCAAAGATTGCACCCGATGCATCCTTTGTAGCCAAACCTATCCCAAGATTCATTTGCAGATTTTTAGAAGGATGCAATCTATGAAGTCTATGCCAGCCACATCCTTTAAAGAATGCAGCCCTTGAATTTGGACACAGCTTATGAGAGCTTTATACATAGGTTTTGCTTAGGCAAGAAAGATTTGCATCAGAAATTTTAGACCCACCTGGAAGCCCGGCTTCTCTGCATGGTGATTGGGAGATGTCACAGCATGGTGTCGGCGCTGTTTGTAGTATTTACTGATTCTGTCGCACGTGGGGGAACAGGATTATGTGGTTGCAATGTGGTGTCTGTCTATCAGATTTTAATTATTTAAATTTGTTGGCATCATGTAATGTGTAAAGTTAATGTGTTCAAATTGATTTTAATATTTCGTTATAAATATAAATCTGTCCCAGGTCATAATCAATAAATTGTTTATAAATAATAACATGAATGACATTTTCAGACATGGACATCAAAACATACACCAAAGAATACAAGTAACCACCAAATAGTGAAGAAAGATTCTTTGAATTGTCATGTAATGGAATGTGCAGTGAATGAATGTTACTTATAAATAATACTTTCAGACATATGTCTGGGCTCACAGAATTCAGGTAAAAACACATTTTTTAACTTTTACATTCCAGTTATCCATCCATCCAGTAAATTGTACTTAACTTTCACATTTACAAGTGATCCATCCACTACATCTATAAATTGTACAAGTTGGTGAGTGTGGGACAAGTACGGCTTAAGGCTGACTTATACTAATGCGTAGAATCTACTGTATGTCATAACCTACATGTTTACTGATGGCGTAGATTCTACGCAGAAGTATAAAATGACAGGGCTTCCCACAGAGTATGATGCTGTCATTTCCAACAGCAGCAAATCATGTTTCATATGGGAACATCCCAGCTACAGATGCAGATACAGGGGCAGAAACCCTGGGCCACACGTGAAAACAGATCCCGTCGGACAGCGCAATTGGCAGTTCTTCGCATAAATCGAGGCAATTTGCTTCCTTTTTCCCTGCCTTGCGATGGCCACGATCCAAACTCATGCATGTCATTTGTTTGTCTGTGTATCCAGTGTAAATGTTGGCCAGGATTCCGCCTGAAGGATGATGGGAAAACCTGTGTTGACATTGATGAATGCTCATCCAGCCTGCCCTGTAGCCAGCTCTGTATCAACATGTATGGATCGTACAAGTGTCTGTGTGCAGACGGCTACGAAGCCCCAGCCAACAGTCCCAATAGCTGCAAATCCCTCTCAGGTATGGCTCGCCTACTTCCTTGTTTTCTTTGCTGCAAAGACACGGCATCCTTCCCTTTTCTTCGCCTGTCCTTGGTGCCTCGCAGTTTGTCCTTCTGTTGCATGGAACGAATTGACGCAAGCTGTCATCTGAGGTTTTGGATCACGGCTCCTGATTGGCTGAGAGTGAGGTTCGGCCTGTATCCTAGATGTCTAGCTGGAAGGCAGCTCGCAGAACTGAACATCTGTGTGCTGGTACCAAGCCGGTACAGAGAAGATGAAGAATGAAAAATAAACAAAAACAAGCAGGAGGTTCTGCCTGTGCATGGCTGCCTCATGCAGCTCCAAAGGTCTCCCATGACAGGAAGCTGATAAGAGATTAGCATCTCATAGGGAAACAGAACTAATGAGTCTGGAATGCAGGACAAATGTGTGTATCCTTGTGTCAGCAGGTGCTGGCTGATTTTGTTCCCATAATGCAATCAGTCAGCTTGCATTAACCCAGCTTAAAAGCCTGTTTAACTTTGATTCCGGGCCCCTCAAACAGTACAGAACATCGTATTGGTGATCAATGTTTTGTGTAGTGATGCTTTCCCGGGTGTTAATCGACTTCTGCTTTGTTTCTCCAGCCGAGGAACCCTTTCTGATACTGGCTGACCATCACGAGATCAGGAAAATAAGTATCGACGGCTCCAATTACACCCTCCTGAAGCAGGTAAGGATGAATTTGTGGGGATGCGATTAGAGCTTGGCGTCCGGCCGTGTTTCATGGCTGTTTGTTTGGCTGTGAGATGAATGGACTGTTCATGGGCTCAGCATTCGATGTTCTAGAGGCGGCTGCAGAAATAAAGTTTGAATATATTTGGCTGTCTGCTCAACTTTACTCAGTAACAGACCTGCTCATGCCCTCCGTGATGAAGATCATTGTGGAGACATCCAGAAAGGAGGCTCATAAAAAGTTACCAATTTTGATTTAATTTCCATCAGTTTCAGTCTTCTGAATTAAATCATCTAAGGGAGCTTAAAGACACTAGAAAACGTTAGTGAATGTTATGCGAAGGCTCTGGCTTCCATGATGCTCTGTGGTCTGTTAGCAAATGCATCCTCTGTTTAATTAGTGCCGGTCTCTCTTGGTGCAATTTTCCATTGATATGACCAGTAACTTTTTGCACTTTTATTGGTTTATCTCTTATACTAAAACGCTGCATTGCCTTGATAATATAGACTACTTTGCATGTAATTATTGCAAGAAAAAACATTGCATTCTTTTGTGAATTATAGCTCAAAATTCTTTTGCATTGTTTTCTTTTATATTCTTTTTGTTGATTACTCAAAGTTCTTAGAATTTTATGTTTACCTTGCCTTTATATGGTTTTTAGGTAGTGTTTTAAAGTATTTAGACTATTGCACATTTTTGCAGTACTTTTGGTTGTTTTGACTGTTATAAGTCTGCATTCTACACATATTTGTAACCATAAACCTGCAGTATTAGCTGCAGCAATAGTGAAGTCTTTTGGGTTGACTGTTATCCAGCTTTGCACATGTGCTTATAGTCATTTTGATCTATTCCACTGGGTTGATTTGCTCCTGGTCTTTCCAATTCATTGGATGACACTTGCGGGCTTCACTTTTCAAACCATATCATGAATCCCCAATGGGATTCAGATTGAGACTGACTGGTGACTCGCTCACATTCATGTTATTCTCTTGAAATATAACTTTCCTTCCAAGGTTCATTTTTTTTAATCAGACCTGTATAAATTCTTTTGCAGTATTTTGCTCTGCTTTTCTCCTTCTATCTCTCCCTTAATTCTGACCATCCCTGGTGCCGAAAAACTGTGGGTATCAGCACTTTTAGGTTGACACTGCACATAGTGATTTGAATCATGGCCAGAGATCTGTCTTCATCTCATCTGTGCCTTTTGTGTAGACCCCAAGCATACGTTGAGGTGGTTTCTGAGTAGTAGTTTTACTTCTTGCCAGCCTCCCTTACAGTCTAGCTTGAGATAATTGACTTGTGTAGGATTTCCCTGCTGAGTACTCTTTGTCATACGTCACAAGATTGCTTCTCTGGAGTTTTGGAGGACGTTGACCTGGGTGGTGTGATACAGCATTCGCATTTTAGGTACTGATGCAGTGCTAGTTACTAGAATGTCCATTCAGGAACACTGTTTCACAAACCAGTCCTCGGCAAACCCCGGACAGTCCACATTTTTGCTTCCTCTCAGCTACCAGCGTGCCTATACCAGGTATTCGGTGTTCCTGATTGGCTGGGAGCTGGGAGGGAGCAAAAACGTGGACTGTCCAGGGTTCCTTGAGGACTGGGTTGGGAAACACTGCAGGGACAGGTCTGCTGTTACTGGGGCCCCACTCAAAAAAATCACTTACTGTATATAGCGAATAGAGTCAGAAGATGGTAGCTAGCTAGCTGGTTAGCAGAACATGCTGCTTCATCTCCTAAAAATGAGGAACACATTTGCTTATTATTGAGTAGTGACTGTCTGAGACAGGGGGCTCCAAACCTTGGGGGCACCATGCAGATACATGGCTCAAGTGGTGGTAAACCCTGCTGCTGTGTCAGATGACTTTGAAATTTCCGTTTTGCATTTGTATGTATTTGTATAACTTTTCTCCTCTAATATTTGTTAGCCCTTATTCTTACACATTTCCTTTCTGGTTTCAGTGCCTGACCACTGATCCCTAAACAAAGATGGGTTTTTAGTCCCGAAAATATGACTGGCCCTTCAGCAGTGCGCAGATTGGGCCCAATGCTATGCTTTTATCTTTATTAAGTTTTTTATTTTTTGGTTATTTTTACCTACCAGAGCACACCGGCTGAATACTTGCACAATCAACCTGAATATGCTTCTGTTTTGTTTTAATAGTCTTCTCACTTTTTCCATTCCTTTTTTTAGCTTTAGCTGAAGAATGGTATGTTAGGTTTAGCTGAAGAATGGTATGTTAATTTTAAATACCAGACCCTAACTGAGAGCATAATAGCTGCCGGACGGGTCACACAACTGGACTGCCATGTTAAAGCTGTCTTCATCTGAACATGCCTTCCCAGACGTTTCACTCACTCATTTTTACCTAATTTGCAATAATTCACTTCGACATGGTTTCCATATTAATGCCTTGTATTTAAGCTTTTTGTTACTGAGTTAGGTGCTCACGTTTAGTTAGTATTATGCTTGTAAGAGCTCGTCAGTTTGTTTCACCTGCTTGTCTTGTGTTTGAGTTTCTAGCTTCTGTGGTGTGACACCAAAGGGAGTGTTTGCAGACTTCATATGCAGTTCCGGCAGGAAGTTTGGGCTGTACCATTACAAGCCAACTTGGGGGAGGACTTATTGTTATTGTTTGTTATAAACTTATAAAGGTGTAAACTTATTCATTTAGTTTTGTTGGTTTGAGTTATGTCTAAAGGTTGGTTTACATATGTCAACTCAACGTAGTCCTCTGGGGCAGCCCAAGTTTTTGCTCCCAAAAACATGGACTGGCTGGGGATACCTGAGGACCGGATTGGGAAACACTGTGTTAGAGGACTGTGTTACTTGGTAAAAATGGCCATTGTGCATATTTTTGTTTCCCTTTTAATGTTCAGTGGTGCTGGGCACCGGTGTATTTGTGTAATTTCTTCTCTGTGTCTTCACTGAGAGTAGCCCACGGGCAATGATGTGGTGGGACTGTTGGAGCTTGCCCGCTTTTTTGTTATAGAACAGATAGCAGGATTGTTTGTTTTTGCAGTATACACTTTTGATTACTTTCCGATGTTTTTTTCTGCACTTTGGCTTATCCAATTAATTAAAAAGTGAAAGCAGCAAACCCTTTTTTTCCAGGAAATGCATGCAAGTGTTGTTCATGTTTTTGAAGCCTTCTCCAATCTTCCCCTTTTCAAACCAGCCATGATGCATTTAACCCTCTGGGTTCGACGGCATCATCGGCGATGCCGAGTATCTTTCTCGTCTATTTCAGTCCATAACTCGCTGAAATCTTACTGTAGAAACATGAAAAAAATCGCTGACTAAATCCGTAATCTGTCTTCTTTTCAAAATGTCCATTGTCAGAAGTATTAAAGTTTTTAAAATTAGGTTAAGTAGGCAAAAAAGTAAACCATGTCACCTTACTTTGTTTTACCTGCATCGGGGGCGTGTAGTACCACTGTCACCTGAAGATGGCGATTCACATTAGCGCGTATTCAAATCGCATTTGCATGGTAATTTGATGAACAACGCAACGGTGAAACGCGATCCAGATACATCCCCATCAGCACCATAAAAAAGGGGGGGGAGGGGTGTGGCCAGGTGTGAATGGCTCCTCCATACACATAGGAGCTCCTACATATTTAGTGCAAGGAGACCAGAAATAGTGACATGAGTTAGCTTTTCTTATTTATTTATCCAACTGAATGTTGCAACTACACCATTTAATCATCGTTATATACCCAAGACTTTTGGTGATCAGATATCTGGGATCAAAACAAACTGGCACCATTGCTTAATATGTACTTTCATAATGTTTCTGTAAGTGTTCCAAACTGCATTTTGCAATGTCTATACTTTGACGTCAGATTAAAAACTTAACATAAATCTGACATATTTACAATATACATTAAAATTATGATGAATGTAATGCTAAAACAAATATACAGTGGTACCTCAGAACTCGAACTTAATCCGTTCAGAACTCGGGTTCAAATCCTAAAAAGTTCGAGTTCTGATCAAATTTTCCCCATAAGAAATAATGGAAACCAAATAATTGGTTCCCGGCCCCAAAAAAATATACCTAAATATGTTTTTCTTTTTTAGCATTTAAATACAAAATGATCAGGATAAAACAAGAAGAACATTTTTTTCTTGAATGGCTACCAAAGCAATAAAGAATGTACCCCAACACTACCCCTGTCCTGCCCAGATCGTCCGCTCCTTCCGTGTGCCACCCCCCCTCGTTAACCTTGTGTGGAATCCCTGGGTGATCAGCTGTTTCTGGTTGTTGTCATTAGTCCTCTGTATTTAGTCCGCGTTTCAGTTTGTTTCCCCGGTCCGGTCATTGTAACGTCATTGTGTTGTTCTGCCTGTTCTCAATTAAACCCTGTGTTTCCCGATCGCTTGAGTCCTGTCCCTGCTTCCTCGGTCCTGGTTCGAGAGATCGTGACAACCCCAAGCCATACCCCAACACTGCGGCAACACTAGACTATGCGCCATGTGGTTCATTGTTTATTTTTATTATTACTCTGTATTCGTTCATTTGTTCGTAAATCGCAAACTTTTAGGTTGTAATATTTGTACAACTCTTGCGTAACTTTTTGGTGAGCAATGGCTACCAAAATGATATAAAGTACAGTGTATTACCTGATACAGTATTTTCAATAAAAAAAGCACTATCACCAGCAAACGATGCTATCACAGCCAATGCGAGGCTGAGACTGAAGCATATACCCTTTGTTTCTGCTGAGAGACGTGCCGCATGACTCATTTCCCCGCGTGTACAAGTTATCTTAGTTTGGCATTCACGGTTCGACTTTTGAGTTTCAGATCGAGTTCTAGGTCATTTTTTTTTTAACTGGTTGGTTCGTCTTTTAAGAAATTTGAGTTATAATGAATTCGAGAGCAGAGGTACCACTGTATAAGAAATTATTTATTTGCTATGAATTAATTTTATGATATTGAAAAAAATGTGTAATCATTCCCCAGTCAGTGAAAGTGTGTTCCCTACCCCTAGTCCCCAGAGGGTTAAATTGGTTCACAGAATACTTTGTCTTTGAGTTTTGAACCAATCAATAGTGACCAGCATTGTGATGTAATGCTCCCGTTTAGATTTCACAATGTTTCGGCTGTAGACAAGCCAGTGAGCACAGTTCTGCATTACCTTATTCACAAATCAAAAATGCTTCAATTAAACAAAGGACTAACTCAGTATTCAATCAGTTGAAAATGCGTTTTAAACATACCTTAAAATGACACAGCTACAATATGACGTTATCTAAAGTGAGTTTATTAAATACAAAACAGAACGCAATTTCCTGGGAACAAGAAGCCACACTATAGTGTGGGACTGCTTTCTTAATGCTGAAACGTTCACATTGTGACAGTGTAATTGCTGCACGCTGGCACCATGCAGGATGCCTGTGCTTTTATTTAGAGATGACGGTATGGATGCTGTTGGCAGATAAGTATCCTGTTTAAGCGTCCTCTTTCGTCGGTAGCTTTGCATTGCATGTCGCTCCCCATGAAAACCATTTTAATTAACCCAGTAGCACGGCTGTCAGCTGGCACTCGATCTCTTCTTGGTTTATTTGAGGACAGGGACTTTTTAGTAGGATCTGATGCTGGTGGTAGGGTGGCCCACACTGCACGCCCACCGTCTCGGTGGGACAGCTGGGGATGTTGCCCCAGGCCCAATGGGAAGGGTTGGTGTGTCCCAGTCCCTGCTCATAACAAAGGCTGTGCTAATGTTGTCGTGCCTCCAGTAGCTGGTCTGATCAGCCTGGTAATTTGGTTGCTCCTCTGATTTACGTCCTTCCCTGTTTTAGACTTACTGGAATTTGGCAACATCAGGGTCTCTACATGTGACCTTTGTCTTAAAGCCTCACAGATTCCACCAAAGTAATGTAATGTAGCCTGTGTCTGTACCTGTATGATAATCACTAACCAATGAGAAGGCAGCCTTCCTCTGTGTCCGTGCCTGTTCGACAATCATTAACCAATGAGAAGGCAGCTTTCCTCTGTGTCTGTGCCTGTTTGATAATTACTAACCAGTGAAAGAGCAGCTTTTTCCTGTATCCATGCCTGTACGCTAATTACTAACCAATGAGATGGCGGCTTCCCCCTGTGTCCGTGCCTGCACAGTAATCGCTAACCAATTAAATGGCCGGTTGTCCCCCCAGTGTCCATGCCTGTATGATAATCATTAGCCAATGAGAAGGCAGCTTTCCCCTGTGTCCGCCTGTCAGGTCCCGGTATCAATCCTCTCTGTTTCATTCAACAACTGTCAGCCTGGGACAGCAAAGAATAAATTGGCTTTTTACCAGCCCGGAATGGGAGAATTTCTGCTGGGATTCGTCCCACGGCTTTCCGCGGCTCTGTGCTTCATCTGGCCCGTCTGCCGCTGTTGAGTTAGTGGTTGCCAGTGGTGACGGCCATGTCACTCCTGTCGACACTTAGGCCTCTTGTTATTAGGTCTTCAGTGTGAGAAGGCGGTTCAGTAGAGAGAGTTTGACGTGGAGGAACATTTACCACCACAGGTACTGAATGTGAGATACCTGAAAAAATAAAATATTGTAGCATTTCACTACTAAATGAGACAAACATCTTCAAATACTTTAATAATAGCTGTTGTCAACCACAGCCATGCCTTACAAATCTGTTCACTGTTAACTCAAACTGAACAACCTGCTGAGAGACAGGAAGCCTGCCAAAGAGCCTCTTAAATAGCCTCCCTCAGTGGCACCAAACACCAGGTTCAAAGTCTTACAGTCCATCCATCAATCTTTCTGCCCCCTAGAATAGCAGTCCAGCTGTTCCCCCTGTATCAGCAACAATAACAATCAACTTACACTCCTTTTCTGAGCAGTACTCTATAGTATGTATAATAGCAGTAATATTGAAACTAAATTTCATATGTTGGAAATCCGATTTTGCTCTTTGTGAAACAATTTCATTGCAATTATCTTTGCTGAGTGGCATTCAGTCAGCGGTGGCTCACTTTAATCTCCCTGCTAATTAATGGACATGTAATGAGGAACTTGCTTACAGTTACTGTCTGAATGATCCACTTTGATCTGTGCCTTGTATTGCGTTTACTTTGAATACAGAAACTACACTGGAGCACGTTTGAAGTGGATGGTTGGTAATTAAGTTAATCAATTAGACTGTGAACAATATCACATAATTGTGAATTTCTGCAGAGTATCACTAATAGGAGAGTATTGTCATGCTAGAATATTGCCTTTGACTTTTGTTTACGTCAGTGGTGCGTGTAAAATAGATATGGGTGCTGGCAGTCTATCCAGGGCCACATTCTGTTTAGATTATATTCTACTTCTTAATTAGTAGCTGGAATTTGCTATTTTCCCAGTGCTGTAACTGCTGTGACATTCACTTCCAGGTGTAAGTCAATCACTCTTTTAAAGATGGACCATGTTCTTTACAGGTGAACCCACTGGGTGTAATTTTCTGCCTTTGTAGCGAGGAGAGATTGTCTCCTGCAGGAGGGTAGACATGTGCACAGACAAGGTGCTGCATATTTGGCCCTTCCAAGAGCGATGGCTCCAAAGGGACTTTCTCCATTTGGAATGTCAGACTGATGGAGATGTCAGGCCGTGTTCCTCCCGTCATTTTTTCCCCCTGCTGTGTCCGAGGGCCTGTCCGGAAGCTGAGTCCCACATCCGTCTATACTCAGGCAGCTGGAAGGAGGACTGAAATGTCTACGTTACCCTATTCTGCTCTGCCTGAGTGCCTGTTCTGCATTGTCCATGAGCATTTCTGCCACGGGCCATTTTATTGAGTCTGCTTCAGCTGTAGTACTTTGCTGGGTATTTCTGAGCATCTAAAAATATTCCCATTACACCCTCAATGAATGAGAAGTTGGCTTTCAGTCTGTAGATACTACAGTAAGATGATACTCATAACATGGTCATTTTATGCGTCTTTTGCCTCCTTTCAGCTGAGTATTTCTAATATAACCATGACTGTCTTGTCAATAACAGTGGCAGCCTCGCTAACACCCCCATCTCCCCTCCCCTCCCCTGCACAGGGCCTCAATAACATCATCGCTCTCGACTTTGACTACAAGAAGGAGTTCATATACTGGGTGGATTCCAGCCGGCCCAGCGGGCGCAGGATAAACAGAATGCGGCTGAACGGAAGCGACCTTAAGGTACAGTAGCTGTCTCTCCTTTGGTGGTAAAGCCTGGCCCAAGGCGCATTAACTCAGGACATAGTGAAGCAGTGCCTACTCCTCAGGTCTCTCCTTTGGTGGTAAAGCCTGGCCCAAGGCACATTAACTCAGAACATAGTGAAGCAGTGCCTACTCCTCAGGTCTCTCCTTTGGTGGTAAAGCCTGGCCCAAGGCGCATTAACTCAGGACATAGTGAAGCAGTGTCTTACTGTCCAGTTCCCTCCTTTGGTGGTAAACTGTGGATCCAGGTCAAGTGTTAACTAAGGACATAATGAAGCAGTGCCTACTCCCCAGCTCTCTCCTTTGGTGGTAAAGCCTGGGAAAAGTGAAGCAGCTCTCCTTTTTATGACAGGCTGTATTATACTGTGTAAAACCGGGGGAATGGGCTGATGGTAATTAAGCATTTACCTGCCCATTGAGTCTGAATGCCCCAAATCCCAGGCTCCTTAAAGGCTGACGGTTGTGGTCTGTCTTGGGAAATGGTTTTCCTTCAGGAGCCATCATAATGCCTTTCTTCATTACCTTCTGCCAATGAAATGCCACCACATGGCAGGGCCTGAGAGAGTTGTTCAGTTGGGTGTAAATGGGGTGTGTATCACTTAAAAAATGGCTCTTTGAGGAAGTATGCACTCAGTGCGATCACAATATCAATATGAGAGTGGAAAGGTTAAGACGATTGGAGGGTAAGTGGCGTAGCTGATGGGGCAGATGGGGGGGGGGGTGGCGGGGTCTACGTCAAACTCCATTTAGGGGGGGGATTCAGAGAGAGCAGGATTAGGAATTATACTGGGAAGCTCTAGTGAATCGCAGCCAGGCTCTCCCACAATGAAGTCAGGGATTCTGTCTGCTGCTGACATCCTGAATGAGCGTTATCATACAAACTAAATGGACCTCAGATTAATATCAGCCTGTGCCCCCCCCCCCCCCATGTGTCATGAGGCAGATCTCTTCAGTGAGCGTCGGTTGAAAGAGCATCGTGTGTCAGGCTCCGTGGGTCTTGCCAGGCTGCCCAGCACCAGTGAAACATTGCAAAGCTATTTGCAGACCGTATGATTTCAGCGTTACAAAGCCATGTGAGACCTATGCACCCCATAACTGTGCATTTAGAAATAAATGGATAATAATGCATTTATAATATCATAAATAAAAATATATAATACACAAAAGTTAGTTTAATATATAAGGTGTTGACACGGTGACAGACAATGGTAAATAATTAAAAAGATAATCCTGTTGTGCTTTTGGAACAAGGTTAGCGATAGCCATTAGAGACAGTGGCATATTGTGATTGCTAGCCCCATCCACCCTGCAGTGAACTGCCCCCCCCCCACCTGGCTTCATGCAAACCTATCCATGCAGTGAGTGCCCCCTGGGTCGTTCGCCGCCCACCCTGGGGGTGCGTGGTCCGTATTGGCCCATCGAACATGAGAAGGTCAGGCTGCACCGCTAATCTAACCCTGCACTGTGTTCACACGTCACAATGATGCCCTCACCTGCTACTACATTTAATATAACGTCTCTCTATTAACGTCTCGTTGTAGCTGTGCAAGACCTCAAAGCATATTAGGCCGTACTGAAGCAGATTGCACTTGATATAGTTTTGGATGAAGATCTGTTTTGAGTAACCAGTTTTATCTCCCAGCTGGTATGTGCTGCTATATATTTATGCCAATTTAGTTATTACCTAGTGAAAAGTGTTGGGCACATGATGATTGTCTTTGCTTGGATTCTTTTTTATTATTATTATTATTTCTTAATTTTTTGTTTTGTGGAAAAAAGGATGGTATTATCACACTGTCTTCATTAAATTCTCACTTAGCTAAAGGCATTGATTTTAATGGTATGCAGTTTACAAATGCATTTCAAATTTGCTGCCAATGTTCCGACAATTCAGTTTTATCATTAACCTGGAGCATATTGCTCATTTAACATCCTTCTGTATGGACTTATTTATTAATTTCTTTGCACTTCTGTTCCGGTCGCTTGAATTCCGTCTGTCACTTGTGCTGATTAGTGTCCGTTTGAAGTCTGCTCACCTTTTCTGTGCACATATGGCTGCAGCATTTGGTTTCCTGCTATGCTAGTTGCCCATGGGCATTTCACAGCAGGTCACCTGACAGCATGTCCGCTGTCATGCGCTATGGATGACATGCAAACTTGTGCAGCTGTAGGTGCAGTATGTGGCTCAGCAGGTTAGGCCTCTGTGTCTGTGAATGGAATGTCATTGTATCAAGTCCCATGTCTCCACTGATGTGCTTCAGGGGCATTGGATGAATGACCCTGCTCTCAGACCCCAAAAATCTCTCTCACCTCCATATGTGCGAGTGTATGTCTTTAAAAAAAAAAAAAAAAAAGGAGATGTTCTCATACTTGTACAAACAGCGAACCATTTTATTATCTCTTGTGCCTTATGTGGTGAATACTGTAAATCCATCCATGAAAAAATAAGCAGCGTGCATTAAAACTCAATGATGGCCTGGTCTCTTTCTCTGCAACTTCTCTCGTCCTCTGCAGGTGGTCCACCGGTCTGCGGTGCCGAGCGCCCTGGCCGTGGACTGGATCGGAAAGAACCTGTACTGGTGTGACACAGAGAGGCGCACCCTGGAGGTGTCCAAAGCAAATGGCTTGTACCCCACCGTGCTTCTGGGCTCGGGCCTGAGGAAGCCTCAAGATCTAGCTCTGGATGCGCAGACGGGGTATGTTCTGCACTCAGTCCTTCACTGTGTAGCTGAGGGATCGGTGCATGTTTTCCCCTTTGACATCCCGAAGACAAACGCTTACACGGGCATATAACTGACTTGTTCCAGGCCCAGGTGTGTTTAGCGCATGACCCACTTTGACTAACAACAGGTGGTTTGATTTAATGCACTTCTTACTACGGTTCTGCTAGCACTGAATTTCACTTCATAATGTATGTTGTTAGCAGGAGAAAATGCTGGATATTGTGATCCCACTTAGCAAAGGGCACTGGCTGTACTTTTATGGAAATCCTGGGATTCTTGCCAGTGAAATCCTTCTTCTCTGCCTGATTAGGTACATCTTCTGGGTAGACTGTTGTGAGGACCCTCACATCGGGCGGATTGGCATGGATGGCAGCGACTACGCTGTGATTATCAACACCGAAGTCAATAATCCTGTGGCTTTAACCATCGACTATACAAACAAGAGGATCTACTGGGCTGATGGGAACCACATCATGCTTGCCAACATGGATGGTTCGCAGAGACACAAAAGTAAGTAATGACAAACTATAATTGCTCGTTGCTTAGAGCCACGTGGATAAGTGCATATTCTCCTAGTGTGTTGGTTCACAGAATCCCTGGATGGGCCCATATCTGACTTTGATTTAAACAAATAAACAAGTGGCAGTTAAGGTCAACCACCTTCACCTGCAGCCTGTTTCATAATGGGGACACGCAGAGGGTTTGTCTTTATCTTTTATTTATTAAGAATCCATATTCATTCATTGAATGTTCTCTCCAAAGTGTTTCCTGACGTTTCATCATGATTTCTCGATATTTAATGGCCAACTGGGATTAGTTGAGGCTTCTCTCATGCAGCGAGTCATATAGTGACTCTTATAGCTGTTTGGGGTAGTTCTGCTGATGTTTCTAATATGGTACTTTTAGTTTAATTGTGGCCTTTTCAGGCTTGCCATTTGGAGATTCACACTCTACAGCCGTGGCCAAAAATTTTCAGAATGGCACAAATATTGATTCTGCTGCATCGGTTTTTATGATGGCAATTTCCATATACTCCAGAATGTTATGAAGAGTGATCAGGATTGCAATTAATTGCAAAGTCCCTCTTTGCCAAGAAAATTAACTTAATCCCAAAAAACCCATTTCCACTGCATTTCAGCCCTGCCACAAAAGGACTTGCTTACATCATTTCAGTGATTCTCTCGTTAACACATGTGAGAGTGTTGACGAGGACAAGGCTGTAGTTCAGTCTGTCATGCTGATTGAGTTAGAATAGCAGACTGAATGCTTCAGAAGGATGGTGGTATTTGAAATCATTGTTCTTCCTTTGTTAACCATGGTTACCTGCAAGGAAACACGTGCAGTCATCATTACTTTGCACAAAAAGGGCTTCACAGGCAAAGATATTGCTGAAAGTAAGATTTTACCTAAATCAACCATTTATCGGCTCATCAAGAACTTCAAGGAGAGAGGTTCAGTTGTTGTGAAGAAGGTTTCAGGGCGCCCAAGAAAGTCCAGTAAGTGCCAGGACCGTTTCCTAAAGTTGATTCAGCAAACATCAGGAACAGACTGATATTCTACAAAAGGTACAGGGATTGGACTGCTGAGGACTGGGCTAAAGTCATTTTCTCCGATGAACCCCTTTTCTGATTGTTTGGGGCATCCGGAAAAAAAAAATTCTGAAGAAGAAAAGGTGAGCGCTACCATCAGTTCTGTGTCATGCCAACAGTAAAGCATCGTGAGACCATTATTGTGGGGTTGCTTCTCAGCCAAGGTAGTGGGCTCACTCACAGTTCTGCCCAAGAACACAGCCATGAATAAAGAATGGCACCAAAACGTCCTCTGAGAGCAACTTCTCCCAGTCATCCAAGAACAGTTTGGTGATGAACGATGCCTTTTCCAGCATGACGGAGCACTGTGCCATAAGGCAAAAGTGATAACTAACTGGCTCAGGGAACAAAACATCGACCACTGAGAACTTGTGGTCAATCCTCAAGAGGTGGGTGGACAGACAAAAACCCACAAATTCTGACAAACTCCAAGCATTGATTATGCAAGAATGGGCTGCCATCAGTCAGGATTTGGCCCAGAAGTTGCTTGACAGCATGTCAGGGCGAATTGCAGAGGTCTTGAAAAAGAAGGGCTAACACTGCAAATATTGACTCTTTGCATAAACTTAATGTTATTGTCAATAAAAGCCTTTGATACTTGTGAAATGCTTGTAATTATACTTCAGTATACAATAGAAACATCAGACAAAAAGATCTACAAACACTGAAGCAGCAGACTTATGTGAAAATCAATATTTGTGTCATTCTCAAAAGTTTTGGCCAACGACTGTACTCATTATAGATTTGTAAGATGTCTTATTTGTTTTGCTAAATGGCTGCTTCAAAATTCACTGTTAAATCTAAATGGGGCTTCACTATTTTCAGTGACTGAGAAGGTAATCCAGGTACTTGAAGCCAGGATATAACAATGTGATTGCTAGAGAAATAATGTTAAAGGTGATGCTAATTGGCCCGCATTGCATACTTTTTTGTAAATTTGTTTATTTTGAACCACTTTCAACATTTATTAATATCACTGCTATAGCTTTAACCTAAACATAAAACACCAATTAAAATCCAAAGATGGCCTACAATTTTATTTCAATTTTATTTTATCCTATCACTAATTATAATGTGTGTGACATTTGGTATTTAATTTACTATTTAATTTTTTCTGCATTGATAGTGAGTTGTTTATTAACAATCATTCAGTCATACAAGTGGCTTGTAATTCTCATTAGAGAAGTAACTTTTGGTTCAATCTCCTCCGTATCAGCTACCAAAAAAATAAAATAAAGTACAAGCAAACCTATGGGTTCGGCAGATTGCAGTGACGATTATCCAGCTGACGTTGTGTGGCCATATTTGCCAGCCTGCACCACACTGGATGCTCCGTCGGCTTCCCTTATAAGTCCTATGATTAATGTCTTGCCGGTTCTGTTCTAGTACTGAACCCAGATGCTCACAGCGTGATGAGTCTTACGTTGTTTGAGGACCACGTCTACTGGACTGACGGGAAGACCAAGTCCCTCAATCGCGGCCACAAATCCTTGGGGGGCCAGAGAATGGAATTGCTCAGTTCCTGGCACGTCTTAACAGGCGTGAAGGTGTACCACCCCCTCCGTCAGCCCGACGGTAATTATCATCCCAGTCTGATTAAAAAAATAAATAATTAAGTAGAATATGTGGAACAATGGGGAATGGAACCCTGAATTAAAACAGCGTTTGAGAAAAGTGTGTCTGTCAGAGATTCCTTGCACTGTGCTTGATTTTTGTACCTGCACCCCCCCCCCCCCCCCCCCTCCCCTGCTGCGCCCAGTGCCAAAGCATCAGTGTCAGATGACAAACGGAGGCTGTAGCCACCTGTGCCTCATCTCTCCTGGGGGTGGCTACAGGTGCGCCTGCCCAACCAACTTCTACCTCGCAGCTGACAACAAGACGTGTCTCTCCAACTGCACGGCCAGCCAGGTGAGACGGCAGCGTCCCCCCAGTGAGACCCGGGAGCACCCTGGCGAGAGAGAAGCTAGCAAGATTCTTTGTCTGCCATATAAACTAGGGCTTTCCAACCTTTTGATGACTGCAGACCAGCTTATGTTACAAAAATTGACATTTCACGCTGCTGATGCTGGCAGTAAAAGTTGCCATCAAGACATGAGAATGTCAGTGGTTGTTAAAAAAAAAAAGCATGGGTAGAAAACATAAAGTTTATTTGGTAACATTTTAGAATAAGGCTCACCGTTGCCACGTATAAATGGTGGTAACTCATTAATAATAATAAAAAACACTATGTTATAGCTTCATCAAAGTTTATAATTGTCTATTAATGACTTACAAAGTGTTACAACCTGATGAATAACATGATTATAACCCATTAATAAGGTTAGTCCTATTGTAAAGTGGTACCGTTTATTTTTGGTAATGAACAATGCTGCTGCAAGTTGGGAATCCCTGATACAAGCAATAATGGGGTTCGAACTCAGAAGGATGCATTCATTTCATCAGGGGTGTAGCACAGACACCAACAGTGTAAACAGCTGTTTTTTAAGGAAAACCAATTGTGCTACCTGAATAACCTACTGGTGTTCGCTAATTATGTTAATTGTATTTGTTTGTCTTAAAAAACAGCTGTTCACACTGTTGGTGTCTGTGTTGCACCCAGGGTGGATCACTAATAAAGAATGTACCCATAATTTAGAGTTTGGACCCGGTTATTTTTTATATGATTATGTTGCAGGGTCAACAAATTGTGTGGGAAGGTAGAGAGAAGGCTTTTTCTGGACGTCATTAGGCCGATGAATATGCAGCATTCAGTGTGTTTGTGAAACATACACGTGCGATATGTATGCATACACTAGCTGTCTGATTATGCTGCAAATTTGCCATTAGTATTAATTCTGTGCCGAGTTTCACAGCAAGCACTGTTGCCTCACACCTCTGGGGTTTGGGTTCCATGAGTGTGAAGCTTGCTTGTTCTACTCTTGTAGTTGTGAAGTTTTCTCCTGGTACTCAGGCTTCCCCCCACAGTCCAAAAACGTCCTGAAGTATATTGGAGTCACCAAATTGCCCATTGGTTGCACGTGTGAGTCATTGGTATGTGAGCATGCCCTGTGATCAGTTGTTGCCCCATCCTGGGTTGTTCCCTGCTTTGCGCCCCATAGGATCGGCTCCTCTTGTGACCCTAAAAAAGACATTTCAGGATGGATGGATGGATGCAGTTTCATGGCAGTGTTTGCCTTCTAATGAACATGCTCGGTTTGGTTAACGGTATCAGCAGCACTGCAGATTTGTTTATATTGTTGCTGGTGGTCTCACCTCTTGTGCAGTTTCGCTGCGGGACAGACGAGTGCATCCCCTTCTGGTGGAAGTGCGATACTGTGGACGACTGTGGCGATGGATCTGATGAGCCTGCAGACTGCCGTGAGTAAAGCTCAAAAAAAATATGATACATGTTCATTCTAATTAGAATAAAAAAGAAAATGTATGTGTGTGGGATGAACATGAGCCTAGGTGAATTGTTTTTATTGCTATGGTGACTGATTGGCCATGTGCAAGGGCATTGGAATGCTAACTGATTTAGCCACAACCAATTCAACAGTACGCCATAAATAAAGAATAATTAGACAGCAGACAATTAGACGTTAGCATAGCGCACAGCGAAGATGAGTAACGCAGACACATTATTTTTCACATCCAGTGCAGTAATGACAGTGAAACTCTGATGAGACCATTTCCCTTGTTAATGTCCTAAGAGGTTCCTTCTGTTTGGGAAGCCTGAGGCATTCTGCAGGGAGGTTCAGCCTGGTGTGCTCTTCCTCTTTTCATTGAGAGAACTGGTTTATTTTTATGTTTCCTTCATTTATGGTGCTCTTTCTATGCTCCATTTAGGTTCTGCCTATCTTCCTCCAGCTCTTATGTTTCACACTTGTTTCAGCTGTTGACTGTATAAAAATGAAAACCACTGTTCACACTCCTACTGTATTGGTCTAGACTAAGACAAAATATTGAACTGAGAAGCTGAATCATCGTTAACACATATTAAAGGGTGTGTAACTGTCTTTGGAAGTCAACATGATCTGTAGATGGGTCGATCTTTAAATAGATTTCATACCCAACGTTAGAATTGCACAGATAGGACTGAGAGAATAAAGAATTTTATTGTTTCCATTATCAGCATAATCAGCACAGATCGAGCATTCATGCTGGGCGTTTCTCATTTAGTTGTGCCTGAAGAGTATCTGGAGAGAGCGGGGGCATAGCCCAAGGATCAGGGTAATGACTGTGAGTTAGCGGCTGAAGAAAAGGTGCCCAGAAATACTTCACACTTTACATTATAATGATCCGTTTTATGTGAGGCAAGACAATCTTTTATACTCTCTGGAAGCAGTGGGCTGTAATAGACCGCCTCTCCTCCTTTTAACTGCCCTAAAAACTAATGAAGGACCATGTGTCTATTAGCAAAAGCAAACAGTTCAAGATTCAAGATCATTATTTGTCATGAGCAGCAGGTGCATTGTGGTTCAGCCACACAGGGTTAAAAGCACCTAAAGACAAAGCAAAACAATCAAACGGGGAACAGCAATTAAAGTGCAAAACAATACTGACTGTGCTATTCAGTACAGATGGAGGGAAGACAACACAGTGCAAAACAATACAAGACAGTGCGTAACAATTGCCAGTGCAAAACAATAGCCAGTGCAAAGCAATATAAGACAGTGCAAGACATTACAGACAGTGCCAAACAAAGACAATGCAAGACACAACAGGCAGTGCAAACAATAAAAAAACAGTGCAAAACAATACAGATGGGGAAACAAGAAAACAGTACAAGACAATTGAGAGATATCAGATAGGTTACACCTCACGTTATGGTTTAATCTTTAATAGCGGAGTTCAAGTGCCAGCCGGGACGGTTCCAGTGTGGGACAGGCCTCTGCGCCCTCCCCCCATTCATCTGCGATGGCGAGAATGACTGCGGCGATAATTCTGACGAAGCCAACTGTGGTGAGGCATCCTGCTGTTTCTTTATAGCGCAAAATTAATTTGCTCAGTCTCTGTCATTTTTTTTTTCTCGCAGCCTCTAAGGATGAGAAGCTATTTTAAAAACCAAAAATAAACCAACAAAAGTCAAAATGACAAAAGGGTTTTGAGCCCTTGGGATCTGGGTTGCCATTGAAAGGCTGCACAAAGTGTGGAATGTCAAAGTAGGAATCTGTCTGCTTTTATTAATGTTACCGGATCCTTTTCGCTTTGAGATTGAAGCATCTTCTCTTTGTTGAACCGCTACTCTCTCTCTCCCTGTCTTCTTTTTCCTACATCTCTAGCCTGAACTATTAGGTTTCACACGCTGTTAATGTGTTCATATTATTTTCAGGCATGATGCATGTGGAGTAATTTTCTTATCCTCAAATTGTAATTCCCAAAAACATTTTTATCAGCTACCATTTATGATCATAAACTATAGCAGTCAATGAACTTTTCACCCAGTACACAAGGGTTTATGCAACCAGAATCCCTGTTAATGCAGAAGTGTCTTAGCATCAGTGTTGCATCTCTTATGATTGGCCTCATTATTTCGAACACAAAATATGTTTCCTTCTTTATTTCCAGACTCGTATGTCTGCCTGTCTGGCCAGTTCAAGTGCACTCAGAAGCAGAAATGCATCCCCCTGAACCTGCGCTGCAATGGGCAGGATGACTGCGGCGATGCCGAGGATGAGACCGACTGCCGTAAGTTTCTCACTGGCCTCTGGTGGTGACACCACAGCGTCACGAAGCGTGCCTGCGCTCAACGGCTGATAGAGCTGTGAGACCATGCACAGAGTCCGGCTGTGACACACGCAGTCATTTCCTGTCTGAAGAGTGCACATCGCTCCTCCGATACGCAAGAGAGGAGCAGAATAGCAACTTTATCTGCCTTTGCTGAAGGCAGCCCTCCGATTACAGCTTTGACAAATGTCTCTGAGTCGTTAAATTCAATGGGAGGATATCTCCAGCTGAAGTATGCGACTGTGAGAACCCTTGATTAATCTCACAGGCTGTAATTATTTCACAGCTCAGACAAATCTGCTTTTTCATTTTAATACCGGGCCATGATTAAAAAGAGTCGTCTTCCAAAGACGACGAAAAAAGATTTACAAGTTCCTTGGAGAATGAACACTTTTTGCATGATTTTGATTTGGAGTGACTCAGTCATGGTGTTTATATAGTATAAAGCCTGTTAATTCCAGATTCGGTACATCCGGTGTCATCTTTGGTTCATATGAAGTGCAGGTTTGGAGTTTAGTGCAGCCTTTGGACAGATGTACTTTAACGTATCGAGATTCCTGCAAGACAAGGATCCAAGGTGTATCTCATCTCATTTTCACGAAGCAAGATTCTGAAGTAGAAAGACCAGTTCAGCCCTATAGAAAGACACCAGAACCTGACATGTTGACGGAGGGCATTTCCGCCGAAGCTGAATCTTTCCCCATCTCCACTGGCTTGCTAATTTCATGGCCTGCCGAGAGGCTTCTGGCTTAAGTGTGGCACGCTTTGGCCAGTTGTGAATATCTCCACATGTCTCCAAATGCTGCAATCCGGATGCTTTCCGGGGTCCCATCAACAGCGCTGAGCCTGGAAACAGGCCCGTTTACCACAGCAAGATCTGACTTCAGGAATTAACTGGCTTTTATGTTCTTGATTATGTGGGTTTGGCTCAGATTTGCATTACGTGGTGGCACTGGGCAGTTAAAAAAAGAGATGTTTGCTAGGACTGCAACATAGTGCTCTCCATTAAAGATCTAATGAACCTCCATGATGTTATGAGTTTATGTGTTTAATAATGGAAGAACAGCAAGGGTCACATTGTCTTTTATCTTTTCATTAATTAATGAATTAATCATTTTCATTTTGTGATAATCCACATGTGTTTTGTCTGTGCAGTCTAGTGTACCACGTATACCTCTCTTCTGTACATTCACTTATTTTTATTTTCTCTCTCTTTATGTCTGTCTGTGTGTGTGTGTGTGTGTGTGTGTGTGTGTGTGTGTGTGAAACCCCCGTCCCTCTTCAGCGGAGAGCACATGCTTGCCGGAACAGTTTCAGTGCAAGACAACCATGCACTGCATCTCCAAGTTATGGGTCTGCGATGAGGACCCCGACTGCGCAGACGGCTCTGACGAGGCCAACTGCGGTAGGTGGAGCTTCCCTGTCAATCATCTCTTAGCTGGGTACTTGGAAAACTGTTACTGTCGGGCGAGGTGGGTTTGTTTTTTCTGGGGCCTCACTCAAAAATTTATTTCGGGGGCCCTCAAAGTATTTCAAAAACTAAATATGTCGTTAGCAGGTAGAATCAGAACATCAGCTACCATTTATTTAATATTTGGTGTAGTGACTGCTTAGCAGACCCTTGCACACCGCTCTCAGGGAGCAGGTGGATTAGGGATTAAACTGACGTAGATGTTCTTTATTTATTCAGCAAGGTGCCATCACACATGGGCAGAGCGGCGCCTGTGAAGCACTTGGACATCAGAACGCTGAGACAGGGAGGTTAACTCAATTCCACCCCTAGCAGGGGTGTGAATCCGACAAGTGCGAACAGGATCCAGCTGCCCCATGCGTCCTAAAATGCAACAGGGGCTGATAAGCATATCGAAGTCATTAAGTTGGACTTACGTGGGTTACAGATACTCCGTCTTATGGAGAGCATGACGGGATGTGTGAAAAGATGAGGATGAAGAAAGTACAGCTGTTCAGTTATTAGCGCTGTTATTAAAATCCATATGTTGTTAATGTCCAGAGCACACTATAATTCAAAATATTTTGTCCACCACGCTTCCCAGGCTGCATTATTTATCCTTTTTGGGGGTGTTTGGGGGCCTCAGAGGGGCCTCCCTACACACACTGCACATGCAGACCCTTTGGGCCTTTGGGGGTGGGGCCCCCGGAGGAGCATCCCTGCATACAGAATGTGTGCGGACCCTTTGGGCTTTCGGCCCCCCTCGGGCTTCTCGTTGGCACAAATGACAGATTCTCTGTCTGACTCACTGGGTGCAGGCAGGGGTGTGAGGAGGAGGGGGGTGTAACCAGCTGTCCTCTGCTTTCCGGGAAGCACACAGGGAGGCTTCATCTGACAGTGGATCAGAGACAACTAAACCGGGGTGAAAATTGGGAGGAGAGTTGGCTTATTTCACCCGTGGCTTCAGCAATTCCCCCGGGGCAGTACGGCATCGCCTCTGCCCGGCCCATTGCCAGGCCACACCGCCACCCAAGGTCAGAGAGGTGTCACGCTCTTCCACTCATGGAAGAGGGGGGCACTTTCTGGCTCCCCCCATTCCAGAGACCTGTAATCAGTGGTACTGTCTACCACCACTCAAACCATGCATTTGCGTGGAGCCCCGGAGGACACTAAATATTAAACAAACACGTTCCTTATTCAGGAGATGCTGAAGCAACATGTTCTGCTAACCAGTTAGACAGCTACAATCACTGGCTACTTAGTTAGTTTGTAAAACATCTGGGGGGGGGGGGGAGAGCGACTTTTTGATGGATCCCCCCTGGCAGTAGTGAGTATGTGCCTGCAGTACATCACCCTGTTTGGCCCTGGGACTTGGAGGGTGGCTGTGGGGGCAGCAACAATCTTCTGAAGCCCCCTGTTCCTGAAGGCTCCTCATTTGTGCCTGTTGCAGTTTGCTTGTCTGGCTTTGACATACAGATTATTATTTAAACAAAGACGTCATATGTTCTGAAGTACTGTCAAAGAACTGGATGTCGTTTCATATTTTATCGTCTAACACGCTTAGTATTGTCTGCGGGCTTAAAAACATTAGTGCCAGAGCGCGCTCACTTCTGCGTTCCTTTGGGAATATTGGCTCCCTTGTGTGGGAATCCTCATCATGTGGAACCAAAACTCTCTCTTTCAACCATCATGTGGTGAAAAAACACAGCTAGTTTTCCAGTCAGTGTTAGTTTTACAGACAGGGAGTTTTGTGAGTTCAGATTTAATAGCTTTGGCTGCTTGAAGAGGGATTGTTTTGAAAGGTCACGGCTAGCATTGCATCACCTGCAGTAAACAGCGGCAAGCGTGGACACAAGGATTCTTATCACTGCATGGACAGAGAAGCTCAGGTGGGCTTTGGTATTAAGCTGATAGCAGAGACCTGTGTCTGATAGTGATTGGCTGTCTTTCAACTTGAAATTATTGGTGAGACTGAGTGTTGGAACTGGTGTGAGCAAACCAGCATATAGAGTAAACCTTTGTGTGAACTGAGATAGAAAGACACATTTTCAATCACTGTGGGGGGGGGGGGGCAGAGAGCAGTACCGTGCCCCAGACCTCCAGGGTTAGGGTTTGGATCCTGCTTGTACTCTGTGCACCCCATCTGGCCTATACCTGTGCTGCTTTGTGCCCTCTGGCAGCCTGGCACCCCATCCGGCCTGTACCCGTGCTGCTTTGTGCCCTCTGGCAGCCTGGCACCCTATCTGGCCTCTACCTGTGCTGCTTTGTGCCCTCTGGCAGCCTGGCACCCTATCTGGCCTGTACCCATGCTGCTTTGTGCCCTCTGGCAGCCTGGCACCCCATCCGGCCTCTACCCATGCTGCTTTGTGCCCTCTGGCAGCCTGGGACCCTATCTGGCCTCTACCTGTGCTGCTTTGTGCCCTCTGGCAGCCTGGCACCCAATCTGGCCTCTGCCTGTGCTGCTTTGTGCCCTCTGGCAGCCTGGCACCCCATCCAGCCTCTACCCATGCTGCTTTGTGCCCTTTGGCAGCCTGGCACCCTATCTGGCCTCTATCCGTGCTGCTTTGTGCCCTCTGGCAGCCTGGTACCCCATCTGGCCTGTACCCATGCTGCTTTGTGCCCTCTGGCAGCCTGGCACCCCATCCAGCCTCTACCCATGCTGCTTTGTGCCCTCTGGCAGCCTGGCACCCCATCCAGCCTCTACCCGTGCTGCTTTGTGCCCTCTGGCAGCCTGGCACCCCATCCAGCCTCTACCCATGCTGCTTTGTGCCCTCTGGCAGCCTGGCACCCTACCTGGCCTCTACCTGTGCTGCTTTGTGCCCTCTGGCAGCCTGGCACCCTATCTGGCCTCTACCTGTGCTGCTTTGTGCCCTCTGGCAGCCTGGCACCCTATCTGGCCTCTGCCTGTGCTGCTTTGTGCCCTCTGGCAGCCTGGCACCCTACCTGGCCTCTACCTGTGCTGCTTTGTGCCCTCTGGCAGCCTGGCACCCCATCTGGCCTCTACCCGTGCTGCTTTGTGCCCTCTGGCAGCCTGGAGCCCCATCCGGCCTGTACCCCTGCTTTGTGCCCTCTGGCAGCCTGTCACCCCATCCTCAGATTATGAACGATATCCGCTCCCTAAATCTGCCTTTAAACTGAATTTTTAGGTATGTCAGAAAAATGAAGATACACTGCATAATAATAATAATTATACAGTAATAATAAACATTACTTCCCCAAACGAGCTTGATGGGCCGAATGGCCTCCTCTCGTTTGTAAATCTATGTTCTTATGTTCTAACTGTACTGTACTGTACCTCAAACCACCGCACAGCTGAAGCTGCGCATTGTTTTAACTAGTGTCACACAGTAGTACGTGTATTTAGCCTGATTTTTTTGTAATATATCAGGCTTCATGGCAGTACGTTGGCTCTTCCCTGCTTCTTCTTTGCTTTATGGGTCTTCAGTCCTGCTTCTAGAAGCCTGTTATGAATTGTCCTAGCAGTGCACTTCACACCACTTAATGTCTCCCATTCTTTCTGAAGGTCACTTGAGGTCATCCTCAGATTTATAAGGCACTGCTGGATAAGTTGCTGGCATTAGAAAGTTGCTTCTGCCCTCTACCAGGCTGGTTTTTGGTTATTGTCAGTGTCTCCTGCTTCACCTTGTTCTTCTGTCCTGCTGTCTTAGAAACTTTGAGCCTGGAAGCAGCCTGCATTGCAGTGTAGCCTTCTGCCAGCAGAACCAGGACTAAACCAGGATTTTAAAATGCAGATTTAAAAAAAGATATACAGTATAGAATGATCTCTACATTTTTACCAGAGCTGTATTTCCTTATTTTTAATTTACATTAAATTTTAATTTACATAGTGGCATCTCCCTCAAGCTGACTAAATTAAATAATGATTTTAATGACCAGTAATAATCAATAGTATTGCTAGAGTTAATAACTAACTTGTAATGATATTGAGTAATATTGGAGTGGACAGCCGCGGTATCACAGGGGGCCTGGCGTGTGTTGTCTTCATGTCCGGATCGATGTAGCCATCATAGCCTGTGGATACACGCTTTTGTTCTGGTCTGACACTTAATTCCGCTAATCTGGACGTATGCTTTCTCAGCGTATTTACAGTTGCCCACCGTCTTTACACTGAACGAGCATGTTGACTCCCCTGTCACTCTCAACGTCCCCAGTCAATACAGGATGTCTGATTAATGTCTTGCGGTTTCACCCGTGTCTGTGGCTAATTGACCGCAGCGGCGGACTTAGCTGTGATCTTCACCATGAAAGATCAAGCCTGTTATTTACCAGCTACTGTTCTTTGTGGTCTTTACCACGTTTTACTGTTACTCCAGGGTAACACCAGCACTTATTTTTTTTCTGTTTCCATGTTTTGTTCACCATATCTCTTATTAGTATCATGATCATACTCCTCAGGTGTATCTTTGCCCATCAAGGTTTACATTTTCTGTCGCATACAAAGTAAACGTTCAACAAGCACGACTGTGTGATGTTAATATCGACATTGTATGTCATGCACATGCAATTCTCACATTGTAAGGATTGCGATTGTAAGCTGGGTTCAGTTTAGGTTTGGGCACCATCTAATTTTTAATACCATCATTCCATCACAACAGTATACCGTGGTATACGGTGTTTCGACAGTGTTCAGCAGGCAGATACAGGGCAGTGGGGAGCCTGAGCACCTGCCGCTTTTGGCCAAACGATTGAAGGTGCCCCCCTTCTTGAGGTTCTAAGTCCCTGTTTGCAATAATCGGTGATCATGCAAAATTAACTGACCCCCTCCACACTCCTCCCACCCCCCCCATTCAAACATCTGCCCCTCCAAAAATCTCTGCATGGCACTGGTGTTATCATTATCAGCTAGCTAAAACAGCTATCATCAGCTACAGTAGCTAAAACAGCTACCATCTGCTAGCTAAAACAGCTATCATCAGCTACCATCAGCTAGCTAAAACAGCTACCATCTGCTAGCTAAAACAGCTATCATCAGCTACCATCAGCTAGCTAAAACAGCTAGCATCAGCTACCATCAGCTAGCTAAAACAGCTATCATCAGCTACCATCAGCTAGCTAAAACAGCTATCATCAGCTACCATCAGCTAGCTAAAACAGCTACCATCTGCTAGCTAAAACAGCTATCATCAGCTACCATCAGCTAGCTAAAACAGCTAGCATCAGCTACCATCAGCTAGCTAAAACAGCTATCATCAGCTACCATCAGCTAGCTAAAACAGCTATCATCAGCTACCATCAGCTAGCTAAAACAGCTAGCATCAGCTAGCTCAGAGGTCGGCAACCTTTTTAAAGCAAAGAGCCATTTTCTCCAAAATGTCTGACCCATGATTTACAAAGAGCCACAATGAGTAAAGAAGGGGGATTGAGATACGATTTTTTAATGTGATATGTGTATATATGCATTTAACACAAAATAAAAGTTCAAGTACTTACAAAAACTATAATAGAAAAACTATTTTTTTTTGGGGGGGGGGGGGTGCTTTAAATCACTCAGATGCGTAACAACGCAAAGGTGACTAACCGTACAACACTGATTAGTTCTGTAGCGATAGTCTTCACCCTCATCCCTCCTTTCGTTTGGCTCTGTAGTCGTCTGCTCTTCACTCTCCACTTCAGTACTGTAACTCTGCTGACCAAGCCGTGCAAAATGTACTCACCACTCCGAGCTGGCTATAATATATAAATCGGAGAAAATATAATAATTTTTATGAAGACCTGGGAAGGTGTGGTGACAATTTACTACAAAGAGTATATGAAAGAATTAGGAATCCCAATAAACATTGAAGCGTACATCCAATCTCAGGTGCTTAAGAAAGCATACCATTTAACCAGAGAGGTACTGTAATCTCGTTTTAGCAAATGACTTTGAGGAAGATAAATTATGCAGTTATGTGTGACAAGCGTGTGACAGACTGCCTCATTCACATATAGCTAAAGAAATATCTAAACGAAAAATAATAATATTAACGCATAAATACATGATATATCTTTACGATAGTATTATCATAATATGTTAAGACATGAAAATGTGAATTCATCTATTGTTATGAGAAGAGCCGCAGCCACATGGTAAAAGAGCCACAGGTTGCCGACCCCTGAGCTAGCTAAAACAGTGTCGCCAAAATGTTATTCCTCTGTCATATGAAATAATATTAAAACTCTGTATTTTGTTTTTTTTTCCTTCAAGATTATCTAGTTATTTAGTACTGTATATGTTAAAAATCAGTCTGAAGTTCATGGCCACAGCTCCAAGTCAATCATAAGCATTTTTGTTCTTGCTATTTGACTCACTCGTAGACAGTGTGTTGAGAAACTGAAGAAAATAAGTGAGGAAGAGAAAAACAATCAGTAACAGACATTAGCCTTCCTCTCTATGGAAATGTTGGATTCCATAGATACGATATTGAGTAATCACAAGTGATCTGTATGCACAACTCGCGACAACACCACCAACTTATTTGATATTATTTTATTGATAGATAATAACTGGTTATATTTTGCTATCGTTTATTTTGGGTAAATTTTCATATTCATTTTCATCAGCTTTATAAATATTGCAACATTTATTTCACAATATTCACACTGGAATACTATGGAAGAGGATTAGGGCCACCATGAAAGTATTATTTGAATTCTGACTTTAATCTCAGAATTCAGACTTTTTGTGGCCCTAATCCTCTTCCGTAGGAATACAGTGGTACCTCAGTTCTCGAACTCATTAGAACTTGAATTTCTTAAAAGTCGAACCAATCAGTTCGAAAAAAAAATAGCTCGAACTCGATCTGAATCTCAGAAGTCAAACCATGAATGCCTACCTAAGATAACTTGTACGCACGGGGAAATGAGTCACGCAGCACGTCTCTCAGAAACAAATGGTAAAGCTTCAGTCTCAGCCTCGCATTGGCTGTGATAGCATCGTGAATGTTTACAATAGCTGAATACATATATTTAGACAGTAAAAATACATTTAGACAATGATAAACTAACAGTAATTATTATATAATAAAATAAATTTGAAAATAAAGATTTCTTATTAATTAATTTAATATTAATAATAACCATTAATACATTTAATTATAATGATATTAACGTGCCGAGCGGGGACGGAACGGAGACAAAGGCGCAGACGTCAGGGTATCGGGGAATACGGGGTTTAATTACAGGTAAGGCAGGCAAAACGCAGACGGACAATACAATGACCGGACTGGGGAAACAAACTGAAACGCGGAGGAAATACAGAGGACTAATGAGAACAACCAGAAACAGCTGATCACACAGGAATTCCACACAGGGTTAACGAGGGGGCGTGGCACATAGAAGGAGCGGACGATGGGGGCAGGACACATTGTTTTTTTAAACTTTACACATTGTTTGAATACAATTATTTTCTTACTTTACAAATTACTGTTTTGATAAATGTGCTTAGATGTGTTTAGTACAGTATATGCTCTTCTTGTTTTATCCGGTTCATTTTGTGTTTAAATGCTAAAAAAAAAAAAACATATTTAGGTGTAATTATTTTGGGGCCGGGAACCAATTAATTGGTTTTCCATTATTTCTTATGGGGAAAATTCGATCACAACTCAAACTTTTTAGGATTCGATCTGGAGTTCTGAACGGATTAAATTCGAGTTCTGAGGTACCACTGTATTTGAAAATTTTCCAATATTGTGCAATATTGTGCAGCCTTAGATTAGAGGAACAGTTTTTTTTTAATGAAAAGGAGAAGCACCGAGGCTTTCATTTTTACTATTGTGCAACTGTAAACACACATTCAACTTCCCATAAGACATCCTTGTCAGGTCTCTTAGCATTCGTCAGCTGTTCTGTTTGTAATAAAAAAAATATATGGGAAAGCCCTCTGGTATCTCAGGAGGCAGTGAGTGGCTCAGCAGGCTAAGCCTCTGTGCCTGTGATCGGATGGGTGCTGGTTTGAACCCCAACCTCGTCAAGAATCACATGTGAACCCTTGAGTACGGCCTTTAACCCCCCAGCCCTAGGGATGTTGCACCTGAACTGAGACTTCAGAGAAGAGCAAAACGGGGGTAACTGAAGAAATGAATTCCTGTTTAACCTTTATTGTACTCATACTTGTGCAATGGCTCATGAAGGATTATACTTATACTTAGTGTGGTTAGACCCCAAAATGGTGTTCTGCTCTTATGTCTGAATGGCCTGCAAATTAGAACATCCAGAGATGGAAGTCACACTGAGGCAGAAATCCTGCCACCCCGGTGCCGGTTAATGTACTGTTCTGGTAAACATTTCATTTCTCCGCAAGCTGTTTAGTTCTTTGAAGTGGCATTTAACAATACAGCCTGAAATCTAATGAGCCAACGCACAGAATCCCAATGTTGTTTTTCTACAGTGTCACTTCACAAAAAGATTTCATTAATGTCATGGGAGCTAAGTGGATGTTTCCATTTACCACGCATGAATAATTTAGATTGTTGCATCATTGCAAGTTGATCGCAGGTCAGTTCACAGTGGCGTTTCTTCTTTTTTTCCATGGCCAGCTAATGGCAGAAATTAATTCAACACACGCTTTATGTATTGGTTTAAAAGCCATTATGTTGTGCCATAAAATGCCGATACTGTATATCTCGCTCATGACATAAAGCAATAAAAAAAAAAAAAAACCTATGAACTTTCGTATCCGTCAGCTTGCCTTTTGCTCCAGAAAGGAACTTATCAGCAATAGGGAAGCCAGAAATCATAGCGTGGGAGTGCCGACAAAATCGCACTACAGACTCAACTAGCTATCCATCCATCCATTCATTTTCTGTACCTGCTTATCCCATTCAGGGTCACAGGGGGTCCTGAGCCTATGGGTGCAGGGAAGGGAACAACCCAGGATGGGGCGCCAACCCATGGCAGGGCATACTCACACCCCATTCACACACACCTATGGGTGTGTGTGTGTATATATACACACATTCACACAAAGACAGACAGACAGATAAAGAGATAGATACATAGAATTCAGTAAATCATAATTCAGTAGTAGTTTCTTGTTTATATGTATTCGTTTCAAAGTTGTTTTCCTTTATTGAATTTAATTTAATAGGATTAATTGCAGATGCCAGCTGCAGCAGCTGATCAGACTAATGATGAGGTTACTGCAATAAATATGGTGTCCTGAGTGTTTTCATACGCTTTACTTGTTTTATTCTCCTTGACGTGTTTTGTTCTGTCGCTTGGAAATAATGCTGCTGATGATGCAAAAATATGAATAAGGAATGCCCCTGCTCTGGCGGGGCTCTTCCGGTCCACATGCGGTCCATGTTTTAAGGAATGCCCCTGCTCTGGCGGGGCTCTTCCGGTCCACATGCGGTCCATGTTTTAAGGAATGCCCCTGCTCTGGCGGGGCTCTTCCGGTCCACATGCGGTCCATGTTTTAAGGAATGCCCCTGCTCTGGCGGGGCTCTTCCGGTCCACATGCGGTCCATGTTTTAAGGAATGCCCCTGCTCTGGCGGGGCTCTTCCGGTCCACATGCGGTCCATGTTTTAAGGAATGCCCCTGCTCTGGCGGGGCTCTTCCGGTCCACATGCGGTCCATGTTTTAAGGAATGCCCCTGCTCTGGCGGGGCTCTTCCGGTCCACATGCGGTCCATGTTTTAAGGAATGCCCCTGCTCTGGCGGGGCTCTTCCGGTCCACATGCGGTCCATGTTTTAAGGAATGCCCCTGCTCTGGCGGGGCTCTTCCGGTCCACATGCGGTCCATGTTTTAAGGAATGCCCCTGCTCTGGCGGGGCTCTTCCGGTCCACATGCGGTCCATGTTTTAAGCCACTCCTTTGTAGTAATACCTGTATAATTTAGGTATACAGGTTGGGCCATGTTCCTCTGCTCGAAAACCATCTTCTCAGCAATTGAATCAGGTTCTTCTCTGACTGACCCTGTATTTTTCTCTGTCCGTCTTGTCTTTGACAGGGATTGGGACATTGCACCTGTAATCAGAAGGTAGTTGGTTTGAATCCTGTCCTTGCAGAATAGTCACACCTCCTTTGGACCCATGAGCCTTAAGCCCCCCTGCAAAATGTTCCAGGGAGCTGACAGCTGACCCTGTGCTCTGATCCCAAGCTTCACATTTAGTTTTATAAAAAAATATGACTTCAATCAAAAAAGTAAAAATGGCAAAAATCTTGTATTTCATCTGGTCACTTATGGTTATGGTTAGGGCTAGGTAGGGGTTAGGGTGTGTGTGTGCATCTGTGTGTGTGTGTGCAAGTGGGTTTACCTATCCTTATGGGGACATAATGTCCCCATAATGTGATAAATATCCATAAATTTCCTGGTCCCCATAAGGGATTTATAAAAATCGGTGACTGCTATGAAAAAACTAAAAATGCAAAAACTCTTGTATTTTGTTTGGTTACTTATGGTTATGGTTAGGGCAGGGTAAGGGTTAAGGTTGTCATAGTTAGTGTTAGCATTTTTCCCATTGAAATTAATGAGCGGTACCCATAAGGATATGTTTACCCGACATCTGCGTGCGTGCGTGTGTGTGTATGTTTACACGCGCTTCACAAACCTTTTCAATAACTTTTTTCCCCAACTATTTCACCCCTAACAACTTAATTTCATTGTTCCTGGTCTGTCTGTCTGTCTGTCTGCTTGTGTGACAGAGAGAGAGAGAGAGATGCACATGATGGAATATGTGAAAACTATCACATTGTAATGTACAAATGGCAAATAAAACTTAATTTCCTTTCAAGAAACAAGCTCATACAGTAGTATGATGCCACTACTGCCATGAGTGAGAATAGGGATGGTGTTACCAGGGTGATGATCTGTTTGGTTTGTGCCAAACATAGTGCTCCAATTTTGGACCAAAGGGCTCAACAGCTTTCATAAAACCCCAATGATTTATTTTTTTTGCCAGCAGGCTCAGGGTGATTGGCCATTGGCTTTTCTCAGACATACGAGTCTGCCTTTGTCTCTGCGTAATTCTGCCACTCTGTGCTGTAGCTCACCTTCTTGGTCTTACCACCGACGGCTCCCCATCTCTTCAGGTCGCTTACTTCCATGGCTTACAGTGACCTTGAGGACCTGCATGGTGTTGCATTTTTCTATTATGTTACAGTTGACTTTAACAGCGTTCCTGGGAACATATGAAGCTTCAGCAAACCTTTTTAATAACTTTGTCCCCCAACTATTTCAGCCCTAACAACTTCATTTCATTGTTCCCCGGGCAGTTCTTTGGACTTTTTGACAGTGCGACTGATCTGATTTCTGCCGTTTCACTTGTGATATGTTACAAAGTCAGTAAAGATGCCTTCTCCTCTTCATGCCAGAGAACACAGGTGGGTTCCATATCAACACAGGTGGACCTCATTTGTGTTTTAATGCGATTTCTCATGAAAATAGAATACTAATTTAGGTTGTTAATTCAAAGAGGGCTGAATAGTAATCAATCAAGGCACTACTGGGTTATATAATTCAAAACCATCTAAATACTTAATTTAATTTAAAATTAGAGAAAATTACTTATTTATGAGTAGAAAAACACCATTTACATATATTTAAATTCGACCTTGCAACACAGACAATCGAGTAATCGGCAGGGTGAGAGCTTTCTCACCCAGTCTCAAACCGGTCTGTCGGTGAAAGCCCTTCAGGAAAGATACGTAGGGTCCCTCAGAGCGACTTTCTTTCATTTGTATCCCTCTTAAATTGATCCTGTGATGTCACTGCTCTTTTTATCTGTCTGCCAATGGTCTTTCAAGCACACCAGGTGTATTCTGGCCCACTGCAGAAAAGGTGAGATTAACATTCCCCTGCAGTCTGCATTCAAAATTAAAATTCAGTTATTGCCGTATTTGCCATAAGTGTAGGAACCGTCACTCAAACACGGCTTTGTGATGTGTTGATTAATAATTATACATCCGTCCATTCTCATGGCAGCGGCACTACATGTCTGACAAGGTTATGGAACTGCGTCTTGCTGATATCCTGTAACAGGAAGCCAAACAGAACATGAATCAGACAAACATAGGTTTTAACACTGAGATTATTTATTTATTATTATTTTTAATTATATTAATTTTGAACAATATTTTTTATGACCCCCTAACAAAATTATAGTGGTGACAAGCAATTACTTCAGTCGGGAGAACAGTTTTAACATACAGGTGTATTATGTTTTGAATACAGCTAATTTATATGCGTATTTTTTTATACTTATGATGCCACACATATAACACAAAGTGTGTGAGTACAAGGACATCATATGCAGTAGAAAGACAGACACAGGTAAGTGAATCACTTTTGGTTATATGACATCCTTTGTCTTAGAAGCCGATTTCCTGCATGCCAGCGAATACCCATCTGGTTTTCTCGCCAGGTTTCTTATGTGGCTGCTTGTTCATCCAGTGATCACCCGGTCCTGCTGGGATCTCTCACCAGCCATTGCTCTGCCCCCCGTTAGCATCCCCTGTCTTTCTCTGTGTGACTAGATGAAAAGACATGTGGACCTCACGAGTTCCGCTGCAAGAACAACAGCTGCATCCCGGAGCACTGGAGATGCGACGGCCAGAGCGACTGTGAAGACAGCTCTGACGAGGAGGCCTGCAGTAAGATCCCCGGCCATACCCCCGTTACTCCTATCTCTCTCTCTCTCTCTCTCTCCCTCTCTCTCTGCTGTAAGGTCCCCATCTGTGCTGGTATTCCTGCCCCCTGTCTCTCTCTCTCTCTCTCTCTCTTCTGTAAAGTCCCCATCCGTGCCAATATTCCTGCCCTCCATCTCTCTCTCTTTGCTGTCAGGTCCCCATCTGTATCAGTATTCCTGCCCCCTGTCTCTCTCTCTCTCTCTCTCTCTCTCTCTTCTGTAAAGTCCCCATCCGTGCCAATATTCCTGCCCTCCATCTCTCTCTCTTTGCTGTCAGGTCCCCATCTGTATCAGTATTCCTGCCCCCTGTCTCTCTCTCTCTGTTTGCTGTAAGGTCCCCATCTGTGCCGGTATTCCTGCCCTCTATCTATCTCTCTCTCTCTCTCTCTCTCTCTCTCTTTGCTGTAAGGTCCCCATCTGTGCTGGTATTCCTGCCCTCCATCTCTCTCTCTCTCTCTCTCTCTCTCTTTGCTGTAAGGTCCCCATCTGTGCCAGTATTCCTGCCCCCTGTCTCTCTCTCTCTCTCTCTTTGCTGTAAGGTCCCCATCTGTGCCAGTATTCCTGCCCCCTGTCTCTCTCTCTCTTACTGTCACTTTACACATGATTGATTTACAGTATATGATACAATTTATGTCAGGATTTTTTTTGTTTTTCTTTTTCTCCTCATTTTAACACAAACTGTGATCCCAGCTCCGTGGTACAGTATGCTCCTGTGATGAACGTTTAGGGGGGCTGCACTATGTTTGTATTTGCCTCAGTTTTCGGGAGTGTGTCGGCGATGCATTTGCCCGCCCCCGGCTTTGTGTGGGGGGGATAAAGGCAAAATGAAAAGTCCAGGGGAGACCTGCCCCCACCCCGCCGCGTCTCAGTGCAAACACCTTTTAAATGAAAGCGCAGCTCGCTGTTAAGATAGCCATCTCCGTGGCCGGTCCTGGCATATTGGCCCTGCTGCCAGGCACCACTGGGTATCGCTGGATCATTTTCTGCCCTCCTGGGTGCCCGTTTATCCACGCCAGGTGCTCCACACTCTGCTGCTACCTCATCACATTTAAATACGTCTTTTTCCTACTTGACGGATTTCGTTTCTCTGGACTAGATGTACAATACGGCTAGAAACTATGGTAATAACTGGGAGTAGTATTTTTACCTTTTAGCCTTTTTTAGGAAGCACTTAAGAATGTCTGAACAGTCAACAAGCCGGGGGGGGGCAGTGAATTTCTGACTGACGGGTCCTTTATAGGGTTTGTGAGAACAGCGTGTCTTTATTAAATCGCACAGCAGGCTTTTTAAGAAAATACATGGCTTTTGGGTACAAAATGACTGATAGGTGACAGAATGGTGTTGCTTTAATTACAGAAAGGTGAGTCTGGTCTCTTGAATGGTCTGTTGTGGTGTGTAACATAATCTTGCAGGAGATGAACGTTAGTGTTTTATTGAATTCTTTGCAGTTCCCCCCACAGGATATTGCTAATGTAAATATACACTTGATAATAAAGTAAAGTTTAAATTATAGTATTCCATCAGTCAATAGCTATCTTTAGAAGTATTCCATTGAAAACTTTCAGTTTATTGCAGGGCTTATTGATTTGTTCATCTTAGTTTATATCAGCTCCAGTTACATGTGAGTTTGGAAATGATTCTGTTTCTCTGATTTTAACTCTTTGATTCGCTCATCCTCCTCTCCTGCAATCCTCTGTTTGAATGCCACCCTCCCCACACCGGACTGGTATCTTTTCGGTGTCCTGCATCTTGAGGCCTCTGTTGTTCTTTTCTTAATTATGACACTGGCTTCTCTCCATGGTGCTCTTTCTAATCTCATGGAGTAATTAAGCGGGCTCGTCACCGGGGCTCACGCGTCCTCTCTGTGCCGAGACTCGCGCTCGGATCACGGGGAGAGAGAGGAACGCCTGAATTCACAGCCAGGTGTTACGCTCCTGGGGAGATTTGTCCTGATTTCCGCTGTGTGTTCTGCCCGCTCGCTCTCTGGCCACTTTCCGCTACATTTTCTAGCCACGATACAGCCAATAGAAATGAAACCGGGAGTTCCCTGTTATCCCTGTAAAATATTTTATCATGATAAATGTTTTCATATTTTTATTCATATTTAATTCAGGTCATTCATATTTACTTCATGTTATGCATAAAATTCCCCTTAAACATATTCAGAACATGAAAAAAGACAACAAATTGAATAGAGCTGCAAACTGAAATCTAATTTTAATAAAGAAATCATCGTGTTATATTTTTTCAATCCTCCCTTGAAATGCAGTTGAAGTTAGTTTTCAGTGTGGTTTTATCATTTTTTATTTCAAATATACTTTCCTGTTTAGTTTTGTATATTTTACTTTTAGTTTAATTTTAGTATTTTTTTTAGGGATAGACTGAAAGTTGTACAGCTGTTTTATATACCTTGTTTTAGAGAATCTAGCATGAATATGCAGTGCACATTATGTATTCAAAATGGGCAAAATATGTTCCAGGTTTTATTAATAGACGTGGAAATTCAATTTACTGGATTATGTTTTCTTGACTGATTTCAAGGTGAACAAATCACTACTTTAACTATATAGTATTTAAAAATCATTATGGAGAGTATTTGAAATATCTTTTTTTATTTTTATCTTCTTTTAGAAGCTGCGTGCATTTATCAGTTATCCCTGCCCTGCCATGGAACAAAAAGGGGTGGCTTTGTTGTCGCTCAAAAAGGCACTTAGCCAGTTAGCCAAACATGGTACTTCAGCCTCTCGACCTCTATGGTGCTGCATGCATAGGTCCATAGAGCAGTTAGCCGCCAGTGCCAATGCTCGTATTTCAAATGAAACGACATGCTTTGCGGGTGATGGTTTGTCACGTGAGCTGACTGGTTGGGGGGCTGTTAGGGCTGCCTTTACAGCTGTGGGAGCCAGGGGTCCCCCTGGTGGCATGGCCTCCGGGGCGATCAGTCGTGGTTCGTTAGCCCAGACTGACAATGAACAGAATCCCCTGCCGGCGTAGTAGCCCCCCTCCAGCAAGCAGACTGTTTTTGGAGGCACTAGTGGAGCGGATGGAGCCTCAGGTGAGGTCCCTGGGCATAGGTTTGCATTCCGTTCTGGGTGACAGGTACCGGTCCCAGTCAAATCAATGGAACAGATTTTCTAGGTCAAAATTAAAGTCTTCATGGCTAATTAAATAGGCTAACTGTGTACCGTTTGCGTCATGTGTGAAAATGCTTGTGGCAGCTACAGGCTACAGTCCTGTGCTGGAAATCATGTGAGACTCGTAACTGTCCTCAATCCAGGGCCAGTGACATGCACCTTGAAGGAATTCGCCTGTGCCAGTGGGGAATGCATCTCGGCGCGATACCGCTGTGACGGAGATGAGGACTGCGCCGACAAGTCGGATGAGGTTAGCTACCCTTCCTAGCAAAGTCATACTGACGCAATGTGATGGTTTATAAGAGTATTTAACACTATTTTGTATCATTTTGAATAGTAACTGTCAGGATAGGATTAAATATTAACGCTGTAATATTTCACATATTAAGTACATGAAATGTGTATAAATGATTATCATTTCTGCTGATTTAAGCCATTGGTTTTTGCTAAAATGTAAATATACTTCTCATCCCAGTTGGTGCTTCTTCTTGGGTTGCAAAAAGCTGCCACTGTATCACCCACAACTGGTGCCACTGTTTCTCTAATAGAGCAGCAAAGTGTACCTGAGCCACAGGGTGGGCTGTGGCAGGCCAGCGAGGTGCTGGTCAGGGGAAAGCCTCAGGCCTGACCCCTGTGTCTGTGGGGTCCACCTGAAAGACTCATCTGTGTAATCATAAAGGGTACCACCTAGCTAGCTAATCAATCTGCCTCTGGTTCTCAGTGTGGGGGGGTTGATAATCACCCACCAGAATTAAACTGCAGTGCCTTTGATAATGTGTGATAGTGTTCTTTAATAACTTTCCCCAGTCGTTGGTGGTATTTTGTTCTGTCCTGTCTTATAAATTTTTCAACGTTGCAGTGAAGGCCGTAAACAAAAGCTTGGTCAGCGCTCAGGTTTGCCATGAAATCGAATAGTTTGTCAGTGCCTATTGAAGTTCCCTGATAAGATGTTTAATCATTAAAATAAAGCATTATTACCTTTAAGTATGGGCTTAAAACAATTATAATTGGCAATGCACAGCCAATGAAAAACCTATGAGAAATCAGCAATTGACGAACAGTGCTTCCTTAATGTATAAAACAATATTTAATTAGGGAATAAAAACCCCTTAAATAATCAGTTTATTCCCTAGTGTCATTTGCTACTGTTGCTTTAACAACACACTGTAGGTCTGATTAATCTTATTTAAAGACTAACCCCTTTACATTGTCCTCTATGTAAAGTTCAGTTACTCGACAGTTAGCGTGAAGACCACCGTGACTAATGGGAAATTGTAATAAAAAAAACAAAGAATAACAGACGGCAGCACCGAGGCTGTCTGTCACGGTGTGTGTTTGAGAAAAGCCGCTCTTGCTGCTATGATGGTTCTCTTCAATGTGTTATCAGCATGATCAATGTCCTCGCCCCCCCCCCCCCCCCCCCCACTTTTACTCATGGCTACACAGGTGAGCGTAATCAGTCCAACTGCACATTGGGAGGAGATATCTGTGGTATCAGTCTGTATGCCGTTAATGTTGACACTTTGCAAATGGCATTAGAAACTTGTTTCTGAGTCAGGTCTACTTTCAAAATCCGAATCTTTTATTGGCCAAGTAAATTAAACATACAAGGGATCTGTCTTGCTGACTTTGCCCTGGTATAACATGTAACGTGCAAGATGATTTACAAGTATGTACACATGAAAATTTTACATGTGCCTTTAACAGTAGCCGGTCTACTGAGAGTCAGAAGCAGCCTGGGCTGGAATAGAAGGTGAATCTATAAGGAAATAGCGAAACTTAGCATCAAGTTTCACTTACTGATACTTAGCATGAAGTGGGGGACAATTCTGGGTGATGACTGAGCACAGTGAGACCAACGCTGCCCTCTTGCCACCAACAGAAGGACTGCGAGATGCGTTGCTCTGAGGACCAGTTCCAATGTCTGAATGGCCTGTGCATCTCCCGCAAGTGGATCTGTGATGGGCAGGAGGACTGCAAGATGGGGGAGGATGAGAGCAGCTGCCAGAGCACAGGTAAGAGCCCGGTCCGCCCCCAGCTGGCTCACGCAAAGATGGTGGATCCCGGGATGGCGGATGCATCAACAGAAACGATTTTTATTTCTTCTTGTTGCAAGGAAATGAAATGATTGTCAGTCGAACCTACTCAGCTGAATGGGCCCAACATGACAGCTCACAACAAAAAAAGGAAAGCAGATTTAAAGGAGAATTTCTTTAAAAAAAATACTTTGACCCCCAGCGGGCTGGAGGGAAGGCTGAATACAATCGTTAGTGCCATGGAGGTTAGAGAGGGGCAGACAGCACCAGAAAGCCGTGAAGGAAAAATCCTCCTTGCTGAAGTAATTTATATAAGCTGTAGCCCATCCACAGCCTGTGTGTCTACCTGAGTCCACAGCATTCTGCATAATTAACCTGATAACCCCTAATTCTGAGATATTGGACTGTACATATGTTTTTATGCTCATCACATGTACGCTTTTTTGATCTTCAATAGAATAGGACGCCAGGAGGAATTTAAAGTGTATAATAATTTAAAAAATGTGTTCAGCTTTAGTTTTGTTAATGGAGATATACAGTAAGGTCTGAACCAATGCCCACTACCCAGAAAAATTTTTTGCTTGACATTACACAGCTCAAAACATTAAGTAAATGATGTGATGGAAGATATTTATTTAATCGCGGTTTTTGTGTGTTCTGTTTTATCTAGATTTTTTAAATATTTCTGCAGATACCTCCATTTTTAAGAAAACATCAATTCAGTTGCAGGTTGGTAGTACAGGGGAGGGTTTTCTGAAATAGTGGCTGATTTGCAGGAGCAAATTATTTATCATAATTGTTTATTCTACTACCAACTCAAAGGGAATTTGTTAATCAGGTCTCATTTTAATAATGGTTTAAATTGAAATGCAAATGACATGAAAAGTCATCACCTTTGTTTTAGGAATATCTGACCCCTCTGACCTTGCCTTTTATACATTATGTTGTGGAAGTGGGCATGTTTGTAGGGTTTGTACCTATTTCCCAGGCATTCATTGCAATCACACCCACAAATCACAGCCTACTGATGTCTGTCTTCAGATGGCCTTCTGTCTATGAAAAGTGAGAAGTGGTTTCATTTTTTTTAAACAATACAGTTCTCAGTGAAAACCCAATGTGAATAGTGCAAAGCGCTTTGAACGGCTCCATCTTCTAAGGCGGGAATTAGCGGCAAACTTTGTGATGGATGATTGAAAGGAATGCAGAATGAAAGCTGAAAGTCATCTCAGGATTGATGTGTGGCGAGGTCTGGCCGCTCCGAGTCCGCCTGAATGGTCTGCGCTCCCTGGCCCCCCGCCTACACGAGGCTTTATTAGCCGTTTGTACAATACTGTACATGTACAGGTACATCGGAATGCTTCTTTTCACATACCGCACCATGCTTTCCATTGAAACACATAATTCCATTTAATAACACTGGTACTTTCTGGGGGCAGTGTTCGGCTGACAGGGTTAGGTCACACTGTGCCTATGATCGGAAGGTTGGCGGTTCAAATCCCAAGTTTGGCGGAGTGATGTCACTGTTGGGCCCCTGCTCCAGTCCCTTATTCCACAATTGTTCCAGGGACTGGCTGACCCTGCTGTCTCAGAAATGTACATCTGCTTAATATAATGCAAGTGTGTTCCCCCATTCAGTGGTTGTTGTTTAATAAACAATTGAAGACGTCAAAGTTGTTTTCCATTATAACTAACTGTATTGGCCGTTTGTAGTGGCGACTCCTTCCTGTGCGCTGGATGAGTATGACTGCACCATTGGGGGCTGTGTCTCTGCCCGTCTGAGATGTGATGGCCACGACGACTGCCCAGACGCCTCGGACGAGGTGCGTATGTCTGCTCTAAGGCCAGAAAGTCCTTTCTGTGCCATGGTTACACGTAGAATCATCTAATGCCTGCATTAGGCAGTGGGCAGTGGTGGCTTAATGGTTAGGGAAGCGCACTTGGAATTGAAAGATTACTGGTTTGAATCCCCGACCAGCAAGGCACCATTGAGGTTCCTTGAGCAAGGTACTGCTCCCCGGGCGCTGAATTAGCTGCCCCCTGCTATGTCACCATGTCACATATGGGTTAAATGCAGAGGACACATTTCGTTGTTGTGCACTGTGTGCTGTGGTGTGTCAACAATGATCACTGATCACTAAATTCTAAATTCAGGCGATCTGAAGGACTCGGATCTTAATTGTGCAGGTGTGACCAGGGGCTATTTTCTGTCAAGATACATTTATCATTTGGTTACATGATGCATTTCATTTATATCGCTGGTTTCTTACTGTGTGTGGTAGTGATATTGTTCTAGGAAGGATCGAGACATCCCCTTTGTAAATGACAGACTGTGTTTAAATGTTACAAGGTGGCTCCGAGAGTAAACCGACTGCAGAAATTGAAAATCTTTTACGATGTGGTTTTCCCCATCAGTTCAATGGCATTTTGCAGTAATTGCCTCAATGGCTCGCTCCCCAGGAAACTCGATGAAGGACAGGCAATGTAGCATTGAAAGCAAAAGTTTCCTGATACCTTTTATGGGCAACAGGTGCTAATCCAAAAACAAACAAAAAAAAAAAACTCACAAACTCAGCCAATTAGCTGGCAAGGAAAATCGCCATGCTCCTATTTCCTATTTTCCATCACCATGAGCGATGATTGCAGTCTCATTATGTCAGCTCAGCTACTCCATTTTTTCTTAATGACAAAAAAAAGGACCAGGCTTATAGTTGTATTCGGGGGCTCAGCACGGTGTCAGATTTCTAACGAGGATAGCAATTGTTTGTCCATCGAATCTCAGAGGGGCTTTGGTATAATTAAAATCATGCTCTTTGTTCAGTATACCTGCACAGTGTCAGTAGTGTAGCTGTTTGGGGGGCTTTAACAACTGATAACAGTCAGCAGTTCTGCAATGTTAAATATTAAGGTTTTTCCAAGTGATCAAAAGTCCTCTAATAAAGGTGAGGTAATTTACCTTGGTTTACAGTGCATCAGAAGCTTTCCCAGTGGGTCCCTCTGTCACTAGCTTGTCACATGCCCCAACACTGTTTCCCTGCCCTTCTGCTCCATTTGCCGATGGGCGATACACGCAGGACAAGTACTTTGAGTTGGCCAGATGGTGTCATGTTGTCCGTGTTGCAGGTGGACTGCACCCGAGAATGCAAGGAGGACCAGTTCCTGTGCAAGAACCGGGCCCACTGCATCCCGCGCCGGTGGCTGTGCGACGACATGCACGACTGCATGGACCACAGCGACGAGGAAGACTGTCACCACGGTGCGTTGCGCCATGCTAACGTGCTAATGATTCTCTGGACTTGCTTTGACATGCTGATGTAAAGCATACTCACATACTGTACAGAAGGGTTCTAATCTGGGTGGGTATCCTGGTGAAGGTTTTCTGCTACCAAATATGTGTGAAAATCCAGTAATGACTTTAAGAGACATACTGTAATATTCCTGTCTGTTACAGTGGCGCGTCTTTCGGTGTCCAGGACGCTTATCTTCGAAGGTTGTTGTTTTCTTTTTAAATACGTCATTTACATTTGAAAATCCGCATCAGTTGACTCACAGTTTAGTAATGCTTTTAATGGATATATAGACTGTTTTGTCCTTTTGGTCTCTCTTGGCTAAGTTGAAGATAAAATTGCCTGCAATCCCATCATGTAAGAGTTACCCATGAATTATACAGCAATTTTGTTGCCTGTGGTGCTATCAGGCTTGCAGATAAGAATCGGCAGAAAATTTGAGCTTTTTCCCCAGTTTTTCCTCATAATCCCAGCCATTTTTACAGTTATTGTGTGCCTATATAGGTATCCAATACAGCAGAGGTCCTGCTGAAGAAAGAGCAGCCTTGGCTTTTAGGCTTGAGTCACAGTATTTTGTTTTCCACCACTGAGGATTATATTTATATAAAAAGGATGTTTTTGGGTATTTTTTTTCCTGGGATATACAATTTCACTAGGGCATAACCCCTCTCCCTGAATGGCCTTTATTCAAAAAATGTTTTTTTGAAGGAATCCTATCAGTCATGAGGATTCTATTGTATTATATCTATTTTTGTAGAAAAGGTTTCAATTCGGCAAGTCGGGGCTGTCCAACCTCAATAGGGATCTGGCCTGAACTCTGAACCTAATACAGGAACCCGCAGCTACAAAGAAATGACAATCCAAACAGGATAATAATTACTATCTGCTCGAGTGAAGTTTTCAAAGGTGTGAGCCAATCTCATTTTTTTTTATACAATGTGGGAAAATTTCAACAGGCAGCATTGTCCAATTGTTAAGAAAGAAGAAGGAGAGAAGCAAAAAGAACCATCTAATTTACAATGCCATTATTTCATTCCCTGGATGAGTGGGAGACTGTGATCTGGAGGGGGCCCGGCATGTCACACGTCACGTATGACGCACCCCACTTGCTTGCTTTATTCACGTCGAGGAGAATTTGCTTCGCCTGTGTGGAGAGCAAAGAGGGTGACGAGGATGTATTCTTCATTTTATTTTTTTCTGCGGGATTTGGAATTGATTAAATTGCTTTCTTTTGAAGCTGAATTGAGAAGGCGTGTTGGTTGTGGCAGTATTTGCTAAATGTGGGCGTGTGCGTTTCGGCATAGCTGTGGCTAGACTGTCTGAGTCACGGCCGTGGTGTGTTTGCGCTGCGTAATTAAGACCCGCTTCTGATGAATGCTGCCCGCCGTTCACAGCTGTGCAGCTGCCGGTGTCTTTTGTTTTATTGTTTTTCTTTTCTTTCTTTTTTCTTTTTTGCTTTGCGTTGTGTTGGTTTCCATAGCAGCAGAGGTGTTATGAGCAGCTGCTAGTTTGCAACTGTGAAGCTACATCAAACTCTGACAGATGCTTTCCAGTTGTCGGACCAATAGGTCAGACCTGTCCAGAAGAAGCCAATGACAGACGTATCTTAGATACATTGTCTTTCTGTTCTCAGTATAAACTGTTCACTCTTTTGCAGTCATTCAATTTTCCTGGCTAATTACTGTATATAGTAATTACTCTAAAAAGCACAAAACTGATGTATGACATCCTCTGTGATATTTCTATCACCACCTGTAATTAACCTCCATAGGAGGAACATACGGCTTAGAACGTTAAAGGTTTATGAGAGAGTTAACCCCCCGCTAATGCCAGGGCATGGGGAGTACTGGGGTGCTATGTGGCTGTCATTGGAAGGTCTCTGACACACTGAGCTCTTGAGCCCCTTAACCCCCAGCTCTTGTGGTCCTGCATGCTGGCTGACCCTGTGCTGTGACCCCCAAGCTTGGTCTTACCTACTGTATATATGGTTCTGTACTCATGGAGAGCATGATTGGATATGTGAGAAGGCACAGGGATGAATGAAGAATCATTATTATATTCTATTCTGTTGCTATCCATGCAGTGAACTTTTGCATTCCTGTTTCTTGCTAAACTCATTTGCAGAAGCTTTATCGGAATAATTGTATCTGTTTTCCTTTATGCTCCACGGGAATCTTTGCAGGAGGCTATTCTTGCCGAGCTGACGAGTTCATTTGCAACAACACGCTGTGCAAGTTGCACGTGTGGGTGTGCGACGGCCAGGATGACTGCGGGGACAACTCAGATGAGGATCCTGACATGTGTGGTAGGAGCTTTTCTTCTTAACTTTAAAAAACACACAGAAATTCAGAAGCAATACATGATGTCACGCTTCTCCAGGTGCCTGAGTTTAGTTGCTGTGGGATATTGCTCTTCAGTAACTTCGAGTGCTGGGATAGTCATCGAAAGAGGACTTCATTCAGTGGTGCGAATTGTGTGCGCCTCGCAATAGTGCTCAGAAATCCTATGAGCAAATGAGAATGAAGAGTTTAATGGTAAATTTACATTTATTAAAATATGCGAACTGAACAGTGAAATTTGGATAAAGGGGTAGAGATCTAATGAACAAATATCATATTAAAGTATGAGGATCCAAATGTTCAACACAATGCACATTTAAGATAAGAACTCTTCTCATATATTTGACAGCATATAAAATATCACTGGAAGCATCTTTGATAAATAAAAAACATGTTGTGTGCACTTTGCTCTTATCCTAAATGTTTCTTTGGATTTAAACTGTTAGCTTGAAAAGCTAATCAATTGTTTTGTAAACTGAAGTCTGGTAAACTCCTCTAAGCTGAACTGAGCTTTTCTCTGAGGAATATGTCATCTTCAATCAGTGTCTGTGAGATCAAATGTAGTTAAAAAGCAACTTTGCTAGTCATGTTCTGTAACAGACTGAATCTGAAAATGCAGAAATGTTCGATAAGTGAAATAATTTGTGTCTTTATTTGTGTCTTTAATCTCAAGTTTATGTTCAGAACACTGTCAGAAACCTATGAGGTGGCGTTCACTCACCTGAATGGTTTCTGAGAGCCCTCCGGAAGCAGGGGGGCTCTGTCCCTTGGCTTCCTTGACAGGTCTCTCTGCCCCATCCCCTGGAGCTCTCAGTGACAGACGTATCCCTTTAATCAGCCACAGACATATACCTTTAACTGCATGCGGGTTTGTGAACCTGGCAACGATAAGCTTAGATTCCCAGTGTCACCGCATGGCTTCTCCCCCCAGCAAAGCTACCCTGTCCGCCGACGCGACCGCACCGCTGCCGGAACGACAGAGTGTGCCTCCACGGCGAGCAGGTCTGCAACGGCGTTGATGACTGCGGGGACAACTCGGATGAAGACGACTGCGGTGAGCAGACCTAGCTGGGGGAGAGCGCAGTCAACACTAGCCTGTCTGTGCAAGTCTCTCCTAATGTTGAGTTTTTACTGATTCAAGGTTTTATTGCGGAGTAGGATTCTGTGACCCTCAAAAAGTCAGGCTTTTCATTGTTTGTGGTGAAGAAACTGGACAGCTTAGGCAGACTTTCTGCTGGAGACATTGCATCTTTGACTTTCTTTTTGTGGTGCCGCTAGGAAGCAATCGCTTCAAAATTTATATAATTATGATGTTAGCTAGTGAGTAGAGTCAGAAGATCGTAGCTAGCTGGGTGATTCTCATGAAATCCAGATTTAAAAGGAATCCAATTCAAAAGGCATTTGAAAACAAATTTCCTTTTCAGCATTTAAGGTTAAGGTCTGAACTTAGTAAAAAACATTATTTTCTGATTTATTTTGGAATATTTTCTATATATTTATTGGTATTTTAGACATGGAGTCCTGAAAATAATATTACCACAACATGACATTACATCAAATATATGGTTTAAAATGTATGTTTTCTGTATTTTTTAAAGTATATTATTAACAGTCTTGCTCAGAGGTATATATAACTCAGGAGACATTACTTTTTAATATCTATTACGTTTTATCATTTTCTTCATTTCTTTCATTACCACAACATACTTGATGATTTACATCTTGTTTTTTAGGATATTTTGCTGAAAACTGACATGTACTGTATATTTTTTCTGTAACAGAGATTAAATAAGAAGTGCTATAAATTGTGTAAATACAATTACAAACTAAAAATCATTTTCTAATAATTAAATAATTTCCTAATAAACACATATTGTGGTAATGAGAATTGTGTTTCGGAAATGAGATTTAGTGCTGTATGTTCATAGTTTAGCAAGGATTCTGAGCTTAGCTGACATATTTAACACAATACCACAATTTAAAGAATATATTTATTTTATGAAAAAGTTCATACAATCATTTGTCAAAATAATAGCACTAACAAAATTTTGTGAAGCATTTCACAAAATGCCTGTTCACCATCTTCTTCAAACTTTGAGCCTGGAGTCTTTTAATTCTTCTGTTCAGATTATGTAGTTCTTTGGTCTCTTCCTGTAGTTTTTCATTGGTATACTTCAGTTTGGCTCTCAGTTTCCTTGTATGTTTTGATGTCCACTCTTTTTTTTAATTGCTGGATGTGTTCTTTTGGGGGTGGATAATTCTACTGGCCCTGTCAGGTCTATCCTTTCATCTGCTGGTGTGTTCTTCATGGCAATTTTCTGGGTCACTTAGTGAGGATACTGGACTCAAATCGAGAAGAGGTTGTACAGTAAGCCCTTGTGCATTCATGCTTTGTGATTCGCGAATTCACCGATCCACGAAAATTTTATTGGAACTGAACTTATTTGCATCCACGATTTTTTCGCACATCTGCGAAATCCTCAAAAAACCCTACGGAAGTGTTTATCTTTCATAGTAATTAATACGTTTTCCTGCTTTTAAGTGTAAAATTGGTAAGAAAAATTTAGTTAATGAAAATTCTACATAAAAAAAAAAACAATTTTTTAAATGTCATAAACTATCCCGCATATCAGTAATGAGAAACAAAAAGTCGTGTAGGCACTCTGATGGGCAAACTTTTATCTGGAGAGATAAAAAATTAGCTGCTTACCTGGTACCCATCTTGAGTGTCACAGCCAGTAGTGTCCCCCCATTCAAAATTCCTTGATTATGTAAGTTCCTTGTGGTCTTATACAATGATTGAAAATTATTGCGGTGGATGAGAAAATTCGTCTCGGACAAATTTCTTGTCCCTAATATTTTCACTTCTCTTATTAATGAATGCCAAATACCACATGTTTATTTACTGTAACTGTTAGTAGTTTTACTTGCACTGAAGCTTTTTCTTTTTATTTATTTTAAACATTAAAATTTCTATTTCAACGAACTCAAACTCAGTAATGGACACATCGCGGTAATGAGAATTTTATTCTTAAATGTGAAAAAACAACAGAAAATATATTTATGATGTTCACTTTAAAACATATGCAAGATATAACTGTATCCTTCTCATTTTGATAGCTTTTACTTTTTCATCAAAATGCTTCATGGGACCTCCTAAATCTGATTTCATGAGAATCACCCAGCTGGTTAGCAGATCATGCTGCTTCAGTATCGTCTAAATAAGCAACGAGTTTCATTTTATGTTTAGAGTCAGGACTGTTTGTGGCCAATAGGGGGCTCCACGCAAATGTGTGGTTCGAGTGGTGCTAAACAGCACCACTGTATGTAGTTGTGGCATAAATACATTCATTAAAATGTATATATTTCATCACCTTTATACAATGTCTGAGCCCATTACAAGCAGCTCAGAAGTGAGTTGTTTCCCTTTAATCACACCAAGGCTACTTAAAATGCATCCTTTGCAGGACATCAAAGATACTGCTTACTTTCACATTCCCCCCTGATGCCCATTAGCAGACTGAAAATCACCTGTCCGCGTCGTTCTCACTTTTCCTCTCTGTTTACCATGGTTAGAAAGCCGTGCACGTGTATCCCTATCGCTGGCGGTGATTATAAGGGCCATCAGCGAGGATGTGACATGCCTTTGTCAGAGGCCATCGGCAAGTCACACCATAACTGTGTCAGCCAGCTCCAGCAGACATTTGTAGCTATCCCGTGTGATACATGCCCATAAAAGCACTGTAGATATTGCCATTCCATAACAAAAGCAAGCGATTATAACAAAATTGCCTAAAATGGTTTGAACCCATGTTTCTGGGAAGGGGTTAAATCTGTCATTTCTGTAGATTCAAAAATAGGGCCAGGGGTCTATGAGAGGAACTTTGCTTTTCTTCTTTGACAACACACTCCTTTTTCCAATCTGACCAGTAGGTGGCACAGCAGGGCGACCTCGACCCTGCGGGAAGGCGGAGTTCACCTGCAGTAACGGACGCTGCGTTGCTGCTGAGCTGCAGTGCGACCTGTTTGATGACTGCGGAGACGGAGGCTCCGACGAGCGTAACTGCAAGGCCTGTGAGTCGGGCCTGATGCCCAATCAGAACATCCCACTCAGGACAGCCCATTCGAGCGCTGTTCCTATCCTCCTGTGTTGGTGCCAAGAGACGTGCTCTTCAGAACCATTTCTAGACGCCCTGCTCCCAGCTCTGTTTTCTGACATCCCTCGCTAGATTTCACCACCCAGTATGTGCTTAATCGTCGAAAATGTAATAGCCTTTTAAAGCATTCCAAATTGTGATTGTGTCCTTTGAAATTCCAAGCCCTTCTCCAAGCTAAGCACTAACCTGCAATCCACCCTGTACCGTTTAGATGAAGTGTTTCATCCACAGTGCTGGGGTAGTTTGTTCCAGATGGTATCTTTGAACCCCACCTGGGTGTGTGTTCCATTGAGTTAGATTTTGAAGCATTTCAAGATATTGCATCATCCTGAAAACACCTGATTCATTATGTTTTAAAATGTTTCTGTTTTGTAGCGTCAGTCACAGATGTTCCTGTGTGTGTGGTAGCTAAGGACTCCTCTTTCAGCTCACTGATATCATCTTGTTCAGAATTGTTGACTGCTGTAATGAGCAGGGTTGGAAGAGGAGGTATATTGATGTTGTGCTCTCACCTCTCAGCAGCTCCTGAGGAAGGCCTCTGCGCGGGGAAAGTCAGTCTGTGCGGTAGTGATGCACTCTGCAATCAAACAGAAACTGAAGCAGTGTGTCAGTGCAGACCAGGCTTCCGGAGGAATCCGCGGAATCGGCAGTGTGAAGGTACAGCCACGCGGTCTCACTTACTGCAGACAGATCAGACAAGCCAAACTGCTGAGGATTATGGGAAAAACCGAGGGGGAGTGACCCTTCAAGCCCGATGGAAGAGTCAAGGCCAAGTAGCTAAGTGTCAAATAGGAAGAAATTTAAAATCCTGACAGTTAAACAAATTTTTGGATACTTATTTGAACAATATATACTGAAATCAGGATTTCACACTCAGCTTGGTGTCCCTAAAAGCTCACAGGCGGACATGCTTGGCGCCAGAGCACATGATTCTGTTAAGCTAGTCAGAGGTGCAAAGGGGATGTGTTCTCACAAAGAAGCCCAGTGCCCTTTAACAGAGGCTGACAATAATGTCAACTTCTCTCCTCCGCTTTTCAGAAATCAATGAGTGTCTTCACTTTGGAACATGCTCTCATTACTGCACAAACACGAAAGGATCTTTCAAGTGCACTTGTGACAGGAATTTTAAAGAAATTAATGGCGTCTGTATGGTGAAAGGTAAAGACAAAATTTGTATTCCTTGCTTTTGTTGTGCTTTGAATGGTAACCAATACATTTTGCCAACGACTGAAAACACATAAATGTAAACAGGACATATTGTACATTCATTTTGTTACAGTTACAGTTTAAATGGCTCACTGCCGAGCCAATTTAATTAAGTGTAACTTTATCTATTATGCTTTAGTGAGACCCAATTTCTCAAAAGCATTCACAGTGTAAGCATATTACATGCTTGCATTACTATTGAAAATATTACAGTATTTCTATGCAAGTTAGCTGCATTCAGCATTCACAGAAAATACCAAATGGTTTTATATGCATTTGTTAAGCACCGATAAGCATATTATTGAGAGGATCAAGATATAACACTAAATCACTACCGTAGTAGCGCTTCAAACACAAAACACATTACAATAATAAAACACACATTAGTGATCCTAATGCTGTGTGTCCCCTTGTCATTAATTGTTGTGCTGTCATGTTAAGAAGCTACTGTATTCTGAATAATTACAGATATGTTATTAAGTTTATATGATCAGTTAAACTTGTTATAAGAATCTTTTAAAGTAAAAGTTATTAAAGTTTATTAAAATGTCATATTTTTGTAGCATTTTAATATGAATTATTAATATTTAATATGAATTATATAAGTAATGTATTGTTTCTGGATGAACCTATTTGTGCTAAATAAATATGTGGTGATCAATTGTTTTGTGTGTGTAATCTTGCAAAACTGTTGTCTTAAACCTGAAATGGAATTTAGACACCTTTCATTTTTTTTGCATATTTAATGACTCAACGGGCAGGACCAGAAGATCAAGTGCTCTACATAGCTAATGACACTGAAATCCGAGGTTTTGTGTATCCATTTAACCAGAGCCATGGACACAAACAGCTAGCACGCACAGAGGACAATGCCAGAATCATTGGAATGGCGGCTCTCTTTCATGGAAACAAGTTTATCTGGGCTACCCAGTTTAATCCTGGTGGAATTTTTTACAGAGACATCCTAAACAGAAGTCAATCTAAATCAAATAGTGGAATTATAGTAAGTATCTTGGAAGAAATGTTGGAGCATGTAGCCTAGAAATGTTGTGAACTACTGTGTTTGGAATACGATCTGTCTGATTATGCAAGTGTGTGAATTAACTGCAGTTTCCCTTCCATTGCAAATCAAATTAAGTTCTAAATTATTGATACATAAATCTTACCATGTGTGGCTGCAGCCTTTCACCATAGTATTGTTCATTCTCGTTTGCAACCATATAATACTGATGAATACTTCACATCTATTCTACTGGATTCATTATTCTTCTTCCATTTACCCAGTTTTATAGCACAAATGAAAACTTGTCTGCTGCCTCATAAAATTAAAAGGCTATTTTGGTGTCATCATTACTGGGTTCTGCTACCAAACACATAATTTGGCTTTATTTGTTTTTTTTCTTTCCTTCATTTTAACTGTATGTTAACATGTATATAAGATAAACTTTGAATATCTGTAGAAACAGCAGCAGTATGTTTTTTTTGTTTGTTTTACAGTAGTACTATTGTTCTCTTACCAGTTGTATTGTGTCAGATTGTAGTTACGTTTGCTTACGTGCAGCATGTGTGCTTTTGCTCAGACAATCATTTCATTAATTACTGAGTTACTTTTCCTGTCTTCTATCGTGGTCTTTCTTACTGTAATACTCAGGCTAAATTCCTTACTCCCAGGTGGTCGGGGTCAGAGTCAGAGTTGTTTCACTCGCAATTAGCATGTATGGCACTTCTGCAGTCTCAGAGCTTGTTTGCAATACTGGGACTGTGGTGCATTTTTTCACTCTCATGTTTACTTTTCATATCAGGTTTTTCTATGTTATGTCTAGAAGGGAGTGTCAAAGAATTTGTTTGAGTGTTTCACTACTGATGCCTGAGTAATACTGCAAGAATAACGGCACATTATCAGGAGGAAAGAGAAGCATCTTGATATACCTGCTTGTTGGTTTATATGTGTATAGGGTCTTTTATTTGTTTATTGCTTCATTGCTCACGCCTTTGTCTGGGTCTGTAGTTATTTTGGTAGATTGTACACCACTTGGTAACAACCAATGTGTCTCCAAAGCCATTCCTGTGCCACCCGGTGTCATTCATTGTATGAATGTGAGCAGTGGAACCTTTAACAGAGTCATCATTTGAACATGAAAGGCGACTTCAGCACAGTTGAGTTCATGTTAAGCTAGATTGTATGAACATGCACATGTTGCAGGGCATGCTGGGTTAGGGAATTGGAGAAGCAACGGGCATGCTGGGGAACTGGCTTAACTACTTCTGGTCTGATTGTCCCATACAGTGTCCAGATTTCCGGAGGCCGAGGGATATCTCGGCTGACTGGGTAACAGGGAATGTCTACTGGACAGATCACTCCAGGATGCACTGGTTCAGTTATTACACAGCCCATTGGACAAGGCTGAGGTACTCCATCAATGTGGGCCAGCTTGGGGCATCAAAGTGTACCCGTCTAATAACAGACATCGCAGGGGAACCTTATTCAATTGCTGTCAACCCAACTCGAGGGTAAGGACCACCTTTCAGTTACTTTACTTATTGTTTGTTTGTTTGTTTTTGCAGTTGAAGCTAAATTCACAGGAAAGTAGTACTCAAAGCACATCCTAGCCTCGGAGGTTGATTTTTCCATTTCTCTGGTTGCTTAGACCTTTATACCTTTTTCTTAACCATCAAGTAGAGCTGTTTCTGGGGAGTGGGGGATGCAGTTAATCCTGCTCTCTGCTGGTAAGCTGAGAAGCCCTCCTCTGGTCAGGTTCTCTCAGAAGCTTGAATGTTTTCCCAAGCTCTGGAATGCTTTCCAGCCATGCCTAGAACTTTTGGTGTGGTGAACCTTCCAGGGTAGTCAGGGTCTAAGGGCAGAAGACAGAAGGAGATGTCATCCATGCCGCAAAGTATATACTCCCCTTCCTGTCAACAGCAACTATTAAACTTTGTAGCCATAAGCCTGAGTAAGGCGGTGACACCATCTATACCCTCCCCTCGCCAAACATGCTTTCTTTCTTATTCCTAAGTGGCCTCAGCACGTTACTGGTCTGTCTCATCATCATTGCACAACCTTACCTGAAAGGGAAGCTTCAACACCGAGGTTTGTCATGAGAGACTTAACAATAGGCAGTGATGCTCTACCCATTGGACGACATGGATGCCTGCCTTGTGTGCCATATTCAAAGGGGGCGCCAGCTTAGCAATAGCATCTCTTGGGCTTGAACCGGCACTGCCAGCAGGGAAACCATTCTGCCCCTTGTCCTCCACAGGATGATGTACTGGACAGTGATCGGTGACCATTCTCACATCGAGGAGGCAGCCATGGACGGCTCTATGCGCCGGGTCCTTCTGGAGAAGAACCTTCGACGGCCAACGGGTATTTATGACTTCTCATTTTTCTCGCTAAGTGGAAGCATTTTCACAGGCTAACATTTAATGGTCAGCTGGGTGGATCTCTAATAATTTGGTAGCACTCGTTCTGTGGGCCTCCAGCAGAGAACAGGAGGCACTTGTGAATTTAAATACCCATGCTGACCATAATGGTAACCGACTAGTGTGGGGGGGGCAGAAGGATGTGAGGTTTTTATGAAGCAAGATGGAAAGGTGGGAAAAAAACCCAAAGTAATTTAACACCACTGACACAGCCTGTCATTAAGTCTACAAAATGTCCTCCGGGAGACAGAAGAATATGTTCACCCCGCTAGCAGCACTATTTAAGATTGGCGTTCTGTCTTTTAAATTGAATTAAAGTGCTGCCATGTCATAGATGTGACAGAGTTTTCCATCGACAGAGACGGCTGGATATATCAAGGAAAGTTTATGGTGAAGAAGTCATTGCTGATATTTTACATATTTTATGGTTGTTTTATTTTCACTAAATATCTGTAAGAAAAAGTGATGCAGATCCTCATCCTCATGTGATCCGCATTGTACATGATTTAATTTCATTTTGTCCCCAGTCAATGCGGATTTCATGGCTGCAAGTTGTTTGCTATATTTTAACCAGCTCGATCATAAACCCTGAGTGTCGAAGGGTAGCTGAGAAAGGCTTGTTTATCACTCTGTCTGTAGGTCTGGCCGTGGATTATTTTAACCAGCGTTTGTACTGGGCTGATGCAGAGCTCTCCGCGATAGGGAGCATCTGCTTTGACGGGTCCGATTCCCGGGTGGCCATCGGCAGCAAGAACGGTGAGCCGCCAGCTTGACTTCTATGCTCCTGTGTGTCCTTGGGCCGTGTTAGGACGCAGGTTTCTGCAGGGAGTGCGAACCACGGGCCAGTGATTTCAGACAACTGGCCAAATGGCCAGGCAGGAATGGCGGTATTGGATTTCAGGAGGAGGCTCTCTCCACAGAAATATAAATGTTTGCGAAATGTAATGGCATTGTGTTTGTAGAACATTCTCACATCATAATCCAGTATTAGGTGGTATGTGCTCGCTATTGAAATGCAAAAGCAAAACCATGATCCACTGAAAAGTGTCCTGATTGATCCTGATATATGTGAGCATGAAATTGCTGATCACAACTTTGTAAACTTTAATGAAATTTAAATTATGGAATTTTTGTCCTAGAGTTGAATTGCTGTGGGGAACAACAAACACAATTAGTTAAATTACTTAAACTAACGTATCTTTAGAGCACAAGAAAATACATACAGTAATAGTCTTAGCTGAATTACTACGTTATAAATTTAATCAAGATAAGAATTTATACTGTATATTGTAGCTACTCTGCATATATTTAAACTTTTTAAAACTTATACAACTTTATTACATCTGGAAATTCACTTTTTCCCCTCTGTTTTTGCAGGAATCTATCAGCCTTATAAAATTGATATATTTGAAGATTATATCTATGGAACTAGCCTGAAAAACAAAGTTTTCAGGGTTCACAAATTTGGCAAAGGACTCGTTGAAGACCTTGATCTAAGCATAGAAAAAGCCTCCAGCGTCATCATAATCCATCGATTCAAGCAGCAAGATGGTAAATGAGCGTTCATTCATCCGTTCTTGTTACCTTCTCTTCCTGTGTGAAATATGTGTAGCGGACAATCTAAGAATATGGAGAGAAGGAGAAATAGTTCGTCCCAGAGGAAAGAGAAAACTGTACCGTCCTATTTCTGCTAGCTAAAAATGACATCACGGCAACACGGATATGCTTTGATTTGCGATGAGTATTTTATCGTAAGAAATGTTTTTTATATATATATAGTCTTACCGGAGACTCGGGTGGATCTAAAAAATAGATTACCTCAGGGTGTAACTTCTCATTTCATGTCTGTTCCAGGGATCTCATGAGATTTTGGAGTGATTTGTATGGAGCTCAACTGTTTCTCTGTCTGTCCACCATTGATCATATAACTGTAGCCTAAAAGCCGAATCAGTAACTTTTCATATGACTCACTAATATCTCATTGTCAGTTTCTCTTTTTTTGTTTTTACTACTGTAGAAATTTTAAAGACAAAGACAAAAAAATAGATGCTCAGTTGCTCTGTCGAGAAATAAAAATCAGAACATACTGTAGTAAAATCTATATAAAACCATATATTGGATTAGATTAGATTAAATGAGATTAGATATCTTTTTAGTGCATGTTTTTTATTTGCATGCAAAAAAAATAAATTAAATTAAATTCTGTTCTTCCCAGACCAAACAGAGCCATTACAGGCAATACATAAAATAGACATATATCGCAATGACAAGTTTGGTATAAAATATATAGCTGAATGAATATATTCAAGGGATCATCGGCAGTGTGTCCAGTGTTAAGGAGTCCAGTGTAGGAGAGGAGGTTAAAGGTATGGGGGGGGGGGGATGTGTCTGCTTGAGAGGTGGCACTGGGAGTCTACCAGCATGTGGGAAGAAGCTCTTTAGCCGCCTGGTCGTCCTGGTTTGGATGCACCTTTATATGCAGTTCAAATAAAGATAGAGTGTCTGAATGAAATAATATATTGAATTAGAATAAATGAGCTGAATTCTTGTTTTACATAGTGTGCACAGATTGGGGTGGTAAATAGTACAGAATCAAAAATGGCTACTTGGATTCTATAACAGAGAAGGATGAAAAACAATAACCTGCTAATGGACTGTGATTCTTCTATTTTTATCCCATTTTATTTTCCTTCGGCTGCGCCGCCCTGGGTCGGGGGGGGGCTGCCGAGGGTTTTTTGGCTGGCAGGGGCTGCTGTCGTGCCCAGGAATGAACTGCCCCCAAGACAGCTGGCTGATGTTCTTTAGGTGACCGCCTGCCACATTACGGGGAATCGCTGGCCAGGGATAAAGACCCTGATAGCTTTAAAGTACAAACACAGCCATCGTGCCGAAATGCATGGATGGCATTAGCGTGGCCTAGAGGTCCTGGAAATCGGGGCCACCTTCGGACGCAGGGAGCAGCCCCAGCTGCTCGACCCGCGCCGTCTGAGGGCGCTCTCCTCGGCCTTCATACGACTCTCCGATCTCTGGGGCGCTGCTCCTGCAGCTCACTGGTCAATAACTTAGGGTACAGCCGTTGTCCCCATGGTGCTAATGGTCAGTGACTGCCCTGTTGGACCTTCATATATGGCGTTGTTCTTGCTAATGGCCAGTCGCTGAAGTCGCAGCTGCTTCATTGGCCTGAGATCCAGTAAGCTAACAAAGCCAGGAAGCAAAATGAAGTTCGCCGACTCTCCCAGTCACAGATGCGGTGTGCTCTCTGCTCCCCCTTTTTTCTGCTGCCTTTTTACAAGAGCATGTGCTGTTGCAATTATACTGTACCTCACCCAGCCTGGGGAGGACGGGGAGGACGGGCACGAATCCACACCTGCACCTGGGTTGCACCGACTCTTACAGGCTATAATCAAATCCGAGGTCCGAGTCGCCACGCGGCACCGTCGCTAATGGCTAAACTGCAGTGCTGAGCAACCTTCTCTGATAATTATGCTCGAATTCCAAGCACCTAATAAGCACATAGTAAAAAGTACTAAAGGCACTTAGCAAAGCAATTTGGAAATAACCTGCCAGTGAGGCAGGCGGGCAGCCGTCGGGGCTGGATTCATTATCTCTGCAAAACCTTATGTAAGCCAAGACTTATATTATCATATTATCATAAAACTGTTGCCATTGGATTCGACTTTTTGCATTTCTGGTCTTTTTCTGTTTTTCACTTGTAATAATTTAGCACTTGCCTGTGACCTGCTACCTCCTCCTAGTGTCACTGGGAATCGGCTCCTTGGTGCTTCTCCGTTCTCTCTCACACACACTAATTAATTGAAAATCTCCGTGTCACAGTAGATCGTTACCCTTCCTCTATGCTTTAAACATGCTCACGCATGATTGGAACTCGTGCCAGTTTCTCAGGGGTTTACAGGCTGTTCAGGAGGAAATGATGTCGCTGGTGATATTTGGCCTCGTAGTCCAGTAACGGATTCCCTACTGAGTGTGCCTTGAGATGAATCTATTTAAAATATATTCCCTCCCATATTTTATCTTCTGAGATTTGTTAAAGCTACTGGGAGAAACCACTCTGCCGGTCGTTCAGAGAACATTATATTGTCTCTCTGCATGTATCGATGCCCATTTAAGTTGTTTTGCAGGGACTGGCACCTCCAGTACACTCCGCTGTGATCTAAAGCTGTGTGATTAGTTTGAACAGCATGTGAGCTAAGAGAGCCCGGTGTGGCCTTCTCTCCCCTCCCCGCCCCCCTGGTGCCACCAGTGATGAACCCGTGTGCGGCGATGAGCTGTGACTTCCTGTGCCTGCTCAACCCCACCGGTGCCAGCTGCTCCTGCCCGGAGGGGAAAGCGCTGATTAACGGATCCTGCGCCGACAGAGCTGCTTCAGGTGGGCTACCCCCTCCACCCCCTACTAGCTCCGTCACACTATGACCCCCCCCGGCCTCAGAGAGGCTTTTTTCCAGCTCCCATCCAGCACTGTCACATCTTGCATTTCCGCATCCGGTGATCCCACCTGCGTCTAGATTGATTTATCTCTTAGGGATTTATACACAAGTGCCCTAAAATAAACATGGCAGGGATCACATCAGCATTGAAGCCCATCTCAGTTTATTCATAGATTTGGTCGGTGCTCCATTGAGCAGCCTATCATTGACTAGACACAAATCATGTATTTGAAATATTCATCCCGACGTTTTCATTCTAGATTCGCTCATGGTGTTTATTCAGTTCTAGGCAGGAGTGAGAATGAAACCAGGTGACTGTTGCAGCCAATGAGTAACTTGCACCCCCCCCCCCCACCCTCCTACCCTAACGCTGCCATTCTTCAGTGGACTCGTATCAGCCTTTGATCGTGTGGCATGTCTCGGCCTTGCAGGAGATCTCTGCCGGCCGGCGTGCGAGAACGGAGGGCGCTGTGTCCCCAATGAGAGGGGGGAGTCCCGCTGTTACTGCTGGCCCAACTTCTCCGGGGGACGTTGTGAAGTGAGCCACTGCAAGGACTACTGCCTGAATGGGGGAACGTGCTCCAGCTCCCCCCTGGGTGAGGATCCCCACGGCGCCGCCATCTCTGCAGGCCGCCTCGTCAGGGATGGCTGACAAGGAGCACGCCGGCGTATCCGGGATAGCCGTGCTCATTTAGCAAGGGGAGCCAAGGCCTCCCCCTGTCTGGCCATTAATCATTTGCAAAACTGACATTAGCATATGATTACTTAAAATAATATTATTATGTTCCTCTAAAATCTTTAAATATGACTTCCATTCTGTGTTCTGTGTTATGTTGTCTTGAAATATTGCAGAATGCTATTTGGATTTATGCATGTGCACCTATTATTATTATTATTATTATTATTATTATTATTCTTCATTGTCTTTGCAATCCTGTTTTTTTTTTTTTTTTTTTTTGGGGGGGGGGGGGTGGCAAAAAGGCATTTATCCATAATAGCCCTGGATTATGAAGAAAGTCACCTGGCTTCAGCCAAGCAAATTTAGTTGCTTTTTCATACCAAGCTTTTATGTAATGGGGGGGGGGTCATTTTTCCTCCTCAGGTTCAGCCGGTCACTTCTGAAATAGCATAATGGCTGATTTTAGCAAACAGAAAGGGGCCGAGTTCCTGCAGACTTATAAAGTGCACTCATATTACAATGCTCAACTAACTAGCCAGTACAGCTTATGGGCGAAAATTCTGTGACACACATTACAACCACGTAACCCTTTAAGGAGGAAGTATATGCCATGCTGCATCACAGTCGACCAGATCCCCCTGAACAGCAACCCTTTTTGCCCGTATTATTTCACTATAATTTAATTTTCAATGAAAGGCACATAAAATGTCATTGCATTTTTCCCCAGAATGTACTGTTTAATAACACCGGCCATTATCCCAGGATACTGATTTATACTGAAAGTATTGCAAGTAATCCCAAATAGCTTTAGGAACATTAACCACCTAACTGTTATATTACCGCTTAATATTGCCTTTAATGCAAAGGTAATTATTTAATTTTATCGTGATTCCTTCCAAGCGTAAATGTGTCGGATATACTCTTACCTTTCCGAGATGGGGTGATGAACTGGTTTTACTCCCAGACTGGGCCATGAAGCAGTAATGAAGCGAGCTGTGCATGGAGGATGAGGTGACCTGGCTGCTGGACCTCATCCAGCCGAGTAACATGCCAATCACAGTGCCTGATGGGCCTCTGAAAGCTGCCGCCGCTGCAGACCTCAGAGGTGCAGCTGGAAGCAGCGCGACTCGCAGAAAGCTAACCAGCAGCCGCCTCCCTGATGCTAATGTGCAGCTCGGCTAATGTAAACTCATAAATTCCTCTCTACACAACAAGTAACCCCCGTTTGTCTGGAAATGGTGGAACCATGGATGTTTGTGATGAGTTTATTAGTAGTGGAAATAAAGAGATCTGCCTGAAGCCCGGGAAAACTGGGAAAATACAGGCATTGCAAGGAAACACATGGACCGAGCCACCACATCAGATGACATGAAAGCCCACGTCCATCAAAAAAAATAGCTGGATGGGTAGCCTCAGGTAGGCTTGGGCAGGCTTGGGAATCCTCAGGTAGCCTTGGGAGACCTTGGGTAACCTTGGGAAGCCTCAGGTAGCCTTGGGAGACCTTGGGTAACCTTGGGAAGCCTCGGGTAGCCTTAGGAGACCTTGGGTAACCTTGGGAAGCCTCAGGTAGCCTTGGGAGACCTTGGGTAACCTTGGGAAGCCTCGGGTAGCCTTAGGAGACCTTGGGTAACCTTGGGAAGCCTCAGGTAGCCTTGGGAGACCTTGGGTAACCTTGGGAAGCCTCGGGTAGCCTTAGGAGACCTTGGGTAACCTTGGGAAGCCTCAGGTAGCCTTGGGAGACCTTGGGTAACCTTGGGAAGCCTCGGGTACCATCAGGTAACCTTGGGTGATTTCGAGGAGCCTTAGGCAGCCTTAACAAGCATCAGGTACCCTCAGATAGCCACCAGTAACCTGAGGTAACCGCATATCCTGGCATAGCCTCTGGTAACCTTGTGTAATCTCGGGTAGCTTTGGGGATCCTCAGGTAACCATGGATAACCTCGAGGAGCCTCAGGTAGCCTCGGGAGCTCTGGGTAACCTTGGGTAGCCTCAGAATTTATTCAAATGAAGTTAACAGGAGTTAGACAGTAATTCTGTCTCTGACTACCGAAATATGTATGAGTTGTGCTTTTTAATTTAAACTCAGTGTTTTTCCCCTCTCAGTTTTAAAGAGTCACTGTTGTATATGTTTCTCTCAATTTAATTAAGTACCGCATCTCATGTTCAGTGACAGTTCTGTGCACCCCGGCTGTAGTGTGATGCTTAAATACTAATGACTAAAATGCTTACATATATGGACTGTATGTTTTTTCCTTTGTTTTTCACTGGCCTAGTTCATTTTGGTATAATAATGTGCATCACGCCTGCAGCGGCTGTTAAAGATCATCGCAAGCATCAGTATCCTCCTCGCTTCCAGCCACATTGCTCCTATTATCCTCCTGGGGTTCTGCCGGGTTACAGAGAGTTAGAGAGGCAGGGGCTGTGGTTAGAGAGGTGGGGGGGTGCAGTTTAGAGACGTGCTGATCATGGGCAGGGAAATGGCGCGGTTAGGGAGGTAGGGGTCATGGTTAGGGGGGCTGCAGTGTGGGGGGTGCAGTTAGAGAGGTGAGGGGTATGGGCTGGGACACCTTATATTTTAATGCTAGATGATGAAAATATGCTTAATGGCCTGTACTTTCCATTTTTGTAACTTGAAAACACATTAAGGATCCAAATATCAGTTTAGCCTGTGATTAACAGGAAGTCTTCTATAAACAGGGATAGCATCTTATCCTCTGTCCTCAGTCAGTGGGTGCTTGGTCACGTGTCTTAGGACAAAATGAATAACAAATGCATATTTTTATTATTAATAGGTTACATTGGAACCGAAAGATTTTTTTCATTATAATAATTGTGAATCAAAAACAAGTAGCATAAAAATATAGCTTAATGGAATATTTAATGAAGTGTTTGTCCTGGACGACTGTAATGTGCCCAGATGGGGTGTCATCTACATGGCAGGATAAACCAGCTTGAGATGATTGAAATCAGATGCTTCAGAACCCCTCTGATTCCACTGTGAGCTCACAGTGTATGTTTGTGCTGTGGGAAGGAGGTCTGTCTTATATCGGAGCTTAGCTGCGCTCCTTATCAGACACGTGTTATTACATTATTACCCAAATGCAACTGGATTCAACTGGCTTCATAAACAGAAGCAGGCAAATGGGAGGACAGCGGATACAGCTGCAGAGGGTCGAGGACATTTAAACCTCCCTTCAGGGGGTTTAGGAGGGGGCAGGATATCCACCTGACACACAGGGATCAGTGAATGTTGGTGGGGTCACAAGACACAGTGTAGCGTACATCCAGAAAATTTGTGTCAAGGTCCCCATCAGAAGAAGCATAATGTGCCCTGATCTTACACCCACCTATTAATGTCAACATACTGTATTCATTATCCTCAGACATTCACTCATCTTTAAGGAGCTGTTTCGCTGGCCTCCTTTTCTAAGATGATGTAATCTGTAGTGAACAGCTGTCACGCAGAGGCACTGTAACCGCGTTAGAGCGACATGTAGGATGCGGATGTGCCATGCGGACGGGTGAATAGCACTGATGGACACATTTCGCCTCGGGCTGCGCTGCTGTTATGCTCTAAGGGGTAAAGCACCACTTCAGGACGCGCTGTGTCACACGCTGACGACTTTTATATGCACACTGTGTTGTGTTAGACAGTGGAAATTATAGACTGAAAGATAATGCTCTGTTTGTATTTTCATTTTGATCCTTCGCATGAGCATTTATCCAGAGCTATTTATGTTCAGCGGTTTTCTTCAATAGTGCCGTTGGGTATATATTGGAGCCCTTCAGGTTTAGCACCATGTGAGACGTAATCACAGGGCTCTTGTTGAAGCTGTGGCCCCTCGATCGTGAGTGCCCCCCAAAACCCGGCTTTTCTTGGTTTGTTTTGCTGGCTGTTCCACTTAAAATTGGAGAGGACTGATGGTGAAGAGACGATTACATGACCAGGTTGTCTGACCAACTAAATCAGTCAGTAACAATAGACTCTATTCTTTGCAGTTCAGAGATGTAGTCTGCATAATGGGAGATGCAGAGGTGGGTAATTCAGGTCCACGGAGTCAAAGTCCAGACCAAGATTTTGTTTCAACCACCCAGTTGAGTACTAAGAGTCAGTCACAGGCAACTCAACTGTTTTGAACTTTGACACTCTGGACCTGAATTACCCACCTCTTGGGAAATGGATAAAAAATGTATTAAACTATTATGTAAATGCAGTGATCGTAGGTTATTTAGCCCACCATGTAATCTCACCACCAGACAAATGACGAAACTGAATGTGAAAGGTTAAGTCATCTATTTGGCAGCTTTCACTGTTTCACTGGTCGGCACACACCCCTCTCCATCCCACCTTGGCTCTGCGTTTTTACCATTGTACAGCTGTAGAGTTTGTACAGTTTTTATTTTATTTTTTTTAATCCCCCATATTAATGTGTTGTAGCCAGGTTGACGTATAATTGCTTGTCAAAATGAATGTGTTCATGCAAGAATCTCTGTGCTGATCATAGATATTTTGGGGGCAGCTTTCCATGTATGAGCACTAAAAAAAGTAGAAGTAAAAAAAAAAAAATGACGCTGTATATACATGAATTAACCTCATATGCTTTATGGTTTGTTTTCTGGACATCTTGGGCTACTCAGGTGTGTCATAATTTTGATGTGTAAATGCTGACACAGTCTTAATGCCATACTTTTTATTGAAATTTCTCATTTTTTAGTCTCACCTAATATAAAAATTTGTAGACGCTTCAAATATAATCTTTTAAGATTATAATAATCTTAATGTTGAGATTAGAGTCTCTATGATGTGGGAATCTAGGGGTTTCATTGGGGATCTTTCTATGGCTTAGTATTGTGAAGGATTACATAGCGCCAGGCGGAAATGAATATCTTTGATTTTGCATCCATTTGGTAAGTTGTTGAAGTTATCTGATAGACACTGGCATGGTTTTATATATATTTTGTATTACTTTGTAATATCTGAAAGAAGTTGAAATGAAAAAGCATTGCCTAGTTTATGATCTACTAGATAAACACAAACATAAAAGACGGTTTTAGAATCTAATGCTGAATGTTTATTGCTACCATTTTTCTGCCTATATAAGCTGATTGGTAAATTGAAATTTGAGAATGAAACTTTTAATCGGCATTTAATCTTCAAAGAACAAACCAACACTGTAGCACGTCATTGAGTTTACGTGTAAGAGTTGTTCCACGTATGATGGGTGCTTTCTGTTTCAACTGCAATATACAAACATACCTATACAGACTTTTGTGATTATTACAGAAAACAGAGAAATTGTTTCCCTAATAAACTGAATGCTGCATTTTGTTGTTCTTTCTAGTGGAACTCCAGCCAATTTTTGAGTGTTTTTCAGTTCCTTTATAGGTTTATAATAAATAACATAATTTTTTTTTTCTTCCCCCAGAAGGGTAGTACGTCAATCCTTGCGGGAGTGAATATGGGCTTTGTTTCCTGTCTAATGTGAATAATATCAGTGTTTTATGGATTATTGGGGGTGCATTTTGGTGGAAAGTGTTTAAAATATATGCATCATGGTGCACGGGATTAGTCTGGAATACTTCAGCGCACAGCATTGTCGCTTGGACAGATTGAGGAAGTTCTCTCGATTCCATCGATATGCAATTCATGTCTGTACGTTATACCTATCCAAAGTTATGAGTCTGATATTAATGGGTGCCAAGATAAATGCATTTTGCATTTGTCATGTTCTATGGGTTAAAGAGCAAACAGGTTTGGGGGTGGGGCTTGTGGTGAGGTGTTATATAGCTGACAGTGTCCCCTGCAGGTAAGCCCACCTGCCGCTGTGCCCTGGGATTCACGGGACCGTACTGCGAGAGGCGAGTCTGTGAAAACTACTGTCTCAACGGGGGCACCTGCGACGTGAGCCAAGGCAACCAGCCCGTGTGCCGATGCTTGGCTGAGTACACCGGCGACCGCTGTCTGCACCGTGAGTCCCAGAATGCACCCGTCTACACTGCCTCACTGCAGAAGTCACAGCGCTGGCAAGCAGACAGACTGGTTATGTGGTTGGTTGATTTGGATTGATTGATTGATTGTTGGTTAGTTGCTTGGTTGGTCATATAACCTTCCCCCACTGGTATCTACAGCAGTACGAATGCAGGACCAATGACTGAGAAAACGTTTTCCATCTTAACCCTCTTTTCCACATCAGAATCCAACATGCTTCCTTTAAATCTTATTCATGAGTCACGCCTAGAGTGACGATGAGCTATTTTTGTTTTCTTTTTTTTTTTTGTGACATCTTTGCCCGTCTGTCGCTTTGTAATGTGTGATGACTTGCGTTGCTCAGGGTTTGACGAGTAGCTTGTTCTCAGCGTGGAGCATGCATCCATAAGCGTGGCACTCAGTCAGCAGTGCACAGGGCCGGGGTACACCTTAGATAGCATGCCACTTCACCACAGTTAACACTAACTCACAGTCACACCCCAGAGGAAATTTAAAGATGCCAGATATTTTAACTGCATGCCTTTGGACCTCGGAATTCCTGCAGGGAACCCCCACTACATGGGAAAACTGGCAAAATCCACACTCAGAGAGCAGCAGTGGGACCCCAGCTCCCATTCCTAGAGATCTGAGGCAACAGTGCAGCCCACTGAGCCCCATGCAGTCCAAGAGAGTAATCTTTGAGGATCCACAGTGTGTTTCTGCCTATTGTTAGCTCTTGGTCTGCTCACTAAGCGGCTGACCTTTCTCGTCAGATTAATGCCTTTCTGAAGCTTTTTCTGCTTAGTCTGCAGCAAAGAACACAACTTCTTTTTGCCTTTCTGTGATTTTTTACTGTAATGTTACCCTTTTGCCATAGTTGTTTACACTTTGCAATTGTAATTGGATAATACTGTAATTTCTGCTTGAAACTATTAATGTCATTACATTATTAAACACCCTGGGCTGTTGATGTAATGCATTAGACGTCAATAATTAAGTAGCATTATCTTTATGTAAAACTCCAATTAACGCATCACAATACCAAACGCACCTTCAGGGTGTGATGGGTCACTGACATGCTTTGCATTCTGGGACAGACATCTGCCACCACTACTGCGTGAACTCCAAGGCATGCACGCTGTCCAGCAATGGCCATGTCGAGTGTGTCTGCCCGACGCGCTATGAAGGCAACCGGTGCGAGGTTGACAAGTGTCTACGTTGCCATGGCGCCCCCTGCGTTGTTGACCATGACACCGGCGATGTGGCCTGCAAGTAAGTGATCCACGATTAAGCTACACCGCTCCTGGTTCTCTTCATATGAGCAGCGGGGCATTGGTTGTTTCTGAGCCCCCATTCAAAAAGTCTCTCCAACCCCTCCTCAGATGTTTCAACAATGAAATATTAGATAAATAATAGCTAGTGAGTAGAGTCAGAAGATCATGGCTAGCTAGCTGATTAGCAATATATTCTGCTTCAGCATCTCCTAAATAAGCAACAGGTTTATTTAATCTTTGGTGTAGTTACTGTTTGTGGCCCTAAATATCGGGGGCCCCATGCAAATGAGGGGTTTGAGAGGTGATAAATAGTGCCACTTACTGTGAGTTCCTCGAACCCCGGAATGCAGTCTGCGGTTTAGTGTGCAGGATTGCTCACATCACCACTTTGTCCAACACACTATCTGTATGTAAGTATTATGGAGTACATCACTGTAGTGGGGTGATGTCATTTCCTGCCTGGATTACTGTCTCTGCTTGTTGAGTGTGGGAGATCCCATTTATACTCACTGTGTTTGGTTTTATTTGGTTACGAGCCAGAAGATGTCATGCAGAAATGCAGTTTATGCCCTAATGCCCCTACTATATTTTACTAAAAAAGAATGAAAAATATTGAATTTCATGTGGAACATGATAAAGAAGGCGAAAAATGATTCATGGATCAACACCCTTTTCTGTCATTTTTAGAACAAAGTCATGAACAAAGAGGTCCCTGCAGGTGCTCCTGCACTGAGCTATGTAGAAGGTAATGCTCTTCCTCCCCCTGCTCCTCTGTCTCCTTCCAGCTGCACTCACGGCCGAGTAGCGTCAAGCTGTCAGTTGTGTGATGGTTACTGCTACAACGGCGGTACCTGTCACCTGGACTCGGAGACCCACCTGCCGTTCTGTCAGTGAGTAAATTACTCTGCCGGATTCCCTGTGCTTGCATTTCTTCTCCCTTGGAGCACACCCGTCACTGGTCCTTTAGTGTAATTTCTGCAGTTACTTTTGAAACAGCATACAGGAGCTTTAAGGTTAGCCGGGGGCAGGAGGGAGGAGACAGTGGCACACAGTGTTGTGTGGGTCAGAGTGTACCAGGTACCTTCACAGGGATCAAAGTAGTAATTAAAGCCCTAAAACAGTTTTTTTTTCTGAGGGCCATGTCAAACCAGACAACAAAAACAGGGACTTCCTGTAGGTCCCCCATAAGGGAATGCGGTAATGCTCCATTGCACACAAACAGGGATTTCCTGTAGGTCACCTGTGAAGGAATGTGGTAATGCTCCAATTCACACAAACAGGGATTTCCTGTAGGTCACCCATGAGGGAATGCAGTAATGCTCCAAAACACATAGACAGGGATTTCCTGTAGATCCCCCATAAGGGACCGCAGTAATGTTCCCAAGCACACAAACAGGGATTTCCTGTAGATCCCCCATATAGGACCACGGCAATGCTCCAATGCACACAAACAGGGATTTCCTGTAGATCCCCCATAAAGAACCGCGACAATGCTCCAATGCACACAAACAGGCTTTTCCTGTAGATCCCCCATATAGGACCACGGCAATGCTCCAATGCACACAAACAGGGATTTCCTGTAGATCCCCCATAAAGGACCACGGCAATGCTCCAATGCACACAAACAGGGATTTCCTGTAGATCCCCCATAAAGGACCACGGCAATGCTCCAATGCACACAAACAGGGATTTCCTGTAGATCCCCCATAAAGAACCGCTCCAATGCTCCAATGCACACAAACAGGCTTTTCCTGTAGATCCCCCATATAGGACCACGGCAATGCTCCAATGCACACAAACAGGGATTTCCTGTAGATCCCCCATAAAGAACCGCGGCAATGCTCCAATGCACACAAACAGGCTTTTCCTGTAGATCGCTCATATAGGACCACGGCAATGCTCCAATGCACACAAACAGGGATTTCCTGTAGATCCCCCATATAGGACCACGGCAATGCTCCAATGCACACAAACAGGGATTTCCTGTAGATCCCCCATAAAGGACCACGGCAATGCTCCAATGCACACAAACAGGGATTTCCTGTAGATCCCCCATAAAGGACCACGGCAATGCTCCAATGCACACAAACAGGGATTTCCTGTAGATCCCCCATAAAGGACCACGGCAATGCTCCAATGCACACAAACAGGGATTTCCTGTAGATCCCCCATATAGGACCACGGCAATGCTCCAATGCACACAAACAGGGATTTCCTGTAGATCCCCCATAAAGAACCGCGGCAATGCTCCAATGCACACAAACAGGCTTTTCCTGTAGATCCCCCATATACTGTAGGACCACGGCAATGCTCCAATGCACACAAACAGGGATTTCCTGTAGATCCCCCATAAAGAACCGCGACAATGCTCCAATGCACACAAACAGGGATTTCCTGTAGATCCCCCATATAGGACCACGGCAATGCTCCAATGCACACAAACAGGGATTTCCTGTAGATCCCCCATATAGGACCACGGCAATGCTCCAATGCACACAAACAGGGATTTCCTGTAGATCCCCCATATAGGACCACGGCAATGCTCCAATGCACACAAACAGGGATTTCCTGTAGATCCCCCATACGGGAACATACTGAAGCTCCTTTGGTCAGACATGGGGGCATTATTGGTCACTTGGATAGTTAAGTGTAACGTAACTGCATGTTGTTTCCAAGTGGAACGTCTCTGGGCCGTCTTCTCAGCGCACTTGAAACTTTAAAAAATGGAAACTTGAATAATCTTAACCCAGTTTATCCCCCTGCACACTCAGTCTTTCCCTTTAAAATAACAAGAATGCAAGTTTCAGTCTATCAGCTTCACTCATCCCATTCAGACAAAAACTCACTTAAAATATTTGTTGGGAAGCTTTGATGGATTACAGCTTTATAAAATGACAGAAGCTCATAGGCATTTATCAGCCAGATGATGACTGTCACTGACTGCATTTGAGTAAAACTGGCGTTTAATTGCAGATTAATTAAAAAAAGTGAATACACCAATAAGCCGTATTTGGTATTTTGATGATGCCTTTTAATATTGTTTTTTAAGTGGTTAAGAGAAATATTATTTAGTCCTAATTGTAATAGACACTGCAGGGTAGAAACTGTGCCCCTTTTTGAGTCATGGGGCTTGCAGTTAGGAACTGACCTTATTTCTATAGCTGTTGACGTACTTATTGCCTGACTCATGTACGTATTAAAGCCATAAAAACAGTAATGAGAAACCTGAAAAGTCCCTTTCACGGTTCAGGTATTTGCTAATTAGCTGCAATATGTGGATTTAATCTTTTTTGTATGTGTTGTCTATGACTTGCTGAAGAGGACCTTTACCTGAATTTATGCCCCCCCCCCCCAGCATTTTGTGTAAGCAGGAAAAAAATCACCAGATTTAAATGAGAAAGTAAAACTGCGGTCAGTCGATTGTGTTGCAGCTTGTTGAGCCGTGTCATGAAGCTTTAAAAGTCAGTGTTATGACTTTGTGTTATATGCCCAAGGCAGCTGGTCGGTAATATGAACACGGCTCTCAGATAAGTCTTTGAAGCGTTTGACCGCCCATATGGCGTTAGCGGTGTGATATTGCATTTGCGCCCAGGGAGGTATTAAAGATTGTGAGGCCCCTGTGTCCCCCTCCTCCTAATGCTTTTAGATCTGTAGGCCCTTTTGCCATCTCCTACACTGCCTTGTCCTGCGGTGGGTAAATAATGATGTCAGAAGAACAATGGCAGTTGGTAGTTTGTTGTGTTTTTTGGCAAATGAAACAACACATGGACAAAATGTTTGTTTTCTCCTTACATTTCGGTTGGCCCACCTCTGACTTTCCTGCATCCTTGGCGCTGTGAGCTGGTGGATTGTGAGAATGTGTTTTTCCTTCATTTATTTCTCCGTTTTGTCATCCCACTGCAATTCCCGCAGCTGCACAGCCGGGTTCAAAAGCCAGCGCTGCGACGAGCGGGCGAACCCGTGCGATCACTACTGTCAGAACGAGGGGATTTGCACGCTAAACGCCTTTAAAAAGCCTCGCTGCAAGTAGGTCATAGATAGGACCCAGATTCCGTTGCCATGACCATAACTGTAACCCCCCGCCCCTGCTAATGTGCTCCCATTTCGGCAATGTCAGCTCACGTTGTTGTCGTCCGCTCCCAGGCCTCAGATCCCACCTCTGCCAACGTGCTGCTCATCTGACATTCCAACTTTGGGGCATATCTGCATCCCATTATGCTTCCGGGTCCTTCTGTGATCTCCGTCTTGTGCAGCCCGTGTGGGTGTATCTTCGTAATCGCCTTGCTGCTTCTCTGTACGCGCGTCCGTGGCGTCGCCCCATGGATACCCCACTTTCAACCAGAAACCCTAGTTAGCAGCACACATGCCCTCCTTGGAATGCGGCATTCCGGCGTTTTCCTGACAGCGGCCCACAGCAAGGCTGTGCCCTCTCCCCCCCACTCCCGATGCCGAGCCGGATCTAATCACCCTTGCTAAGACGTACATTTCATTAGCTTCCTGATTACCTGTGCTTAATGCAGATGACCGCCTCCGAGATGCCCACTCCGTTATGTAAATGTGATTACATGTGGCTCGGAGCCGGGCCGATTTAACCGGCCATCCTTACATCATCACCTGGGAGTTTATCTCAGATGGCTCTCAGTAAAACAATCCGGAGGGCGTGCCCTACCCTTCCACTGACATACACTCTCATATACACACTCCTGTACCTATAATTAGCATCATATGTCACTTACAGTGTAGTATTTCTGAATGCAGAAATAACGAGGTTGGTGTTTCCCAGGCTCCATTGTTTACAGCTTGTGCTCATGAACCTAACCCTGCAGTTTCCATCCCCCAGCCTGGTGGCATGGCCGCCCCGCTGCCGGCCGTCACCCCTCAGTTTGCCGTTCTTATCGTCATCGGCGGGTAGACCGGCATATCACCGCATGCCTCTGGGATTTCCAGGAGGCCGTTGTAATTCCTGCCAACTGTGCCTCCTGATTGGCTCATTTCAGGTGTTCCGCCAACTGGTCAGGCACCCAGTGCGAGAGGCCCGCCCCCAAGAGCAGCCGATCCGATGACTCCAGCGGGAGTGAGTACCTGGGAGGGGGCCTGCACGAGTCCCATGGGCTATACCTACCAGCCACTGACCTTATATTTCTGCATGTGCAAGAATTGAGTGTTGGCTTAGCCATAGCTGGTGTCTGATTTCCTTCTTTCCTTGTAATGTTGCATAAGTAAGAAACAGAGACATGTCATGATCCTATTAGAAATTCAATCAACATTCACGGGTTTATTGTCACATGTACAATAAAGAGTCAGTTCCACTATGCAGTGAAAATATTAATCTGCAGGCCCCAGCAAACAAATGCACCTCAAAACACAAATACAAATCTAGATTAAGGTGCTTGCAATACGACAGTAAGTATGCTACCATTTAATCACAAAGCATATGTAGTAATTTTATTGTCACCTTTTTTTCATTGCAGGAAGTATTGCAATCATTGTCCCCCTTGTGCTCCTGGTCCTGTTAATCACCACGGTGGTGGCAGGTGTTTTCATCTGTAAAAGAATGCAGAGGTAAGGCTTACGTGCTGCACAAGTCAGACACTGCGCCTCGGTGTGTCCTGTTGCCGTGGTTACGGTAACCAAGTCACGTTTACAGGGGCAAGCGAGTTCAGCGGCAGCCGATGTCTAATGGGGGCATGAATGTGGAGATCGGCAACCCATCTTACAACATGTACGAGGTCGACCACGACAACCACTCAGATGCCGGGAGCATCCTGCATCCCAACTTCACGCTGGACCCTCACAAGGTGTGCAAAAATGCCGTCTCTGTGGTGAAACGACTGCTGTAAGACCAAATACTACTTCTCAACAAAAACACAGAACTCGGCATGCAAAGAAAACAGAGACAAAATACAGTACCATAGAAAATGTAGCAGTAATGGATGTTCCTTGTATATAAGTTAAATATAAATAATTAATGAATAATAATGATATAATATTATCATATCATTTATATGGACTACTTTGTTTAAGATGGAATCTACACATTTTTAATATTTTAAACATTTTTTAAAAAGCCGGCATTGTATTCATGCCAAGATGTGACACAGGCCTGTGGCTCATAAGGACAGACAGGAACAATACAGTGGTACCTCAGTTCTCGAACTCATTAGAAGTCAAATTTCTTAAAAGTTGAACCAACAAGTTAGAAAAAAATTACCTAGAACTCGATCTGAATCTCAGAAGCTGAACCATGAACGCCGACCTAAGATAACTTGTACACGCGGGGAAATGAGTCACGCGGCACGTCTCTCAAAGGGTAACGCTTCAGTCTCAGCCTCGCATTCGCTGTGATAGCATTGTGCATGTTTACACTAGCTGAATACATATTTTTAGACAGTAAAAATACATTTGGACAATGATAGACAGTAACAGTAATTCTTGCTATATAATAAAATACATTTAAAAATAAAGATTTCTTACTAATTATTTTAATATTAATAATAAACCATTAATACATTTAATTATAATAATATTGTCGTGCCGAGTGGGGACGGAACGGAGACAAAGACGTAGACGTCAGGGTATCGGGGAATACGGGGTTTAATTACAGGTGAAGCAGGCAAAACGCAGACAGACAATACAATGACCGGACTGGGGAAACAAACTGAAACGCGGACAAATACAGAGAGCTAATGAAAACAACCTGAAACAGCTGATCACACAGGAATTCCAGACGGGGTTAACGAGGGGGCGTGGCACACGGAAGGAGCGGACGATCGGGGCAGGACACATTGTTTTTTTAACTTTACACATTGCTTGGATACATTTATTTTCTTACTTTACAAATTACTGTTTTGATAAATGTGCTTAGATGTGTTTAGTACAGTATATGCTGTTCTTGTTTTATCCAGGTCATTTTGTGTTTAAATGCTAAAAAAAACATATTTAGATGTAATTTTTTGAGGCCGGGAACCAGTTAATTCGTTTTCCATTATTTCTTATGAGGAAAATTTGATCACAACTCGAACTTTTTAGGATTTGATCCGGAGTTCTGAACGGATTAAATTTGAGTTCTAAGGTACCACTGTACTTGTATGCATCGGAAGTCACAAGCACCATGGGCACCACAAAGTCTTAATCAGAACATCAAAACTTATGTGAAATCGAACTACACTAAGCTTTCTTGCCTGTTTCAGATGGAAAATCAATGATTGTCCTTATCTCACTTTGTACTTTTCTGCCGCTTTCCCTAAAGCTTCTCTTGTTCTCTGCATATAAAAAGTTTACAAAAAGAAAGGAATGCATTAAGGCTTTGGCTGCCTGCTGAACTATCAGCCTGCCACCATCTTCCTTTCCACTCTTGGCTCTCTGCTGACAGAACTTCATTACCCGCTTGTGTCCCCCTGCACCCAGCCAGACAGGAGTGCCTTACCTGGGACTTCTTTGACACACTGGGGCACTCGCTCAGCCTGACACTGATTTCCATAACTGATCGAAAAATGAGTCCAGAAACAGATGGTGCCCCTCTCGCAATGTTTCAGGCAGCAGTGGGTGTAGCAGTGGGTGTAGCCACACTTACATAATGACTTAATTGCCATAGATTTAGACTGCATTTCCTTGCTTTAATGCAGGAAGCTCCTTTAGATAGGGTAACACAGGCAGTTTCTGAATCCATAGAAGATCCCTGTAAAATGGGAGACCATTTGAGACCATGTCAGCTTTATTTAATGTCTGCCGGACTAAATGATGCATTTGATGATTGGCTGGATAAGAAGTGATTCCTGTCAGACATGACGGTCACCGTTGAGGACGGTTGGGGTCGTTTGTGGGTGTTTATGGGAGATGGGGGGTTTTCAGGTAGGTGCGCTTTGTGTTGTAGGGCTGGTGTGTAAAATCCAGCGATTCCCGCAGCCTTCCCGTTCACACTGTCCCAAAGGAGCTCATTCCCGGACAGGTGATCTTCTTGCCCCTCCCCACTCCTGCTCAAACAGCCTGTTTCCGTATCCCACTCGTGTCAGTCACACCTCAGAACAAACCCAGGTGCACCGCTTACAGTTTTAGCCATTTGTTGGTTTTAAGGCCATTCCAGCTGACATCTGGAGCTGAAACTTTGCTAACAATTGCCATGGTGTTCTGGTAAATGAAGATGACGAAAGTGGGTCATACCAAGCTGCTGTTTGAGGTGTTCCTGCCTGCATGTGTAGTGCTGTCCTTGCATGAACAGTTTCAGACTTTGTGGCTGTGATTTTATCCAGATACTTTTTCCTTTACATTTGTTTGCATGGCTCATTTTCCTTATACTTAACTGAAACAGCCTTTACTTTTTTGTTGTTAATCAAGCCTCTATACTTTCAAGAATAAATAAGACTATGAATAGTTTTTAAACATCAGCTTATGTAAAAATGCCTGTTTTATGGATGATGCATTTTGTCCTGAAGCTGGTTGTGGAGTCTCATGCATGCTGAGTGTTTTGGGATTATGAACTACTGCAGATGCTCACCTCTAACTCCAAGGTTGTGCTTTTGCAGTCCATAAACTACTCGAACCCCATATACGCTAAGATATACCTTGACGGACAAAATTGCCGGAAACCGGTTATCAGCATCGACGAGCGGCGAGAGCTTCTCCCAAAGAGACTGGAGGGGACGATTCGGGAGACGGCTGCGTAGACTGCTTTTACACTCCTCTTTTGTACGCCCTGTATAAATGTATAAAACAAAGGCGGAAATGGAAGATTTTCTAAGTCCTACCAGAATGGTCCCTTTTTCCTTTTTTTTTGCCAACAGCGTTGCTGCTTCTTTCTGTTAGCGTGCTGACACTTCGGACTTCTCCATTTTTACCCGTTTTTTTTCCCACAAAGAATATAAATACTGCACTATATATATCATAAAAACTGCTGCTGATTTACCTTATATACAACAGATCAGTTAAACCGTCATTATTTAGAAAGGTGTAAAATTATTTTATAATTTCCTTTTGCGTCTCTTTTTCATCAAGATGGATATACAATCTTTATTTTTTTTTCCTTTTTGTAGCCAAGGTTAAATTCGTCTGGTTCACTTGTTAAAGGCAAACGTCGTATGTGTAACCCGTGTGTATTAACGATAAAGGTCACTCTTTTTCATCTGTGTGCGAGCTTATGTGGACATTTTGGATCACCAGCAGAGGTTAAACGTATCTTAATATCTGACGGTAATGAAAGGATTCATTACAAATTAATCCTGTTAACACAATTTTTTATTTTACAGATTTACTTTCCAAGTATACTATATACATTCAACCTTTAGTAAGGCTATCTAATTCTCATTCGTTCTTCTTCATTCTCCTTCTTGTGAACCTGTTAATTACATATTTGTTCATTAGTATTTTTTTAAGAACAATTAATTTGAAAGTGCATTTTTTTAATATTCCTTTTCATTTGCAGACAGTACCTTAGCTTCTTGCACTTCATGAATTATGTTCTGTTAAAATCATGGGCAAAACAAGATTCACACATTTTCTGCAGAGACTGCACATCGACGGATCAAACTCCATTTAAAACGAACCCCTATCAGCTGTCTCTACCTTCACGAATGCATATAGATTTAACGGGTTTTATAATTTTATATTTGATTAAATGTCAACTTTGGCTGCTTGTATTTTGAAAAAAAAAAATGTAATAAATGTAAGTAATTTTATACAAAATGTACACCAATATTAAATAAAAAGGTTTTATTGCTGTTGACACTATATGTTACAATTGTTAAATTATATTGTAAACAACATGTCACTTGGATTTTGGGCTCTTGGCCAGACTGAAGGAATGTGAATGTTTATTAAATACAGAAATGGAGCATAAAATGGGACATGGTCAGAGAAAGCACTGGGAGGTCCCGGAAGGGCTGAGAAAACACCGGGTGGTCCCGGAAGGGCTGAGCGAGCACTGGGAAGTCTCAGAGGTCGCGGAAGGACTGAGAGAGCACTCGGGGGTCGCGGAAGGGCTGAGTGAGCACTAGGAGGTCGCGGAAGGACTGAGAGAGTACTGGGAGGTCACGGAAGGGCTGAGCGAGCACTCGGAGGTCGCGGAAGGACTGAGAGAACACTGGGAAGTCCCGGAAGGACTGAGAGAGCACTGGGAGGTCACGGAAGGGCTGAGTGAGCACTCGGAGGTCGTGGAAGGGCTGAGCGAGCACTCAGGGGTCGCGGAAGGGCTGAGAGAACACTCGGAGGTCCCAGAAGGACTGAGAGAGCACTGGGAGGTCCCGGAAGGACTGAGAGAGCACTGGGAGGTCCTGGAAGGGCTGAGAGAACACTCGGAGGTCCCGGAAGGGCTGAGTGAGCACTGGGAGGATGCCACATTCTAACAAATAGTTAGGTTGGGTAAATAAAACATCGCCACTAAGCACCCCTACCCTATGTGTGTGAAGTATGAATTTGGCATCAAGTTCTTCAAAGAACTTTACAAAAATATAATTTATTATAGAGTAATCCAGTATATCTTCTACGGGAAATTAAGGGTGTTAAAAATAATTTGTCTGCATTTCAAATTCAGCATTTCAACCCTTGCCTTTATCTGGTTCATAGAGTAGCCTGTTTTTAAAAGTGCTTTCAAGTCTGCCTATGTATGTTAAATGTGTTCTAAAATAACCTTTTAATAGTCCTCCTGTTGACCAATCAGCACCTTTTACAGCCGGTCGACACATCTTGTAATAACTCACTGGTGTGTTAATGTACCGGGGCCCTGGGAGGGAGGTGACAAACATATTGTCATTTGAGTGACAGCCTGGTGCTGTTGGTGATGCTCAGGAGGATTTATCTGAGCTGTGATTCCCAACTGGCAACCCCCACGATGACTGACACCTGTAAAGATTTCATATCGCACACTTCGAATGTGCTTTTACTTCATCTCCCCCCAAAGTTAATAATTTTCGCGCTGTGAGTCAGTGAGACAGGAAGAGGTGACGGAAATTTAAAAAAAAAAAAAAGCTGGTTTCATGCCAGTTTCCTAATAAGGAAATCATACTGTTCTTTCCACTCAGCTCCAATATGAGTACCTATAAATAGAAAAGATAAATGGTTTAGGCCAGAAAAAAATTATTGAAATTATTACTTTGCAGTAAATGTTCTGTAACACTTGCATTCATGCTGCCATTTGCGTCCATTATGGGCCATGTCAAATTCTGCTGGGAGGGTGGGCTGGTCCATGATTGTGGGGGCTTGGACAAACAAGTTTTTTTAGAGGGCAACAGGAGACACCTTATAACAAACACTCCCAGAGGTACCCGAAATCAGCACCATAAAAGGAAAATGGAGCAAAAACCAAGAACCATTAAGCATTTCAGGCATGTCGAACGTCAGACTTACTCTCTCAATTCCCTCCAAAGTGTATTGGAAATCGTCTCCTGTATCAGTTTTTATTTTATGAACCACATCCTGTTTATTCCAGTCAAGGTCCTGTCAACCTATCATGGATTCAGTAACGGTGTCTTTTGCATGGGACGGCAAGACATGGGTCTGCCCCCACTTTACTCACGCATTAAATTACTTTTTAGGACGAAATATGAATAGTTTTGAAGCAGAGAAAAGCAAGGAGCTACATCATTCTGTAAGTTGAATTCTGAAGCTTATTTTCAATGACTAAGGAATGCTGGGTCATGATAGGCGTCCCACTCTTAAATTCCTTCCATGTTCTATATTTACTTAAAAAATACAGTCTGAGAACAGTATCTCTGTAAATGACAGACACAATATTTGACCTTGGTGTGGAGAAAAGTGGGATGTATGTCTCCTTTAAGCCCACTTTGTATTCTGTTCCAAGTATTGCAACTGTAAGTCATAGTATATGGATCTTTATTTGCTGTCAAATTCAGAACTTTCTTCTGTAACGTCAAAAAGAAGCCTTGCTGTGATATATAATAAAATGTGTTTATATGATCTTGTGGCTTGATAGGCTAATGAAGCACTTAAATGGGTAGCTACTGTAGGTAGCACAGAATGTGCTATCACAATGCAAGCACTGGAGCCTTGTTTAATGTATTCTGCAGGCATGACTCTTGCTCCTGGTTGCTTTGGCTTACATTTCCGATAAATCATTGTCAGCCAAATAGACTGGGAAAATATTGAGTGCTAATAGAGGTCAAAATGACTTGTTTCATCTTGTTGTCTTTGTAATGCTCAAAATGAATCTACTCCGCAGTGATTTTTTTAAGGACAGAAATTGCCATGTTTTTCGTCATTAATATACATATCACATAGTCATGTTCATGATTTTGGAAATTTCTTATAATTTGAGATAAAAGTTCTTGAAATTGTTGTGTTGGAAGCATGAAAAATGGGCGAGCGTAAGGATCTGAGCAACTCTGACAAGGGCAAAATTGTGATGGCTAGATGACTGGGTTAGAGCATCACCAAAGCGACTACGATAGAAAGGTGCCAGAGCACAGAGTGCATCGCAGCTTACTGTGTATGGGGCTGCATAGCCGCAGACCACACAGAGTCTCCATGCTGATCCCTGTCCAAAATGGGCATGTGAACTTCAGAACTGGACCATAGATCAATGGCCCAAGGTGGCCTGCTCTGATGAGTTTTGTTTTCTATTGCATCATATGGATGGCTGGGTGCATGTGAGTTGTTAACCTGGGTAAAAAATGGCACCAGGATACACTATGGGAAGAAGGAAAGGCATTCATGTGGATGTTACTTTGACATGTACCACCTACCTAAACATTGTTGCAGACCAAGTAACCCCTTCATGGCAACGGTATTCCCCAGTGGAAGTGGTCTCTTTCAGTATTATAATGCACCAAGATGTCACTCTATATTTTTAAACAAATCAGCATTTTTAAATCCTGATTTAATCATGGTTTTGCTGTCAGGTTGCTTCCAGCTTAAAAAGTTCCATGGCAGCAATACAAAAGAATAAGGTGAGGCAGGAGACACTGGGGGCAACCAGAAACCAAACAGGTAAAGGGTGGAAGCAGCTTTCTAATGCCAGAGATGACTGTTAACTTATCCGACAGTTCCTCCTGAATCGTGGGATGACATCAAGTGACCTTCAAAAGGAATAGGAAACTGCTAGGGGAGCTAGGGGCTCCTAGAAGCAGGAGAAGCAAGGAAGTAGGAAGAAGGAACCAGGATGCATTTTGTAATATATATATATATATTCATAGACACACACCCATATATTGAGAAATGGGTGAAACAAGATATTGTGCGGTGGTCTCTTAATTTTTTCCGCAGCGTACTATATATTGTTTTATTTTCAAGAATAATAACCATTCTGGCATCATCAAACCATTATTATAAGTTTGATTTACAGTCATTAATGATATCATGCTTTGAGGAAAAAAATCAGAAAATTTAAAAAAAGATATCTCTTTGCAACAATACAATCCTTATAAAGGGTTTATGAATGGTTTATAAAGGTTGCAACGTGTAAATCATTAATTGACAGTTATAAATGTAATTTTTTTTCATTAATGAGTGACTACCACGTATAAGTGACCAAAGGAGGCTTATTATAAAGCGTTAACAAAAAAATACTATAAAGGATGGTCAGTATGAATTAACTGGTCGTTTGTAACACTGTTCTTAGCTCGCTGCAGTTATTTGTTAGCCCATGTATCACCTGCGCGTTAAGGCCTTGGAAAAGGCGGGGGGGGCGGGGGGGGTGCACATGTCACACAGCCATATCCACGGGGTTTACGCACTCTCTGACCTCAGCGGGAAAGGGTGGGGGGGGTGTGCACATGTCACACAGCCATATCCGCGGGGTTTACACACTCTCTGACCTCAGCGGGAAAGGGTGGGGTGTGTGCACATATCACACAGCCGTATCCCCGGGGTTTACACACTCTCTGACCTCAGTGAGAAAGAATGGGGGGTGTGCACATGTCACACAGCCATATCCCCGGGGTTTACGCACTTTCTGAACTCAGCGGGAAAGGGTGGGGGGGGTGTGCACATGTCACACAGCCGTATCCCCGGGGTTTACACACTCTCTGACCTCAGTGAGAAAGAATGGGGGGTGTGCACATGTCACACAGCCATATCCCCGGGGTTTACGCACTTTCTGAACTCAGCGGGAAAGGGTTAGGGGGGGTGTGCACATGTCACAGCCATATCCCCGGGGTTTACGCACTTTCTGAACTCAGCGGGAAAGGGTTAGGGGGGGTGTGCACATATCACACAGCCGTATCCCCGGGGTTTACGCACTTTCTGACCTCAGTGGGAAAGGGTTAGGGGGGGTGTGCACATGTCACACAGCCGTATCCCCGGGGTTTACACACTCTCTGACCTCAGTGAGAAAGAATGGGGGGTGTGCACATGTCACACAGCCATATCCCCGGGGTTTACGCACTTTCTGAACTCAGCGGGAAAGGGTTAGGGGGGGTGTGCACATATCACACAGCCGTATCCCCGGGGTTTACGCACTTTCTGACCTCAGTGGGAAAGGGTTAGGGGGGGTGTGCACATATCACACAGCCGTATCCCCGGGGTTTACGCACTCTCTGACCTCAGCGGGAAAGCCCACATCCAAAGTATCATACTTCACTCATGATGACTAGAGAGGTTCCTTCTACCTGCTGGAAGTCTGACCGCCTTGTCAGGAGCTCCATTCTAGTGCACACCGTGAGTTATAACTCACTCCTAACAACTGAGCAGATACAAACCCTGTTAATCTCTCCCCCGCCCCCAGCTGAACTGCACAACTCCCCATCTCCACCATGGCAACCAGACAAGTGGCCCAATAGGGCCAGAGGGTCATTGCTTTTCCTCTCCATTATCCACCTGTATGGGACGTCAATAGGGCCCCTCAAATTGGATTTCTAATGACATTCATTTTCAATCAGCCGCACACTTTCAAAAAGCTGCCTGATAAATCCCTCGTGTGCCAAACAATTAGCGTAGCGTGTCCAAAGAGGAGCACGCTACCAGCCCCAATATCCAGCTTCCCGGCATTTAAAATGTCACCTATTTGCCAGTCAGATGGGGTTTTGTCCTTAATCTTTGTCTCACTGTACAGTCCGCTCCTCCATCTGAAATCTAATGCTGCCCACATTAATGTCTGTGCTACCCTCAGCTCTTCCTGCTTGCTTCCGTTGCATTATATTAGAATGACATAGAGATAATCTGCAGGCTGACTGCTGAAGAGAAAAGGATTTCTGGGTGAATTTAATAGGATTATCAAATTGGTAGGCAGTCATGAAACAAAGTTGATGCAAAATGTCTTAATCGCCAGGTTAGCAAAAGAGTCAGCTATGACTGGCAGGGAGATTGCAGATGATAATCGTCTCAGCAATAATGGCAAGCAGCTGCCAGCTGTCAGAAAGCAATGAATAAAAAAGAAAGCCCAGGCTTTTCAGGGCATCAGAGTCTCATTAGGTTATGATCAGCAAAGTTTGCGATTTAGGGATTCTGTAAACAATGGTTCTCATGCCTGCTGGAAAGCACCATAGCTAGAAGATAAAAGCAAACCATATTAGACAGACATGCGCTATAGAGAAGCATCAACAGTGGAATGATACAGAAATATACTGAGGTTCTGCAGTCTTTGTCATCATTTGATGCCCTCCAGTCAATAACCATATTCCAGAATGTTCCATCTTCCGACTGGGCCTGCTGGCTTCCCAATGGTATGTTCATAGTTTGGATGGTTGAGTCCATCCACCTTGTTACTAGCTGCTCTCTTAGTCATTTACCTTCAACGTTTCCAAGAATCATGGGCTTTTGTAATGCCCTGTGTCTTTCTCATAATATGCCCAATGTAAGACCACTGAACCTTTGTGTTTCAAATGAAAGTTCGTGCTTCTCCCCCCTCCTCCGCCACATGCTGTCCAAGGGGTGCTGGGGGCAGGGGGTTAGGCGATGGGGGTCGACACCCCCTATGCAGCTGCCTATGCCTATAGGATCAAGTCAAAAACAATTTAATTACTCAACTTTTATTTTTACATAAGGGTTAGGTAAACTGTTTTTTGTTTTATATACATTTTACTTTAGCCAAACAAATCAATTTCTGGCACCTTTAAACTGCCCATAGTGTGTGATTCAGCATGTTCCCCGTTCCCCGTGCTGGAAAAACATCTGATGGATGGATGTATGGATGGAATAGATTTTAATTTAGATCTGTCCCAAACACAATGCATATTTTGACCAGCATACTGTTATTTTTAATTAGTGTTATGGTATTTAACACTATGAATAGCACAAGTATATAAAATACTGTATTTACACATAATTGGGTTTAGGTATATTTTAACTTAAATCTGCATTAAGGCTCCAACTTCAGGGAAATAAAGAGGGTTAATTAAGCAACCTGGACAACATTGCCTGGCAGGCAAAAGCTGCTCCACCCTTCACAACATACGACAGCCAATTAGCTGCAGGAAAGCAGACTGTAGGGCTTCACACCGCTGCTCCCATGGCCAATCAGGTGACCTCAGGGAACACTAGTGGTCGACAGAAGGTACTGTAGTGGCCCTTCATTACAATGTAAGACTGTCCATCCCCGGAAAGTATAATGGAGCGGTGAAGTATCACGTCTCCAATGCTGGATCTGCCCTGGGGGGCACTAACAGGCAGCTCGGCCTTCATGACCATGGCTGTGCAATGAGCTTGTAAAGTTTAGCTCATCTACTGCACGGCATGATTGGGTGTTTCTCTCTGGTACACATTTTATGTTGGTCTTGTGCTGAGGCTCATGATTAACTAATTAATGATCTGCCCACTTGTTTATGGAAAACTAGCAACAAATTCTGATTAATAATTGAACAAATCGCTTTGTTACAAATGACAACATTTCCATTTTCAGCTCTCCATGTGATTGCAGGGAATGTGGAGCACCAATCACTGTCACTGGCAAAAGAGAAAGATAAACGGCAAAATCACATTTATAAATGAGTGAGCTATTAATCTCATTGATTATTATTTACTATTGGTAACAAAATATACTTTTGTTATAGGGTTAACACTGTCAGGCATTGAATAACCTAATTATGTTTAGAATGGAATTAATGCAGTTAATACCTTGACACTGTGACTCAATATTTCAATGAGTGCTCAGAAGTTGACAAATGAAGTCTAAGCCATTCAGTGACCCAGAAGTAACATAAAAACCTATTCATTATCACATTTAATACACAAATATAGAAATCTGAAGATATAAACGCCAAACATACTGTTCAGGCTCTTGGTTGCTAGGCAGTCAGCGAATTTATTCCAAAGACCTGACCCAATAGATTCACAACAACAAAAAATCTAAAACAATGAAGCAGCATATACTGCCCATATCCAAAAATGTGCCTTTTACATTTGAATTTAGTGGTGCTTAAAAAGAAACACACATTTAAGTTTAATTTTAGTCACTGTGCTTTCATGTTCCAACAGGAGCTATAGAAATTTGGTTTATGACTTTTTTGTTTGGTTTCCTGTTAATAACACATCATAATATGTGTCTATGGGTGATGGCTAGATGGCCAAAGCAAACAGGATCATGTGTGATCAAAGTGCCTGCACACATGATGAGCACAGAAGCCTCGAACTTGCGGCTGATTTCCTACAGCGAGTGTGATGTCCAACAATGTGTCAGACGTCGTGTGTCTGTGAAGCATCTCGATATCAGCACATGCCAAGCTTGAGATGGAGCAGAAATTAGCCATCGGCATGATTTTCTGGATCACACCACGATGGGCACGTTATTGCATAATTGAGCCAGTACTGTTTCCGGAAACCACCTCAATAAATGCAGCCTTTACAGAAGAGAAAACAATATTCTGGATTTATTTTAAGCTACGGCAAAAGCAGATCTGTACAACCTTACCTGCGCAAACAGAGAATACCGCATGATTTTTCCCGCCATGCCCCAGTCACCATCCGCAAGCTGCTTAGAGTCAGCGGTGCACAGTGCTGGTGCCCAAAGATACCTCTGATATCTCCCATGTCACAACCCTTTTCAAGATGATCTGTCATGGTTCTGTGTCAGGTTCCCTTCACATATGTATACAGCAGCACTAACAGAAATGGGTTTCTTCCCCTGTTTTATGGTTGCGGTCATAAAATATTAGGTAGGTACTATATTTGAAACTTTTAGACCCAGTCTGATAATTACTAGCATAATTACACCCCTCCTGCCCACCTGGCCAATGTAAAAAATGAACAGGATTTGTTCACTGCTGAACGGAATTGACATTTTGGTCCCGCTCTGCTCTTAATTTGGTAAATACACTGTTCTGAATGTCGGTAGTGTCACCCATGTGGCCTGGGCAGGTTTCGTTCTGCCTACACAGTCTTTTTTGTCAAGGTTCATCTGGAACAAAGTGCTTATGACTTCTGACCCCTTAGGACTAAGCTTTGGCAGTGGAATACTGCTTTCTCCTCTGGTAAACAGTGTAATTGTGAAACAATATTTCTTTTAACAACTGAAATATAAATGCTCATATTTACACAGTGTTTAACTAGACACTTATCCTGGCCAGGGGGGCTTGGAGCTCATCCTAGGTAGAACTGGGCAGGGGACACCCAGGATGGGATGCCAGTCCATCACAGGGCGCAGGGTGGGATGCTAGTGCAGCACAGGGCAGGGACACCCAGGGTGGGGTGCTAGTCCATCAGAGGGCAGGGGATACCCCGGACAGGATTCCAGTCCATCACAGGGCACAGGGCAGGGACACCCTGGATGGGATGCCAGCATATCACGGGGTACAGGGCAGGGGTACACCCTGGGTGGGATGCCAATCCATCATAGGGCACAGGGCAGGGGATACCCTGGATGGGATGCCAGTCCATCATAGGACACTGGGCAGGGGACACAGTGGATGGGATGCCAGTCTATCACAGGACAGGGGACACTTAGGGCGGGGTGCCAGTCTATCACAGGACAGGGGACACTTAGGGCGGGGTGCCAGTCTATCACAGGGCTCTAGGCAGGGGACACTGGATTCAATTGCATTTAATCAGACTGCATGTCTTTGGGCGGTAGGAGGATCCCCACATTACATGGGGAGCTCATGCAAACTCCACACACATACAGCAGATGTGGGATTCAAACCGCCAACCCTGGAGGTGTGAGCCAAAATGCCACTCTGCTATTAGTTACGTCACTCCAATTTCATATTTTCAGCTTGCCAGTTTGAACACCATATAAAGGATTTTTAATTGTATTCTAAAGTAATTTATTCTGTAATGAGGTGACATTTTTAATGTTTCAATTAACAGACTTTTAAAATTAGACTGAGATCAACTTAAATTTAGGATTCAGTAGCAGTTGATGCACAATGTGTGCACTCCCAAATTCCCCAAGCAGATGTAAATCATGGCTTAGTTATATTTGCAGACCCCTAACTGTTCCCCTGCCCCCCCCCCACCCCCCCCCCCCCAGACCATTTCCATTGGCAAGGAGAGAAGAAGAGGACAGTTACTGCATTAATTTCTCAACTTCATATGATTCAGGTGCATTGAGCATCAGTCAAGACATTTATAGCTACAATCTGAACCTGGCTGATGAGGAGGCCAGTACTGCAAACCTTCACGTGAGTATTTGAAAAGTAAAGGTTGTGTGATGGTTGTATGCTGTGCTTACAGGACCTCTGGCACAGAGCTGTCTGTGTTTTGGCACCTCAAACGCTACATCTGATATGATTAAACTTAATATTAATTATAATTAAACTTTGTAATAAATACAAATTGAACTAAATATATGCATATTTATAAAATTGTTTGTATGATTTTTGACATAACATAGATCTGCCTCAATTAGTATATTTCGCTCTTCTGACTTTTGATTTGAAAGGGAAAAACTGCACCATGCGCACACAGAAAAATCCACTTTTTGGCGCCTTTTCTTGCCAGATCTGTGAAAACAGGCCACATGATTGTTGATAATTTTGAAGAGATTAATAGCAGACGTAAAGCTTCTGCTGAAGCAGCGAAGCAGCTCTGGCAGCAGCACAGATAGGAGTTTTATAAGACTTGGATCTACAGGACAATCAAAATCAGCTCCCACACATTTTAGCTCGCCAGGAAATGTGGTCATTAAAGAGAAAAGCAGTCCGATCTTTCTTTTTCTGCTTCTAAGCTGACTTCTGGAAAAATCAAAAGCTCTTGCTGACTGGGTGGCAGGAGTCTTAAAGAAATTTAAAAATTTGTATAAAGCAGCACTTTCAGTACAGTTGTAAACATTGATCAAACAGAGACTGGGAGACTTGGGGCAGAAGAGTCATTGCAGAGTCACATTGCCTCTCCATGCCTCAGCACAGGGAGGACAACAAATGTGATTTCAGTACTGCTCTCAGGCAGAACAGAAAAGAGGGCATTTATCAGTAAGCAGTGCAGGCAATGAACACTTTGTAAACCCAGCCCTGGGACTTTTTTGGGAACATTCAACCAATGACTTTGAGGAAATTGAGATAGATTCATCACACAGAATAGAGAATGAAACAAGACTATCATGCTTGAGATAATTATATGTCACGCATTACAAGCCAAATTTTTTTGATTACTATCATTAAGCTATCTGAATGTGTCTGGATTACATGGGTTTAATTTTATTTAGAGTAATCTAATTTTCCTAGTTAATTTTCTTTCGTGTAGAATGACTGTACACTTGCTGTGATTGTTCAGGATTTTTTTTTACACCCCTATGGTGGCTGGCAGTGGAAAGAAAGTCATGAACATACAGCTCTGGAAAAAAATGAGAGACTATATCTTTTAAAAAATATGCATTTAAAAATCCTGCTTAATCTGGTTTATGCTGGCAGAAGGCTATACTGAGTGGCAGGCTGCTTCAAGGCTCAAAGTTTCTAAGACAGCAGTACACAAGAATAAGGTGAAGCAGGAGACACTGGGGGCAACCAGAAACCAGCCAGGTAGAGGGCAGAAGCGACTTTCTAATGCCAGAGATGATCGTCAGCTTATCTGGTAGTGCCTCATAAATCAGAGGATGACCTCAAGTGAACTTCAAAAAGGAATGGGAAACACTTAGTGCAGGTGTGAAGTGTACTGCTAGGACAGTTCATATCAGGCTTCTAGAAGCAGGAAGGAAGTCCCATACAGCAAAGGAGAAGCCCTTCATTAATGAGAAGCAGGGAAGAACCAGGCTGGAATTTGCAAAAAAAAGTATATTTTACATAGACACGAGAAATGAATGAATTAGAAAATTTTGCATGTTTGTTACCATGGTCCTGGTAGCAGTTATTACAGTTAAGGAGACAGATCTTACTTCACTCATATGAGTGGTAACCATGTCTTTTATCAAGTTTGGAAAAAATAAGTCAGAGGCAGGTCTCTTTGTGCCCCCACCCCCCAAAACCCCTTAAGATGTTTCATAAACAAAATAAATGAATAACCAGAGTCAGAAGATTCTAGTTACAGTAGATAGCACTTCAGCATCTTCTAAACAAGCAACATGTGTATTTACATGTTGTGTTGTGACTGTCTGTGGCCAACAGGGGGCCCAAACCTCATATGCATGATTTGAATGGTGGTAAACAGCACCATTGGCTCCAGTGAGCTGGTCTTAATGTGGTTATGTGTGAATCACTGATCCCAACATTGACCACGTTCTGGAGGCTCTTGAGATGAATCGCAAATGGCCGCTGCCTCTTGTTTCATAGAGCCGGGTGATGGCTTGCAGCCTGTGAAGGAAAATAAACCATTGATTACAGCTTCTGGATAGTACCAGTCAGACTGCTGAAATCTCCAATAAAATCCTGATAAATACCTGATTTCCTCCTAAAGGAGAGCATGTTGACATGGCACTGGACTCCTTTAGGCTCAAGGACCTTCTGTGACAGGAATGGGCCATTTTAACAGTGCTGTACCTGAATAGAATATCTTTTCATTTAACAGTTAGAACTATGCAAGCAAATACCATGGGCATTGTGGGTACATTCACCATTACAATGGTCCAGTCATGATTTAAATAGGAGTGCTCTTCATTAGGCAGAGGATAATGATGCTGCTCTTTGGGGTGAAAGTTTGCTGACTTCATCCTTAGTCAGAGATAACAGGGGGGACCAAAGGGGTGAGAGATGATGTGCCATCAAAACTGCATTAATGGGAGTTTTGTTAATGACTTAATTACCAGCCCATTCGGCATGACAGCAGAAATGTGAAACAAAACAGCTCACGGAGGATGCACTTTGTGCAAGATATTACCCTTCTGGGAGTACTGTAGGTTCACAATGCCAGGCAGCAGAGGGGGTCGGGGGTCAATGTCTTTCCCAAGACATTAGCTGGAGTTCTCCAATTAGTCAAAGTGGATCGTCATACACAAGGAAACTAAACAATACTATGATGTTTTGTGAATTCCTTTGAACAAAATATTTTGCCAATAATGTAGCGCTAGGCAGACCCAGACATCGCAGCAGCAGGAACAAGATCAGGCAGCTTAGTTTAGATGGGAGCGCTGAACACGACCATCAAACGCCAACTCGCCCACACCCCCGACCCACTCTGCCCACTGTGCTGGCCCTGTTGAATGCCCTAACCACACACGGTGGGCGCACGCACACCACGCTTTGCAACAGTTACCATTAATGCTACAAATGACATTACTATTCAACACAATAACAACACAATTGACTCTAATTACCTACACGATTTACATTGTTTTCATAGGTGGCATTTCATGTCCAACATGCTGTGCCGCACATACTGTAAGTAAGCCAGTGCTACAATATTGTAGTGCACATATACTGTACAGTATTCCACTATTAGGAGGATAACTGACTATTGCTTATATAAAAACATTAATCGATGGCTGATTAACAATAATGGTTTATGTGTTTTCTCTTCCCATCATGCACAGCAGGCAGATGTCCAACGCACCTTCCAATATTGCTTAAAAGCTCATTGCTAAACAGCGGGCTTGCTGCTTTTAGCTTAGTTTATATAACTTGAATTGGTCAATTGTATTCGATTTTGTGCAGCTGTACTTTTGCGATATTGCATTTCCATCCAGGAAGCTAAACCTCTATATATGAATATGTGAAAACAGAACAATGCATTGTTGTGGAAAAGCCACATAAAAGCACATTTTCAGACTTCCATATCCAAGGCAAAGTGCTTGGAGACAGCTCTTTTAACAGTTTAATGGGGGAAACACATATATTTAACTGACAGAATAATGACTGTGGATAATAGCTTAAATCATGGCTAGACAGTGAATGTAAATATGCATGTGTGACCATGTGACTTAGATAAATACATGTTTCCTCCTCTCCCTGCCGCCTGGCTTGCATCAATAATTTATCCCCCTTCAGGATGTTACTTGGCAGCCTGGTAGACATTCAGAATTCTCGCACATCATGGAAGTCCTCTCGCTGAAAAGGGTCTGTGGGATGCAGATATATGGAATTTGCTTAAATCTTCAGCTGGTTTGCTGGTTAACGTGGTCTTAAACCTAATAGTCAACAGGACAGAGATAGATTAGCATGCAGGGTGTGAAATGTAAAGATCCTTCTTTCATTTCCTTTTTTTCCCCAAAATGGGGCTAATTTCCTAACCCAAAACACGAAAAGACTTTTAATGAATATTTTTAAAAGAATACTTCATTATACCTGACTGTCCTTATTTAGTGAAAGTCAAAATATTCTTACATAAGATAAAATAAAAACTTCAATCATTGCCGCATTCATTAATGTAATTTTAATCTTGTCATGCAACTCTGTGAAAGGAATATTTGATTTTATTACAAAACAGACTCTGATCAAAGTGACCTTGAGAGTTAAATCACAATCATTTACTTTTCACTTGCGGGAAACTGGATGGCCTTGCATTCGTGTTTCTGTCATAGAGTACTGAAAAGGGCTGGCACGTCTGATATATCACTCAGAAATATTATTATGGAAAAACCTACTGATTATGTGTCGAGTTTTGCTGTCTGGTTTCAGTCTGATGAACAATTATCTGTCATTTTCTTTTTTGGCCTACAGTAATAAAATTGAGTCTTTGAAGCAAATATTGTTTTATTAAAAATTGCATTAAACATAATCACAAATGACTTAATGAATTGTCATAAATTATTTGGACATGGATTCTCTGAAGTGGTTTCTTCCAGTTTAGTATGAAGTTGAGCAAACGTGGACTGAGTAAGAAGCTATTGAGCGCACAGATGGAATTTAATTATATTCACGCTGCGGAGGCCTCTCAGAGCTAAAAACCTCGTATGCTGTAGCCCTGGCTTTGCTCCATACCTCTGTTTGTTTTTAATGGTTAAACTGGTCCATAGCTACAATTAGTAGGGCTTGTAATCTAATTAACCAACAGTGAAATGTTCATGAAGCATTTTAGGTAAGCGCTGTCACCTCTCCCCCCATATAAACCCTCCCCCTCCCACAACCCCCCATCTCTAGGCCCCCAACACGCCTTCTTCAACAGTTGCTTTTCCCTTTGCTGCTACTAAGAGGCATTGCTTCAGTTTGGGTGCAGTTCAGCTCCAAATTAGGTCAGTTCCAGATCTTCTCCCATGCAACAATTTTGCAGATTTTGAAATAGATCTGTCAAATATTTTTTGAGTTATCACCTTTCTGCCTCCATGGTGGATCAGTCCCTAAAGCATCAACAATTAAATAAATGATGCAACGCATCCATAAGGGTCTTAGACTTCAAGTCTCTGGCTCAGTGGGTAACCTTGCACCTCCTTGGCTGGGGGTTTGAATCCTGCCTGTGCTCGGCGTGTTTTCATGTTTTCTTAGTGTGTTTTGGGTTTCCCCTGGTTTTCTATTGCAGTTCAAATACGTGCAGTTAGGCTTACTGCCGTCTCTGAATTGCATGTAGTCTACGATAGGGTGTCGGAGTGTGTATGTGCCCTGTGATGTACTGACACATCATCAGGACTGCCCCGCAATGTTGTGCCCTATGTCTCCAGAACTCTAACCAGGATTAAAAAGATGTATGGACAGGGTCAGGTCTATATTTTAAATAAATCATATTTTTGCTTCCATTGCCATTTGTGGCAAGATTTTAGTAACATCAAATATGAACTATCTCTGTGCATCTTGTTAGCATGTGATCATTTAAAGCAGGCTGTTTAAATGTGCTTTGCATTTTACCACCTCATTAGCTCGTCATTTGCATTCAGCTCAGTGTAGAATAATGGTAAACCAGCGGTCATATTATTTCATAAGCTTTAAAAGGGCCAGTAACTTTGAGGAACATGTTGGAGTGAGATTTAGAGTGAGGTGGAGTTCAGCAGCTGTGGAGGGGGTGTGCTTAATATTGGAGGTGGGCGTGGTTCTGGCACTTTTGTGAAAATTCCCATATGAAAATGTTTTATAAGAATACATACGGTTCTTCATTTTCCATTGACCATGTATGCTTATTATGTTGCACCAAGACATACATATATAATCCATATGTAGCCATATACTGTATAAATGTGACCACCAGTATCATGTAAGATCACATATCATACCTGTATGAATCATATGATCAAAGATCAAAGATATTTTTATTGTCAATTTCACATTATATGTGCAAGACATACATGAGAACCGAAATGCCGTTTCTCGCTCACTGGTGTGCAGACCATACAATTACACAAATTATAGACATTCTATACAAAAAGACAGATAACAAGACACAGGACAAACTGACAAGTGCAGATGGTACAAAGTGCAAATGGTAACTATATATATATAAGAGGCAGTTGTGAAAAATGGTAATAATATTAAGGTAGTTGTGCAAATGGTAAACATAGATAAGGTAGTGATGCAAATGGTGAACAATACAGTGCAAATGGTAGCAATCATACAAGTCAAATTCAAATTAGCAGCGGAAAGGTGTGAGTGTAAATGAAATGAAAGGGTACATAATCATATATGCTAAGTAGTATCCATATAACAACCATAATGTTCTTATGTATGGGTGCAAGAATGACTGTATGACAGTATCCTGTGGTGGGGGGGGTCCACCCCACCCCCCGTCAATGTGCGATACTGTATACCACGGTAAAAAGTAAAATGACAGCATGTAAAATTAGATACTGCCCAAGCTTAGTGGAAAGTGATTTTCTTTTTCTAACATGGAATTCCTCAATACATGACAGATATGATATGATATGAAGTAAATTTACTTTGTTGAACGTTACCTTGAAACTGAACTTGACTGAATTATTAGTATGTTGTAGTGCTTTCTATGTGACACTGCATGTGGGAGTGAGCAATACTGCCTGCTAAATAAATTCACACATGTAGTGCAGGTCAAACACTAAAAAGATCACTCAGGGATCCAACTTTTTCCTTCTCGTGCACATCAGTAACCGTGTCAGACAATATCCTGCAGTTAGTGGTTATGTGGGAGGGAGAGTATGTATAGCAGGCCAATAGGCGCCATTGTGTCCCTGAAATCTAGTGATAAAATGGAAAGAAAGACATGGATATTCCTCGATAATGATCAGATGACAGTCGGCTTTGGAAAGATCATGTTATTTTTGCTGGATACTCATTTCAAGTGGATATCCGACTCACCCCCAGTAAATATAACAGTTGGTAAGAATTTGCAGAAGAAATGTATAAACTTAGCTTGAGAGCATGAGATTGTAACCAACTGTAGGAATCCCATCATCAATACAGGAGAAGAGGCAGCCCTGCTTTAAGCAAGGAGCCTTAGCCACACTTAAAGCAGGCCTCGGTATACACCCTGGCTAACAAAAGACTTCGCAACAAAATGATTTTGAAACTTCTGCTTCCTGCCCAAAGCCCTCGATTGTGTGACTCATCTGTCTTTAAATCATTTATCTTTTGGAAACTGTGAAGTATCTTCTACAATAATTTTAAGAAAGATGTGTCCTGTTGAAGTAGCTGAACAGGCTAATCTGAAGCAAACAGGTTAATGCTAAATTCAACAAGCTAATTTGAAGTGAAGCTAAAGTGAAGCTGAATAGGTTAATCTGAAGCAGATCATGCTAATCTCAAGCGGAAAAGGCTCATGTGAAGATGGACAAGCTGATCTGAAATATGGTCCAGATAAAGATTGGGAATTCTATGTGCTGAAGTATTGTGGTGAAAATGAATTCATTGCAAACACAGTCATCAATGCCCAGGAGCAGAAACAGTGTGTGAGGAACCACTCCAATGAGCCATATCAGGAAAACACATGCAGCAGATGAAATGAAGATGACATGTTGTATGGAATGATTAACTTACAATAAGGAAATGGCATTCAGGAAGATCTCGACGGATGTCAGTAATCCATTCCACAAATCCTTACGCAAGTCAAATTTTGTGTGCAAGTCAGATTTACCTTCCCATACTATTCAAGACACTTTATATTCAATACATAAGTCAAAAATATACTAGTAATACATACTAAAGAACATGTAATAAATAGATGAAAAAAATAAAGTTTACTTAAAGGCGTATGTCACCTTTTTCCAGATATTTTTTGCTTAAGTCCAGAATCATTTTAGTCAGAGTGCTGCTTGCAATGATATACATATAAGTTAAATGCCATGCTCCTTCTGGGGCTGCTGCCATTGGTTCTGTGAGCCGGAAAGAGGCCGAGGCCCAGGGCTGGGTTTCAGTTATCACCTGTGCTGTAATTAACAGCCCTGAAGCACAGTTAGCCTCAATAACTTAAATATCTCTTTAGGCTTAGTCAGAGAAGCTGCTGAGCATATGAGGAGAACACCTGGAACGATTGAGAGAATGCAAAGTGCAAGAGTGTAAACAAAGCAGAATAAGTAGCACTAGACACCAAGGGTCAATTGCAACCAACAGAAAGTACTTTCTGGAGAAGGTTCCCTATTTACCGCACAGCTTCATGCTAAATTAGCACGAATCCTTGATACCAGGTGCAACCAACTTAGTCACAGAAAAAAGTCACAACCTATAGACTAAAGTACGGAAGAGGATTAGGGCCACCATGAAAATATTACTTGAATTCTGACTTTAATCTCAGAATTCTGACTTTTAACGTCAGAATTCTGAGATTGAAGTCAGAATTCTGAGAAAAATGCCAGTCTATTCTGTTTGTGTGCGTAAATGACCAAAAGGTAAGACAAATGTTAAGTCTGGTTATCTTTATGTTTGCGCCTTCATTATACAAGTGGTTATCTTTATCATTTCTATGCAATCATTCTGTTATAATTATCAGTAAAGTAATTAGTAAATGCGGCATTCGCTTATTTCACGTTGCGAAGTATAGTTGTATATCAAACGTGAGTTTCATGCATATAATATCTGTTAATGTTAAAATAGGGAGAGATTATAATTGTATAACGTGGCGCATATTATGCAGTGCAGTGCTGTGTTTGTATAATTAACTTTAGCATGCGGGTTCGATTGTACGCGGACAGACATCGCTGTGTTCATGTCTGGTTGTAAACTGACATTGTTATTGGTAGTTTGCTGAATGTACACTTACCATACTTTTGTTTCTTTTAGACCACACACGCACACACACACACCCATACATGCCCAAGCACCTAAATCAGCACCTACGTTACGTGAGACCTGGAGAAGGGATGTTGCACTGGAATTAAATAATGAAGATTCATCAGGATCCCTGAGCCTTAAGTGGTGTTCTGGCCGAATCAGACCCAGCGACTTGGGAGAGTGATCCCAACGGCAGTCTCCACTACAACCTCAGCCCTACTGTTTATGTTAAATGCTTGTACATTTAACACATGAAACATTAAACATCACAGCCTTTGTGTGTAAATTAAAATTTACATCGCAGCTTGTAAGAAATATGGGTAACTGCACACCTAGCTGAACACAGTTTTACTATTGTGTATATTTGAATTCTTAGTTGGTACAAGTATTCGCAGACAGGATTTAGGAGCCATCTCTTACTGTTCACAGTCAGTCTAACCGGAAACATTAGTTTACGGAATGTTCAAATTAGGTCACGTTTTATTCATTCATGTGTTTTATTTTAGAGCAGTTTTATTAATTAGCATGTTTATTTCATCTAAACATTTTAATGACAGCTGGTCTCCAGTTTTGGTCCTGAGCATTTTCACGCTGCAATTGAGGTCAAAGCAGCAAACCTTCCAGAGAAAGCACCATACCAACAGACCGGCAACTTAGCCAGCACATGCATACTAAATCAGCACGTTGGTTGCAACTGACCCCGAAATACTGTCTGAGGACAAAGTACTGGCAGAGTAAAGTACAGGACAGAGCAGATGGTGCCAGGTACAGATATTACTTTAGGGGGCTTGGTTACTTAGGGTTTCTGTCTTTCATAAAGTACGTTAGCATCAATTTGGTGCAGTGTTTGTGTAATGTATTTTGGTCATTCTGAACTGTGCTGTTCTGTCATGAATTCTGACCTGTCACAGACACTCTTTCTTTTAATTTTTTTTTTAATTGGTGCCCCCGTTTTGACATATATTACACAATGCAAACATGTTTACTTTATCTCTTGTTTTGTCAGGCCACAAAATCGTGGCTGTGCCAGACGGCTGACGGGCAGCTGGGCTGCTGGCAAGCCCGTTCTGGCTGGTTAAGTTAGCTCTGCATGACACGCAAACAGCCACATGTCTTCACCATACCATTCTGAACACCTGTTCTTCTGCTTGATTTTTTTTTATTAGATTGGAGACCATGTCAAGAACGTAACTGAATATAGGTACTACCATGTGCCTTTAAACAATGGTAATAAACACCCAAGTAACCAACAAAGTATTTCTGAAGAGTAAGAAAATACCCTACATTTAAAAGTTTTAATCTTGAGCTGTATCTTTTGAGAATGAATGTCACTGTTATTTACGATGCTCATAAAATCTCCCACAGAATGAGCCTGTAACAGGCATTTAGCATGTCGTGTGGTTTTTTCCTCTTGTGATTGTTGGGAGATGCCTTCAACGCTTTGTAATTATCATGCCACAACTGTCATTATGCAACAGACAGTAATTAGGCCTGTGTGTGTGCACAGCCATTAACAGAGGCTGGACATTCATCAACAACAGGGGGCTGCAATTAGGAAACGCTTTCCCATGTGCGTTGCAGCATCCTTTAAAGGCTAGGGAGAATAATTTATTAAATATACTTGCAGAGAGTAAATTTACTTTTCTGGGCTGTAATGTATGCAGTGAATGCTGGCTCACTCAGATTTAGAGGTTTAGAGAAGCCGTCATATAAATTCTTGCGCAGATTATGCCTACATTACTCTGAGCACAACTAATAACGATGCAAACATATTTATATGGAAAACATTTTTACTATGATACATTATCTTCAATTAAGGCCTGTTCATGCTACTCCAAATGTATATACATGCAGACGTGTCCACACAAATGTTTATAACGCAAATGATGTAAATGTCTCTGTGATCAAATGTGTATGGAAGACCAAAAAGGTCAAAACATGTTCGTTTTTTTTCACCTTAAAATTAATATATTAATGTGCACATTTTGTATGTGCCAGCCCCGTATGACACTTATTTAATAGTCAGTTAGTTTAGACTTATTTTTGGTTGGTTAGTTTAGAAAAGTGTGATCATAATAAAAGAAAGGAGTGACAGTTTTCACTTTACTTTTCTCTGTATGCTGCAAATGGATGGAATTGTTTAAGTCTGAGTTGCACAAGTGCGAATGCAGAATTATGCACAACTCCAGCACTTTCTGTGAAACTGCTTCTCCAAAATCGCTGAGTACTGAATATGTAAGCAGTAATGTAGACAGTGTGTACTGACAACACAGCTGTGAAATATACCTAAGTTAGAGAACATGCTGGCTTACAGAAAGGTCAGAAGACTCCCCCAGGGAAAAGTGGTTCATATGGTTTATTACATGTTAACACATACAAATTGTGCATGTTAACATCATTTTTGGGGGTGGTAATGCAAAAGAGTAACACATTTTGACCCGTTTGCCATTTTGACCCTTCCATAAATGTTTGCAGAATCAAGATTTTGTGTCAGTGCAGCTGCCGACCATGCCGGTCCTCACATATTGCGCATCTTTAACACGCGCACAAAATCACAACAGGGACGCAATATTTCCCACATACAGACTTGACTTGGGTGGGTTGTCCAGGTATATTAATGGTTAACCAGTTTAAAATATTTACTCTCTGCAATAAATGGTGATGTTTTTATCCTGCCGAGAGAATGATGCCATCCATGATCTATTAACTTTTGGACAATCTCCACTCGCTGTACCATTCTGTGCGTTCTGCTACCGCAAGATAGGTACCAGCAACCACACGTGGAGAAAGAGGGAGACGTTCTTTAGAATAGTAGCAAGAAATACAATTGATATTGTACAAGCACATACATGTAGGGGTGGGTGATATAGCAAAAATATATCAAGACTATTTTGCAAATTACTGAAAAGTACAAACATGACCTTTTTTTAAAAAAAAAAAAAAGCCTATAAGGTAACAAGACCTAAAACATAAATAATAGCATACTATTTTGAGTGTTTTTTTTTTTTTTTTTGATGTGGTTAAAAGGTTCCTCATGTTGCCAATCGACTTGCAAACTTCACCTTCGCAAATTTTGCAAATTATTGTTTTTTGCACCTTCTTGCTTTTGGACAATCCAAACAAGTTCAGTATTTCCAATGTTGAAGTCTTTTTTGGGACCAGCTCCCCCATGTCATCCACTCCGTTATGTTGCCAAATAGGGAATGTGTTCCATGTTGCGCTTTGCATGTTGGGACGAGGGCACGAAAGGGAAAGAGGAAGAAATAACACTATCTACTGTTAGCTGTTACCGGTTTATTGTTGCGTCGAATCGGGTTTGGCTGATAAAACTTTTGATGTGTGTGTGAGCCATAGAACTGCGAATGTTGCTATGTACTGAAGTGCGATAGTAACGATCTCTCCGTGAATGCAGATCGTGGATATATTTTAATGATTCACGATCTAAATTGCGCACCCATACAAGCAAATACCAAGTAAAACTCATTTTCTCTTTATTTTATAATTGTTCTCTGACTTTGGTAGTAGCTTGGAATTCTATAGAAGAAAGTGGCAGCTGTGCTGTGCTGTGTTGGAAGCTACACCCAAGAGTGTGTTTGGCACGTAAGTTGATCGTCACGCAGCATCCGCCGAAGTTGTCCTGCCTAAATATAAGAATAGTTATATTCTGTTTCCCTTCAGGCTATGGCAGTTAGAAAGACACAAACTTTAGTTAAGCTTAGACAACTGATTTTTCAATCATGGTAAGTGAATTTTGTTTTTCTTTCAACATTAAATATATAATGCCTCTACAGTATATAGGGCTGGGCGATATATCGGGTTTTTACTATATATCAATATATATTTTCATACAAAATATATGATGAGACTATCATTTATATCGATATAGTTTATAAAATTATATTCATAGTGTCGCTGTTCTGTAGAAAAATACTACCTATCGAGACCTGCTATCGAGCCTTTCTGCGCATGTGCAGTTCCACCGTTTTGGGATTAGGGTTAGGTTTTAGGGGTTAGGGTTAAGGTAAGGGTTTTAGGGGGTTACCTTGCGTTGTAGTTGTGGCTTATTTCTGCATTTTCAGTGTTCATACATTTTGTAATATTTTAGTAAATACACTGATCACAATTTACTGTCAGCATCATGCTGATTTACTATGATCTATGTCGAATTACCTGACATGTTTTAACACTTAATCTTATAAGGTATTTCAAACTCGCAATGCCTACTTACATTACATTAGTTTGTGTTTTTTAGATAGACAAAGTTACGTATTTATTTTTTGGATTATCCGCTTTCAGTTTCAGCCCATAAAAATGACAATAACATTTTCGGTAAGGTAGCACCGATCAATAGATATATCTGTTGAAACGCAGTATGGTAGGTCAAATCAACATTTTTGAGCCATTTTTTCATGTATATGTACAGCTATCTGTAAATAAAAGTGCCCGTGTGACATTGAGGACATTTGGCTTGGAACTGTCTTTGTTATTACTTTATGAGAAAACAATATTGAGATATATATTGTATATCGCGGTTCAGCTAAAAATATCGAGATATGATTTTCGGTCCATATCGCCCAGCCCTACCTCAAAGTATAGTTAATTTAAAGCCAAGTGTCTGTTTTTCATCTGAGTTTCACGTCAAGATTAAACAAATACACAGACTGAAGGGAGCACCAATCTGCATGTCTGAGTATGGATAACACCAGTCTGCATGTCTGAGTATGGATAACACCAGTCTGCATGTCTGAGTATTGATAGCACCAGTCTGCATGTCTGAGTATGGATAACACCAGTCTGTATGTCTGAGTATGGATAACACCAGTCTGCATGTCTGAGTATGGATAACACCAGTCTGCATGTCTGAGTATGGATAACACCGGTCTGCATGTCTGAGTATGGATAACACCAGTCTGCATGTCTGAGTATTGATAGCACCAGCACCAGCATCAGGCTTTCCTATATGCAAAGGCATTGGAGCTCTTCTTTGGAAAAACCCAGAGAGACAAACAATGCTCAGACAAACAGTGCCATCTTTGTACAAACTAATTATCCCCCCCCCCCTTTTATTTTTACATTGTTCTCCCATGTGGGTAGATGAAGGGGTGAGTTGGGGGTTGAAATATTATGTGAAATGAATAGAAATATTCAATAAATCGAAATATTGTGTTAAAGGTCACACTTTTTGTTTGTCACATGTATACCATCTTTTCCCTTTGTGCCGGTTACCACCACAAGTATATTTCTGACCTGTGGGAAACACTGTGATACATTTGAAGAACATCTACACTACCAGTCAAAGGTATTAGCACACACTGAAATTTTCTACATTTGCATGTTACTCACTTAACATACTAAAAATACACTCAGTATTTGTTGCTAACAAATAAATTTACAGCATGTTCACCATTTGAGTACATTTATTAGCAAGAAAATATTTTTTTGATTCATCAAAGCAATCTCCTCTAGCAGTTACAACAGCAGAGAAAATCCAAGGCATTCTGTCTACAAAGGACATTAAATACTGGGATGAAACAGTTAACTAGTGCATTTAAAGTTAAAGGACAGCCTAGAATTTGACTATGCCATCACCACACAACCAGTAGGATGTCAGACATGCACTGTTTCTCTTTCCATATTACAAAGGAAACCTGCTTTATTTGACACATTTTCATTTTTAGTTGTTCACTCAACTTTCCAATGCTTAAGAATTTTTAAAATATGCAGTTTATGAAATAAATGGAAAAAACTTTTGACTGACAGTGTATGCAAACAAGTTTGACATTATGGACATTTGTTTGACTTTATAAACACTCAAAAATATAAATCCAAAGTAAAATGAAATCCACCAAGTAATTTATAAAGTGGAGCAGGGACTCTGTTGTACTTTTGGAAGTACTTGGATTAGCACTTAACTAATCTTGTTATTAAAAAAAATTATTACTTGCAAACAGAGTTTTTTAGAGTGATAGTATTCTTAGCTGGGTTCTGTTGAACCAGTATCAGAATGTATTCACTGATGAGACTTCTAAGCACTTATGTAAGTCGCTCTGGCAAACAGCATCTGCCAAATGACGTGAATGTAAATGTTGCAGATATGAGAGTATTTGTTCTTGTCTAATGCTGTTTTACAAAACAATTTAGTCATTCCGAAGTCCTCTTTGTATTGCCATTGCTTGCCATGTCACGTTCCCTTGACTTTGACTCAAGTCAATTTTATTTGTATGGCACATTTTCACAGCAGTACATTGTCTCAAAGCGCTTTACATTATCTCTGCCCAAAGCCCCCAGAGAGTAAGCCAGATGCGACAGTGGCAAAAAACAACTCCCTAGTAGGAAGAAACTTTGGGAGGAACCCCAAGTTCCTCCCAAAGGGGCCGGCAGAGGAAGTCCAAAATCAAGTTAAATTTATAAAGTAAAACCGTGTATAGTCCATGTATAAATATGGAAGGTCCAGCAATTTGTTACTCAATTGTGTCTTGCATTCAATGCAACACATGTGACTGTACTTGATTGCAGCCTTTGGTAGATTTCCTTAGTCTGTGAGTTGCTACTACAGCCTGTTGTGAAATGTCAGATAGAGTGAAATGACAGTCAGCTTTTCCAATATTAGGTTAGATTAGATTCAACTTTATTGTTATTACACGTGTATAAATACAGGCAACGAAATACAGTTTAGCATCAAATCAGAGGTGCAGAGAGTAGCAAGTGCAATATGTGCAGTATGTACAATTTGTACAGTTAAGAGAGTAGGTACAGAGGTGGGAATAGTCATGTACAGATTATGTAAAAATAAATTAAGTGAGCAGATAAGGGCAGTGTTAATGATGGGGATAAATTAGCATTAGTAATATACAGATAAGTTCGGTAGATATACAGGTATTCTATATTGCTATACAGAAGGACAAATATACAGATGTACTATGGACAAGTATACAGGTGTGCTACATATATCCAGATGTACAGATGTGTAGTAAACAGATCTACAAAGTGTAGAGGGTTAATTCTGTGTGTGGATGGGAAGGTTCAGCAGGGAACTGAGTTCAGTAGGGTGACAGCTGTGGGGAAGAAGCTGTTCCTAAACCTGCTGGTTTTAGTCTGAAGGTTCCTGTAGCGCCTTCTAGAGGGGAGGAGCTGGAAGAGATTGTTAGGAGGATGAGAGGAGTCCCTAAGAATGCTGTGTGCCCGGCATAGACATCTCTTCTTGTGGACATCCTCAGTGGCAGGAAGTGGAGTCCCTATAATGTAGGGCTGCAGCTAACAATTATTTTGATAATCGATTAATCTGTCTGTTTTTTTTTCCGATTAATCAATCATTAATCGGGGGGGACAAAAACCAATTCCATTTCCAGCATTTTTTAATAACCCAAACTGTCTTTGTACAAAGGTTGTTTCCAGCAACTCACATAAAAAATAAATGTATGCTACATTGAGTACAAAAAAATAAAAAATTTGTAGCAGCTGAATCAATGTAATGAAAAATACAAAATCTTTTTATAAAGTGCAACCAGCTGCTACTAAGAATATTAATTATTAAATAACTGTAATGTTATTCAGTGTTGATACATATATGTAACGGGGGGAGAGAGCACACGAGTGTTACGTTTGTGCAGGCAGGCGAGCAGGAAAACAGGCGAGTAGAGCTAAGCGGACGGGTAAGCGGGGTTTATTGGCTGGATAGATGGCACACTAGGCACAACAAGCACGAGACACTACAACATCAATGAACGATCTGGGAGATAGTGGGAGACGCGGACTAATATACACAGGACAAGTCAAAAAGAACAGGAAACAGGTGATGACAATCAGGGATTAACACGAGGTAACGAGGTGGGCATAGCACACGAGGATCGGACGGAGCTGGGCGTGACAGAACCCCCCCCCCCCAAAGGCGCGCACACTGGGCGCGCCCTAGGGGAGGCGACGGACGAGACGAGGGAACAGGACCTGAAAGACAAAAACGCAAGACATCAACGGGGAACTGGAAACAGAACAGACACGCAGAACAAGCAGAGGGGCAGAAACCAAGACAAAACCTAAATTTAAAAATTTAATTTAAATTAAATTAGACTTTAAACTTGGGGCGCCCCCATAATAAAATGGTACCACACTTTGTGGTATATGTAGCCACATTTGATAATAGCCGATTGTGTTGACATATTTTCCAGACAAGCACTTCACCTGTGTTCATGTGCACACGTGTGTGTGTGAAGGTGCGGGGCGGGTAACGCGGTCAGCAGTAACGTCATTGATTGCACTTGAAGTGAGAAGTTATACAATCCTACAGTAAACGGCTCATTAATAGGAATATTCTCAGAGTTGTGGTCTCGGTTGGTCTCGAAATAAAATCCAGAGTCCATGACAAGAACGAGTACAAATACGGCTGATTCAAAGACAAGATCAAGACCTTCAAAAACTGGTCTTGCAGGTACTACAACATTTGATATTACTATAAATTTCTATCATGAAGAAATGAAGCAGTGGTGTAGCGGTAACAAGAAATTTAAGGTGGGTAAACTATATGCACAGCAGTAAAAACGGTGGGTAACTATTCATATCCTTAACATTAGTGATCACAAAAAAGGTGAGTAAACACTGTTTTGTAAATTTAAAAGGTGCGTAAATGGCGTTTATGTGCATTTACCCTCCACTACACCACTGAATGAAAGATTTGTGTTAATCTGAATAATTGCATAAAATAATCCAAAAACTCCACAACATCACATAATACATCAGTGTCTCTCCGACCTAATTTCAGCTAATTATCAATATCTACCGTTACTGGCAGAATTAAAACAAGACTCTGCTGTGTCCGCCTCCGCCATTTTTCAAATGTTTTTTTTCAATTCTTCCAGAATTCATCACGTAAGCTACTCAAGTCATGGCATTGGTTCTTGCCTCCTTTTTCTTATATGGCTGTCAGCCATACTGCCACCGCGGCTTTGGTTAGCTTACTGCTCCCAAATTAGGGGGTAGCCACTGTACTTATGTGTATAATAACGTAGACCCAACTAATCGATTATTAAATTAGTTGCCAACTATTTTAATAGTCAATTTTAATCGATTTAATCGATTAAAAGTGCAACACATTTACAGTGCAAGAGACAACCGTATCCATCTGATGGTCAAACTTCTGTGTTATAGTGTAAGAATGTCAACATGTCCACGTGTTCTGGACTTAGGCTGGCTCTTTTCTTAGAGACTATGTTTCCCGGTAAGCGAGTGTCTGCCTCGGTCCGCTCAACGCCACAGTATTAAACTGTTGTGGCTACTTACTGTAGCATACATAAATGAGAAATAGCTTCCTGGATAAATATTATCCATGGGTATTCACACTCCCTAATTATAAAATCCAAAATCTGGCAACACTCAAGTTGGATGGAGCCAGAAAACGGTTGGCTCGTTTTGAGAAATTAAAACAATTTAATTAAAAAAATAAGTGACGCGTCGATTAAAGATATTGATGTCGACATTTTTTTGCGTCGACATCGTTGACTAATTGCGACAGCTCTATTGTTGTCCTTGTCAAAACGAGCGTAGAACTCATTTAGCTCATTGAGGGAGGACACATTCATGGCTGACTGTGTGGAATTGCTGGGCTTATAGTCAGAGATGGCCTGAATGCCCAGCCACATGCGTCAGGGGTCCGAGTTGACAAAGTGCTCCTCCACCTTCAGCTTGTAGCTGAGCTTGGCCATCTTGATGCTCCTCTTCAGGTCTGCCCTGGACTTACTGTAGGCCTGTGCGTTACCTGATATGAAGGCATTATTATGGGCCTTTAGTAGAAGCCTCACTTCCTTGTTCATCCATGGTTTCTGATTTGGGTAGGTTGTGATCTGCTTCTCTGTAGTAACACTGTCGATTGTGGTGATGATGTATTCCAGTACTGAGTACGTATAAGAATCAATGTTTGTGTGAGAGCCACAGGTGGCCTGAGAGGCAAACATGCTGCAGTCCGTGTCTTTAAACCTGTCCTGGAGTACAGAATCTACTCCCGCTGGCCACACTTTGATGGTCCTCACTAATGGTTTCACTCGGTTGATGAGCGGTGAGTACTTGGGGATGAGGAACAAAGAAAGGTGATCAGACTGTCCCAAGTGGGGGAGGGGCATTGCCGTTTAGGCTCCAACAATGTTTGTATAGACATGATTCAAGGTTTTATTCCCTCTGGTATGGCAGGAGACTTTAGGAGTCTTTAGGTTGGAGTGGTTGAAGTCACCCGCTACGATAATTGCAGCCTCAGGGTGTGCAGATTGTTGTTTGTTAACGGCCGCATGGAGTTCATTCATAGCAGACTTGACATTAGCATCTGGTGTGATATACACTCACCTAAAGGATTATTAGGAACACCATACTAATACGGTGTATGACCCCCTTTCGCCTTCAGAACTGCCTTAATTCTACGTGGCATTGATTCAACAAGGTGCTGAAAGCATTCTTTAGAAATGTTGGCCCATATTGATAGGATAGCATCTTGCAGTTGATGGAGATTTGTGGGATGTACATCCAGGGCACGAAGCTCCCGTTCCACCACATCCCAAAGATGCTCTATTGGGTTGAGATCTGGTGACTGTGGGGGCCATTGTAGTACAGTGAACTCATTGTCATGTTCAAGAAACCAATTTGAAATGATTCGAGCTTTGTGACATGGTGCATTATCCTGCTGGAAGTAGCCATCAGAGGATGGGTACATGGTGGTCATAAAGGGATGGACATGGTCAGAAACAATGCTCAGGTAGGCCGTGGCATTTAAATGATGCCCAATTGGCACTAAGGGGCCTAAAGTGTGAAAAGAAAATATCCCCCACACATTACACCACCACCATCACCAGCCTGCACAGTGGTAACAAGGCATGATGGATCCATGTTCTCATTCTGTTTACGCCAAATTCTGACTCTACCATTTGAATGTCTCAACAGAAATCGAGACTCATTAGACCAGGCAACATTTTTCCAGTCTTCAACTGTCCAATTTTGGTGAGGTCTGCAAATTGTAGCCTCTTTTTCCTATTTGTAGTGGAGATGAGTGGTACCCGGTGGGGTCTTCTGCTGTTGTAGCCCATCCGCCTCAAGGTTGTGCGTGTTGTGGCTTCACAAATGCTTTGCTGCATACCTCGGTTGTAACGAGTGGTTATTTCAGTCAAAGTTGCTCTTCTATCAGCTTGAATCAGTCGGGCCATTCTCCTCTGACCTCTATCATCAACAAGGCATTTTCGCCCACAGGACTGCCGCATACTGGATGTTTTTCCCTTTGCACACCATTCTTTGTAAACCCTAGAAATGGTTGTGCGTGAAAATCCCAGTAACTGAGCAGATTGTGAAATACTCAGACCGGCCCGTCTGGCACCAACAACCATGCCACGCTCAAAATTGCTTAAATCACCTTTCTTTCCCACTCTGACATTCAGTTTGGAGTTCAGGAGATTGTCTTGACCAGGACCACACCCCTAAATGCATTGAAGCAACTGCCATGTGATTGGTTGATTAGATAATTGCATTAATGAGAAATTGAACAGGTGTTCCTAATAATCCTTTAGGTGAGTGTATGCAGCTATTATTATAGTGAAGTTGAACTCCCTCGGCAGATAGAACGGTCTACACTTAACTATGAGATACTCTAGGTCAGCTGAGCAGTGTTTTCCAACAATGACAGAGTTCGTACACCAAGCTTTGTTCACATGAATGCACAATCCTCTGCCTCTTGTCTTACCGCAATCACTTGCTATTCTATCCACCTGGAGAGTGTGGTGTCTAACTAGCTTGATAGCATTGTCAGGTATTCAGCTGTGTAGCCATGTTTCCGTGAGTATCATGACATTACAGTCCATAAATCTCCTGTTGTTCGTGATCCGGAGTCGTAACTCATGGATGTAATCCATTTTATTCACCAGCGACCCCGCATATTAGCGAGGAAAATTCTGGGTAAAGAAAGCCGGTGCATTGTTAGCCTTAGCTTAGCTGAGCACTTCTGGTCGGCCGAGTAGCCTGTGAAGTGTCAAGTGTTCTTATGTCACGGATGAGTCGAAAATTGTTGATAAAACAGTCGGAGTTGTGTAATCCTATATCCAAATGCTCTTGTCGGGTATAAGATGTAAAAGCAAAGCTGTTCTGAATGAACAGACCCGAAATGAGCAGGAATAACACTGCTATCTTGCAAAATCTGAAGAGACGCTGAGCCTCGCGTGGTGCACGCACCGCCATCTTGAAATATAACTGTCAACAATATTGTCATTTGCTCCTCCCATGCATTCTGCGCATGTGTGGAATGTGTGGGCTTGATTGTAGAAGTATGACCAGTTCCATGTCTGGATTACACGTCTGTAAAGGCATATGATGACCATCTTCTTGTCACCATGTACATCTTCTTAGCATAATCAGCTTTCTATATTACCGATAAAACATTTCATTACGTGAAACATTATTTGCTTCCTTTAAATCAAGCTTTACTTCATTTTAGTCGTATAGGTAAAATTTCACAGCATTTTCCTCTTCATTGGTGTGCTCTCCTTTTAGCAAGTAGCTAATGCACATGGGCACAGGGACCCTGTACAGCTCAGCAGGTCTGACAACGTGCTTGTGGTCAGTAGGTCTCTGGCTGAAATCCCAAGGTCAGCCGAGTGACTTTAACGTTCGGCCCTCGAGCAAAGCCCTTAAACACCAGTTGCCTCAGGACCATGCTTTCTCTAAAACAAATATGTATATTACTTTGGATCTGCATCTGCTACAAAAATACAAATCCCAGACTCTGATTTCTCTCCCCACACCGAAGGGCACCAAAGTCATCCAATCATGCGGGTTAATTTCCTTTGCTGCTTATCACCCTCTGCACATGTTCATCAGTGGCTGTTTCAGGTAGAGGAGCAAAGCAGCGCTGCCATTCGTACTGGAAAGGAAAATCTGGCGGCTGCAATTATCTGCGATTTTCTGATATGGCTACCGGTTAGCGTGTTCATTTTCTGGTTCGTACCTAGTCAGCCAGACCAGAATCATTAGCTGGAGGAAGGAAGAACCGTATCCCGTATCACCAGACCAAACAGACCATCTTATACTCTGATACCCTTACCTGAAAAACCTCTGATAATAAACCTGTCTGTAACTGGGCAGAGAAACATAGAGAACTATGTTTAAGGCGCTTTGATGACTGTTATGCTTTCTTTGTAAAGGATTTGGAAGTGAGTAATGAAAGGCTTACTTAAACATAGTTCTCTAATCATAATGCCTTTTAAAATATATAATGGTTTCCTTTTTTGAAAAAATATACACTGGGTTTAAGTGATTATTTGATTATAGTAAATATTTGGTTACTTCAAACATCCTTTGTACACCCACTTATCCTCCTGCTTGTGGGGGGAGCCATGGGGGTGCTGAAGCCAGAGCATAGGGCAGGGATCACCGGGATGAGAAGCCAGGCCGGCACAGGGTGGGGGATACCCTGGATGGGATGCCAGTCCATCACAGGGCACAGGGTGGGGGACACCCTGGATGGGATGTCAGTCCATCACAGGGCACAGGGTGGGGGACACCCTGGATGGGATGTCAGTCTATCACAGGGCACAGGGCAGGGGATACCCTGGATGGGATGCCAGTCCATCACAGGGCACAGGGCAGGGGATACCCTGGATGAGACGCTGGTTAATTTAAAGTAGCGTAAGATTAAAACATGCATCAGTTGTAAGACTTTGAGAATTGAGGGTAGTCAGGTGTCATTTAAATTTAAAGGCCAGGGATGGTATGAAAATGAAATTAAGATTTAAAAAAAAAAAAATGTCAGCATGAGTGAAATTCATGTAAAACACTGAGGTTGCTGGAAAGAAAATGACTTTCTTTTTCTGGTATGGAAATTAGAATAAACAGGTGTTAAACCCCATAGTAATAAGTAGTTATTCTACGGTAACTTTCATCCACATTTTTAACTTAATTTAATCTCTTTTACTGGATAAGTGAATATTGTCTGTGGCTGAAATTAAAGTATTACCTTTTTTATGATAAATGTTACCTTGACAACATACAGCAATCATAAAGGACAAGATTCAAGAACTTTATTGTCATTCCACACATGTTCACACATGCCGTGGAGCGAAATTAAGTACTCAGCCACAGAGCTAGTCACACACACTTTTAAATATAAAGATGAAAATTAAATATAAAGGTATTGGAGTATAAAGTATAAATTACCAGTATGTACAGTGTCCAATATGCAGAAGCAGACATAGAATGGATGTAACATATACAGATCCAGGTAATTTACTATATAATAGTAATAACTTAGTTACTCTGTTATAATGAGCATTGCACATATGGGCTTATTGATGATGATGATGATGAAAACCCTTTATTGCTGTTGCAATACACCATGTCACTAGTCACAAGTACCAGCGAAAAAACTGGCCATCAACCCAACCATACAGGTCAGGAAGACAGGGGACATGTTAAATATCACTTCGGTTGAACATTATGGGGAACATTGCACATATAAGTGTATTGCACATGTTATATGTCACTTTGGTCTGCTGTCCCTATGGGTGACAAGAGTCCCCATAATCAAACAACGCTTCTTGAATTAATTGTATTAACCTATTAGGACAACAACTTCCTTCAAACACCCCATGAAACCAGCTAAGATGGCACTGAAGTATTATGAACTGCATCTGCAAATCTCCACACTGTGCTTCTCAGTCACACCAGCCTAAATGAATTAGTGTAACAATACTGGGTGAAATTGACTTGATTGGAAAAATGGACAAATTCTGAGAAAATTAAATAATTAGCATACATAATGCACTCTCTTGAGCAAACAACATTTGCATTTCTATAGAGATTTAAGTTTGGAACACAAGCATTCATGCAAGCAAATGCTTCTATCTTGACTAAAATCACTGCTTAATTCCATATCTACTATAAACACAACCATCAAATCAAAAGGACTTTCAGTTGCACACATCCAGTTGAGTAGATTTAAGTGCTGTGTGATTTCAGCATGAGTTCTTTGTAGAACCTCTGTTTTCTTTTATTGTTTTTTGAGTTCACTCAACCATTATCTAAGTGAGATGGATTATTAGAACATGGAGTGCCTTGCATATATAAATCTGGGAATGCCCAAAAAATCTTTGGTTCAATTGTAGTCTCAGTGAGTCTTCTGTGAGTGCTGTCCATTCTTTTAGAAGCATTTATGTGTAATTCACTTAAACTGATATGCAATATTTAAATCAGAAAAATACAACAAAGTATAATGCATCACTGATCTTGTCAGCCCATCAAAAATAAATATTATTTACGAATTAATGGGAAAAAATGACAAAATTAATTATAAACAGCATTATAGCATGCTGTGAATGGGCCAGAATGTAATCATTGAACAAGAGCCACTCTCCAAATGAAGTTCTACAGACATAAACAGCATAATATTGACTCTAAAACATAATATTAATTGTAAATCAATGTTGTGCTCCATGCTCCTTCTGCTGTTCTTGGCAGTTACTATCCGCAGATTTCAGACAAAGTGCTTTGTGGCTAAAAGCAGTTTAAATGTAGATTGCACTGTGCTTTGGAGATACTGGCAGTGAATGGATTTTGGGAGCAGGGTATGGGAAGCCCGCCGGCCCGCCCTTGTGGATTGCACCTGCAGTGTGCTCCATCTTGATGGATAAGATGTGTTTACTGCCTTGCCAGGACGCTGGCGCTCACACCAAAGTCATCTGTTAGACTTACTGGTGACACATCGGCATCATTATAAATTAGAAAAGTTGCCTCATCTCATTTATAAAACATAGCTACAAGCTATCCATACAAAGTCATTCAACGCAGAAATAAAAAAAAAGAAACGTGTATGCAGTCAATTTTTTTTCCGTAATGTGCAAACTGAGCTGTGATTACACCAATGCATATTATTTATAAGAGTGAGAATCATATTTGCTCGGAACCAATGAGACTTAAAACTATTCCCTGTTCTAGTGACCTTTGGGATCATGTAAGTGTTTTCTTTTATTATATTGAATAAAAGCAACTTGAATTACCCCAATTGTCAAAGGCATTGTTGAGGAAAAAAAAACCCAATGTGATTCTTCAGATATATGAAACCCCGTTGAGATTGTTCTGTTGAGCCTGAGAATAGCTCTGTGGGCACCTGATTCTCAGAAATGTACTTTTTCCATTTTATGTATTTTATATTTCCCTTGTTCGGTCACCCTTGAATGGAGTATAGATCCTGTGCACTACAACACACAGTATGTGTGCAGTTAATTGAGTTCATACCTAAACACCAAAACACATCATCTGATGCATTTTGGTATTTTATTTTTATTGCCTTTGGATTGAAATTCCTGAGTATTAAGATATTCAAGTAATGTTATTAATTAATGCCTATGTTCCTCTATTTACAAATAAATTATAAGGCTAATGGGGACTATTGCATAGGAATGCACCTACAAAATTACTTTAATAGCAACTCAAATACCTTTAAAGAAAGAAAGCTGATCAGAATCACCATCTTAATAAGAGGAAAAATAATTCTCCTTCATTGCGGCTCTACCTCCTTATCAAACAAAACAGGACAATTACTCTCTCAAACTCACACCAACATACTGCAAATATATGGAAGTCTTTACTGGACTTTATTATTTGTAACCCACAGATGACAATCCACAAATATTTCACTATCTACAAATATGTATTTTTAATTCACAAAAATATGTATTTACTTGTACATGTGTAACGCATTTTCCACATTTGTGAATTACGTCCTGTCTGTGGATTACATTTGTTTGTGGATTACATTTGTGACTTCACTCCTATTTATTTGCAGATTTTTGTCCAGTTCATACTGCAGCTGATCTGTAGAAAAAAATCACAAATGCATTACTATCCACAAATATGCATTTTTATTTTTGTTGTATAAAGTCACATCCACAAAAATATGGAGCGATTTGTATACCTGAAACAGATTTTTCACATTTGTGTTTCACTTCCTGTGTATTTGTGGATCATGCGACATTTGTGACTCTGCTCCTATTTATTTGTGGATTTTATTTGTGGATACTGCAGCTGGGGTCTCATTTATAAAACTTTGCGTAGAACTCATACTGAAAGTATACGTGCGAAATGAAATGACGAAAATGACGTACGCAAAGAAAAAGTCAGATTTATAAAAATGTGCGCACGCACACCTCCAATCAATATACGCTTTATAAATTGCACACTACCTGGGATTGTACACTTGTGGATTTGCCGCATATTCCGCCCTCTACATGCCCCCGTTCAACCATACATGCATACAGCAAATCACCTCACGCATATTTAAGCATCCGGTGTAAACTTGAAAAACTCATGGCATCATGGCAACCGAGGGGAAAAGAAGAGAATTTTTTCTGAAACCGAGATATATGTACTTATGGGTATGGAAGCCCGTTTCCACCACTGTGGGGAAAAAAATATATTTTAAGTCGAAATTTCGACTTAAATTATACATGTTTTTTTCCACGGTGGCGGAAACGGACTTCCATAGGTATAAAAACCAGCCACCTGATGCGTCTAAACATCGCCATCTGCATTTCAGCAGGCCGATTGCACACTCCACAACGGGAGTATCGTTATAGCGATTTTCCTGTGCGCTCTGGGGGTTTGAAAGGCAGGTGAGGAACCAGCACTTGAAAGGGTAGCCGCTGTCACCTGCATTTCATAACAGAACAATTCAATGCATGAACAATGAATAGTTATGAATTACACAATGTTTTTAATCTCCTTACCAAGATATCAGCCATCGCGTGCAGGGCCAGCCTGCAGTCTGCTCTCTACACTCCTGTGTTCCAGGATAAACGAGTCATGTGTTGAACCAGGCTATCGTGCAACCACGTTTGTCGGGACCATATCAGCATCACAAATAACTTGCACATTTATAGAATTCACGTAAATAAATTTGTTTTCATATAGAGCCCTCATTGCAACGTGAGTGCAGTCAATTGTGCCGATTACATTTGGGAAACCGGACATTGCTGCAAATTGCCTATTGATGTTGGCCTGTTCTCCCACAGTGTAAGGGAACTTAATGTATCTACTAGTCATTTTAATAATCCCATCCAAAACGACAGGTATTATTGAGCTATAGTGATGGTTGTGATATCCCAGACCTAGAATACAATTAAATACAAGGATAAGCGGTTTGGAAAATTGATGGATGGATGTATTGATAGATTATTATTGTATTTCATAAACAAGCTTTAGAACAAATTCACAGTTTTATTGTTAATTATAACATATACCTGTCGGCTAATTCCCGCTGGTAACAGCCAGTTGCAAGGAACCCCAGGGTTGTCAGTACCTGTATTTGTACTGGGATTGCGCGGTTCCGTCGGGTTGGTCTCTCTAACATTGGACCCAGTTCAGCACATAGCTCCAAAAGCACACATCTAGGTAATCTAAATCGCCTTATGAGCCAGTCATCATCATGGGCCAAAAAATCTTCATGGTCCCTGAACACCCGTTCCCTTCTAATTCTGCCATTGGCGTAATCTTCTAACAATGCCAGCGCATCCATTATGTTATGTTGTGCGGTATTTATGTGTTTTCAGCGATGAGACTGATTATTTCACACCGTGTCCAAATGATCGTGATATTCACAACCACCACTTATCCATTTACATTTCATCAGCTGCGGCGCATAGATTAAAAGTGTAGATTAAGTTAAGAGTTGTCGGATTATATATATTACTGTATTTATTCACTATTATAAATATGCGACTGAATAAGTTCAATTAAATGTACGGTGTATGACTCACTAGCACAAAGAATTATTATTTATGTACTGATGCCACTCACGTTATTGCTCAGGGGTGGAGTATAAACTGACTGCAGCCAAGTCGGACAACTTCTACTCCTCATAGTGTGCGAGACCTGACTGCAATGGTCGCACTGCCAGAAGGGTGTAGATAAATCTATACAAATATCACCTGCAAGCACATTACTTCTTTTACAATAACCAACTCCTTATCCAAACTGTTAGCAGTGGAAAAAAAATATATTATTGTGTATAGTGGCCCTGTGTAAAAAGATAGCTGCCAGGAAAAAGATCAAATACATGTATTTCAAGGAATCAAAGTTTTTATTGTCATCTACTGAGTACAATCTTACTTGAATGCCTTCTTCACAGACTGGATGATTAAACAAATAAAGCAGTGCAACATTACAGTAACTAACAATAAATAAACCACTAACTTACATGTACTTTTAGAGCATTTATGTCATTTACTTAAACTTTATTTTACCAGGTAAATTAACTGAAAATCAGTTCTCACTGCTTTACGTGATATTTGGGAGAAATAGCAGATAACGCCTCAGAACTGCCTGGGATACAAACGTCAGGACCGGAATGCATTGCTGTTGTGCTGTAAGCGGCTGCATGAAGTCAAACGCAGCCACAGATTCGATTGCTTAGCCTTGGTATCCCGGATGTGTAACTTTTAACCTTGTATTTTTGTATGTGAAGTCGGACCATCAAATTGGAGCAACTTTGAAATGTTGTCTTTGTATTTTTAACTTCGTATTTGTGCAAGTGAATTCGGACTATCTAATTGGAGCAACTTTGAAATGTTGTCTTTGTATTTTTAACCTTGTATTTTTGTATGTGAAGTCGGACCATCGAATTGGAGCAACTTTGAAATGTTGTCTTTGTATTTTTAACTTCGTATTTTTGCATGTGAATTCGGACCATCGAATTTCCAATGCATAAATATTCCATGTTAGAATTTCAGTGACATATAAAATTCAAATTGTAATGACACAGATTTACTTCCATAGACCCCTGATCTGTAGAAAAACCGACAAATATGAGGTGTAGATATTAGCTCCACCAGCAGGTGGCAACATACTGGAAGAAGGCTAAAATAGTCTCTAGTTTAGCTCTGTGAAACAGGCCCTGCTACCATGAGCACAAATAAGAAATCCGGTGTTTGGTTAGTGCTATGTTTGTGCTGGTTAGTGCCACAAAAATTAGGATTTGTGCTGCTTTCATTTTTAAGAAAATAGCAATTATTTTTCCCAGACAATATTGTCACGCAGCCCCTCTACAACTGCCCACAGATGTGAAACCTGTCTGCTTCATTTGTGCTACGTTTGTGCCCTTTGGTGATGCAATAATCACCATTCTATCTCTTTTAGTTTCTGAGATAGTTACAATAATACATAATCATGCTTTGCCTGAATATAGAAGTATTTGCCATATGTTGCCATGAAGGTATGAAACATTCCTACATGAGTAAGCACTATATGGCGATCATGTAATACCATAAAACCAAGAGGCAAACCTTGGAAATAATAATAATAATGAACATTTTTAAATGGCACAAACATGGCATAGAAGACTGAGACTGGTTTGGCCCAAATCGAAGGAATGGTGGTGCTGTCCCCATGTAAACAAAACATTTCTCAAAAACGAAAGCGGCACAAATGAAAATTTCAACAACTTAGACAGCATGATTAATTCAGACTGGTTTAGTTCAAATATGAAACATATAGCAAATACAGGCATTGGACAGTAAACCTGGAACACTGGCCAAAGTGGTGTTTGAGATTTCACATCTATATATGCACATCCTAGTGTCCAGTCTTCACTGATTGCACATTTCATCCGTAACAGTGAGGTGAAGGTTGAATTACCAGAGCAATAGCACAGCTGTACATAAAATATTGCAAACCACACAACATAAACGGAGGCATAAAAGGGGACAAATTGTTGGTGCGCGTCTCACTGGCGCATATGTGACCAAGACGGCATCTGGGGCCGGCCTCACAGAACTTAATTAGAGACTCTTATTTTAGCCTTCTTCCAGCATGTCGCCACCTGCTGGTGGAGCAGATAACTGCACCTCATATTTGTGGATTTTTCTCTACAGATGAGCTGCAGTTCGAATTGGACAAATATCCACAAATAAACTGGAGTGGAGTCACGAGTGTCACGTGATCCACAAATGTGCAAAATACATTTCACGTGTACAAGTAGCTCCATATTTTTGTGGATATGATTGTAAACAACACAAATTTTAAAAATACATATTTGTAGATAGTGAAATATTTCTAGATCATGGTACATATTTGTGGATTGCCGCCTGTGAGTTACAAATAATAAAGTCCAATATATACTTCAATACAAATAGCATAACAAATTTACCCAGCTGAACAAAGCGACTAGCTTGGAAATCCCATAACTCCCAGTACACATCGTGTCATATGATCTTATTGGTGGTGGTTTGTGACTCAACAGCCTCAAACCTATGTGCCTGTCACTGGAAAGTCACTCTTTTGAATCCTGTCATTGGCAGAGTAGTCACATCTTCGCTGTGCCCTTGAACAAGGCCCATTGCTCTTACCCCCCCCCCCCCCCAAAAAAAAAAAAAAAAGCTCCAGGGAAGCTGGATAAAGGCTGACCCCACCTCAGACCCCGAGCTTCACTCTCACCTGTACGTATGTGTGTGTATGTCTTAAAAAGATTGGGCATGAAACATGAACACATTAGAATGTACATGTACTCATAAAATGGCAAATGAAAGCATCATTTTATGTCTCTGAACTTGCCACACACTTTTTTGGGGATCCACGTCATTAATCTGAGATTGTTTTGGAGCTCTCAGCAATTACAGAGAAATTAATTTATTTCAAGTGATGAGTCAACATGATGACTTTGTTAGCAAGGTAGGGTATGAAGCTGTGTGATGTATTTAAAAGTAAAGTCTCCTTCAGCGAAACACATCAATCCAAGCCATCACGTCTCACATCTGAGCCTGTCTGCCAAACAGGTGGACACATCTAATGGTAATTTACACATCGCTAACTCATGTAATGAACTCATATAAATTTCCTTGAACATTTTTCTACTTGACTGTCTGAATGTTTAATGACTCTATATTTTTTATGTGCTTGCCTTATTAACTTGTACCCTACTGTATGTAACTAATGTGGTAGGGAGACAATGATTTTAGATTTGTTCCTTTGATCAATGTCTATGTTACTAGGGAGCATCGTGTTGCATTTTGATTTGCTTAGATTGTATTCAGAGGGGGGTGCTGTGCAGCTTAAAACATCCCCTTTAATTCCATAACCACGGCTCTCGCTGTGGGACCCTTTAAACAGATTTGAGCTTATGTCCAGTGAAGGTGCTTTGTAGACATATTAGCAGTGGATATACAGAGGAAGCCATGCATTTACATTTTATGTTGATCAGTTTGGGAACTTTATCACATTTTTATTAGGTTCTTGCTTTATTTGGAACATGTTGTGTAGCTCTTGCTCCAATACTGTATACACTCATACTTGGATATTCACTGGAAGCTCAGCCAAGCTGCACTTTTGCCTGGCCAGCTCCTTCACAGCCATATGTTTGTTATGTGCTATTTGCCTCAATTGCATAATAAAATATATATAAAGTAGCATTAATGATATTAATTATAATGAAGGTGTCCATTGAGCCTTAAATTTTTGGCCTTTTCCCATTATTAATGAAATCCTCAAGAATTGATTTAATAATAGGAAAAGAGTTTCATATGTCAGTTACAATGGGCCAATTAGCCATTTGTGTAAGATGAAAGTAACATATATCCTATGCACTATGGCAGAACCTTCTAAAAAGTGGTACCAGCATAACAAGCCCACTTTACAGTGCCCGAGTGCCTGGTGATTTCTGCTTCCTGTCACGACCCGCTCCCTGCCACCCATTTTACATATTTCTTCCCAATAGATTTCAATCACTTTAACCTTTTGGGCCACAGCTGCTCATCCCCCTAAGTGCTGTGTACTCAGTGATTTCTACCATGAGGAGTGAAATAAGATCATCACTCTGAAAAATGAACTGCGCTGCCCTTTGAGGATGCCGGCGTCAGCTGGACTTGTTAGGTGTCTCTGCTGTGATTGGCTGTCCTGTCCCTGCTGGCTTAAACAGTGACCCTGGCAGTTACCCGCCAAACCGAACCCTCCCCTGTCATCTTCCATCTCCATCTTCTAGTGGAAAAATCACCACAGAAGATATCTGGGATGTTTCTGATGGATGCTGGAGAGCTCCCTCAGCTGACTGACATTATGGGCCCACCGCACTCCAAACGCTGGTCAAACTGCCAATTTCAGTTGCCGGTAAGTGCTTTTTTTTAATGGTACATACGGTGGTGCAGCTGAATTTGCACTCGCTTATGAGTTCTTTGGGAATATTTTGTTTTAATTGTGGCGGTTTGTTTAACTGCTAATGTGACTGTAAAATGAGCTTTGTGCTCTGCTGCTCTCTTTCATTGATAATATAATATTAAGTGTGTATAGTGCTTACACTGGTGCATCTTAGTACACACCTTCTCCATTTATCACTATAATTAAGACTGTATTTCAACCCAGCTTGTATTTATTTTGTATGGATTAGTATTGATACGGCTGTTTACTTATTATAAAACATGAGTCTCTGTTTATGGGAACATAAATTATGTTACTAAATAAGGGGAAACTGATGTATATTATTAAGATTAATTTGCAGTCTGGCTTTATGCCTTACAGAATCTAATATGTACATGTTATCATTTCAGAATTGAATGTCCCCCAGGATACAACGGAAGCATACGCTGATAACATGATATATGACTGAGGGAGCAAGGTCAGTCAGTCCCTGGAGCAATTGAGGATTAAGGGCCCTGTTCGAGGGTCTGACAGTGAAATCACTCTGCTCAACCTGGGATTTGAACTAGTGATCTTCTGATCATAGGCACAGCATCTTAACCTGTTGAGCCACACATCACCCAGCTAATACTTTCTTTTTATGTTTTTTTTTTTTTTTTTACTTACATATACATCAGAGGATATTTTTTTTACACATCCTCTGATATCCAAGGTCACTTACGTAAATCTTGAGATCAGATGCATGTTCCTTTACAAAACTCGTATCTCTTTAGGAAAAAAACACAAGGAAAGATAAAGCAGTGTCAAGGTTGAGGCAGCTGGACACAGTTGTCTGTCAGTGAACAGTGTAATTAGCTCTCCTGTCTTTACGGCTCCTTCTGTTGTCTTTGATTGTACAGGCACGGTTCTGCAATTACATTTGCCGAGACACGGCCCCTGATTCCCCCACAGTGTGCTGGCTCCATTTTAATTACAAATGCAAAATTTGGCTGGGTGAAAAAAATATTTTACACTTTCTTAAGATGTATGTTATTCACAAATGCAACACTTCCTCTCTGCTTAAATCAAATCTATATCACCCACACGTTCTGGAAGATGCATTCCTTTCAGTTTGAAGCTTTAGGAGGCTGTGAATTGCATGCTCACCTCCTCTTGTGATTTCCCCTTTGCATAAATTTCAAATTATCACTGAGGCTGTTGGATTACAACAATTAAGTCTCTGTCAGACTGCCTTTCTCTGTGTGTCTGTGAAATATTGCAGTGTTCTGCTACTAAATCAGGACACATTATCCATTCTAAACACCCCTAACTATGATTCCGGATGTACTGACACTTCCATATTGGGCAGTGTGTACTTCACTGGGTTAGGGTTTGGGATCTATGCCTGTGTTCACAAGGTCCTGACTTCAAATCCCCTAGTTGGCAGTGTAATCATATCACCATTGGGCCTTTGAGCAAGACCCTTAACCCAAACAGCTCCAAGGATGCTGGCTGACCCTGTGTTTGGACCCCAAACTTGCTCTTTCTTGTATATACATGAATATCTGTGAAAAGTACTGAACTACCACTCGCAGACAAATACTCGCAGTATCTGTATTATAATCTGTACTCTGGCATATGTTTATATATATATATATACACCGATGAGCCAAAACATTACGACCACCACCATGCAAGTGAGTAATATTGACTCTCTCCTAAAAATGGTCTGAGATATCTTAGATGGTGAGCTAACATCTGGTTCTCATAGTCCCTTCTGAGAGTGGTCTGAGGAGGTAAAAACCACGACCCTCCAAAAGGGTCAGTACTGGATGTAAAAGAAGGCTGTCCCATGTGGCAGGAACTTTGGCACGAATCATAGATAATCTTAATGATGGTTATGAGAGTAATGTGTATGGTGCTAAGCAGATGTGCATCCATCTTGTTGGTTGCCTGTTTCCGTGATCTCATTCTTTCAGTCCCAACCCTAACCTCATTACCATTGGTCATGGTTGGAATATAGATTGACTAGTAAATCGATTGCTTTGCTCTCTGACTGAGCTCTGCCTTCCACCTCAATAAACCAGTACAGAATACTGCTGATGCTGTAATGATCTGTCTCTATTCTTCCCCCACTCTTAGACAAGACCCCCAGATACTTAACCTTCTCCACTTGTGGCAGTAACTCATCCCCATCCTGGAAATCCACCCTTTTCTGGTAGAAAACTATGGCCTTAGACTTGGAGGTGCTGATCCTCATCCCAGCTGCCTCACACCCAGCTGCAAAGAGCATGCCGCAGGTCACAGCCCAATTAAGCCAACAGGACCGCATCATCTGAAAAAAGACACCCTTCACCCTTTGAATGCCTCTTGAAATTCTGTCCATTAAAGTTAAGAACAGAACTGATGACAAAAGACAGCGCTAGTGGAGTTCAACATCCACCAAGAATGAGTCTGACTAACTCAGAACTAAGCTTTCACTCCAGTTAAACAAGGACATAATGTCCCACAGTGATGGGGTTGGCACCCTTCGGGTCCCTTTTATATTGGGACCACCACCTCAGTCTGCCAATCCAGAGGCACTGTCCCCAGTCTCCACTGAAGAGGCATATCAGCCAAAATAGCCTAACAACATGTAAAACGTTCAGGAACTGACAGCAAATTCATTCATACCTGGAGTCTTACCACTGAAGAGTTTTTTTTTTTAACTACCTCAGTGACCTCAGCCCTAGTGATGGGCGAGTCCTGGGCGAGTCCTCCTCCAAGTTCTCCGAGTGTACTTCCTCCAAGAAAGGCATGAAAGTGGGATTCAGGAGGTCATTGAGGTGCTCATTCCACTGTCTGCTACCTTTGAAGTTCCAGAAGCTAACCAAGTTCGGAAGGCCTCCTTCTTCAGCGTGACAGCTCTCTTTACTGTTGGTTTCCACCACCAGGTTTGGGGGTTGCCATCACAACAGGCACTGACAACCTTATGACAACAGCTCTGCACAGCCGGCTCAACAATGAAGGCATGAAATATGATGGTCGCAGCACATTGTCACTTTAAATTTTGGCCTTTCAGGTCTTTCCGGCATTTTCCCCTACCATCTGATTCAATTCACCAGCAGATGGTGATCACTTGGCAGCTCAACTCCTCTCTTCACCCAAGTGTCTGGGACATACAGTCACAGATCTGACAATATGACTTCAAAATTGATCGTTGATCTACAGCCTAGGGCATACTGGTGCCAGGTGCACTTATGAACACCGTTATGCATGGTGTTTGTTATGGATGAACTGTGGCTACTGTAGCAGAGCAGTTTACAAGACCCTGAACCCAATGAATAGCTGACTTTGCCATCTCAGGAATTTCACCCAGGGAATGTACCAAGAATGGTGGAAGTGGGTTGCAAGCACACAGGTTCGGTCAACCGATTGGAACAGAGACGTGACTCAAATCAATATTTTTATTACACTCCAGAACAAAATAATTATATACACAACAAAGAAGATCCATTCACATTAGGGGGCTCAGGAAGTGGCATCAATTAACCGATGGACAAGAGAGACACCCCAGGCTGGGCCTTCATGAATACTCAGGTGCTCTCGAGCTCACACACGCACACACACGCACACAAGGTAGGCTAAAACCAAGTGATCTACACCACACAAAGTGAGGGCTACCTCCTCCAGCAGGGATGACTCTGAGCTGGCAGCTCTAGGCCACTAACACTGAAACATAGACAAGACAAAGGGGTTAAAATCACCTTACGTCCCCCCGACGCCATCATAGGCGAATACAAAACAAAATAAACCCAAATAGAACTCCAACAAAAGAAAAAAAAACATAAATATAAAATAATCAATTTAAACACCATAAAAAAACTAAACCAAACAAAATCACTGTATACAAAGCAGTAAACTAACAAGACAAACCAACAGTTTACCTACAGTCAACAATACAGTGCTGCTGCTGAAACCACAGCCATCTACCAGAGCAACCAGCAGTTCAGGCACCATTCCTGACCAAATTCCTGCTTTATATAAGTCCAAGCACCACCCCTGGGAAAAACGAAAGCCAATCGAATGAAAAATGGGCAAAACTGCCCACACTGCTACATTCTACCCCCACCTTTTGCATCATTGCCCCGATGATGAGCAAGACTTACCCCTGGATGACTTGACTTTTGACTTGAATTTGACTTAACCCCACGGTCAAAACAAACCCACTACTGAATGTGAATTGGCATCCTGTTAGCTATCCTGATTGCCTACCAGGCCCCTCACTGGCTGGGGCAAATGATGAATATTTGAATGTTTCCCTGCTGTAGCTCACGTGGCCTTCATACTGCCACCTCATTAAATCGTGCCCCAATAACGGCACCAGACTGCACAGTTGTTTACCATGGGCTCTGCTTGTACCCAGGCTTTCAAAAGGGATTGGCAACGCAAAGGGATTGGCAAGACATGCTGAAAAGCCTCATTACCTGAAGGACAAAGCACCTTATGATGTAAGACCCCATTATCAACCGCTCCCACTGACACAGCAGGGCAAGAACAGGTCTAGTTAGCTGCCAATGCTCCTCCAAACGGGGTGTCTCTGCTGTTTCCGAAAGGCAATCACTACCCTTAGCTCTGGGTTTGCATCCTGCAATGCAGCAAGATCAACTGAATCAGAGCCAGACAGTACTGTAACCATTTCCTGCATAGTCTTAGCTAACTTTCTTGGTATCACAGCCTGCAAAGACTCAGGGAGTGCTGTACCTGCAGATGCTAAAGCACTTTCTGTCTCCATAAGATGTTGCCAAGACAGAGAATCTGCATTTCGATTGCTCCGGCCCAAGCGGTACTTGAGCCCAAAATCAAAAGCCGCCAGCTGTGCTGCCCACCATTGCTCAGTTGCCCCAAGCTTTCCAGAAGATAGGTGACTATGTGGATTGTTATCTGTACTGTATAAACAATGTAACTGTTCCCCAGAAAATACTTTCGGAACTTTTCTGCCATAGCCCACTTCAGTGCCACGAATTCCAACTTCATGGAGCTGTAATTTGACATGTTGCGCTCAGTGGGCCAAAGGCTATGACTGGCATAGGATGGCACCCAAACCAATGTGACTAGCATCCACCTCTAAGATGAAGAGGAGGGAAAAATCTGCATAGGTCAATACTAGGGAGCTAATGAGCTTGGCCTTAAGGGCTTCAAAGCCCTGCTCAAACTCTGTTGACCAAGCAGCCCTAAAGTTACCAGAAGGTACCCTTTGATTTTTGGTACGCGTCAACTCAGCCAGAAGTCGATGGAATGGGGCTGCTAGCTTAGCAAACCCTTCCACAAACTGCCTAAAGTAGCTAGCAAACCCCAAAAAGCACTGCAGTTCCGATACCATGGTGGGTCTGCACCAATTGGCTATGGCTTTTATCTTACTGGGATTGGTGGACACCCCCTGGCTAGAGATGACATAGCCCAAATACCATACTGCTGAAAGAAGACACACTTCTCCAGCTTAGCCTTGAGGCCATCCTGCTGCAAGTGCCCCAGCACCAGTTCCAGATGCTGCAAATGTTGGGACACACTGGATGAAAATACCACAATATCATCCATATACAAAGGCAACAACTGACATTTTTGATACCCAAATAGCCATTCCATAATGTGCTGGAAGGTGCTAGACGCGTTACACAGGCTAAAAGGCATAAAAAAAAAACAAACGGAGCACAAAACATGGTCTTAGCCTTGTCAGCCTCTGCCACCGGCACCTGATTATATTCTCTGATCACATGTATGGTCTAAAACCACTGGGCCCTAGTCAATGTGTGTAAAGACTCCTCAATGCGAGGAAGACGAAATGCATCCTTGCAAGTCTTGGTATTAAGTAGGCAGTAGTCTACACATAACCGCAAGCTACCATCCTTCTTTCTCACCAACACGATCAGAGATGCGTACCGCCTACTACTCTATCGAATGATCTGCGTGAATATGGGTCTTGACAGCCACAAAGTCAGAGTGTGGGATGTGGCGGTATCATTGTCTTGTGGGAACCTCATCCACCAATGGGATGCTATGTGTGATTAAACTAGTGAACTCCAAGTCCATGGATAGAAAAGACAGGCTCATACCAGTACAGTAAGGACCTCAGCTGATCCTGCTTTTTCTCCGACAAATCTGGTAACTCGAACAGATCAATACAGTCAGGGACAGACGTAACAGCAGCCTACATGGAGATCGCCGCCATCTCATCCGGCATCTGTGGTGCCTGGAGGCAAATTAACCATATGACCAGAACTCAAGCAGCCTATGTAGGTCCTTGGAAAAAGGAGAACATCAGAATCTCCAATGTTAATAACCAGGATGTATACTTTGCCTCTAGAAACCTGCACCAAAGAGGCTGAAGCCCACAGCCCAGCTGGTAGACCGGAGTCTGGAGGCTCATAGTGCACTAGTTGATCTGAAAACTGGTCTGAGCATGTGGCAGCAACCAGTTTCATTGTTCCTCCAGGAACATGGCATGCACCCTTCCCCCATACCTGTACCTTACCCAACTGAGGATGGGCAAGCCAAATAGATGCCTCTTGACACTGCTGCAGAGCTTGAACCATCTGGCTATGAGAACCTGCCATTAATGGCTGACTGAACAGGTCAGGCCCATACTCACCAAGCAGGTCTTGATAGCACTGACTGATTATAATCATCCCCAACATACCAGGAGTCTGGGGGGATTAATTGTCTGAGAGGTCCTTAACAACTAACACCCCATAACTGAGGATCACCTTACCACACAGTTTGACAACTAGGTCCAAGTATCCCAAATATGGGATAACAAGTCCATTGGCAGCACAAAGTTGTAACCAATGGCAAGACTGGAGCCAAACCAGACCCCAAGGCTCAATATGCTCCCAAAAAAAGCTTTCCCTGATAGTGGACACCATGGACCCAGTGTCCAATAAACAGGGGACCTGAATCCCTCCAATTAAAATATCAATGTTAGGGCAGTTTGCAATCAATCTCTTCCACTCTTATAGCCTCTGAGCTGATAAGTGTCCCTACCACACTGTAGCTCAGCAGTGCGGCAGACACCTTTCTGGCTGCCTAGTACCCTTTGGCCTGGTATCCATGGGTGGTTGTACTGTACAAGAGGGAACCCTTTCTTCATCAAACTCCCTCGCATAGTAGCCAGGCTGCTGACACCTTTGGCAAATGACTGAGCTCATCCGAGATGAACGACTACCTTGACCCTGCAAGGCTACAAAGCTCTGGGCAAGCTGACTGATGTGTTCCTGTTGTTGCCTTAACTTCTCTCTATGCTCCCCCAGTTCAGAGATCTGCAACATATTAGGGTTACCTACAGCTGGCCCCCCATGCACCCAATACTGGATACCACTAATAGAAGGGGGCAAGTAACTCTACTCTCTAATAACACCAGGCATACCCTCCCGCTCCCATCTAATAACCTTGTTCTCTGCGCAGTGCACTGTCCCTCACATGCTACCCAAACTGGTCATGTAACAAAACCTCAGCATTAGGTACAGCATCTGCCACTGCCTAAGTAACCTTCCCCATAAGACTCAAGAGGGCTAAGGAGAACTCTGCAAGCCTTCCCCATCTTGCTGGCACCTAGAGAAAAAGGGTTCCTGCAAAGTCACATAGGATTGTGAGCATCTATACAACTCCTGTAAAATGGCAATTTTACTTTCCTCACAAGACCGATATTTAATCTCTTTCCTACCATCCGCTTCTAAATGATCAATCATAACAAAGGCTTGGTCCTTGGGTGCCAAGTGACGGGCATGAATACAGGCTTGCATCTCTTCCACCCACTCATGTACGTTTATCCCACACCTACAGTACCACTAAACATGGGGCACTTCCTATCCCAGGAGAAGTACACTAATCTTTCGATCATGGGAGCAGAAGACCACGTGGCTGCCACATATTCCCAGAGACATTAAATAGCAACTTAACACTGGTCAACGCAAGACAGCCCAGCGCACACCGATGATCCATGGAGATCACGTTGTTTAACCAGTGAAACATCCCGACATGCAATAGTAATTTAAAGGGACAGTTGAGAAGGCACTGGTTAACAGTACAGTTAACCACAGCCGGCTGCCAGAACAACCAACAGTTCAGATGCCATTCCTGCCCAAATTCCCGCTTTATATATGTCCAAGTACTGCCCCTGAGAATAACGAAAACCAATCAAATGAAAAATGGGCAAAACTACCCACGCTGCTACACTAGCACAAAAGTCCAATAACAAAGCACCACTCAGGTTCTGATTGGACAGTCCATTCCTCCAAATAACACCTTTCCAGGTTTTACTGTGTTTACCCATGTGTACATTACGGTCTCCTTGTCACCCAAAACTCCAAGAAGGCTGGACTCTGAACTGATGTTTGGTGAATAAGCCGAGATAAGAGTCAGCCCATCCCCTGAGGAGAAGTCAACGGGAGGCAACCCACTCAATCACCAGGGTGACCCTAGGATCACGGAGGCACATAAACCCCTGCAACAGGATATGGTACTGATTCATGAAGGTCCTCAATGAAGTTTTTGAGGAACTTGCAGTATATTTCCACGAGTCTTTTAACAATTAAGCTCTCTGCATCTGGAAACGGAGAACATCGGTTTATTAAAGCACTTTCTTCCTTTTAATCACTGGCTTTTCGTATAACAGGAGATCAAATCTGGGATAAGTTTGTTTTCCATGTAATGCAATGAAGAGTCGCTCTATTTAGAGCAGAAAGCAGCAGGTTCTTAGCAGTTACAGGAGCTGCTGGTGGTCTAAATGGGTTTTAGGGGGCGGGGCGGGGTGGGGCGGGGGGGATGCTCAGAGCCATGACTTCCAGATGCTTGGGATGGTTGTTTTTTTCCCTTTTCCCCGATTTTTAATATCAATGTGGCTCTTGATTATCTGTAGTTAGTAAGGCCCAGAATGAGCCTGTATGAGTCAGATTATAAACACATTCATTCCCTTCACCTGTGCTTTGTAACCATTCATGAAAGACTGAGCTGTTTTCTCTCTCTTCTCCAGAAATTACTGTCAAACGCTAATCCCTGAGCCCATACCTTGCTGTAGAAATTACATTCAGAAGCTGATCCCTGAGCCCATACCTCGCTGTAGCAATTACAAGTAGACGCTGATCCCTGAGCCCATACCTCGCTGTAGCAATTACAAGTAGACGCTGATCCCTGAGCCCATACCTCGCTGTAGCAATTACAAGTAGACGCTGATCCCTGAGCCCATACCTTGCTGTAGAAATTACACTGAGGTGCTACTCCCTGAGCCTATATCTCGCTGTAGAAATTGCACTCAGACGCTAATCCCTGAGCGCATATGTCACTGGAATTTACACTCAGATGCTGATCACTGAGCCTACATCTTGCTGTAGAAATTGCCTCAGATGCTAATCCCTGAGCCCATATCTTGCTGTAAAAATTATATTCAGATGCTGATCTCTGAGCCCAAATCTCACTGTAGAAATTACACTCAGACACTGATCGCTGAGCCCATATCTCTGTAGAAATTACACTCAGACGCTGATCCCTGATCCAATACCTTGCAGTAGAAATATCACTCAGACGCTGATCCCCGAGTCCATACCTTACTATAGAAATATCACTCAGACACTGATCCTTGAGCCCAAATCTTGCTGTAGCCTGTCTTGTATTACCCTGCATTTTCCCCTGACTGGAACAGTCTTTTGCTTGTTTTATTAAAAATGTCAACACCATTGCACCAATCTCACTGTAGAAATTACACTCAGACACTGATCGCTGAGCCCATATCTCTGTAGAAATTACACTCAGACGCTGATCCCTGATCCAATACCTTGCAGTAGAAATATCACTCAGACGCTGATCCCCGAGTCCATACCTTACTATAGAAATATCACTCAGACACTGATCCTTGAGCCCATATCTTGCTGTAGCCTGTCTTGTATTACCCTGCATTTTCCCCTGACTGGAACAGTCTTTTGCTTGTTTTATTAAAAATGTCAACACCATTGCACCAATCTCACTGTAGAAATTACACTCAGACACTGATCGCTGAGCCCATATCTCTGTAGAAATTACACTCAGACGCTGATCCCTGATCCAATACCTTGCAGTAGAAATATCACTCAGACGCTGATCCCCGAGTCCATACCTTACTATAGAAATATCACTCAGACACTGATCCTTGAGCCCATATCTTGCTGTAGCCTGTCTTGTATTACCCTGCATTTTCCCCTGACTGTCTTTTGCTTGTTTTATTAAAAATGTCAACACCATTGCACCAATCTCACTGTAGAAATTACACTCAGACACTGATCGCTGAGCCCATATCTCTGTAGAAATTACACTCAGACGCTGATCCCTGATCCAATACCTTGCAGTAGAAATATCACTCAGACGCTGATCCCCGAGTCCATACCTTACTATAGAAATATCACTCAGACACTGATCCTTGAGCCCATATCTTGCTGTAGCCTGTCTTGTATTACCCTGCATTTTCCCCTGACTGTCTTTTGCTTGTTTTATTAAAAATGTCAACACCATTGCACTGAAGTCTCCAGGCCTTCCTCCCATGCCCATGTCACATCACTGCGTTCACCACTCTGCCTCAAGCAAATCTTACCAGCTTTATTTAATTCAGTAACACTAAGTAGACTTTTTAAAAGTTTATTCATTTTTCATGGCATTTAATGAGTGAAAGAATACTTTTAAATACTGAGCCTTCCAAAGCACAAAATTACATTGCGGTGATACAAGAGTTTTGTTATTTGTGAATGTAATTGCAATACTGAAAGAGAAATGGTACCAGTCTGTTTAAGATGTAAAGGATAATCCCCTAAACAACAAGAGTTGACCGGGTAGAGGACATGCTAATCATCAGTTTTTAGCCTCTGTACAAAAGGAATCGATTGACAGGCCAGATTTAATTGTGATTTAAAAATATGCTGCAGACCATCTAAACCATATATACAGTCAGTCCTGCTATAATGCTTGATAGCAAATCAGTTGTAACACAATTGATATGTTAGTACCCAAATACATTTGTATTTCTGTGATTTTCAGTCTGAGTGAAAAGCACTATGCAATATGGTCCTAGCTAGATACACCACTTGCACGCAAAAACAGCTATCCAAGTCAACGATAACAATGTTCAATTTGTGAACGTTTTTTTGATTCGGTTCGTTTCAGTGCATTGGTGGAACCAGTTTTCACATTTCAAAGGACTGAACTTTTTGTACACCCACGCAATGGGCCGATTCTAAGATTCTAAAAATATTTCACAGATTACCAAATATCAATTATCAATTATCAAACACTAACATTTCCTTTTTGTAGCCTTATTGCCTCCAGTGCCCCTCTGCATACCATAATCCATTGTATTTCTGTTGTGTGCATGCCCAGGCGCATGGTGGCCTAACTAATGATGCCCGAAACGTCACTTTATGAACCATTTGGTGTATTTTCTGACCCCACTAGATGGTGCTCTCTGTTCAAAAAAGGCCCAAAACATGCCCCAAAGTAAATGAAAGAGCACCGTCTAGTGGGGTGAGAACATTCACCAAGTGGTTCATGATGCATTGTTTTGGCCATAGCTACTCCCAAGTCTTGGCAATGGACAAGTTAGTGAGTTCGGCATGTTTGGATGAAGTGGTTCTCGAGAGACTCACTCATATTATAAACATCACCCATAGGAGATGTTTATGATATAATTTATAAATGTATTATCATTTCTTATTTATAGAATTTAATAATTACAGTATTGGCCACCTGTATAACTGTTTTAATTTATTATTTAATTGGTTTTAATATTTTATTATTTAATTAATTTAGTTTGCTGTAAGTTACTAAGTTTTGGAGTCACATTCCCCTAACCCCAATTTCCCCACTGGATATGTGTATTTTAGTATGCGATTTTAGTAAATGCAAGGTTTTCCAGGAAAGCTTTAGTTGTGTTGTAGCACAAGTGACTGTACTTACTTGCCTGATATTGTCGATTATAATCTAGGCCTAATCATATTGCACAACCCTATTTTTTATATATATAATTACAAAATATAGAAAGACTCATGCTCGGAAGAAACGACTAAGCCAATTATAAATAAATACGTAAGTCCACTGTCAAAATCAAATACTAGTCTTTCAAAAAAACTTGCCTATGCAAACAACATTTCAATAGAAGAGATTGCAATACCATTAGGCATTTCATAAAATCAAATATAAAATAAATAACGTAAATCTCAGAGAAAAATATGTCCAACACATTCAGGAGGTGACAATATCTAACTTTATCAACGACCGACAAGAACATTATAGTGGGTAAGAGCTTCTGTTTGTTTTCACTGTTCGTTTGATATTTTCTCAATCTGTGCAAGTGTTTGCTGCACGCTGGGTTGCTGCAGAGTGCTGCTGGTGGTCATTTTTTGGTACTCTTTCTTATGTGTAGTTTTTAAACATTTAATTACATTACTTGTGTTGTATGAACTTGTTTTTGTATCTTTTGGTATTTTAGTATAGCACAGTTTGCAGTCCACTGTGCAATGGTTTTTGTTATTAATTTTTAGGTCTTATACCCTGCAGATATTTGGTAGTCCCATTTGTTTTGCTCGTTAAGGATATTGCTGATATATCATCATATGGTATCAGTTATTGGTATCGGCGCATTGTCACGAGGATGAATATGAATACATGTCCACAGTATGGTGCTGATACTCATGCATTATCTATCTATCTATCTATCTATCTATCTATCTATCTATCTATCTATCATCTATCTATCTATCTATCTATCTATCTATCTATCTATCATCTATCTATCTATCATCTATCTATCTATCTATCTATGATTTCTTTTGACTGCCAGTCAAAGCTGACAGCGTCTCTCTGTCTGTCTGCTTCATCTGACTAGAAGCTTTGAGGGAATTCTGGGAAGATATTATTACTCAGCTATCCTGGAAGGAGGGAGCAATAGCGACATACTGTACGTACATTCCTGCCACATCCCTCTGGTACCTTAAATGCTGTAAAATGCACAACACACAAGTTGTTGCATGTGCGCCAGCTTCAGATGACTTGTATTGACATTTAAGGCTTTAAGTGGATTTCCCTTTTTATTAAATTGAGCAACTTACACCCCTAATCCCCGGATTGGCAGTGGGGTTTGTGCTGGCAGGATTGCTTGGACTGTTCAGTGGTTTGTTTCCCAAAAACATAGTAACACTAAATAGTTTGTTGTCTCATACTTAAGCTCATTCGTTAATTAGCGAGTGTTTCTTTCATAACTAATGTAATTCGTAATCTTGTTTGTAAATTAACGAGTGATGCAACACACTCATTTTTTGCCGTTTTTTACTTAAACTTTAGCTTGCTGTTCTATCACAGAGGTCACCCTAAATAGATCACAAAACAGCATATAATAATAATAATAATAATAACAACAACAACCACAGGTAGAGTTATTTTTCCCTGAGGTCCAAATTTCATCAGCCACATGAAGCCAACGTTCGTGTGACTACCCCCTCACTATATTCCATCAACCTGGGGGGGTTGCATACGATCCAGATTACATTGTTTTGATATGGATCAGAGTCAGCAATTTGAGTACCCCTGATGTAGACTATAAATTAGCACAAATTCAAATTTGATTTATGACATTCATTGCAAGCAAGATGCAGAATTAATTCAAAACAGAATTTAAGGAAGTACAATTGAAATTGAATTGAATTCACATAAATTCATATTACATCGTGTAGGTGCAGCTGTAACAATAAACCTTAATATTACAGTGTGAATTAAACATTGTTACTCGGAATGAAATAACCAGACATTTGTAGTGTTACCTATAGAATAAATATTTTAACTGTTATTTTGTGTACCATGGCAGAAGAGCACTTCATGCAGACAGGTAGTCCTGTTACAACCCACAGACACTCACAAGAAAAGCTACTGCAGACTACTCACAAAAGGTAACACGCATAAACAGTTAAATATGCAAAAACATAAAATAGTAGACCAACAAGGCCAACATAAATCACATGTATATTGCTAGAATAGGCTAAAACAATTACAAAATTTTTCCCTTACTGTCATACAAATATGAGAGTACACTTCTCTGACTAGTACATACTGTACACAGGGTCAATAAATACATCTAATATCTAGAAAATAAATATTATACATTTATTTATTTTTTTCTGGATTAAATGGCATTCCTGTATTGTATAATTGTTTTGAATGCATATTATGGAAGTAAATTAATGACATAAGTCGTTGATGAAAAAAAAACACGTTGAATTACACTTATCGAATAAAGACGCATTGCATTAATGACGCTTTGAATTTTTGGAGACTGTAATTTAATATGTGCATACATTTAAACATTGAACATTTCAACTGAAAACATTTCAATCGTAATTTCATTGCTTAAATATTCAGTACAAAAATATTCGGCTTCCAAAATTCAGTTCCAAAAGGTATACGTATTTTAAAGTGCATGTTTATAATTCAACCACATGAATTCAGTTAATTTAATTTCGCCTCAAAATAAATTTCAAAAGAACAAATTCAGTTGAAAAAAATCCATGTGTTTTATTCGCATCTTTATTATTCAAGCAGTAACATTCAGTCCTCTTATTTCTGCTTTACAATACTCAGTCCTGTTATTTTCGCTGTTTCAAATACGCTGCCACAATATCAGTGGTTTAAAATACAATCCGAAATTCAACCCTCTACATCCGGGACTAGCAGGATGAGCCATAGATTGCCGATAGAGTTCTCTTCGGGAACCGCGATCAAAATGGAGCAAGCGATCAGTAAAAGTACTGATTGACTTGGCAGCAGATTTTTATTGATTGTGTTATTTATGTTTCTTGTCGTTTACTGGTCAATACGAGAAGTTATTGCAACCCCAACTAGTAGGTTTTTATGTAAGCAATTCGCTAGCTGCATTAATTATCACCAAACTTATCGTGCTAACGTAAGATGCCTGCGGGCAACTACAAGGTTTACACACCAAGTGTTTAAATCAGCGTGATAAATTTATGATAATGACAGTCAGTTATGAAAGCTGCTGGCAACAGGTATAATGGCAAAGGTGCCAGCAACTGACTCAAACCTTGATGGAATTTGTATAAATAGTGCATTGTAACTAATAATTATGTAAGAAAACAAATGTTTAGCACGATATTATACACTGATGACGATATGAATGTTCATAAACACGACGCGATATTTCACGGCCCAGCCCTGTCTGATGCCGTTTCATTGTCACCGTCTTTTCCTTAATTAATTAGGCATATCATACTTTCGAAGTGCTATTAAGGTCCCTTCTGGTGTCATCGCCAACATCACGGACCTGTCAGTCCCCAAGTCGACTACTATCCCCCTGTTCCCCTTGCAAGCTAGCAAAGTGCTATTAAGGTCCCATCTGGTGTCATCGCCGACATCGCGCACCTGTCAGTCCCCAAGTCGACTACTATCCCATCCCAATAAGTTCTCGTATTGACCAGTAAACGACAAGAAACATAAATAACACAATCAACAAAAATCTGCTGCCAAGTCAATCAGTACTTGTACTGATCGCTTGCTCCATTTTGATCGCGGTTCCCGAAGAGAACTCTATCGGCACTCTATGGCTCATCCTGCTAGTCCCGGATGTAGAGGGTTGAATTTCGGATCGTATTTTAAACCACTGAAATTGTGGCAGCGTATTTGAAACAGCGAAAACAACGGGACTGAATATTGTAAAGCAGAAATAAGAGGACTGAATGTTACTGCTTGAATAATAAAGATGCGAATAAAACACATGGATTTTTTTCAACTGAATTTGTTCTTTTGAAATTTATTTTGAGGCGAAATTAAATTAACTGAATTCATGTGGTTGAATTATAAACATGCACTTTAAAATACGTATACCTTTTGGAACTGAATTTTGGAAGCCGAATATTTTTGTACTGAATATTTAAGCAATGAAATTACGATTGAAATGTTTTCAGTTGAAATGTTCAATGTTTAAATGTATGCACATATTAAATTACAGTCCCCAAAAATTCAAAGCGTCATTAATGCAATGCGTCTTTATTCGATAAGTGTAATTCAGCGTGTTTTTTTTCATCAACGACTTTTGTCATTAATTTACTTCCTTATTGCCGAATGCCAATATGGAGCCATTGAAGACAGCCAAGGTGGGGGGTGACATGACAATGTTTAGGCTGAACGAATATCAGACGTGCTGCTGTGTTTTCAATCATCTGCAGTTGTCTGAGAGCACAAGCTGGTAGTTTGTGCCAGTAGAAAGCTGCAGTAACCGTGGTACATAATGAGCTAACCAATCAAACTTGTTATGTATTCAGTAACATCTTTTAATGTGGGAAATCAGAAGACTTTTATTATCCCAAAGGAAATTGTCTGTCACACTGCACATTACACAACCACACAGCAAGACTAAAATAGATAATGCACAGAACCATATACAACAGTCTCTGTATAAGAACAAATATGTTCTTTTTTACAAGGAAGTCACATCATGTTTTGAGCCCATTTATATACACTCACCTAAAGGATTATTAGGAACACCTGTTCAATTTCTCATTAATGCAATTATCTAATCAACCAATCACATGGCAGTTGCTTCAATGCATTTAGGGGTGTGGTCCTGGTCAAGACAATCTCCTGAACTCCAAACTGAATGTCAGAATGGGAAAGAAAGGTGATTTAAGCAATTTTGAGCGTGGCATGGTTGTTGGTGCCAGACGGGCCGGTCTGAGTATTTCACAATCTGCTCAGTTACTGGGATTTTCACGCACAACCATTTCTAGGGTTTACAAAGAATGGTGTGCAAAGGGAAAAACATCCAGTATGCGGCAGTCCTGTGGGCGAAAATGCCTTGTTGATGCTAGAGGTCAGAGGAGAATGGGCCGACTGATTCAAGCTGATAGAAGAGCAAATTTGACTGAAATAACCACTCGTTACAACCGAGGTATGCAGCAAAGCATTTGTGAAGCCACAACACGCACAACCTTGAGGCGGATGGGCTACAACAGCAGAAGACCCCACCGGGTACCACTCATCTCCACTACAAATAGGAAAAAGAGGCTACAATTTGCACGAGCTCACCAAATTTGGACAGTTGAAGACTGGAAAAATGTTGCCTGGTCTGATGAGTCTCGATTTCTGTTGAGACATTCAAATGGTAGAGTCAGAATTTGGCGTAAACAGAATGAGAACATGGATCCATCATGCCTTGTTACCACTGTGCAGGCTGGTGGTGGTGGTGTAATGGTGTGGGGGATGTTTTCTTGGCACACTTTAAGCCCCTTAGTGCCAATTGGGCATCGTTTAAATGCCACGGCCTACCTGAGCATTGTTTCTGACCATGTCCATCCCTTTATGACCACCATGTACCCATCCTCTGATGGCTACTTCCAGCAGGATAATGCACCATGTCACAAAGCTCGAATCATTTCAAATTGGTTTCTTGAACATGACAATGAGTTCACTGTACTACAATGGCCCCCACAGTCACCAGATCTCAACCCAATAGAGCATCTTTGGGATGTGGTGGAATGGGAGTTTCGTGCCCTGGATGTGCATCCCACAAATCTCCATCAACTGCAAGATGCTATCCTATCAATATGGGCCAACATTTCTAAAGAATGCTTTCAGCACCTTGTTGAATCAATGCCACGTAAAATTAAGGCAGTTCTGAAGGCGAAAGGGGGTCAAACACCGTATTAGTATGGTGTTCCTAATAATCCTTTAGGTGAGTGTATTTTCAACTACCGTACTAGGTTATTTTATTTTGGTATTTAGTTTTGTGTGCTTTTGCATGTTTTGATTGATTTTTTAGTTCATTTTTTTACATTTGCATATGTCTGATGTAACAGTAATGTATATTTCACTTTTGTTATACTGTATGTGAGACTTTTTATCTAGTCTGGACTTCTCTCATACTGAGGCAAGGGACAAACCAAGAAAGAACTACTTTATTCTCATTTGTTAAATCTGGAATAATGCAGGGTTTTGAGAAAAACTGACAAATCTCACTCATTATTTACCTATGTCATTCGTACTTATCCTCTTTGTTATTCAACAAGATCGATTGTTATCGGGAAATGCTCCCCAGATGTGCTAAGAGTAAGATTAGCAGTTGGGTGTTCTGCTTTCGAGCTGCTCAGTTAACAGCTTAAGCGGATTTTTACTGCAGTCAGACAATTCCCCAGTCTGCAAACCATAAAAATTACCTGCTTGCTATGGCCTGTTGCCTGTAAATCTCATAAGGAGTTTAAAATAGTTACTTTGTGCCATGAGCCACTCATTTGATCGTCCATAGCCATGTTCCCTGGATAGCCAAGGCCTGCTTCTCATCATGATGGAATGATCGCTAAACCCTTATTGCCGCATGGACATTAGCTTCTCGCTACTCTATGATTCTGCCACAGCTGGAACTGGCTTTTTTCCCTCATAAATAACCTGACTTATTTCTTACTGCATCCATATTACAACCACTTCTCACTCCCTGCTGGAGCACAAAGCTCCTATGCCAGCATCTGGGACCACTAACATCTCCCACAATTCACTGGGCCCAGCAGGATAACCCCTAACCCTTCCACTGACAGAAGGCTGTGCTCCTTGCATTACTGCAGGTGTGTCCCTGAGGACATCTCTGTGGAGACCTCTATCCCACCACTCCCCCCTCTTTAACATGCATAAAGACTTTTAAATCATCATACACACTGCTGGATTAAAATTACTTCAAGGCAAATGTGCTTTTCTTTTGCCAAGGTAACATTGAGTTAATTCTGCATTGTTTCACTATATTGTCTCTTGGCCTAGCTTGGAACGTTTTATACATATTGTGTCTTTTGTTTTGTGTATTTGTGTAAACGTTATTTCCTTTGCTTTATCCTACAGTTGGTCTCTTTCTGGTAAGGGGGAAAATTAATATTTTAGGTGAGTTTATAGTTTTTACACTGTGCAACAACAGACACACACTCACACATATATGTGTGTGTGTGCATTGCCTGTAAATATGAGTCAGGCTGCTTCCAGACAGGAGTTTCTAAGACAGCAGTACACTGGCAGAGATGACCGTCAACTTATCCAGAAATGCCTCATAATTCGGAAGTTGACCTTCAAACAATATACATGTAATATATATAGTAATAATTTGTTTATATATTTCAAGTATTTTTATTGTATGTAGATGACAGACCATTTGCATTCTCTGTATATAGCTAGTAGTGTTATTTGGGTGTTGTGTGGTTATTTGGGTTCCCTTGAGGTTCTCCAATTTTTGGCTATTATGTCTCATGCACCTGTTACCCCCCCCCCCACATACACACACACACACACGCACACACAATCACACACACTGGGACAGTGAGAATTTTTCTACATGCTTTGAACAAAGTATGCCCCCCTTCAAACCTTGGACTGCACATTAAATGTGTTGCCAAAGAATGTCAGTGTTTCTAAGTAAACAGCAAACAGCCATTCCTGCTGTGAGACTGCATGCTGTAAAACCTCCATTTGTCAAGGTCCACAAGCTGACCTATATGCCTGCGGGAAAATAACACTGCAAATATCTACAGCTTCTAATGGTGGGTGCAGCTTGCCTTATGCGGAGAATAAGTAACGATAATATGCACTGATAAAGACTCCTGCTCCAACAAAAGCGTATGTATAGTGCAGAATATGTAAAAGCCAGTTTATATGTGGTAAATCTATAGTAACGCTTTACTTGAGCAAACACAAATACTTAACAGTAACTCAGTTACTACTGAAGTACAAATTATGAACAAATATAGTAACTACTTGGGTTAAAAGATTTATCACGATTCATTAATAATGAACAAACATGAGATCAGAATGTAACTAATAATTAGTTTGTGGTTAATTAATGCATAAGTAAGAGAATATATTATTTGTGCCTCCTGAAGTCAAATGTTACCAAATCTACAATTAAAATTTACCATTCAACATTAAAGATAAGTTTTACATTATGTAAGAATGTGATGAAGTAACATGATTGAAGTAACAGGTTTCATGTAAGAAAGTTCCAAGGTCCTATTCCGAGGTCCACCTACTAATCCATGCAGCAGTTATGGACAGGCTTTTCCCCCTTTGTAACCTGCCTGCTGTCAGACAAGTGCCTTCGATTACCCCACAAGTAAAATCCTATAATTCCAGAAACACTCAAAATAAATCAAAATAGTGTTTAAGCATCAAAATTACACTGAATGCACTTTCGGAAAGTCTCAAATGGGACCCCATGTGGTACCAAATTTTATTTTTTGTTTTATCTATGGCCAACAGCTGCACTGCTACAGCGAGTGCTATCTAAGGTCTTTTCTCCCAGCGGCCAATGAATACTACAATAAGTATGACCCCTGACCCCTCTCCCCACTCAGTCACCAGTCCTCGAGAAAAGTATTGTTTTTAAATGTTTGCACACTTTACTTTGCATATTGCAATTTAGTTTCATGTTGTGTCATATATAGCCTATATATAGTGATGTCACATTTTGTGTGTGCTTCTGTAACTTTTGCAATTTCCTTTGGGATCAATAAAGTACTGCTGCTACTACTACCACGACAATACAAGCTGGAATAATGGAAAAAGCTTTTTGTCTTTACTCATGCATATCAGTTGCAGGATGTGTGTTCTTGTTGTGTGTTTGTTTGGTGTAAACTCCCTGGCACACTTGGGTAAGTATGATTAACTTAACAATTTACCATGTATATGCAAATTAGAGATAAAAAAGTAATGGGTTATTCTGTATATTCATTTCTAAACCTTTGATTTAAAACACATGGCTCATGTTTTTGATTAAATAACCTCAATGCGTATGGAATTGCCTGGTGTTTATCTTGTAAAGTCAGCTAAATCACATATTAAATGTGTTTGCTGTTTGAAATTATAATGCCAGTTCTTATAAGACTGCTGATTGAACTTTTTCAACTAAAGTAATAAGATTTAAAAAAAAAAAAAACCTTTTTATTTGTATTTCTTATAATACTCCTCCATGAATCACCACCTTACCGTGGTGGGGGGTTATGTGTACCTCAATTATCCTATGCTATATAAGGAGCTATGATGTCAGGGGCAATTGCCCCTAGTAGGGTCTTCTGAGGCAAATTGGTCTTAGGGGTGTGGCCAAACTACAAAAAAACAACATGGAGCATGGACCCAAAAACCTCACACCAGTATAGGGAAATTGGGGCCCTGCCCTGGAGTCAGGCCTGGGGAGGAGCTTGTTGGCAAGTGCCTGGGGGTCAGGCCTCCATCCATGAATCCATGAAAGAGCTACATGAATCTAGACCAGGGGTCTCCAACTCCAGTCCTGGAGAGCTACTATCCAGTAAGTTTTCTATCCCACCTGGCTTCTGATGAGCCACACCTGCTCCTGGTATTTACCTGAGAACTAGTGTGGCTCATCAGAAGCCAGGTAGGATAGAAAACCTACTGGTTAGTAGCTCTCCAGGACCGGAGTTGGAGACCCCTGATCTAGACTGTAGGGCTGTAGGCCCACCACCTGCAGAGGGAGCTGTGGGGTCTCGTACACTGTGCATTGGGCAACACTTGAAGGCAGAGGGCTTGGCAGACTGATCTCCTGCAACTGAAACATGGAATATAACATCTCTGGTGGGAAAGGAGCCTGAGCTAATGAGGGAGATAGAGAGATACCGTCTAGATATATTCCGACTCACCTCACCATACAGCAGGACTGTATTTTATTTTCTCAATATTTTATTTTACATTGGGATTGCCCTGGGTGAGAGGCATTGGGAGGGTGTGGGTTTACTTACAGTCCCTCAGTTTGGTGTTTGTACATTGGAGTTCACCCCAGTGACCAAACTTCTAGTTGGGGGACAGGCTCTGACTGTTGTCTGTACTTATGCAACCAACATCAGTTCAGAATATCCGGCCTTCTTGGAGACCTTTGGTGGGGTGCTGGAAGGCACCTGTTCTGGAGATTTCATTGTTATACTGGGGAACTTTAATGCTCACATGGATAAGGAAAGTGAAACCTCAAAGGGGATGATTGGGAGGAATGCCTTGCTCAATCAGAACCTGGGCTGAACTTCTCTTACATTCTGATGGAGGCTGGAGACATTGGGCAATGTTCCATGCCTCCAACGATGAGACAGTGGTGCCTGTAAGGTTGGTAGTGCCAGTAGCAGCAACATCCTCCAAACCCACTGGTGGTCACCAGTGGTAAAGGGAGTCATCAGGCTGAAGAAGGAGGTACTGTATTCCAAACTTGGCTCTTGGGACTCCAGAAGCAGCTGGAAGATACCGACATCCTAAGCAGAATGTGACTTTGGCAACTGCAAAAGCAAAAATTCAGACATGGGAGGAGTTCAGTTAGGCCGTGAAAAATGAAGTCTGGGCTGTCTCAAAGAGACTCTGGCAAACTGTCAGGCAACTCAGCATGGGGAAACAGGATTTTGCCCATTCTGTTTATAACAAGGATGGAGAACTGTTGACCTCAACTGGGAATGTATGGGGTGGTGAAAGGAGTACTTTGAGGACCTCCAGAATACCACTGACACACCTTCCTTGGAGAAAGTAGAGTCACAGGACTTGCCCGTCACTAGGGCTGACATCACTGAGGTAGTCAAAAACACTCTTTGATGTTAAGGCTCCAGGGGAGGATGAGGTTTTAGTGTTGTTGGTTTATCTTGGCTGACATACCTCTTCAACATTGTGTAGCAGTTAGGGACAGTGTCTCTGGATTGGCAGACTTGGGTGCTGGTCCCAATCTTTACGAAAGGGGACCAGAGGATATGTTCCAATAGGGGGAATCACACTCCTTAGCCTCCCTGGGAAGGTCTATGCCAGGGTACTGGAGAAAAGCATCTAACCATTAGTTTCACCTCAGATTCAACAGAAGCAATGTGGATTTTCTCCTGATCAGAACATTGGACCAGTGTTTACCTGCACAAAGGTACTGGAGGGCTCATGGTAATTTCCCCCTCCAGTCTACATGTGTTTTGTGGACTTGGGAAAGGCATATATCCGTGTCCCTTGGGGAGTCCTGTGGGGGGTGCTTTGGGAGTATGGAGTGCCAAGCCCATTGCTATTTGCCATTAGGTCCCTGTATAACTGGAGCAAGAACTTAGTTTCCATTGCTGGCAGTAAGTCAGACTCATTCTGGGTTGGTGTAGGACTCTACTAGGGCTACTCTACGTCACTGTTGCTGTTCATAACTTTTATGGACAGAATTTCTAGGCACCGCATCTTTGCTTTTTGCACATGATGAGGTCCTGTTGGCTTCACTGAACTGTGACACCCTAGCATGTAATGGGACAGTGTGGAGCTGAGTGTGAGGTGGTTGGGGTGACGATTAATGCCTCCATATCTGAGGTTATGGTTCTTAACTGGAAAAGGGTACACTACCTCCTCAAGGTTGGGGATGAGTTACTACCTCAAGTGGAGGAGTTCAAATATCTTGGGGTCTTATTCACAAGTGAGGGAAGCATGAAGCGGGAAATTGAAAACTGAATAGGTACAGTGTCAGCAGTTATGCCGACATTGTAGTGGTCTGTCGTAGTGACGAGAGAGCTGAGCAAAATGCAAAGTTATTGATTTATCAGTGAATCTATGTTTCTACCCTCATCTGTGGTCACAAGCTCTG